>NW_025765925.1:0-1200000 GCF_003918875.1 Haliotis rubra
AGGAAGATGTTTGGACGAGTACGGCTATACTAGACTGTGTTGTTACAGGAAGATGTTTGGACGAGTACGGCTATACTAGACTGTGTTGTTACAGGAAGATGTTTTGACGAGTACGGCTATACTAGACTGTGTTGTTACAGGAAGATGTTTGGACGAGTACGGCTATACTAGACTGTGTGTTGTTACAGGAAGATGTTTGGACGAGTACGGCTATACTAGACTGTGTTGTTACAGGAAGATGTTTGGACGAGTACGGCTATACTAGACTGTGTTGTTACAGGAAGATGTTTGGACGAGTACGGCTATACTAGACTGTGTTGTTACAGGAAGATGTTTGGACGAGTACGGCTATACTAGACTGTGTTGTTACAGGAAGATGTTTGGACGAGTACGGCTATACTAGACTGTGTTGTTACAGGAAGATGTTTGGACGAGTACGGCTATACTAGACTGTGTTGTTACAGGAAGATGTTTGGACGAGTACGGCTATACTAGACTGTGTTGTTACAGGAAGATGTTTGGACGAGTACGGCTATACTAGACTGTGCTGTTACAGGAAGATGTTTGGACGAGTACTGCTATACTAGACTGTGTTGTTACAGGAAGATGTTTGGACGAGTACGGCTATACTAGACTGTGTTGTTACAGGAAGATGTTTGGACGAGTACGGCTATACTAGACTGTGCTGTTACAGGAAGATGTTTGGACGAGTACGGCTATACTAGACTGTGTTGTTACAGGAAGATGTTTGGACGAGTACGGCTATACTAGACTGTGTTGTTACAGGAAGATGTTTGGACGAGTACGGCTATACTAGACTGTGTTGTTACAGGAAGATGTTTGGACGAGTACGGCTATACTAGACTGTGTTGTTACAGGAAGATGTTTGGACGAGTACGGCTATACTAGACTGTGTTGTTACAGGAAGATGTTTGGACGAGTACTGCTATACTAGACTGTGTGTTGTTACAGGAAGATGTTTGGACGAGTACGGCTATACTAGACTGTGTTGTTACAGGAAGATGTTTGGACGAGTACGGCTATACTAGACTGTGTTGTTACAGGAAGATGTTTGGACGAGTACGGCTATACTAGACTGTGTTGTTACAGGAAGATGTTTGGAAGAGTACGGCTATACTAGACTGTGTTGTTACAGGAAGATGTTTGGACGAGTACGGCTATACTAGACTGTGTTGTTACAGGAAGATGTTTGGACGAGTACTGCTATACTAGACTGTGTTGTTACAGGAAGATGTTTGGACGAGTACGGCTATACTAGACTGTGTGTTGTTACAGGAAGATGTTTGGACGAGTACGGCTATACTAGACTGTGTTGTTACAGGAAGATGTTTGGACGAGTACGGCTATACTAGAGACTGTGTTGTTACAGGAAGATGTTTGGACGAGTACGGCTATACTAGACTGTGTTGTTACAGGAAGATGTTTGGACGAGTACGGCTATACTAGACTAGACTGTGTTGTTACAGGAAGATGTTTGGACGAGTACGGCTATACTAGACTGTGTTGTTACAGGAAGATGTTTGGACGAGTACGGCTATACTAGACTGTGTTGTTACAGGAAGATGTTTGGACGAGTACGGCTATACTAGACTGTGTTGTTACAGGAAGATGTTTGGACGAGTACGGCTATACTAGACTGTGTTGTTACAGGAAGATGTTTGGACGAGTACGGCTATACTAGACTGTGTTGTTACAGGAAGATGTTTGGACGAGTACGGCTATACTAGACTGTGTTGTTACAGGAAGATGTTTGGACGAGTACGGCTATACTAGACTGTGTTGTTACAGGAAGATGTTTGGACGAGTACGGCTATACTAGACTGTGTTGTTACAGGAAGATGTTTGGACGAGTACGGCTATACTAGACTGTGTTGTTACAGGAAGATGTTTGGACGAGTACGGCTATACTAGACTGTGTTGTTACAGGAAGATGTTTGGACGAGTACGGCTATACTAGACTGTGTTGTTACAGGAAGATGTTTGGACGAGTACGGCTATACTAGACTGTGTTGTTACAGGAAGATGTTTGGACGAGTACTGCTATACTAGACTGTGTTGTTACAGGAAGATGTTTGGACGAGTACGGCTATACTAGACTGTGTTGTTACAGGAAGATGTTTGGACGAGTACGGCTATACTAGACTGTGTTGTTACAGGAAGATGTTTGGACGAGTACGGCTATACTAGACTGTGTTGTTACAGGAAGATGTTTGGACGAGTACGGCTATACTAGACTGTGTTGTTACAGGAAGATGTTTGGACGAGTACGGCTATACTAGACTGTGTTGTTACAGGAAGATGTTTGGACGAGTACGGCTATACTAGACTGTGTTGTTACAGGAAGATGTTTGGACGAGTACGGCTATACTAGACTGTGTGTTGTTACAGGAAGATGTTTGGACGAGTACGGCTATACTAGACTGTGTTGTTACAGGAAGATGTTTGGACGAGTACGGCTATACTAGACTGTGTTGTTACAGGAAGATGTTTGGACGAGTACTGCTATACTAGACTGTGTTGTTACAGGAAGATGTTTGGACGAGTACGGCTATACTAGACTGTGTTGTTACAGGAAGATGTTTGGACGAGTACGGCTATACTAGACTGTGTTGTTACAGGAAGATGTTTGGACGAGTACGGCTATACTAGACTGTGTTGTTACAGGAAGATGTTTGGACGAGTACGGCTATACTAGACTGTGTTGTTACAGGAAGATGTTTGGACGAGTACGGCTATACTAGACTGTGTTGTTACAGGAAGATGTTTGGACGAGTAATGGCTATACTAGACTGTGTTGTTACAGGAAGATGTTTGGACGAGTACGGCTATACTAGACTGTGTTGTTACAGGAAGATGTTTGGACGAGTACGGCTATACTAGACTGTGTTGTTACAGGAAGATGTTTGGACGAGTACGGCTATACTAGACTGTGTTGTTACAGGAAGATGTTTGGACGAGTACTGCTATACTAGACTGTGTTGTTACAGGAAGATGTTTGGACGAGTACGGCTATACTAGACTGTGTTGTTACAGGAAGATGTTTGGACGAGTACGGCTATACTAGACTGTGTTGTTACAGGAAGATGTTTGGACGAGTACGGCTATACTAGACTGTGTTGTTACAGGAAGATGTTTGGACGAGTACTGCTATACTAGACTGTGTGTTGTTACAGGAAGATGTTTGGACGAGTACGGCTATACTAGACTGTGTTGTTACAGGAAGATGTTTGGACGAGTACGGCTATACTAGACTGTGTTGTTACAGGAAGATGTTTGGACGAGTACGGCTATACTAGACTGTGTTGTTACAGGAAGATGTTTGGACGAGTACGGCTATACTAGACTGTGTTGTTACAGGAAGATGTTTGGACGAGTACGGCTATACTAGACTGTGTTGTTACAGGAAGATGTTTGGACGAGTACGGCTATACTAGACTGTGTTGTTACAGGAAGATGTTTGGACGAGTACTGCTATACTAGACTGTGTTGTTACAGGAAGATGTTTGGACGAGTACTGCTATACTAGACTGTGTTGTTACAGGAAGATGTTTGGACGAGTACGGCTATACTAGACTGTGTTGTTACAGGAAGATGTTTGGACGAGTACGGCTATACTAGACTGTGTGTTGTTACAGGAAGATGTTTGGTGCTATACAGGAAGATGTTTGGACGAGTTTGGACGAGTACGGCTATACTAGACTGTGTTGTTACAGGAAGATGTTTGGACGAGTACGGCTATACTAGACTGTGTTGTTACAGGAAGATGTTTGGACGAGTACGGCTATACTAGACTGTGTTGTTACAGGAAGATGTTTGGACGAGTACGGCTATACTAGACTGTGTTGTTACAGGAAGATGTTTGGACGAGTACGGCTATACTAGACTGTGTTGTTACAGGAAGATGTTTGGACGAGTACGGCTATACTAGACTGTGTTGTTACAGGAAGATGTTTGGACGAGTACGGCTATACTAGACTGTGTTGTTACAGGAAGATGTTTGGACGAGTACGGCTATACTAGACTGTGTTGTTACAGGAAGATGTTTGGACGAGTACGGCTATACTAGACTGTGTTGTTACAGGAAGATGTTTGGACGAGTACGGCTATACTAGACTGTGTTGTTACAGGAAGATGTTTGGACGAGTACGGCTATACTAGACTGTGTTGTTACAGGAAGATGTTTGGACGAGTACGGCTATACTAGACTGTGTTGTTACAGGAAGATGTTTGGACGAGTACGGCTATACTAGACTGTGTTGTTACAGGAAGATGTTTGGACGAGTACGGCTATACTAGACTGTGTTGTTACAGGAAGATGTTTGGACGAGTACGGCTATACTAGACTGTGTTGTTACAGGAAGATGTTTGGACGAGTACGGCTATACTAGACTGTGTTGTTACAGGAAGATGTTTGGACGAGTACGGCTATACTAGACTGTGTTGTTACAGGAAGATGTTTGGACGAGTACGGCTATACTAGACTGTGTTGTTACAGGAAGATGTTTGGACGAGTACGGCTATACTAGACTGTGTTGTTACAGGAAGATGTTTGGACGAGTACGGCTATACTAGACTGTGTTGTTACAGGAAGATGTTTGGACGAGTACGGCTATACTAGACTGTGTTGTTACAGGAAGATGTTTGGACGAGTACGGCTATACTAGACTGTGTTGTTACAGGAAGATGTTTGGACGAGTACGGCTATACTAGACTGTGTTGTTACAGGAAGATGTTTGGACGAGTACGGCTATACTAGACTGTGTTGTTACAGGAAGATGTTTGGACGAGTACGGATATACTAGACTGTGTTGTTACAGGAAGATGTTTGGACGAGTACGGCTATACTAGACTGTGTTGTTACAGGAAGATGTTTGGACGAGTACGGCTATACTAGACTGTGTTGTTACAGGAAGATGTTTGGACGAGTACGGCTATACTAGACTGTGTTGTTACAGGAAGATGTTTGGACGAGTACGGCTATACTAGACTGTGTTGTTACAGGAAGATGTTTGGACGAGTACGGCTATACTAGACTGTGTTGTTACAGGAAGATGTTTGGACGAGTACGGCTATACTAGACTGTGTTGTTACAGGAAGATGTTTGGACGAGTACGGCTATACTAGACTGTGTTGTTACAGGAAGATGTTTGGACGAGTACTGCTATACTAGACTGTGTTGTTACAGGAAGATGTTTGGACGAGTACGGCTATACTAGACTGTGTTGTTACAGGAAGATGTTTGGACGAGTACGGCTATACTAGACTGTGTTGTTACAGGAAGATGTTTGGACGAGTACTGCTATACTAGACTGTGTTGTTACAGGAAGATGTTTGGACGAGTACGGCTATACTAGACTGTGTTGTTACAGGAAGATGTTTGGACGAGTACGGCTATACTAGACTGTGTTGTTACAGGAAGATGTTTGGACGAGTACGGCTATACTAGACTGTGTTGTTACAGGAAGATGTTTGGACGAGTACTGCTATACTAGACTGTGTTGTTACAGGAAGATGTTTGGACGAGTACGGCTATACTAGACTGTGTTGTTACAGGAAGATGTTTGGACGAGTACGGCTATACTAGACTGTGTTGTTACAGGAAGATGTTTGGACGAGTACGGCTATACTAGACTGTGTTGTTACAGGAAGATGTTTGGACGAGTACGGCTATACTAGACTGTGTTGTTACAGGAAGATGTTTGGACGAGTACGGCTATACTAGACTGTGTTGTTACAGGAAGATGTTTGGACGAGTACGGCTATACTAGACTGTGTTGTTACAGGAAGATGTTTGGACGAGTACTGCTATACTAGACTGTGTTGTTACAGGAAGATGTTTGGACGAGTACGGCTATACTAGACTGTGTTGTTACAGGAAGATGTTTGGACGAGTACGGCTATACTAGACTGTGTTGTTACAGGAAGATGTTTGGACGAGTACGGCTATACTAGACTGTGTTGTTACAGGAAGATGTTTGGACGAGTACGGCTATACTAGACTGTGTTGTTACAGGAAGATGTTTGGACGAGTACGGCTATACTAGACTGTGTTGTTACAGGAAGATGTTTGGACGAGTACGGCTATACTAGACTGTGTTGTTACAGGAAGATGTTTGGACGAGTACTGCTATACTAGACTGTTGTTACAGGAAGATGTTTGGACGAGTACGGCTATACTAGACTGTGTTGTTACAGGAAGATGTTTGGACGAGTACGGCTATATAGACTAGACTGTGTTTGTTACAGCTATAAGATGTTTACAGGAAGATGTTTGGACGAGTACGGCTATACTAGACTGTGTTGTTACAGGAAGATGTTTGGACGAGTACGGCTATACTAGACTGTGTGTTGTTACAGGAAGATGTTTGGACGAGTACGGCTATACTAGACTGTGTTGTTACAGGAAGATGTTTGGACGAGTACGGCTATACTAGACTGTGTTGTTACAGGAAGATGTTTGGACGAGTACGGCTATACTAGACTGTGTTGTTACAGGAAGATGTTTGGACGAGTACGGCTATACTAGACTGTGTTGTTACAGGAAGATGTTTGGACGAGTACGGCTATACTAGACTGTGTTGTTACAGGAAGATGTTTGGACGAGTACGGCTATACTAGACTGTGTTGTTACAGGAAGATGTTTGGACGAGTACGGCTATACTAGACTGTGTTGTTACAGGAAGATGTTTGGACGAGTACGGCTATACTAGACTGTGTTGTTACAGGAAGATGTTTGGACGAGTACGGCTATACTAGACTGTGTTGTTACAGGAAGATGTTTGGACGAGTACGGCTATACTAGACTGTGTTGTTACAGGAAGATGTTTGGACGAGTACGGCTATACTAGACTGTGTTGTTACAGGAAGATGTTTGGACGAGTACGGCTATACTAGACTGTGTTGTTACAGGAAGATGTTTGGACGAGTACGGCTATACTAGACTGTGTTGTTACAGTAAGATGTTTCTACAGGACGAGTACTGCTATACTAGACTGTGTTGTTACAGGAAGATGTTTGGACGAGTACGGCTATACTAGACTGTGTTGTTACAGGAAGATGTTTGGACGAGTACGGCTATACTAGACTGTGTGTTGTTACAGGAAGATGTTTGGACGAGTACGGCTATACTAGACTGTGTTGTTACAGGAAGATGTTTGGACGAGTACGGCTATACTAGACTGTGTTGTTACAGGAAGATGTTTGGACGAGTACGGCTATACTAGACTGTGTTGTTACAGGAAGATGTTTGGACGAGTACGGCTATACTAGACTGTGTTGTTACAGGAAGATGTTTGGACGAGTACGGCTATACTAGACTGTGTTGTTACAGGAAGATGTTTGGACGAGTACGGCTATACTAGACTGTGTTGTTACAGGAAGATGTTTGGACGAGTACGGCTATACTAGACTGTGTTGTTACAGGAAGATGTTTGGACGAGTACGGCTATACTAGACTGTGTTGTTACAGGAAGATGTTTGGACGAGTACGGCTATACTAGACTGTGTTGTTACAGGAAGATGTTTGGACGAGTACGGCTATACTAGACTGTGTTGTTACAGGAAGATGTTTGGACGAGTACGGCTATACTAGACTGTGTTGTTACAGGAAGATGTTTGGACGAGTACGGCTATACTAGACTGTGTTGTTACAGGAAGATGTTTGGACGAGTACGGCTATACTAGACTGTGTTGTTACAGGAAGATGTTTGGACGAGTACGGCTATACTAGACTGTGTTGTTACAGGAAGATGTTTGGACGAGTACGGCTATACTAGACTGTGTTGTTACAGGAAGATGTTTGGACGAGTACGGCTATACTAGACTGTGTTGTTACAGGAAGATGTTTGGACGAGTACGGCTATACTAGACTGTGTTGTTACAGGAAGATGTTTGGACGAGTACTGCTATACTAGACTGTGTTGTTACAGGAAGATGTTTGGACGAGTACGGCTATACTAGACTGTGTTGTTACAGGAAGATGTTTGGACGAGTACGGCTATACTAGACTGTGTTGTTACAGGAAGATGTTTGGACGAGTACGGCTATACTAGACTGTGTTGTTACAGGAAGATGTTTGGACGAGTACGGCTATACTAGACTGTGTTGTTACAGGAAGATGTTTGGACGAGTACGGCTATACTAGACTGTGTTGTTACAGGAAGATGTTTGGACGAGTACGGCTATACTAGACTGTGTTGTTACAGGAAGATGTTTGGACGAGTACTGCTATACTAGACTGTGTTGTTACAGGAAGATGTTTGGACGAGTACGGCTATACTAGACTGTGTTGTTACAGGAAGATGTTTGGACGAGTACTGCTATACTAGACTGTGTTGTTACAGGAAGATGTTTGGACGAGTACGGCTATACTAGACTGTGTTGTTACAGGAAGATGTTTGGACGAGTACGGCTATACTAGACTGTGTTGTTACAGGAAGATGTTTGGACGAGTACGGCTATACTAGACTGTGTTGTTACAGGAAGATGTTTGGACGAGTACGGCTATACTAGACTGTGTTGTTACAGGAAGATGTTTGGACGAGTACGGCTATACTAGACTGTGTTGTTACAGGAAGATGTTTGGACGAGTACGGCTATACTAGACTGTGTTGTTACAGGAAGATGTTTGGACGAGTACTGCTATACTAGACTGTGTTGTTACAGGAAGATGTTTGGACGAGTAATGGCTATACTAGACTGTGTTGTTACAGGAAGATGTTTGGACGAGTAGCTATACTAGACTGTGTTGTTACAGGAAGATGTTTGGACGAGTGCTATACTAGACTGTGTTGTTACAGGAAGATGTTTGGACGAGTACGGCTATACTAGACTGTGTTGTTACAGGAAGATGTTTGGACGAGTACGGCTATACTAGACTGTGTTGTTACAGGAAGATGTTTGGACGAGTACGGCTATACTAGACTGTGTTGTTACAGGAAGATGTTTGGACGAGTACGGCTATACTAGACTGTGTTGTTACAGGAAGATGTTTGGACGAGTACGGCTATACTAGACTGTGTTGTTACAGGAAGATGTTTGGACGAGTACGGCTATACTAGACTGTGTTGTTACAGGAAGATGTTTGGACGAGTACGGCTATACTAGACTGTGTTGTTACAGGAAGATGTTTGGACGAGTACGGCTATACTAGACTGTGTTGTTACAGGAAGATGTTTGGACGAGTACGGCTATACTAGACTGTGTTGTTACAGGAAGATGTTTGGACGAGTACGGCTATACTAGACTGTGTTGTTACAGGAAGATGTTTGGACGAGTACGGCTATACTAGACTGTGTTGTTACAGGAAGATGTTTGGACGAGTACGGCTATACTAGACTGTGTTGTTACAGGAAGATGTTTGGACGAGTACGGCTATACTAGACTGTGTTGTTACAGGAAGATGTTTGGACGAGTACGGCTATACTAGACTGTGTTGTTACAGGAAGATGTTTGGACGAGTACGGCTATACTAGACTGTGTTGTTACAGGAAGATGTTTGGACGAGTACGGCTATACTAGACTGTGTTGTTACAGGAAGATGTTTGGACGAGTACGGCTATACTAGACTGTGTTGTTACAGGAAGATGTTTGGACGAGTACGGCTATACTAGACTGTGTTGTTACAGGAAGATGTTTGGACGAGTACTGCTATACTAGACTGTGTTGTTACAGGAAGATGTTTGGACGAGTACGGCTATACTAGACTGTGTTGTTACAGGAAGATGTTTGGACGAGTACGGCTATACTAGACTGTGTTGTTACAGGAAGATGTTTGGACGAGTACGGCTATACTAGACTGTGTTGTTACAGGAAGATGTTTGGACGAGTACTGCTATACTAGACTGTGTTGTTACAGGAAGATGTTTGGACGAGTACGGCTATACTAGACTGTGTTGTTACAGGAAGATGTTTGGACGAGTACGGCTATACTAGACTGTGTTGTTACAGGAAGATGTTTGGACGAGTACGGCTATACTAGACTGTGTTGTTACAGGAAGATGTTTGGACGAGTACGGCTATACTAGACTGTGTTGTTACAGGAAGATGTTTGGACGAGTACGGCTATACTAGACTGTGTTGTTACAGGAAGATGTTTGGACGAGTACTGCTATACTAGACTGTGTTGTTACAGGAAGATGTTTGGACGAGTACGGCTATACTAGACTGTGTTGTTACAGGAAGATGTTTGGACGAGTACGGCTATACTAGACTGTGTTGTTACAGGAAGATGTTTGGACGAGTACGGCTATACTAGACTGTGTTGTTACAGGAAGATGTTTGGACGAGTACGGCTATACTAGACTGTGTTGTTACAGGAAGATGTTTGGACGAGTACGGCTATACTAGACTGTGTTGTTACAGGAAGATGTTTGGACGAGTACGGCTATACTAGACTGTGTTGTTACAGGAAGATGTTTGGACGAGTAATGGCTATACTAGCTATACTAGACTGTGTTGTTACAGGAAGATGTTTGGACGAGTACTGCTATACTAGACTGTGTTGTTACAGGAAGATGTTTGGACGAGTACGGCTATACTAGACTGTGTTGTTACAGGAAGATGTTTGGACGAGTACGGCTATACTAGACTGTGTTGTTACAGGAAGATGTTTGGACGAGTACGGCTATACTAGACTGTGTTGTTACAGGAAGATGTTTGGACGAGTACGGCTATACTAGACTGTGTTGTTACAGGAAGATGTTTGTACGGCTATACTAGACTGTGTTGTTACAGGAAGATGTTTGGACGAGTACGGCTATACTAGACTGTGTTGTTACAGGAAGATGTTTGGACGAGTACGGCTATACTAGACTGTGTTGTTACAGGAAGATGTTTGGACGAGTAGTGCTATACTAGACTGTGTTGTTACAGGAAGATGTTTGGACGAGTACGGCTATACTAGACTGTGTTGTTACAGGAAGATGTTTGGACGAGTACTGCTATACTAGACTGTGTTGTTACAGGAAGATGTTTGGACGAGTACGGCTATACTAGACTGTGTTGTTACAGGAAGATGTTTGGACGAGTACGGCTATACTAGACTGTGTTGTTACAGGAAGATGTTTGGACGAGTACGGCTATACTAGACTGTGTTGTTACAGGAAGATGTTTGGACGAGTACGGCTATACTAGACTGTGTTGTTACAGGAAGATGTTTGGACGAGTACGGCTATACTAGACTGTGTTGTTACAGGAAGATGTTTGGACGAGTACGGCTATACTAGACTGTGTTGTTACAGGAAGATGTTTGGACGAGTACGGCTATACTAGACTGTGTTGTTACAGGAAGATGTTTGGACGAGTACTGCTATATACTAGACTGTGTTGTTACAGGAAGATGTTTGGACGAGTACGGCTATACTAGACTGTGTTGTTACAGGAAGATGTTTGGACGAGTACGGCTATACTAGACTGTGTTGTTACAGGAAGATGTTTGGACGAGTACTAGACTGGCTATACTAGACTGTGTTGTTACAGGAAGATGTTTGGACGAGTACGGCTATACTAGACTGTGTTGTTACAGGAAGATGTTTGGACGAGTACGGCTATACTAGACTGTGTTGTTACAGGAAGATGTTTGGACGAGTACGGCTATACTAGACTGTGTTGTTACAGGAAGATGTTTGGACGAGTACGGCTATACTAGACTGTGTTGTTACAGGAAGATGTTTGGACGAGTACGGCTATACTAGACTGTGTTGTTACAGGAAGATGTTTGGACGAGTACGGCTATACTAGACTGTGTTGTTACAGGAAGATGTTTGGACGAGTACGGCTATACTAGACTGTGTTGTTACAGGAAGATGTTTGGACGAGTACGGCTATACTAGACTGTGTTGTTACAGGAAGATGTTTGGACGAGTACGGCTATACTAGACTGTGTTGTTACAGGAAGATGTTTGGACGAGTACTGCTATACTAGACTGTGTTGTTACAGGAAGATGTTTGGACGAGAACGGCTATACTAGACTGTGTTGTTACAGGAAGATGTTTGGACGAGTACTGCTATACTAGACTGTGTTGTTACAGGAAGATGTTTGGACGAGTACGGCTATACTAGACTGTGTTGTTACAGGAAGATGTTTGGACGAGTACGGCTATACTAGACTGTGTTGTTACAGGAAGATGTTTGGACGAGTACGGCTATACTAGACTGTGTTGTTACAGGAAGATGTTTGGACGAGTACTGCTATACTAGACTGTGTTGTTACAGGAAGATGTTTGGACGAGTACGGCTATACTAGACTGTGTTGTTACAGGAAGATGTTTGGACGAGTACGGCTATACTAGACTGTGTTGTTACAGGAAGATGTTTGGACGAGTACTGCTATACTAGACTGTGTTGTTACAGGAAGATGTTTGGACGAGTACGGCTATACTAGACTGTGTTGTTACAGGAAGATGTTTGGACGAGTACTGCTATACTAGACTGTGTTGTTACAGGAAGATGTTTGGACGAGTACTGCTATACTAGACTGTGTTGTTACAGGAAGATGTTTGGACGAGTACGGCTATACTAGACTGTGTTGTTACAGGAAGATGTTTGGACGAGTACGGCTATATACTAGACTGTGTTGTTACAGGAAGATGTTTGGACGAGTACGGCTATACTAGACTGTGTTGTTACAGGAAGATGTTTGGACGAGTACGGCTATACTAGACTGTGTTGTTACAGGAAGATGTTTGGACGAGTACGGCTATACTAGACTGTGTTGTTACAGGAAGATGTTTGGACGAGTACGGCTATACTAGACTGTGTTGTTACAGGAAGATGTTTGGACGAGTACTGCTATACTAGACTGTGTTGTTACAGGAAGATGTTTGGACGAGTACGGCATATACTAGACTGTGTTGTTACAGGAAGATGTTTGGACGAGTACGGCTATACTAGACTGTGTTGTTACAGGAAGATGTTTGGACGAGTACGGCTATACTAGACTGTGTTGTTACAGGAAGATGTTTGGACGAGTACGGCTATACTAGACTGTGTTGTTACAGGAAGATGTTTGGACGAGTACGGCTATACTAGACTGTGTTGTTACAGGAAGATGTTTGGACGAGTACGGCTATACTAGACTGTGTTGTTACAGGAAGATGTTTGGACGAGTACGGCTATACTAGACTGTGTTGTTACAGGAAGATGTTTGGACGAGTACGGCTATACTAGACTGTGTTGTTACAGGAAGATGTTTGGACGAGTACGGCTATACTAGACTGTGTTGTTACAGGAAGATGTTTGGACGAGTACGGCTATACTAGACTGTGTTGTTACAGGAAGATGTTTGGACGAGTACGGCTATACTAGACTGTGTTGTTACAGGAAGATGTTTGGACGAGTACGGCTATACTAGACTGTGTTGTTACAGGAAGATGTTTGGACGAGTACTGCTATACTAGACTGTGTTGTTACAGGAAGATGTTTGGACGAGTACGGCTATACTAGACTGTGTTGTTACAGGAAGATGTTTGGACGAGTACTGCTATACTAGACTGTGTTGTTACAGGAAGATGTTTGGACGAGTACGGCTATACTAGACTGTGTTGTTACAGGAAGATGTTTGGACGAGTACGGCTATACTAGACTGTGTTGTTACAGGAAGATGTTTGGACGAGTACGGCTATACTAGACTGTGTTGTTACAGGAAGATGTTTGGACGAGTACGGCTATACTAGACTGTGTTGTTACAGGAAGATGTTTGGACGAGTACGGCTATACTAGACTGTGTTGTTACAGGAAGATGTTTGGACGAGTACTGCTATACTAGACTGTGTTGTTACAGGAAGATGTTTGGACGAGTACGGCTATACTAGACTGTGTTGTTACAGGAAGATGTTTGGACGAGTACGGCTATACTAGACTGTGTTGTTACAGGAAGATGTTTGGACGAGTACGGCTATTACAGGACAGGAAGATGTTTGGACGAGTACTGCTATACTAGACTGTGTTGTTACAGGAAGATGTTTGGACGAGTACGGCTATACTAGACTGTGTTGTTACAGGAAGATGTTTGGACGAGTACGGCTATACTAGACTGTGTTGTTACAGGAAGATGTTTGGACGAGTACGGCTATACTAGACTGTGTGTTGTTACAGGAAGATGTTTGGACGAGTACTGCTATACTAGACTGTGTTGTTACAGGAAGATGTTTGGACGAGTACGGCTATACTAGACTGTGTTGTTACAGGAAGATGTTTGGACGAGTACGGCTATACTAGACTGTGTTGTTACAGGAAGATGTTTGGACGAGTACGGCTATACTAGACTGTGTTGTTACAGGAAGATGTTTGGACGAGTACGGCTATACTAGACTGTGTTGTTACAGGAAGATGTTTGGACGAGTACGGCTATACTAGACTGTGTTGTTACAGGAAGATGTTTGGACGAGTACGGCTATACTAGACTGTGTTGTTACAGGAAGATGTTTGGACGAGTACGGCTATACTAGACTGTGTTGTTACAGGAAGATGTTTGGACGAGTACGGCTATACTAGACTGTGTTGTTACAGGAAGATGTTTGGACGAGTACGGCTATACTAGACTGTGTTGTTACAGGAAGATGTTTGGACGAGTACGGCTATACTAGACTGTGTTGTTACAGGAAGATGTTTGGACGAGTACGGCTATACTAGACTGTGTTGTTACAGGAAGATGTTTGGACGAGTACGGCTATACTAGACTGTGTTGTTACAGGAAGATGTTTGGACGAGTACGGCTATACTAGACTGTGTTGTTACAGGAAGATGTTTGGACGAGTACTGCTGTATTAGACTGTGTTGTTACAGGAAGATGTTTGGACGAGTACTGCTATACTAGACTGTGTTGTTACAGGAAGATGTTTGGACGAGTACGGCTATACTAGACTGTGTTGTTACAGGAAGATGTTTGGACGAGTACGGCTATACTAGACTGTGTTGTTACAGGAAGATGTTTGGACGAGTACTGCTATACTAGACTGTGTTGTTACAGGAAGATGTTTGGACGAGTACGGCTATACTAGACTGTGTTGTTACAGGAAGATGTTTGGACGAGTACTGCTATACTAGACTGTGTTGTTACAGGAAGATGTTTGGACGAGTACGGCTATACTAGACTGTGTTGTTACAGGAAGATGTTTGGACGAGTACGGCTATACTAGACTGTGTTGTTACAGGAAGATGTTTGGACGAGTACGGCTATACTAGACTGTGTTGTTACAGGAAGATGTTTGGACGAGTACGGCTATACTAGACTGTGTTGTTACAGGAAGATGTTTGGACGAGTACGGCTATACTAGACTGTGTTGTTACAGGAAGATGTTTGGACGAGTACGGCTATACTAGACTGTGTTGTTACAGGAAGATGTTTGGACGAGTACGGCTATACTAGACTGTGTTGTTACAGGAAGATGTTTGGACGAGTACTGCTATACTAGACTGTGTTGTTACAGGAAGATGTTTGGACGAGTACGGCTATACTAGACTGTGTTGTTACAGGAAGATGTTTGGACGAGTACTGCTATACTAGACTGTGTTGTTACAGGAAGATGTTTGGACGAGTACTGCTATACTAGACTGTGTTGTTACAGGAAGATGTTTGGACGAGTACGGCTATACTAGACTGTGTTGTTACAGGAAGATGTTTGGACGAGTACGGCTATACTAGACTGTGTTGTTACAGGAAGATGTTTGGACGAGTATGCTATACTAGACGTTGTTACAGGAAGATGTTTGGACGAGTAGGCTATACTAGACTGTGTTGTTACAGGAAGATGTTTGGACGAGTACTGCTATACTAGACTGTGTTGTTACAGGAAGATGTTTGGACGAGTACGGCTATACTAGACTGTGTTGTTACAGGAAGATGTTTGGACGAGTACGGCTATACTAGACTGTGTTGTTACAGGAAGATGTTTGGACGAGTACGGCTATACTAGACTGTGTTGTTACAGGAAGATGTTTGGACGAGTACGGCTATACTAGACTGTGTGTTGTTACAGGAAGATGTTTGGACGAGTACGGCTATACTGTCACCTGGTATTGCTGTAGAGGCTGGCAAACTGCTGGACCACATTCTTGACAGCTTCATATGAACGTGTTACAAAACAGTGCAGCTCCTGAAACATCATTGATAAGCTTCTTACAAACGTCCTTCTATCATAGATAGAGGGGTCATCACATACTTCTACCATAAATAGAGGGGTCATTATATTCATATTAGATACAGTGAAATTTCAACAAATATAACTTTCAACAAGTGTTTGCCACTGTTATGGCAATGTCCCCCACTGGTAAAGAATGGAATGTCTATATTTGCTAATGCACGTATGATAATTTCCATTTATTTACATTAAGATCCATTTTCTGTGAGCTAAAGTTAGTTCAAAGTCTCAGTATCACTAATCAGACAGTGGTTGCTGTACATATCAGTGAATTGATGCACTGACACAAAAGATTTCAGTGAATTTATTGCAAGAATACTGAATGAAATTTTAAATAAAGTTAACAATTTTGAATAAAAACAAACAAAAGACAGCAATTAATAACCAGACTGTGTAATAACAAAGTCAAATTGCTTATGTAAATTTGGATTCATTGACATTGTAATAGCAATTCATCCAAAGAAGAGTGAGTGAGCCCTGCCATAAAGCCACAAAAACAGCAGAAAGACTGGACCATATGAATTCAAGGCCTCCTATATAACCATTTCATTTTAAAAATTCCAAATTTTCCAGGGGGATGTACCCCAAAACCACCACCAGTGAACTGGTCCTTCCACCCATACCATGGGCTGCTGATGACCAGATCTCAGTATTGTTGCTACAGTAATGATACACCATAGACTCATCCAAAGGGGGACTGTGCATGGGTTCCCCCCCTCCCCACTGCCCCCTTCTGAACTGCGCACCCCCTTTTCTCAAGAAAGCAGTATCCGGCCCTGCACTGCACCAGAGTTTCACCTGTGTCAGTCATCACGCTGTGGGTCTAGAGGTTTATTCTGAACATCATAGCCATAATAAGCATACATACCTGAAGCAATGGGATAATTTTTGCCCATCTGTACTTGGGCATCTCCATCTTCCAGACCTGCCTCAGGTTCTACAACAGCCAGTCAACAACAAACATGACGGTCATCAACAAAACACTTTAAAACAATATACTGATTAACAACAATTATATTTGTACTTCAAGTCCAGTAAAAACAAATAAGGCAAATCATCAATTCCAAACCCATATTGCATTACCTCTTCTTACATGTCATCCTGTGTGTACTATCACTATCTTGCATGACAAAATCTCCATCAAAATTTTTAAGACATGATATCATGATTTCTATTTTTCCTATCAGCAACTTTCCACAGAATCTCTCTCACAAAACTGTAATTTTCTCTTATCCTGACTCATGATCTTTTGCTTATCTCCCTTTCCCTTGCGAATGGTAGTGGAACACTCGAATCCCTTAAAGTTCCCGAAGTGAACGCGTAAAAATACACTCACCCACGAGTTACCTCCCTTTTCCAGCGTAAACAGTCATGTGACCAGCCTTACTTGTCACTCTCTCCCTTTTCGCCCGAATGGATGGTTGGGCGAGCACTGGAGTCCCGTATACGGCATTATATCCTTTTTATTTAGATCCTATTCTTCAAAATTACGCTGTGTATGGATTTGGCAATGACTACTATGTATTACATGTAAAAAAATCGTAAAAATTATTTGTATTTGTGTCATAATTTCATCGTTATGTAACTTTGTTTACATTTCATGAAATCTTGCAGTGTTTGCAGGCACAGGTTATCCGTGGCTTATCCTCACCCCCAATGCCCTTCGTGCATAAAACCATGTTCTTCCAGCTTGTGCTGTACTTATTGTGTTGATTTATCAAATCTACAATTTAATCAATATTTGTCTTATATCTATAGACGTGCCATGGATCGGGTGAGGAAGTCATCTCAAGTCACGGCTGATAAAACAGGAATATCAGCCTGCAAACCATATGTTGATTGCTACTGCGGAGATTCATAATACAGGTGTTATGTTGAGTACGTTGCAGGGTCAGTGTGCTGGTACGGGGGCCAAGAAAAGATCGGCTACAACGCAGTTGACTCCGACTCAAGCTAAGAAAAAGACGTCGTCTTCTTCTACGTCGCAGAAAAGCATCTGTTACCAGATCGGAGCAGATCGAAGGTAAATCTACACGGCCTAGTAAGTCAACCTATCAGAAATCCTTCAACGAAGAGATATTACCTCCGCATGAAGTAGACGTTTTTTGATGATCCCCCGTTACCTCTACCCGAAGTACCTACGAGATCGGCGACTCAATCGATTCCACGACTACTAGATTGTCTCCTGCAACGGTCACAGCAGGCCAGCTGTTTGACGAACTACCATCAACTTCTCATCGGAGTGAAGTTGAAGCACACAACTCATCAGCGTTCGCGAACGCTTCTTCTACACCGCAGCAGCTTCAATCAATGCAGAACTTGATCTGGGTGAAATTATGAGACAATTCACCAACCAGATGATGGCTATGATGGAACGGAGGTTCGAGGAAGAAGCGAAGGTTTGGTGAAGCCTCTCAAATGCTGACACCATGCGCAATTCTACGGACCTGCGTGAACCTACGGACCTGTGCGAACCTACTCCTCATAGAACTACATCTCAAGACTACGTTGGCGAAGGTACACCTTTGCGAAGGTCTCCACAGTCTGACGACTTTATCATCTTGGAGGAAGATAGAAGACATGAGATGCCTACTCACCATTCTACTTCTGCGAACCCTCAACGTTTGAGATCATGGAAGCATTCATCTCCTACACATAGCCGTTCTAGATCGAGATCTCATATCTCTCACACATGTTCGCAAAGTCACTAATCACGAGACAGAGGTTCACAGAGATAGGGCTTACATCACAGAAGTTCGTGAAGGGATACATCTAGCGACAGAGGTTCGTGAAGAGTAGGCTCACGTCACAGAGGTTTGCGAAGAGATGTATCCACAGATAGAGGTTCGCGAAGAGAGGACTCTCAAGATAGACATTCGTGGAGGGACGAATCTTCATTTCGCGAAAGGATGATGGAGGTTCGAGAAGGGGTACATGTTCGCAGAAGGATGATTCGCGGAGGCATAGCTCTACCGATCAGGATATAACTGATGAATAACAAGACTGCGTCTTCCCGGAATCAGAGGTTACAGGTTGGATAGCCAATGGTTTGAACTTGGAGTCTCCTTCTAGGGATATAGATGAAGTCTACACTTATAAGATGCGTACTGACGACTTTAACTCGTTGACTATTCACCCGATTGAACCTATATCGAAGGTACCTTCTAACCTACGCACAGCTTTGAGAAAGCTACAGACATCTACAAGGTTCGAGAACTCTCAGATCTACAGGCAGATAACAGCAATGCAGACATCTACAGGGTTCGCGAACCCTAGGGTTAACAAACCCTTACATCAACAGGCAGGATGTTGACTCTATTACCATACGGCTGAATAAAACGAAGCAATGATGAAAACGGATGGTTTTGTCAGAGTTTAAAACTCAACAAAAGATCTACATGTGCTATCTCTACAGTTACAGCCTGCAAAACTCTACAACCTGCACAAACCTATACCTGTGTAGGTTAAGTTTCGGACGACAACCTACTTGATGAAAGGAATCACTTCATCTATACGGATGCTGAGGTCTTATACTGGGTAGCAGATGGCCTGCGGATATTGTCGTTCGCTCACTCACTCCAACCCAACAGAGACGTACTGCATATACGCTGATGACCCAGACTCCAATATGATATCACCTATGAAGCCGATATCTCAAGTACTGGAGAACCTCAAGGCGACCCCTGTAAAGGGCTTAACGTTAACAATATCTTCAAGTATCCTTGAACGGACGTACAGATGATACTATTAAAATTGGTCACTCAGCCAGGGGATTAGGATTTTATATCCTATCAGCTAGATTCAACATCGGTATTTCTTCAAGATCGATACAGACATACGTCTCGGCAGCCTCCTTCGTCATGCTGGCTTATATTATCCACAATGGGAATACGTGATTTATATCACTGAACAAGATTTTACACTTGGAGCAACACTTAATCAAGAGGTGTATATGAGCGGCGTAGAATTACGAGTGCTTTTACTCAACCAACTAATTGCATCAGATTTTATGGAGGCCAACTTGCTACAACACCGGTGACGTCATGCTTGAAGCTGATTGGTCCACGTCAGACAACGCCTCCCACTGACAGAGCAGGCTCCAGCATGTTTTCTGATTTGTAAACACACCCGTGGTACAGGGGAATACTTCAACGTCAGCCTTGGAAACAGTATACAACTACGGTCTGTTATCATCATGGGAATCTAATAGATGTCTATCCTTGACAGCAGGATAAACGATGTTTATTTTGGAAGTTATAAGTCGGTATGATTACCTGTCACCTGCGATGCTACACGGGAGCCCGCCTTGCTATAAATAGACAATGCTTCGATGTCAACACAGATCGCCTGCGTATATAAGGGGAAGAATGATGTATCATCACTGCAATCAAGGGTTAGCACTTCCAATGGAGGTGAGGTGAGGTGAAAGTGGGTTTAACTTCGTGCTTGAGAATATTTCGCGCATATGACGACGTGCATGCGTGTGTATGTGTATTTGCGGCTGCTTGTTCTAGCCAGGACTGAAGCTGGTTTTATAGTGCCACGGGGTCGAACCCACGACCTTCCGCTCTCCGGGCGGACGCTCTAACCTCTGTACCATGGAGGCTGTTACTTCCAATGGAACGTCCTACCGTTTGGAATATCGTCGGCTCTATAATTATTCATACGAATAACCAAGTCTATCGGCACCTATCTGCAGCCTCGAGGTCTACACAGTGCCGGTTATCTGGACGACGGCATACAGTGCCAATCAACTCAGACAGCAGCTGAACATCACAATTAAGCTGCTCACGCAACTAGGATGGCTAGTGAACCTGATGAAGTTGGAGTTAGAATCAAACAAGATCTTGAATTGCTTGGAAAAAGAATTATCACAACACAGAATCGAATTGTGGTCCCAGAAGATCATTGGGTCAACATGGCAATGTCTACTCGGTCTACTAACCTCGGCGCAGGACTTGACTCGCATAGGAAGTTTCAACTAAGGCCGCTGCAACGGTTCCTGACAAAACATCTGGACAGCATCGACCCTATCTTGCTGCCAGACAATCTTAAGAGGTACCTACTTTGGTGGACCCACAGGTCGAACGTCTGCCGAGGGACCTATTTACAAGAGCCGGCCTTCTACACATCTCTACGTAGACGCATCGATACAAGGTTGGGGCGCACATCTCAACAATCATCAAGGAAGTGGTCCAAACAGAGCAGCATTTTCACATCAATCTGCTGTACAGAGAAAGTTGTGATTAACGCCTTACAACTAAGGTTGAGCTCACTGATCAAGAGAATGCTGATGGTCCATACGGACAACTCTACAGTGGCATTCTCCATAAATCGGCAAGGATCTACAAGATCACCAAGCCTACTACAGCTCACATTCCAGTTGTTAGACATCATGGAGGAGGCAAACATCTGGATAAAGGCGTGTCACATACCCGGAGCAAAGAACGTGCTTGCAGAGGCTCTCTCCCGACCACTGCACCCCTCACCTACAGAATGGATACTCCATCCAGAAGCATTTCGGCTCATCATAAGGGAAATAGGATTCCCATCCCCACCTGTTTGCCACGAGGTTCAACAAACAACTACAGACATTTGTCTCACCAGTTCCAGATCCTCAAGCCTGGGCAACAGATGCACTGAGCATATCATGGGAAGGACTAAACGCTTATGCGTTTCCACCACTGATATTACTACCGAAAGTACTGTTGAAGATCAAACAGACACAGGCGCTACAACTGACCTTGGTTGCGCCACACTGGCCAGTGAGAGTATGGTTTCTAGACCTAATAGAAGATCTCGGAAGTCCAACAATCAAGTTTCCAGATTGGCCGAACCTACTCATACATCCGCACACCAAGCAAGTCCACAGGAACCCAACACTGTTCCAGCTACACGTGTGGACCATATCAAAACATGTTTGAAGAAAAGAGAATGCTCCGCCAGGGCAGCCAAGGCAGTAACGCTAGCGTTACGCAGATCTACTCGTAACATGTATGATGACAAGTGGCTGAAGTTTGAGACTCATGCAAGGCGGAACATCTTCATTACGATGAAACCTACTCATCCTCAAGTGGCGGAATACCTGTGTCATCTTAGACAGACCAGACATCTGAAAGGTTCGACATTATCTACAAACCTCGCCGCCATCAGTACAGTGATTACCATGGAAATAGGCATCAAGTTGACGAGAGTACCAGAATTACTTGCTCTGCTGAGATCTTTTAAACTGGAGGATCAGCAAAAGAGCTCCGGCCTGGGATCTGAATGTTATTCTACATCATCTTACAAGTTATGCCTAAGAACCTCTAGACCAGACTACACTCGAACTGATGACACAGAAGACTCTGTTCCTGCTTGCGCTAGCCACGGCAGCGTGAATATCAGACATACATGCGCTGGACTTTGGTCGAACCAGATTCGACACGGGGCAACATGCTGCAGTTCATCTAGGACTTAGATGGGACTTCATTGCCAAAAACCAACTACCTGGTTAGCCAGATAGACAGTTCTACATACCAGCGCTATCTACAATCCTCGGACGAGAGGACATAGAGGACCTTTCCTTGTGTCCGGTCAGAGCCCTGAAGATATATCTTCAAAGACTAAGACAGGGAGACGAAAATTCAAGCGCCTATTCATCCCATTATCCACAGAGACATCAGCAGAAGTCTCAAGAATGACGATATCATTCTGTATGAGAGCCTATAAGGCAGCAGGACTAGAACCTCCAAGAGCTTCCAACCCACACGAAGTCAGAGCATTGGCATCAACACTAGCTCTGCATGGAAATTGCTCTATATCAGCAATTATGGAGGGCTGCTTTTAGAAGTCGGACACGGTGTTTGCCAACCACTACCTCCGATACATAGCCACTGAAGACGTCTCAGGCATTCACCAATTTGGGCCTCTCGCTGAGTTGGAAAATCTCACCCTTTATCACGTTGACTTGTTGCTAACTTTTACTAAAGAAAAGTATTAGTTTGAAAGTCCATGTGCACAGTCTAGGACAGGCTAGCATGAGTGATTAAAGATCCTGTACGGGTATAGATCTTACCTGTACGTGAAGGGGTCGCAACTCAGTTATGATAAAGATCTTATCATAATCTATGGGTTGTTTTAAGATATCTAGTAATAAGAAGATACTAGTTTATCTGAAGCCACATGAATCAAGATGTTTCAACTTGTCTGAGATGGAAGTAAGACAAAAAGTGGCCCCCCGAGTTATAACGGAAGTTGGAAGAATAGGATCTCGGAAATGCCGCTACGCAGTTCCCATAACTCTAGGTTTTGGGAGTTGGTCATGAAGCATCTGAAGATCACACTGCCGTATAGAGGATGATGTCGGATCATATATTGAACATAATGTAGGAACTACATGTAGTGTTCCAGAGACAGTAACAAACTGAATAGTGGTATTGAGCAAAATAAGACTGTGAATCATGTTCTGACTCATCAGAATAAAAGATCCTTCCAGTGGTCTTTTCACTTGGGGGAGATTTTGGGGATACTATTTAAGTTTGATTTCCCGGTATAATGATCCGGTTTTTATCTGGTCCAGGTGACTGATACTTGTAGGGGTGCAAAGGGCCAAGGGAATTTGTGAGTAGTTTATAGTTCTTATTTACACTGGTGGAGACTTCTGCTATGGTTATTATGTACGTTAATTTTGGTAAATCTGTACTTGAGTTTGAGAATATTTCAGTTTTGTCACGCCAGGCACGTGGGTTCGTGTATGATATTTTCGTGATATTTAGAGTTGATTTGAAATGTTTGTGAGCAGACAAGATATCCATTAAGCATTCAAGGCTGTTCAGCTGGATCTAAATAATTATATATTTTGTTTTATACAGTTTATACAGCGTTTTGTAAAGTGAGGAATTTACACATCGTGCCAAATTGATAGATTTGTTCAAGATAACGACCTGCCCATGTCTTAGCCTCTAGACGAGGCTCGATTTAATTCATCTGTGAATTTTAGATATGTTTTAAACCTTATGCTGATGGTTTGAAATGTCGGAAATGGGAACTGTACATATTGATTCTGTTTTATGCAGTGTTGTTTATTGTGATGCAATTCTGTAGTTGTATTACGCTGTTTCTGTTGAGATTCACTATCAGTTCTTGTGGTGTGAAGATAAAAAATTAGACTTTCCGATTCAAATCAGTAATCTTCCTGATGACATACTAGGGGTCTGGATTAATGCGCAATGTTGTAATTGTGAATGATACGAGAACCTGTGGTAGGTCTAATATTATAAAATTGTTTCGTGTGAAAAATGGTATCAAAATATACATGCATTGCTTCAAAAATGACTTCGAAAGGTGTTACTGATATTTGAATGAACAGGAGGTAACTCATGTATCTGCCTGTTATAGTTGGTTTATTGACTCACCTAGACAGGACCAAAACTAACTTCCAAAATAATGCAAGCTATGTTTTCATGAAATATATGTTCACCTCAATACACTGATACGGTTAAATATTTGCCTTGACAAAAGGTTTAAGAATCCCCTTTGAACTAGCAAAACATAACACAGACAAGTCTACAATATTCAATAATATATTGAGCAAACAATGAGCAGGCTACAATGAATCACAATACAGATTTCTAGCACAATGCAATTGAGTCACAAATCTAAAGTTTTGAGTAACAAATATAAAATATCAACTCACCACGAGCCTTGGTAATTACAGTGAGATCAGATCATCTAAATGAAGCTTGTTTATAATGAGAGCAGTAGTCAGGCAGTCAATCTTAAATGCAAGTCAGCTCGACGAAGGCAGATAGATGGCGACGGTAGGCACAACTCCAGTGCTAGGAAAAGTACCGTGTAATTCCGTGTGTTATTCCGTGTGTGTACAACACAACAACCAGCCTTATATATACTGACACAGCTTCTTGAATATTCGAGGAAAGCGTGGCTGTATCATTATTCATTTAGTACTTTCGAGAACGGAAGTCTGTGGAAAACTCCACTACATGACGAAGTCAACACATAAACAAAAAAGGCGTGCTGCTAAAATACTGTTGCCACTGAACATACATGATGCGAAATGTGACCCATAATAACTATCACCTAATCAATGATTATATAGATTAGAAAAAAACACTCTCTCGTAATAACACAATGAGAATCAGTTTGTAGAATTTTAAAGTACTGTTCAAAGAATAATAACAGACTCCAAATTTGCCCAAACAAGCTTATGGTCCACCACTGCATGGAGCTGGGGGTCGTCGTCTGCATCACAGATGTATGATATTTCCTTACAACTATTAATGAATGACTTGGTCGTGATTTCACAGCTACATCCGAAGAATAGTGTTTAGAATCATATCCCCTTACTGTCTTGACAATATGTTATTGCAGTTCATTCCTTATCCACCTCAAATGAATGGAATATGGACTCATTGTTTGGAAAAAACATGAAGAAAAGCAGATAATGTAGGTGTTTAAATCATGGGTTCTCAGCATAATAGACATATGTATTTACCAAACTGATAGCATATTGTTACCATGGCCCCTTTATATTTATGAAATTTCTATCTAAATCATTTACCACAAAGTGCTTGTTTTGAATATCTAACCGATCGGCCAAAAATAAAGATGTATGCTTATGCGTTAATTTCCCTAATTATACATTGCCAATGTTAAGGTTATGTTTTCTGTCAAGTTTTATGTTACCGCACATTTTGTCTGTATATCACAGGCAGATCCAGGAATTTTCAAAGGGGGATCCCCTGAACCCCGCTTGGTTCTGCCAATGCAAAACAGTAACTTCAATGTGGTCTTTAGTCATTTTCAAAATGCTGAAGACTTAGGTTCGATTCCCCAGATGGGTACAACGAAGCTCATTTCCGGTGTTCCCCGCCGTGATATTGCTAGAATATTGCTGAAAGCGGCGTAAAACGAAACTCACTCACTCATACAACATAATAGCCCCAATTGAACCAGTGTCAAGTTGAACCTAGTGTTGACAGGAACGTATCTATCCGTTTTGTTTGGACTACGATATTAGTAAATGGTTGAAATTCAACGCACTACATACATGATATTGTTGATCGGATATGAGGTGCTCCACATCGTTTGTGTTAACACGTGGTAAACGTGTAATCATCTCGTGGTGATTCATTTATACCCGTGCAAAGTAATAGTACAGGGTAAATGACCAGATGGTGGCCACATGAAAACGTGCAAATACCTAGTTGCGAGTATGGCAACGTGCAGTAGAACTTGTACTGCTATCATGTGTCCCAGTCCACCCAGCTGTGAATTGGTACCGCATAAGGATGGGAAAGCCACATTAACTCGGTGCGCCTCGGGATGTATGTTCCCCAGGGAGTTGAGACTGATAATACGATGTGCCGTTTGAGTATGACATCCAGTAATTGTAGGAAAATCTAAGCGCTTTTTCTGCAGCTGAGCTGGATATTAGCGCTATACAAATGTATGGCCGTTACACCAATCACTGTAAAGATTATGTCCTAACGGAAAAAAGTAAAATTAAACAAAAATTTAACCAAATTTTATCGAACCTGCGGGATCGAATTTTAGCATGTTTAGTTTCTCGAAATATTACGTCTGTGTGTTTGGCATTAGTATTTGAAATATTCCCGATTTTGACTAACCTGAGAACAATAATCTGTTCTGACAAAACGCCTTCACGAGTTGTCTCCCTGGAACTGTCTGGCTTAACAAACACCCCACCCCCCACAACATACCACATGCCCTTGTTTCCATGCTTGGACATTTTCAGTTAAATTAATATTATGAATGTCAGAAATGCACTATCCTTTATATCTTTAAACATGTATTATGGTGCTTTTCTGACACTCGTAACCTCAATTGATCTGGAAATATTTAAGCAGCGACATAGGGGCAAGTGCACTCCACCTCAAAACAGCCAACTTGGCGGTCAGGGGAGGAAACTCGTCACGGATTACTGTCGACCTCAAACGCTCTAAGCGCGTCTTAACTTGTCAACATACTCTATTTAAAGGGTGGTATTTTGGATGCATTTACCTAAATTACTTGAAACTGCACACTCGATTAACAAGAACGTAACATCAGTGTCAGTGTATCATTAGCTTTGCGTGATACATTGTACAATATTTGTCTATATCGAATTATACATGTATCACCATATTTTATGTGTTGCTTTTAGGTTCGTTAAAAGGTGTTAAAATTGAAAAGTCCTTACAATAAACACTTATACAGACAGTGAGCGGACAGTAGTATTAATGTTGAAATATTGTAACTGCGTGTCTACTAAGTGGGATACATCCATGGACATTGTAACACTTGTATTAGATATAATTACATTAACTGATGCTGTGATCAATGATGCCAATATGGACAGATACGTCCATTGTAATTGTAACAATAATACTGAATATATTTACATTAATTGTTGCTGTGATCAATGATGCCATTATGTACAGATACGTCCATTGTAATTGTAACAATAATACTGAATATATTTACATTAATTGTTGCTGTGATAACTAATACCAATACGTCATTGGAAACTGTAACATTAGTACTGAATATAATTTCATAAACTGTTGCTATGATCACTGATACCAATGTGGACAGACACTTCTATGGAAATTGTAACATTAGTTATGAAATATGATTACATTAATTGTTGCTGTGGTCAGTGCTGCCAGTATTGACAGATACGTCCATGAAAACTATTACTTTTGAACTAAATAAAATTTCATAAACTGTAGTTGTGATCAATGATGCCAATATGGATGGATGCGATTACACAACTCCCTGCGTCAATACAACACAGTGCCTAACATAGTTAACTCATAAGTACATTCTCCCTACTTCACCAAGTACAGATTTGGTAGACATGTTTACATTAATGCATAAATATTGTTGCCGGGGACGTATGTGCAACTCCATATTTCTGTTCCATAAATCAATATGGAAGATATGTCACTGTTAAATATTGATGCTACTTTGGATAGTCCTTCGATAAGGTAAGAATAGAAAATGAAGCCTTTCAAAGTAGCGCTAATGTTTCATACGCCTTTGACCGAAGTAATCTGGAAGACGTTTTCTTGATATTTGTGATGTGAATATTTCAATTTTCGAATTCTTCCTATTGCAACACAAGCTGACACTTTGTCGAACATACATTTGAAAAATCTGAACCTTTCATGGTAAGTACAAACAATAACTCCTATGTGTCAACAAAGTCCATCACGAGCATCTGCGATAGCTGTATCAAATCTTTGTCCCTGTTTTCTCATGATGTTTTCAACATTTGATGACTAGTCATTTCCAAACCCTGCCTGATGGGCAGCTATCATTAAGGCACGTGATATAGATCAACCGTTAATTCTTAGAGTGTACGACAGGTCGGCAAACATGTTCATACTACAGGTGGGCAATTATATTCAGCAAACGTCCTGACGGTTTTTCATATTCATTCACATAGGCGGATCCAGGATTTTTCAAGGTGTGTGTGTGTGTGTGTGTGTGTGTGTGTGTGTGTGTGTGTGTGTGTGTGTGTGTGTGTGTGTGTGCGCGCGCGCGTGCGCGTGTGCGTGCGTGCGTGTGTAACCACCTAAAACCATACTTCAGTTCGGATAATTCAGGGGGATAATTTCAACACATATACTACAGGCTTGTAGAAACTTCTAAACGTACTAAAGGTCTTCCGAGATTTTAGACACAAACTGCAGGTCGGCAGCTACTTTAGGTCACGCAGTACAGGTCAGAGGTAGATACACTACCGGGCAAAAGAAAGTTATCGCCGACTTCACTTGACAAAAAAAGGGAAACAAAGTAGTATGTGACATTTATGATAATTATGTTACAAACAGAAATCATTTTCCAATAATTTGACGTAAGATCCATTATAATCCTTGGCCTAGATTTTCGAAGCTCTCTTAGCGCTAAGATAGTAGTAAGTTAATGTTAATGTATGGCACTTAAGACTATCTTAGCGCTAAGAGAGCTTCGAAAATCTAGGCCCTGGTCTTGCATTCACCGCAAATCATTAAGATAGAGTCAAGCGGTCAAAATTAATTATTGCACAAATCGGAGTTCATTCAAAATGTGCATACAGATTCACAATATGAGACAGGAGTCAGGGGACACGTTATCAATGGCGAGTGCGACCGCCCTGGGCATCCATACACGCCAACAACGTCTCCTCACTGACGTCGTCAGTCGGCGGATGACGTCAGCAGGAATGCTGTTACAAAAGTGCAACAGAGTCAAGTTCCTGTGGGTTCGCTGTAGGTGGTACACGGTGTCCCAGCTGACGATCGAGTTATTTGGTTGGGTTGTTGTTTAACGCCACACTCAGCAATATTCCAGCTATATGGCGGCGGTCTGTAAATAACTGAGCCTGGACCAGACAACCCAGTGGTAAACAGCAAGAACATCGATCTACGCAGTTGAGATACGAGGACATGTGTCAACAAAGTCAGCGAGCCTGACCACCCGATCCCGTCAGTCACCTCTTACGATAAACATGGGTTGCTGAAGACCAATTCTAACCCGGATCTTGTCTGGTTTGACGAACAAGATGATACCAGAGACGTTCATTAGGGTTCATGTCTGGAGAACGCTCTGGCCAAGGCAATACGTTGACGTTAACGTTGTGCAGGTATTCTCGAACAATTCTGCCGGTGTAACACCACAAAAGGTCTCAAAAGGTCTCAACACTTCACCCCTGTATCACTGGTCATTCAGATTTCCTCAGATGATAACCAGTCTTCTTGTTCTCTGACCACAAATGTCGCCCCATACCATGACGCCTTCTCCTTCGAACGAATGAACTTGAACGCTGTTTGGCACCAGTCGCTCTGATCTATGTCGAATAACCCGAACTCCGCTATCGTCTCTGAACAAACTGAAAAATTCATCTGTAAAGAGCACTCTCTCCCAGGCACATAGCTGCCACCGACGTACTGTCCATGCCTATTGCAGTCTGCATTGACGTGTCCAAGTTCTGTTGAGGTCACCGTCACGAATCTGTCCCGGAGGAGGATCTGCCGGATGTAACGGTCTTCGGTCGGTGTCGGGACTCTTGACCTCGCCGATCTTGGGCGGTGTTTTGTCTGGCTTGTTTGCTGTCAGAAGGTTATCAGTTTGCTGATGGTGACCAGGCTGCATTTGAAGGTTCGTGCCAGCTGACGTCATGATTCATGAAGGCTTACTCACGCTTGCATAAGTCCTTGCATGTACCTGCATTAGTATCACAATTACGTTTTTCACATTTTAAGATTGCACGAATCGTACGAAATCGAAGGTGCGTTGTTATCGAGACATGATGCATTTTGGTGAATGTTTTCTGCTTGGGCTCAAACATGTACCAGTGTTTTTGTTTTTGATACAATTTCTTTAAACGTTGTAACTTTCTTTTGCCCGGTAGTTTATTTTAACACACGTACTACAGATCGGCAGATACTTTAAGTTATGTACTACAGGTCGGCAGGTATAAATAAAGCAAACACTGCTCTTGTTGTGTACTGTGCACCAGATGCCTTTTTTGGAAACCTGCCAAGGTCGTATCTTTATTCCCCGAGAATCATAAAACTTGACGACTAATGTCTTTCACACTTGACCTCTCGCACACCCAGATTGTAGACAATATCACGTTGCAGTCTGTATTGTGAATCTGATATATTCTAAGGGGGAAAAGTAACTGCATAACAAAATTGCATAAAATAATAGTGATTTTAATAGTTATAAAAATCAGCCAAAATATAGCCGAATAACTGTCGACCTCAAACGCTCTAAGCGCGTCTTAACTTGTCAATATACTCATTTTAAAGGGTGGTATGTTGGATTCATTTACCTAAATTACTTGAAACTGCACACTCGATTAACAAGAACGTAACATCAGTGTCAGTGTATCATCAGCTTCATGTGATACATTGTACAAAACTTGTCTATATGGAACTAAACTTGTATCACCATATTTTATGTTTTGCTTTTAAAAATATTTTAATAGCATAAAGAGAGCAAATGGATTTAGTAAAAGTTGTTCAAACTGAAGAGCCCTTTCCATAAGCATTTATACAGACAGCGATCGGACAGCAGTATTAAATGTACAGCAATACTTTCAACACACATACTACAGGTCGGCAGATTAATATGTATTACCGGCACGCTGATACTTTCAAAACGGGAACTGTAGGTCAGGTGAAGCAATATAATGGCACAACAGGTCGGCAGAGACATTAAGCCATGTACCACAGGTCGGCAGATATGTTAAGCCGCGTACTACAGGTAGGCAGATAATTTGAGACAGGTACTACATGTCATTGTATACTTTAAGACACAGACTGCAGGTAGGCAGATATAGATCAATGCGACCCAGCTAGTTTTTGTTCAGTGCTGTGCACCAGTTGCCTTCCTTGGATAACTGCCAAGTTCGTGTCATTATTAACCAGCTTTCCTCGAGAATCTTAACACGTGACGTTTCAGCACGCAAAGTGTGTCCTTCAGAAACGACCTATCAGCATTTAACACTAATACGTTTATCCTGGAGCATATGATGTATTTACAAAGGGATTTTTTTTCACTTGATTTTGTATTGTTCCACAAATGTGTATGGTTCCAGAAAGGTTTTAAAAGCAGTTTATGTGAACATTAGGTCATAATATTTAAAAAATGTCCTTGCAGAATATGCCAAAAAGGCTTCTGAAAATGAAAACTCACATGAATTTGTATGGTTCCAGACACGTTGTTTGCAACACATTCTGTAAATATGTGTGAATACGCAATGCCGTTTAGAAAAGTGTCAGATGCAACATATGTTTTATTGGAGATTACACTTCCTCAAGAAAGTATAATACTTTGATGGTTTGAGTCCAATCCTGGGTTCGAAACCACACCCTCAGAGTCCGGCACCCCATCGCCAGCACACAAATTCAGCCGACTCACCCACACAGCCAACGTGGCTTACACAAAAATGGAAGTCGGACCACTGGTAGTCTGGACCGCGGACTTCGTGTACATCTCTGATGAATTATCATGGCTCCAATGCCTCCCATCTAAAGTACTAGAATCTGTACTTTATTGTAAATATGTGGTCTTTACAAAATTTCAAAGAATAAAATAGCCTAACAATTAGTTGGTGTTTTGCTCCCTCTGTCTAAAACGTTAAAAAGTAACGTTAAAATATGCGTTATATGTCTATGAGAAACAGTCGCTGTTACCATTTTGGCTAGACTGCAAGAAACAAAATAAGACAAAATGGCAGACATGTAAGCAACACTTATATTCAACTTTCTGTCATATGACTTTTTACCTGAAACACCCAAGATACATTTCTGATAAGAATTTTATTAAAAAAATACACTTTTTGAGATGATTGATTTTCAGAATATCCTTCCCGTTTAGTTTGGCTTTTATCTGTTTTTCTGAAATACAAATATGACAGGTACTCAAAATATATAGTATACAATATATATTTATTCAAACTGAGTGAGTGAGTTGAGTTTTACGCCGCACTCAGCAATTTTCCAGGTATTTGGCGGCGGTCTGTAAATAATCGAGTCTGGACCAGACAATCCAGTGATCAACAGCATGAGCATCATTCTACGCAATTAGGATACGATGACACGAGTCAACCAAGCCAGCGAGCCTGACCACCCCGATCCCGTTAGTCGCCTCTTACGACAAGCGTGAGTTACTGAAGGCCAATATTCTAACCCGGATCTTCATGGGTCTCAAACTGAGACACTAATTAGTAGATAAATATTTGTACCTATAATGTATAGGCATGCGTTCGATGGAATAAATCATTCTGGGACATATATGAAAGCTAAAAATCCAATCTCACCTATTGGTCAGTGTACAAATACATGGATTAGGAAATCCATGGCATGGACATGTATATAGACCATGGTATTTAAATACCGCAAGTAATTCACAGCTCCGGTTTATTTCATGTGATCCTCAGTAAATCCACCATTTCTGTGTGTATCTCCTGGAGTGCTTGTGTTTATAGTCACCCTCGCTGCAACGAAAATAACAATGTTCCACATAATAACACCTTATAGATAAAACTGCACACAACAAGCATATAGATAATGTTAATTCAAGGTAGAATACACCGTGTAATTGCCTAACTCATAGTTTATTTAACATCTGCATGTTTAACATCGGATTTTCTCCCCTTTACAACAAACATTGATAATGAGGAACTTGTTTGACCTTGAATCCAAACAGTAATTAGTCTATTAAACAGGCCTTTTAACTAGCTATTATTCACGCAATCAGTGCTTTCGTTGCTAACATTGTAACCAGAATCGTGCAGTGTTCAATAACAAATTGAACTTTAATTGGTCCTACATCTATCAAACAAAGACTAAGTCAATATTCCACGTGTTCTCGTGGATCTCACGGACTTGCTATTTTAGTAAATACCCACTCTCCGTGGAGGGTGAAATCTCTAACAGTCCACTCGGATTACGCAATAGCGGTTAAAGTTGTCAGACAAGGCTACTGTGATGTTTATGTAATTGCTTGCCGTTTACCTTCAACCAATGTATTACATGCAGCCTACTGCAACGCTCTCAGCGAAATACTTGATGTGTATGATTACTTATCTGGGATAAGTACAACAATTATACTTGGTGACCTTAACTCTGATGTATGTAAATCTTTTCTATCGCAAAGAAATGCGACTTTAAAAAGTGCGCTATCGGAGAGAAATTTCGTAAACGCTTTAAGCACAGCCAGTTTTAACATACCAACATATACCTATAGATCAAAGTACAACTTACATCAAAGCATGATTGACTATATACTAGTTTCCTCATGTATAAGCCATTATATTAGTGATGTTACAGTGTTTCAGATCACCTACCATGCCAAATATCCATCGAGGGCAGTGGGGTAGCATAGTGTTTGGCATGTCACGCCGAAGACCCGGGTTCGAATTCCCCACATGGGTACAATGTGTGAAGCCCATTTCTGGTGTACCCCGCCTTGATATTGCTGGAATATTGCTAAAAGCGGCGTAAAACCAAACTCAGTCAGTCAGTCAGTCAGTAATATCCATCGACTTGCCCGTAGTTAAAGAGTACAGCAGTGGAGATTACTACGGTATTCCCAAATGGGGAAGAGCCAATGAAAATGATATAGGCTCCTATCAATATTCAATTATATTACATACAATATCATTATCCTTCCCTTGTAGACGAACAGCAGGAAACACCATTGATTCAAACACCACATGATTACCACTGCCTTATTACATGCAGGTGTCAACACCATACCACATAGCAGTTATAAGCCATACTTAAAACCATTTTGGAAATCAGACGGGTTAAATGATGCTCACCACCGCATGCGCGTTGGTCGACGCAAATAGGTAAACAATGATAAACCTCGTGATCCAACATCTCAAACACGCTCAGTCTATTAAGAGGAAAAACGAAACTTTCGGCGACTTTTGCGACAATCCAAAAGGCACAACAGAAATGAAATACCGAAAGAAATCGAAGTTTCAGCTGAAATGGATGTAAACTCTTTGTATAAAAATATATTCGAAAACAGAGAGCAACTGTTACTAATGTCCCTGTTGTTACCTATGGGGAAGAGAGTGGATCAACACCCCTTGACACTTGTAGAATTTGGGGGAAATATTTCTCAGATTTATCTCAACCACGTGAGTCAGAGAAATTTGATTCTGACTTTAAAGATCATGTATCTAAACAGGTTACTGATATAAAAGACTCCCATCACGTCTATGATAAGGAAGTGGAAGTGGATTTCTCTTTCAGTGAAGTTAAAGATGCCATCACATCTCTGAGTAAAAACAAATCACCCGGCCCTGATAGAATTACAAAGGACCACATCATCATTGCAGATGATAAGCCTGTAAATACTACCTATTTATGTATGTCTTGTATATGTGAATATTTACCCATAATTATACTGTCATGTAAACATGTTCTGGGAAATAAAACGCGAAAAAATAAATCATTACAGGTGACTTTATCACCACCCCCTATGCAAACTATTTAATGCTATCACTACCTCTCAATATGCCCCAAAGGAATATAGACTCGATATGGTTATACCAACATATAAAGGCAAAAAAGACAAAAGTGACCCATGAAATTACAGAGGTATCACCTTAACATCTTGCCTCAGTAAGCTTTTTGGAAAGCTTCTTCTTAAAGGAATCGAACATAAATTAACAAACTCAAGGACAGATTCTCCGGATATGTTACAGTTTGGCTTTTGACGCCAGCATGGAGCCATTATCTCTGTATTCAGAATCTGGCACGATGGATATTTTTTGTAAATTACGTGAAAGTGGTATAAACGGTAATACCTGGAATCTATTACGTCACTGTTATCCTCATAGCGAATCCTTTGTTTGTTACCAGGGTGAGGGATCAGACACACATTTGTGTCAAGCAATGTGTTGGTCAAGGAAGAGTTATTTCAGCTTGGTTCTTCCTTATGTTTATAAATGACCTTATCTCTTCTCTCAGAGAAGCCAGTTGTGGTATTTGTGTATACGGTATGCATGTTCCTGCAGTCTTGCTTGCTGACGATACCACGCGTATTAGTGCATCGCCTAAAGGTTTACAATTATCATTAGACATCGTGTCGTCATATGCCTCTAAATGGCATTTGACCTTCGACCCAACTAAAAGTAGTTGTCTTCAGCAAAAGAAAATGTACTTATTCTAACTTACAGTACCGCCTTGGTGATACGCCTATCCCCCAATCTGAATCAACTACATAATGAGGTGTTCTCCAAACTGATAATCTCTCAACAAAAACAAGAATCGATAGGTATTGTCAGAAAGCAAGGCAAAGCATAAATTCCCTAAGATCTGTGGGACCTCATCACTCTCAACTCCACCCATTCACATGTGTCAAAATCTGGCTGAGAATGACCCTTACAGCAAGTCTCTATGGCTGTGAAATATTACCTAACGCTAGAGGTCAATAAGCCGATGCACTGGAACTTACACAACGATATTTTGCTCATATTGTGCAGGGGATTGATAAAAGATCATCAACAGACTCTACTATTGCAAATTTGGGATTGTGGACACTTATTGGTTACATCGACAAATGTTAACTCATCTTTCTTGGACGTCTATGCAAAATATCTTGTAATTATTTGCCAAAAACATATTTTGTGCAGCAATAACCACATCTACAAAATCCCCTTCAATCTGTGATGATCTACTATCAGTACTCTACAAATATAATTTACATGTACACATAGAAAAATATATTAAAGAAGGTGTATTCCCTCCAAAGTACGAATGGCGAAAAATTGTAAATACATCTGTCCATAGCTATGAAGAACACAGATGACGCTTTATGCACTGGTCCATTGCAAGTTAAACTATCATATCCTCTGGCAATTGGCATACTTACATCCCAATTATAAATCTGCCCTCCAAATATGTATCAATTCGCATCACGTGGCAAAATATCTAAATAATCTTAATTATTTAACAAATATATTTATGATTATGATTTTCATATACTCCTACACTGTGAACAACTTCACACTGAGAGAAACGTTTTTTGTGTGTTTATGATTGACATTCTTGATGTGGAACCTATGATGTTGCCTTTGAATCACAGGATGAACTCGATATGCTCTCTTTTCTATTTGGAGGTGAAACTCTTTTTAATGACAATGTTGATCAAGGGACATGGGAACCAATCATTTTACGATTTTCTTTATACATTTACCGAATAAGACGACATCTCCTACACTGTTACACTGATTGATCTCTGCAGATGTCTAATGATGTATGCCCACTTTCGGAAGTTTCTTGTATACATTAATTGTGTACACATGTAAATGTGTGTTCTTATGTGAATTGTAGCTTTGGGTAATCATCTTGATTAAAATAATTGTATACACATCTATATCAATTTTGTAACTTTGCCCCCTTTCTTGTATTTACATGTCGAAAGACTCATTACAATCATTAACAATAACCACAACCACCCGCCTATACACAACGAAATAAGGTAAATATGGCATTTTACAAGTAGTATTATATCAAATATATTTGACCATAATACAAGGTATGCTTTTAATCTAAATCGTTTTTGTTTTAGATACCAGAGGTCCTTACAAATATGAAGACGATTGCAAAGTCACCGCTCCAGCCAGTGCCATCACTGTTCGATAAATCAACAAGATGAGAGGAGATCCAGCAGTGTCCGCAATGCCAACGTTCGAGTCCCATCGAACGACACTTTACAGAGCAAGAAGATCGGTCCAGCCCAAACTTCCAACAAGCAGACAAGATCTTGTCATACCACCAGAATTCTGGATAGAGGGTGATCTACACACCCACCAGTGGAACCACCACCAAGCCATCGGGCCACGGACCAACAACCAGGATGGAAGGATACCACAGTCGCCTGAACAAAATCGCCAGAAAGGCTCATCCCAACATCTTTGAGGCCATCACATTTCAATGTCCACTGAATCAAGATTAAAACAATATGCACCGGAGGCAAACCACCCTCAAAGAGAAGGAAATGGATGAGACCATTTACGGCTCTGAAACGGCGTCTACAGAATGACGAAATCACCATCATGGACTGTGCAGATTCTGCTTCTTTCAACCGTCATTTGTGCTAGCTTCCATTTGTTATGCTAGCTTATTGAACAGAGTTGTAAGTATGTATATAAATGTATAAAAATATATGATTGTAATTTGTTCAAGGTCACGTGAATCAATCAATCTTACATGAGGTAGGATAAATGTGCATTGTGCGTGCTTAGGAACTTGCAGATTCTGGGCCAAACGCTCTAAATTAGTCAAAATAAGTCCAAACAATCTAATTTTTTGTCATGATACTCATAAACACACACTCATTCATGTACAACCTCCAAAGCATGGAAAAACATGTACTTTGAGTAAAAGTAAATATTCTCACCCATGGGCCAAAATGTTTTTCTCCCATGGGCGAATTTTTTTAATATCGCTCTAAATTAGCCGAATTAAGTCAAAATGAGTTGAAATTTGTGTCATGATTCTTTCATCCATTTACAACCTCAAAACATGAATTCTAGGCGAAACTAAATTTTGAGTATTCGAAAAAAATATTCATTTTTTGATCCTTGGCATACATTCATAACAACTGCATGTTTAATTTGGTCAAATCCCTTGTCAGAAAGAGTCCACAGTGCCGAGAGTTCTTCTTTTGTGTGTCCATGATTAGATTGTGACGTGTCTATATCTGATGTCATTTTGTATGTGCCAGTCTAAGCAAGGTAGACCGATAAACCTGACGAGCTGATTGTCCGGATTAGTTGAGAAGAAACAACATAATTAAAACTAGGTTAAGACTACTGGGTCAAATGCACATGAATAATATCAAGTATGTTCGATAAATTCATGAGATACGTTGTATGACAGACAAACATCCACAATGCCATTTGTTGGATGAAATAATCCGGTCATTTGTATCATTCACCGTCAAACCCTATCGAAACATTTGTGGCATGGTTTCTATTGCTAATGACAGAGCGGCATGTGATGTTCTGACATGTTCTGACATGTGATGTACATCCCCCCAGAAAAGAGAGGCTTAGTATTGCTTATCTGAGCATGTTGTGACACATATCGACTGTTACACCAAGTTATAACTCATGCAGGGAAAAATTAATCAATTTCAAGGGTATTTAAACCTGTGTCACCAATGAATAACTTTATCAGACCATTATGGTATTAGCCCACATTTACTATCGTATACCACCAATTTTCCATATGATTCATTTCTCCACATGTGCAGTTTCCATTTTGGTTCAGTATATATTCGTAACTTGACTGTTTCTCTTCCTCATATTATCAGTAAATACCCATAAAATGATCAGTGTGAGTTTTGAGTAAGGATGTCATGGAACGTCATGCGCTATTTGTGCAACTAACCCTCCCGATTCATGATACATTGTTGAATGGATAATATCAATATGAGATAGGGTAGATTAACATCTAGTCTCTGAGAAGAACATATTTTGCAAAAATAACGGTTCCTAAATTATAATCATAAGCTATAATAAAAATGAACCCAGAGAATTTCTTTATTACCTGACACATCGGTAAACTAGATTCATATTCAAATTCATATTTATATTCATATATATTGTTACATTTACTCAAACATTTATCAAATACATTCAACGATCGTTGTATAAACTGCACTGACTATATACACATATGGTGTGCATACGGACTAGCTAAGGTACATAACCAACATATAGGCATAAACGAACACATATACGATAAAAAGCATATACTCGCTCACTTATTCTCAAAGATAGGAAAGTGACAAGCTGATGTTTATTTGAATTAACAGCGACTAACGGGATCGGATGGTCAGACTCGCTGACTTGGTTGACAGATGTCATCGGTTCCCAATTGCGCAGATCGATGCTCATGCTGTTGATCACTGGATTGTCACTCGCTCACTAGCTTTTTTAAAACATCTATATATTTATGTCTATTGTGAACAGGTTTACCTTGTAAAGTGTACAGGTTTACCTTGTAAAGTCATAAGCCGAAAATTGGCTGTTTGTAAAGCACATTTATGTCTTATAAATATGTTTTTACAATGTATACTGAACTTGTATATAACACTATAATAAACTATATATGTCTGTCTGTCACAAGGTCAGTCAGACGTAAGCAGTCTTAAACAAAGGAGTGACCCAAGCTATACAATTTTACGCCGCAGCGGCCCAAAGGCAGTTAAATGATATTGAAGTTGAATAAAAGACAAGTCAAGCAGGAGCTAAGAAGATAAGCTATTCAAGCCTATTTTATTCTGTACATCACAATAAAAAGTTAATACACTATTTTATTACAATAAATACATACAGGTATGTAGAAATACATACATATATACAACATATGTTATATTTGGGATTACACTTTGTTCTAAAGGTACAGATTCTAGTACTTGTAGGTCTAGTCCTGATAAAAAGAACACGCTCGATTGTACCTCAATAGTTGTGTAATGTGAACAACAAAGCCCCCCGTTCCTACGCCCCTGGATACTTTAGAGCACGTACTTTAGGCAGATTTAGGTCAAAGCGACCCAGCTAGCTTTTGTTCATTGGTACGCATCAGTTTCCTTCCTTGGATAACTGCCAAGTTGGCGACATTATTAATCACCATTCCCCGAGAATCTAAAAGCTTGACAACTCACAACACACATTTTTCCTTCACAAACGACCTCTCGCACACCGAAGTTTCAGACAACAGCACATAGCAATTTTTGTTGCATCTTATGGGTTATGGCATGAAATGGGTGAGCGTGTAACTGCTAGTAGAGCCCCTGTCAACATTTACCGCTAATCTGTCTATTCCGGGACATGTGATGTATTTACAAATATATAAAAACTACCAGTTGAACCTGTGATGCGATGTGTCTCATTGTCCGGGACATGGATAAGTAGAAACCCCCTTGATAGCATTGTGTGAAAATTATGCAGAACAATAGCCAATAAAGAAAATTGAATACTTAAAGAGCAAAGATGTTATATAGTATGAGTTGGGCAGGGCAGGACAGGGCAATAGAGGGTGGGGTACTCGGGTAGAAACTTTGAACCCATCCCAGCCCTAATACACACTGATACTGACTGGATATGTGCATCTGCATCTATACATTCAAATCTACTATATTCCTGATATATCAGAGTAAGGAGAAGATTCTGAGAAGTGACAGTGACTAAAATCTACATCACACAAAAGATTATCTTCTATTTGACCACAACATAAAAACTAGTAATTATGTTATATTTCATTTTATTTAGCGGCGGGGGACATTGCCATGTTAGTGTCAAACACTTGCTTAAGACATTTTATTCACGTGAATTTGTATTGTTCCACTAACGTTTTAGGAAGGTTGTTATAAACATTTGGCTACAATAGTTTAATAACGTTTCTGTCAAGTTTTACCCCCAAAATGCTTATTTCACGCGAATGCATATGGTTGCAGGAACGTTTCTGTGAACATTAGGATACAATATTTAAAAAACATGTCCTTGCAGAATATTCATAATGGATTCGAAAAATGTTTCCGTCACGAGAATTTGTATGGTTCCAGAAACGTTTTAGTAACACGTTCTGTAAATATGTGTGAATACATGCCCTTTAGAAAAGTTGTCAACTCAACACGTTATATTTGGGATTACACTTTCTCAGGAATGTAGTATTTTGTTGGTTTTAGTCCAATCCCGGGTTCGAAGCCGCACTCTCAGAGTCCTGCACATCATCGCCAGCACACAAAGTCAGCACTCACCCACACAACCACCGTGGCTTCCACAAAAATGAAGTCTGACAATTGGAAGGCTAAACCACGGACTTTGTGTACCCCTCTGATCAGCGTAAAGTTGCAAGGATATCACGACTCCCGTCAAAAGTACTAGAATCTGTACTTTCTTGAAAAACCCGTGAAGGTCCGGGATAGAATGAACCTTCAGTAACCCAAGCTTGTCACTAGCGGGATCGGGTGGTCAGGCTCGCTGGCTTGGTTGACACATGTCATCGATTCCCAATTGCGCAGATCGATGGCCATGCTGTTGATCACTGGATTGTCTGGTCCAGACTTGATTATTTACAGACCATCGCCATATAGCTGGTATATTGCTGAGTGCGGCGTAAAACTAAACTCACTCATTCACATTCTTCCAAATATGTGGTCTTTTAAGAATAAAATAGCCCAACAATTAGTTGGTGTTTTGCTCCCTATGTCTAAAACGTTACAAAATATCTCTTAAAAATATGCGTCATATGTCTATGAGAAACAGTCACTGTTATTCTTTTGGCTTGTACTGCAAGAAACAAAACAAGAATGGCAGACATACAATAAACACTTACATTCAAGATTCTCTCATAATTATTGCTATTTACCTAAAAAACTCAAGATATATTTCTGATGAGAATTTTATAACACGTTTACACTTTTCGAGATTATTGATTTTCAGAATGTTCTTCCTCCTTAATTTTGCATTTATCCATTTTCTGTAATACAACACTGATAACTCTTCGATGTGTTCGATTGAACAAAAAATGAGACATATCTCACTTATTCGTCAGAGTGTAGATACAAATACATAGATAAAAAATCTATAAAGGGATGGACATGTCCAGACCATGGTATTAAAATACTGCACGTAATTCATAGCCCTGGATTATTTCAAATATTCTTGCGTAAATCAGCCATTTCTGTGTGTATCACCTGGAATGCTTTTGTTTATAGTCATCCTTGCGGCAACAAAAATAACAATGTTAAAGCTAATATAAAAATATTATAAATATACCTGTATTCAACAAGCATACACATATTGTTAATCCGAGGTAGAGTACACTGAGTAATTGCCTCACTCACTTGGAGGGGTAGGGGTTAGGGCTTCCTTTTTGCTGCTCAGGACCAGTCACTTCCCACTCGTAATCGCCAAAATGTGATTCTTAAAGAAAATATTAACATGAAATGCCGACTATGTAATGAATTTACAGAGACTGTCTAACACCTTGTCAGTGGATGTCCTTCCTTGGCACAAACGGCATTTCTTAAGAAACATGAAGGCATGGCTCGTTGCTTTAACTACTGTCTTCGCCATGCCTGTGGCTTTGACTCGGAGGTCCATCCATGGTACGACCCTGAACATTTCCAGGGCGTCATGGAAAATGATGCTTTCAAACTTTTGTGGAAAAGGCCCATATACAGCCTCAGAAGAATTCCTGCCAACAAACCTGATCTTGTCCTTTTGGATAAAGCTCATTGAATTTTCTGTCCCTTTTGACAGCAATGTGATTGACAAGACTCAGGAAAAGCATGATAAATATGCGGTTTTCGCCTTTGAAATGTCTCGTTTGCATCCCAAGTACACTGTCGTCAGGCTCCCCATTGTTCTCGGTGCCCTTGGTTTGGTACCTCCTGATCTCTTGGCGCAGATCAGAAGGGTGCCCGGGTTCTCCACCGGGAGCACAGCCCTTCTGACACTCTGGGTAATGCAGAAGGCTGTAGTGTTGGGGAGCCTTCATATTCTCCGGAAAGTTCTTGGTGGGTTCGACTAGGCAGTGTTACCATGGAGAAGTCCCATTCGCTGTCTGGGCTGCGTGTAGAGGGGGCGAGGGCCCTGAGCTGATGATGAGCCTTACCAGCTTGACTGTGCCAGGATCACCCGAACCCTCTCTGCTGCATTTTTCATCTTAAATCTGTAAACCATACAATAATAATTATCAGGACATTTGTATAGCGCTATCTCCACACACTTATGGACATGCTCTAGGCGCATACAACAGTTCAAGTCAGTTTTAGTGTCTCCGAAAGAGATAGGTACTGAGATGGGCTTTAAAAACGTCAAGTGAGGGAGAGCATCTCAGATGAAAGGGAAGAGAGCTCCAAAATAAGCAGTTACATTGACACGTGTTACATGTCAGCAGATACATTGACACGTGTTACATGTCAGCAGTTACCCAGACACGCGTTACATGTCAGCAGTTACATTGACACGTGTTACATGTCAGCAGATACATTAACACGTGTTACATGTCAGCAGTAACATGGACACGTGTTACATGTCAGCAGATACATTGACACGCGTAACATGTCAGCAGATACATTGACACGTGTTACATGTCAGCAGATACATTAACACGTGTTACATGTCAGCAGTAACATGGACACGTGTTACATGTCAGCAGATACATTGACACGTGTTACATGTCAGCAGTTACCCAGACACGTGTTACATGTCAGCAGATACATTGACACGTGTTACATGTCAGATGTTACATTGACACGTGTTACATGTCAGCAGTTACATTGACACGTGTTACATGTCAGCAGTTACATTGACACGTGTTACATGTCAGCAGGTACATTGGCACTTGTTACATGTCAGCAGATACATTGACACGTGTTACATGTCAGCAGTTACATTGACACGTGTTACATGTCAGCAGATACCCAGATACGTGTTACATGTCATCTGATACATTGACACGTGATTGGTGAAATTGGGTTTTAGGTCGTGCTTGAGAATATGTCGCTCATATGACGAGGTGTATGCATGTGTATGTGTATGTGCGGCTGCCTGTACTAGCCCAGACTGAAGCTGTTTTTTTAGTGTTAGACACGTGTTACACGTCGGCAGATACCCAGACACATGTTACACGTCAGCAGATACCCAGATACATGTTACACGTCACTAGGTACGCAGACACGTTACACGTCGCTAGGTACGGAGACACATGTTACACGTCACCAGGTACCTAGACACGTGCTACAAGTCACGGGGACCCAGACACCGGGTACCAAGACACGTGGAACACGTCAGCAGACCCATGACACGTCACCAGGTATCCAGACACTTGCTACACGTCACCAGGCCCCAGACACGTAATACACGTTACCAGGTACCCAGAGACGTGTTACACGTTACCAGGTGCGCAGACACATTTTGAATATCACCAGGTATGCAGACACGTGTTACACGTCACGAGGTACCCAGACACGTGTTACACATCACCAGGTATTCAGATACGTGTTACACGTCACCAGGTACCCAGACACGTGTTACACGTCACAAGGTACCCAGACACATGTTAAACGTCATCAGGTACGCAGACACATGTTACGCGTTACCAGGTACTTAGACACGTGTTACACGTCAGCAGAACCCCAGACACATGATACACGTTAACAGGTATCCAGACACGTTTTACACGTCACCAGATACCCAGACACGTTACACGTCAGCTAATAGCCAGACACGTTACACGTCACTAGGTACGCAGACACATGTTACACGTTACTTAGTACGCAGACACATGTTACCCGTCACCAGTTACCTAGACACGTGTTACAAGTCACTGGGTACCCAGACACGTGTAACAAGTCACGGGTACCCAGACACGTGTTCCATGTCAGCAGATACCCACACACGTGTTACATGTCACGAGGTACCCAGACACGTGCTACACGTCAGCAGAACCCCTGACACGTGCAGGACGCAAATGTTTACTATCGTATTGTGGTAAAATAATCTAGTATTTTAACATGGTCTAAAAAGTAATCTGAGGTTTAATCTGTGATATTCTAGTTCTTATGCTGTCCTTCGTTGGCAGGTTTTTACGAAGTATGAATCTACTCATTACTAATGCATGACTTTCTGTCGTCACGATATGGTTGAAACATTGATGATGTGACTCAAAATTGTAACTCACACACTCACACACTTACTGTAAAAGCACATTATAACATTTCTGTATTCTTTACAAATTAATGCAATGATATTAATTATAAACACTGTTATGACAATGTTATTTACATTATAATTAAGTGCTATGAACACAACTTCAAGGACAGGCAATTAGTGATACACGTACATATTTACAGTTTATGATTCCCACCGATTTCTTACATGTATTTTTTTCAGATGCCAGCTAACTCGGGTTAAGAGATCATTCAGGTTTACTGCTTGGTGATATAAATCACTTCGCTGTACCAGGGTCTGTTTTGACAACGAAGCTGGGGGGTTCGCTCGGTGGGTCCTTTCACAGTGTTTGTGCAGTAGATCATTATATTTGCGGCCACGTGTTGTATAACTGTCAACAAATCTGTACATCTTTGAGAGCGTTGCAACTTCAGGAATTGCCAATGATCTCATGTAATGTTTCGGTCCTTTAGCACATTCGTGATATGTGGGACCTGTAGGGAGCTCTGGGCTGATCAATAACGATATAGGGGTACTACGTACCACAGGTCGGCAGATACTTTGAGACCAATTCTACAGGTTCTTTGATACCTGAAGCCAGGTATTATTGGTCTTTTGACATGTTAAGAGACATTCTATAGATCCTTGGATGTTTGATGAGACGGACGATAGGTGCTTAGATATATTAAACCGTCTGAATCAACTATTGCAAATTTAGGATTGTTGACCATGATTGGCTACGTTGATAAAAGTAAACTCCAGTTCTTTGGCTCTTTATGCAACACTAGTTGTGACAATCTCATAAAACACATATTCTGAGCTTCCATGGCTAATACACCCCGAAAATCAACTATTTGTGGAGATCTTCAGTCTGTTTTGTGCAAATACAATCTTAGAAACAACATATATACTTATTTATACAGTGGAGAGCATCGGTCTTCTGGATGCAGTAATCAGGAAGTAGGCTAATCCACCAGTAGCATACACAATGGAGATTCTGCATCAGGTCCGCTTATGGGATTATTTATGGCTAATAAAGATTCCAGCGGCCCGGCACAAACGGCGGTTGTTGAGGGGGATATCAAATGATGTCCCGGTACGAAAGAGAATTTTTTAAAAGTATGAATCAACACTTAAATATTTAACATCTAATAGTGAGGGAGGTAATACCGTGTCATGGGGTACGATGAGCAATTCCTCTTGCACGAATCTCCTCCCAGGTCTGTCTTTCAGATAATACAATTAGGCTCGTCTACTTTGATATCCACCCGGTCGATGTGGTACGTTTTGATTGCCCACACCGGGTCGGTGGCACATCGTTGACTTCTTCCCTTGAGTTCACCGGGCTGGTATAAATACCTCACACTGACCTGACCGTTTAGGTTTTTCTCTTTACCCCTGAGCGGCGCAGACGTTTTGGAAGATACAAATTTCATTGTAATGGCGTTAGATGGTTTCTTGTCGGTGAGTCGCATCACTTCGTTTTTGATCGCCAACACAACTTTGGGTAAACGTGTGACCCATTCTGTCGATCGTTTATCTGGTATCATCATTTCATGCGCGTACTGATATCCGAATAAACGTTTGGTTAATGTGCGATTAAATCTCTCAACGATGGCTTGGCTACGATAGCGCCCGTGCCTTTCCAATATCTTCCTGGGCTGTAGCAAAGTTTATCCATCATCTATTCTATTATATTTCTCTTTAATACAACTGTGCCCATATGCGTAAGTAATGAGGCCGTCCTTAGCAATCCATCTTTTTGTAAGGTTTCTTTGAATTGTTCGTGTTTTATTTGTCTTTTTCACAACGTATTTCTTCACACCCTTAGCCTTTCTTATCTCACCGCGGTTGAATACATTTTATGCCTTAATCCTAGGTACTTGACAATCGGGGTCCCGGCACATTCGTCTTTCATTTTTCCGAGTACCTTTTTATTCGCTATGGTGTGTAGGGCATGGTCTTTTGGCTAGTCACTCGTATCGTACATGTCTGTTTTTTTCGCCATGTCCTCGTACACGTCCTCGGTTTGAATTTTCATCAAAAACGAATCGGTGTCAGTAAACAACACCTCGCATCTATTACCGTATTGCTTCTTGTGTTCGTTGTAGTAAAAGTCATACATCAAGTGTTTGGAGAGATCGAGAATACTGATACCAAAGTACACTGGTCTGTTGAATTGGAGATGACATCTTTGCCATGTGCAACGCTACTAAGTCATAATAGAATATTTTACTTCTGTTGAATGTTGGGCTCGCTATCAGTCTAAGTCTTTCTTCCTCGTGAGATCTAACTAACTTCACATTCACACACTTTCTTAACTTCTCCATCGTTATACCGAATACCGATTGTTCATGAAGTTATATATAATCTTTTCAAACTCACTGGTGGCCCGTTTTCGTAAATCCGTGTTCAGTCTTATGTAAGGTTCCATCCAAGGACTTAGATCAAACTCAAGTACCCTATGTACTTTCTTTAGCTTCATACCCAAAGTACAGCTGCAGGTTACGATAGTGCATGGTGTATTTAGTTTTATCCATCAAGTTCGGTATGAGTTTTTCCACGTTTATTGTTTCCTGAAAAGTTTTGTAAATATTCAGACATCCAGTCTTTGTCAACCATTAATCGTTCTGGAGCGAGCGGATAAATGTTATGAAATACACAATGCCATTTTAGAAAGTGGTCAAATGTAACATATGTTATATTTGGGATCACACTTTCTCAGTAAAGTACAGATTCTAGTACCTTTTTAGGGTTGAGTCCCATCCGGGATTCGAACCCACACCCTCAGAGTCAGGCACCTAATCGCCAGCACACAAAGTCAGATGCCTAGACTGCTCAGCCACCGCGGCTTCCACAAAAATGGAAGTCGGACAACTGGTAGTCTAGACTGCGGACTTTGTGTACCCCTCTGATAAGTGTTAATTGGCACGGCTCCCATGGCCGAAAGCTATGAAATACACAATGCCATTTTAGAAAGTGGTCAAATGTAACATTTGTTATATTTGGGATTACACTTTCTCAGTAAAGTACAGATTTTAGTACTTTTTTAGGGTTGAGTCCCATCGGTTACTTTTGATTCCGTTAAGTTACTATAAAATGATTCGGTGGGAGGTAATTTAGTTTCTGCAAATCTAGACCAATGGTTCATATATTCGTACAGGTACAAGCCCTTCCTTAGCAACGGTATATCAACAAAACCTGTAAAGTATTAACCAGCCACATCCCAAACTGAACAAAACAAATCCAATGTCTCAATACAAACAATGGAAAAAACAAATGCAGAGTTAAAGCTAAAAGAAATAATCATTTATACAAGGAGACAATAATAAACGTGTCGGTGTATCGATTTGTAATGGCGAAATTATCGGGGTTACTTTTACTAAACTATCCAACAAAAAGAGCAGAAATTGAACACTGTCTATGAATTTCAGTCCACCCAGCAAGAACTCATCCATTTATTTTTCCATGTTGTTGGGAATGCAGGTGATGTCGCCGTGAATGCAGGTGATGTCAGTAGTGTGTAACGTCTCCCTGGCGTCTTTTTCAAGATGGCGGCACATCCGGTCCCCATGGGCGCCGCCATCTTGGATCAAGATGGCGACCCACGGGACCGGATGTGCCGCCATCTTGGATCAGTCACTTCCGGTCAGGGGAGATCACTCGTGTTCCGGTTCCGGTGCTTCCGGTTCCGGTGGGTGCGCACGCATCGCGATGACGTCACGACCGGTTCCGGTGGGTGCGCGCACATGACGATGACGTCACCTCCGGGCCAAGATGGCGGACGCGTTTCAAGATGGCGCCCCATCCGGTGGGATCGGGTGAGATCTCGCGGGATCTCGTGGACTCTCGCGGGATCTCGCGAGCGTAGACGCCTTTCAAGATGGCGGAACGGACGAGCGGCGGACGGGACGGGACGGAGAGGGAAGGGAAGGGAAGGAGAGGAAAAGGAGAGGGAAGGAGGGAGAGAGGGGGTGAGGCGGACACGATGGCGTGGCTAGACAAGTGTTAGTGTGTGTGTGTGTGTGTGTGTGTGTGTGGTTAAAACAACATTGGATGGAGCATTCTTTCGAGCCAGGTGGGTGGCCCTGAAAAGGGCCGTTGTGATGGTATGGACGGGAAGGTGAGACCTCACTTTGTGGTGGCGATGGTACATAGACAGAGCAGGTCGAGGCCCCGGAAAATAAATTTCCCGGGGCAGACTTCGTCGTGGAGATGGTTAGCCCCTTTGCGGACGCCGCCCCCGCAGTAGGTACACACGTAGTACGGTGCACCTGGGGCGACAGCGAATTGGTTGGACGGCAAGGCTTTCCAACACGTTTGGCATATAATGAACTTCCAATTGGGTGGTAGACATTGCCATGCCGGTGGCGGAGGTGGTACTGCCGTGGATGGTGGGGCTGCCGCTGCTTCTGTCTCTTCCCTTTTGATGTCAGTCTTCCCTTGTAAGGTAGGGCTGCATCGTAGACATTGCCTCCTACCACAATTTTTCCTGTAAGGCGTCGGTCGCATGACTTCTACTTTTCTTGTATTCATGTTGCATGAAGATAGCTCTCACTGACCCATGCTGGAGTTTATATATGGGCGACCAGACAGCGATGACGTATCGATGACGTCATGGTCGCGCGTGAGGGTAATGACGTAGTCCCGGTGACGTCATGGTCGCGCGTGAGGGTAATGACGTAGTCCCGGTGACGTCATGGTCGCGCGTGAGGGTTATGACATGGCACCGCTGACGTCATGATCGTGAGCTCTCACTATATAGGATGAGCGGAATGACCGAAGCAGTGTTACAATCAGCAATCATGGCTGAAGAAAACTGGGAGTTAGAACTGATACCCTTGGACACAGCATCGCCACCCCCCTTGCCGGCATGGCAGTGTCAACAATGTCATGGCTGCCTGCCTGTTTACGCTAATGGGACTGATGACTATCGTGGTACCTTCCAATGTGTGTACTGTGGCACTGTCTTGAAGGACACGTACATCCGCCGATTGACCCATGGGAGCAAGTGCCCCGTCAAGACAAAGATGGCCATTCATCCCTGCCAATGTATGACCCCACTGTGGTCCCTGGAGTGAAGTACACTCCGAAAAAAACGGCCCTTTTCAGGGCCATCCATCTCTCTCAAAAGAAAGGTTCGTTTCAATGCCAACAACAATAATAACAACACTAGGTTGACATTTTTCAAACGTTTTATTTCCCCCGCTAACAAGAACACTTTGACAAAAGAGACAGGATTAGGGGCGTCCCTGATCTTTTGTTTACAAACGGTATGTACTGTAACATTAGAACTGTAACATCAGAACTGTAACATCATCACAAGGCATTGACAGGGTTAGCAATGTTAAATTGGAGGGGGCCCGCAACCGAAGGGGGTGCCAGAGGGCTGTATCGAATCCACTGACCTTCTTGGACGGACGTCACCACAGGGGGCACAGAAAAGAGATCCAGTTGGGCCTTGGAGCATTCACAGGCATCTCGGCGCATCATCTTGACAGCTGATCTGGACCGCAGGTCTGCACCACAGGTCTGCACAACACGTCTTGACCGTTCGGTGTCTGGTGTTGAACTGAACCCCTCTTTCATCTGGACGGCCCTTTATGCTGCCTGATCAGGGACATCTCGACCCCAACAACTACAGGTGGTTGCTGGTGGTGTACTGTGTTCAAAGCACGTTGCTCTTCTCTTGCATTCTTCTTCTTCTCCTTTGGCCACCAGTTGTCTGTAGTTGTCATTGATTTCCTCCTCAGGACAAAACAGGCACAAGTATTCACAAGGGACTTCGGCATGCTTCAGGTGTTCTCGCCAGGGTTGGTCTGTGGCTTCCCATCGATGAATTTTCAGGCCGCAACAATAACAGATCACACTATCACCTCGTCCATGATAGAAATAGCCAGCCATGGCCAAGTCATAAGGACACTGGGCCATCTGTATAGGCCATGTTCGAAACGACCTCGCACGTTGATAAAACTTGGCATACTCGGGGTGAGTAGGATTCTTCAAGCTGTATCCAGGTTGTGTCCATGAGGATGACAGAGGAGAAGGAATATCCTCTGAGGGTCTCCATGGGGATATATCCACATACAACTTCTTGTGCCTGATCTTTTGAGACACCCATTCCGTATCGGGGACATCGAATGCACTCATGCTGATACGTCTGCACTGTCCGACGACTTGAAGCCAAATGACACCTTCTCTCAAAACAAGGGTTTACGTTTCTTGGTGGATCCCACGGGCTGTTTCCGTTTTCGTTTGCGAGCAGGTGATCCTGGTGGGGGGTGCTGTCGCAAGGTGGCGAGTAAGGCTTGTTTTCCATGATGTTTCAAACTGTCCCCCACACTTCGGTGTCCTGAACTGATATCTTGCACCAATCCCGGCAACATCTTGACGCCTGATTTGAGAGCGGATTTTCCCACCGTCTTGAGGATGGAGAGCGCTGAACGTCCCAAGTTACCCAAGATGTTACCGAAACCTCTCCCTCGTTGATGAATGCGTCCTCGGTACACGGCTAAGCCGCCTCCTCCTCGCTGCTGTCCACCCAAGCCGCTGCCGCTACGGAGTCTGATACACTGATGTCCTACCATGCTGATTCTCAGTACGTACCCAGACGACGGGGACGGAAATGAAGTGTCACGATGGTCTTCCCAGTCTGGAATGGCACGAGACGTCCTACGTCATCCGTTAAATAGATTCGAATGGCATCCGTGGTTCCCTGACGCAATCCCATGTAGCGTAGGTGCTGAGGGGTTTTGATCACGACGCTGTCTTCCATCATCTGGCGCGACACGGGGACATACATCAGTAAGGGAGCCATGGTATCCCCCACGATTTGATCTTCCACTGCATCCGAGTAGACGTACACGGTATCAAAACCAGCCAGATGGTGTGCTTCCTGTTCACCCACGACGAGAGGTCGGTCAAACGCAGCCACCTGCACAGGCTGAGCAGAGACTTGGCTTATTTCTTCTGCTTCGTCCACCATGGGGAGTTGTATGAATCCCAGCATACGTACTAAAGGAGCAGGCAACACCAATCGGGTGGTGTAGGCAGACCTGATGGCATCGTGGTCAGGTTGACTTGCGGTTCTGCAGGAGGAACCCGTGATGGCTCTGCACATCTCTGAAGGAGATCGCTCAGATCGGCTTGCCACAATTCATCCACGCCACCCACACGGTAATGATCCCTGGGAAATGAGCGTCGGGCTGGTTTGTGCAAGGTGTACGTGTCCTGGGTTTTCAACCATTGCCGCACCTGGCGTTGGGTGGGCCTTGGCCCCGTTTTGCTTCCCCCCCCTTCCTGGGTCCTGCTTTGACTTGATGTCCTGCTTTGGCCTGATGTCCTGCTGCTTGCCACAAGGCAAGCCACCCTCCATAGCCTGCTGGGTGTTTGGGATCGTAATAGGTGTGGTGGAGCCATCGTGTCCATGCAGGTGACAAAGACGATGATGATGATGATGATGATGCTTTGCTGATGTTGTTTCTCTTTGGACGTCTCATGATGACACTGTCGTTGACATCACCCTCTGCTCCCTTTTATTAAAAGTGAATCCACTGACGCACCCGGTTGAGAGGGGAGGAGGGGGTCTCTACAGCTTTTTTCTTCTTCTGGGGTTCCAGAGGAAGGTTGGATGCAGGGGGTGTCAAAAACAAGTCAGCGGGTGGAGGGTGTGGACGCTTCACGGGGGGTGTCAGGAGGAGGCTGGGTGGATGCCCCTTTGGTTTTCATCATCCAGGACCAACGTAGAGGGTTACCAATCAGTTCATGGGGTACGTTGCTGGAAGCGAGATACTGACCCAGAATATTCCAACCCCGTGGAGGGCCTAATTTGGTACGTTGTCGAACAAGATCATTGATGAGATCCACCATGTGCGTCCCAGGCATGGGTTCCCCTTCCACCACGAATTGACCCGCCTCATTCCAACCCAAGTCGGGATGAGCACGAATACGGGCCATCAACTGCCTGGCCTTGGTCTGTAGCGTTTTGGGAACCGTTTGCACGACTTCATTCAGAATGGCTTCGACATCATCGGATTCTGAAACAAAAAAAGAACAAACAAACCATGAGCCACTGCTCTACGACCGGCTTCGCGGACTCCTTCTTAGGAAGGCGACCTCTACGCGGGACATGTAGATACACGACTCAGTAAGTCAACCGTACTTACGGTGAGGAGATCCAGTCCTGGGGGTGCCAACCCTGGGAGTGCCAACCCTGGGGGTGCCCGTGGCCTCTAAAGGTCGTGGTTTGACAGCGGCTTGGTCTTGAAACGCCAAGGTGTGTTGCAGCAAGGTGTTATACTGTTGCTCTCGGTCCCTAAAAGGAACCGTGTCATCACGGACGAGGGTATCCATATCGTGAAGCGTGTGCACACGTTTCTGTTCCAACAGGTTGGACTTGAGCAAATGTCGTTGACGTTTTTCTTCTTGCAGACTTTGCCATACCTCTTCTGGGACCATCACCATCTTCCGTGCATGCTTCATCTTGGTGGTAGGACGGTGCAGATGCAACTAACGTCAATCTAGGATGTGTCCTCTATTTATGATCTTCCTTGAGGATCTTCCTTGAGGATCTTCCTTGAGGATCATCTACCCAACAGGCCAGACACCAAGGGACCCACCACCGATGCCAAGGCAGACAAGAGACCTAATCCCCTTCCTTTCTGCTGTAAAAGTTGACGTTTCTTGGACACAGACACCTTCTTTTTTCATCAACGTATGCATCAGTGACCCATGCTTTTGTAAACGTTGACGTTGCTGTGCTGTCATAGGAATGTTGCCTCCATACAAATTCACCACGCATTCACAGATGGCTTGAATCAGTTCCGATGGGGCCTGTTTCAAAATAGCCTGTCGCATGGCTGGTGTCGCAGAAGGACTACACACATGACAGAGCTTCTTTGTGACGCTTCAAACGTGCCGACATGATGATGATGATGGTGTCGTCCTGCAGCTGCTACCATTGAACTGACCAGGATGGGGTGGGAGGCCTCTATTTATGGTAATGTCGCTGGAGGGAGTGGGGTAATGCCGCTGTGGTCTTCTTCTTCTTCTTTGACTTCAGAACACCATCCGGTCAAGGCTGCACCTGGGGCTGAGGGTGAAGTGACCCTTTCTTCTTCTTCTTCTTGTTCTCTTGTCGGGTGGGTGACTTGCGACGCCCCTGGGGTTGCTTAGGGCACGGCGGCGACGGGCGAGGTGCTGAGGGCTTCTGCTGTTTTTCCTGTAGGTAGGACTGCCAGTTCAGCAAGATACGGGTCAACACACCAGCCAACGTACCACTTCCACTGCGTTTCATCAGGTAACTCAGGCGTTCATCCAAAGGTAGTCGTGGATTCGCAATCTTGGTCAGCATGTCTTGGTGTCTCAACAGCCAGGTCTTGTGCTGCGTCTTCAAAGGAACACGTCCTGCTCGCAGATTTCTCACGGCAATGACAAACCATTGCAACAGTCGATGACGTCCTTTGACAGCCACGCTCTCTGCGAAGGGAGTCGTTTCTTCACGATGATGGGTTTGACTTTTCTGCGGGCGGGCATGCTTCTGTGGCTTCCTTTGCGTGGGGTGCCCGGCTGGGGCGTTTAGCACCCGTGACGTTTCTTGCCGGTGCGTTTGGTGCTGGTGGTACGCCGTTGGGTCAAGGGTTGAAAGGGTTGGATCATGGTGGGAGAGAGGGAGACGATGGAAATGAAGGGGAGAGGCCGGAAAGAAGAAGGGGAGAGAAGGCAGCAGGAGAGGCACGATACGTACTCGACAGGGACAAACGTTGTTCATGGTGGGTGCTGTGGGTACAACTGCTTTAAGGAACGTCTTTGTTTGGAGGAGGAGGAAGCAGAGGGAGGAGGAGCACTTAGACTTTCGTACAGTCGTTGCACACCTGACCGATGTTGTTCGGTGGGATCACGACCCAAGGTGGTCAAGAGTGTTTTATGGATCGGTTTAAACAACCCTGTGGCAACAGCACGTTTGCGGGCTGGGTCTGTTTCCGTCTGTCTCCCATGGCAGCTCTGGGTCAACTGGCCGTAGGGTAGACGCTCATCTCTATTTATCACGACTTGGGAATGTAAAGGATGGTGGGGTTACGAAAGAGATGGGACCGCACACGGTGCTCTTTGGCCGTGGTCGGTTTCAAGTCCAGAAACAAATAGGAATAAGGAGCCAAAGTGGCATCCTCATAGGCTTCCCGAAGGAAGGCCGTCTGTCCTGGAAAGATTTGTCTGGCCAAGTGATCCATTTGCGAGGCGTCCCTCGGGTTTTTAAACAGCACCATGTAGTGGGCATTTAAACTAATGGTGCGATGATGAGGCGATGAAGCAAAGAGGTTTTGCGTCAAGTACAACACGGACGTGTTGGGCGATGATGACTTTTCTTGGTAAACCATCGCAGAACTTCGGCTTCTTCCTCTTTGGTATTGTCGCCCAGCAAATCATCAATGATCAACCAATGGGGCGTAGGCAAACCCTTCTCGGTCTTAGCCCCAGACCCTGCAGGTAACTGCGTGTTGGCTTCCCCCATCGTTTGCACAAATGTCAGGGGTATCCCTAACCTCGAAGTCAGAACTTCCAAGTCCTCATGCATGGGTTGCCATTCACTGTACACCCACACGATGCCCTGAGGTGGAAGATCTAGGATCCCCGGTTGAAACACATGTTCCATGAAGGCTTTGACAAACGATGTTTTACCTGACCCTGTAGGGCCTGCAATTAACATGGTAAAGGGATGACGTAACGTGAGTGGGGTGACCATGGCCTCCACCAGGTCTGAGTCTAACACTGTCCCTGATAGTGTCCCTGACATACTGACACACGTCTTACCACCCTGCGGGTTGCACCGGAAATGACCTCTAAGAGCTAAGATCCCTGAAGATATAGAAGACACAACCCTTTGAAAATGGAATTCACAATTTATTGAGGAACAACATCAACATGGCAAACAGATCAACAATAATAATGATGCATTAACAGATCAACAACAACAGGTCATCCACAGATCACCACCAGTTCAGGTGATCATTGGGATTGCAAGTCGAACACCGTAAAAAGTCCATTTGACCGGGATGAAAATGGTTTTCATCGTTAAACATGGGAATGTCGGCAAAAGTCTCTGACTCCTCCTCTGGAGCCGTCACTGAAGCCATCACCAGATCCGTCTCTGGAGCCGTCACTGAAGCCATCATCACCAGATCCGTCTCTGGAGCCGTCACTGAAGTCATCACCAGATCCGTCTCTGGAGCCGTCACTGAAGTCGTCTCTGAGCCCTCTCTGCTCTCACTCTCTGCTCTGCCCTTGTTTGCTCTGCTTCCATGGTGATAGCCATCGGGAGTAGATCATACAAGTCTTGCAGATCTGGAGGTAACTCTCCCCTCTGATAGCCCCAGGACTGATCCCTTGACCCTTCTCGCCTCCCACAAGTCAGTCATCTCCAACTGTTTCTTTGGAGTCTGGGGTGCTTTGAGACTCTTAGGCTTGGGGGTGCCTTCTTGGTGAGTGTCTTGGGAGGGGACGTCTTCTTGGTGACTGTCTTGGTGGGGGCCTCCTCCTTCTTCTTCTGTTTCTTTGGAGAAGTCGTGGCCAGGGTCCCCTGGGGAGGTGACGTCATCTTGGTGGGTGCCTTGGGAAGGGGCGGGGTGGAGACCTTCTTCTTCTTCTTCTTTGGAGAAGTCTTGGCAGGCGTGGTCTTGGGAGGTATTCTTTTTCGAGGCACGGGCTTGGGCGTCATGTCGGTGACCTCTGGATCATTGGAGAACAAAGGTAGAGTGCAGGTGGCATATCGAAGATCATAGCTGGGTGGGTGAGGCCAGAGTTTCACCTGGAGTTTGGCCAGCAGCTTGCTGTACAGTACACCATGGTCATAGGTCATAGGGCGTCCATTCCTCAACTTGAACACGATGTGGAACATCTTGTTGAGGAAGGTCTCCCCTGCATTTTCCTTGGCATGTGCATCGTTGATACCGATGAGGATCAAGCGAACAGAGTTGTTGGCGCGTCGGAGAGGATACGCAAGTGGTCTTGGTGATACGCCATCCAGTAATAGTCTTCCTCAGTCAACTCACAGAAGCGACCCATCATGCCATACAGTGTTTCTCTTTTCGGCTGAATATCTGCCAGCTTGCGGATGATCGACGGCAACTTTTGTTCCATCACACGCAGCCGGTCCTGGAGATCCATGTAGTTGGTCTTGTATAACTGGCTTTGAGTCATCATGGTGTTGTGGAGATGGGCCATGTCAGAAGCGAGGTCCTTTGCCTGCGAAGCCAAGTTGACGAAGGAAGAAGGGAGGTTGCCTGGAGATGCCATCTGCAACGACTGAACTGATGCAACTGATGACCCGCTCGATCGATCCTGCGTTTTTATAGGCAACACCAACAGCGCGAGCTATGACGTCACTTCAAATGACGTCACTTCAAATGGCGTCACGATCGTGTTGTTTCTGGATGGCCTCTTGCACGGCTTTTCTGAACTGTTCTATAAAGTGTCTCTCTTCTAGATAGGTGGCAAGCACAAAGAGCAGCGTGAACAGCATGATGACGAATCACGATGGGGTCAGAGTCTTTTTATAGAGATACACAGGATGACGTCACGTGGCGCGTGCATGGATGACGTCACGTGGCTCGTGCATGGATGACGTCACTCACAACAACAACAGCGTGTCACGAAGATGCATGAGTGCTTTTCCCAACTTGTTTTTCCCCGACCATGTCCAGGGTTTGTCAATATTCGGATGAGATACACCCATTCCTATTCCCCATCGTTGATCGTAGGGACTAGCTTCAGCTAACGACTTTGGGTAGGATTGAATCAATCTCTGTTTCAAGTCCTTGTTCTGGGAAAATTTAGCCGTGATCGCCTTGGTCATCACTTCCAGACTGACCGTGTCCCACACTGTTTGAGTGAAACCTTTCACACATCGCCCCAGACGTTTTTGCTTTGCTGGAACAGCCTCGTGCAGAATACGCGTCGCACTGTCGTCATCTCCAAAGTACATGGCTTTAGAGTACATGTAACACTGTTCAACACAATTAAATGTAACACCATCCAAGGTAAACACAGCTGGATGAAAGTTGCTGAACGGTGACTGGATTCCATAGAAGAATAACCAGGGGAGTGTCACTTGTGACTGTGCCTTGTCCGTGGGAGTCTTGAGACCCAGCAAGGTCATGGCTTCTGTTTCTCCACATTCCTCCAAAGCTTTGCAGAAGAGGGAGTAAGCTTGGGGTCCACGTCGGGGAAGCATGTCTAACAATTCTCTGACACGGTCAAAGGAGGTCCGAGGTTTTTCGATAATCTCTGCCTTCATGAGGATGGTCAGGACTTTAAACGTCATCAGTTTGTCCACCACGGCTTCGACCTGCTTGATAGCGAGCACGAGACCACAACGATTCTCCCTAAGCCTATCGCAGTGAACGGATTCCATCCTTCTCTTTTCTTAGACAACAGAATCTGTAATGACTCTGACAGAAACGTCTCTTTATATAGACACGCAGGGTCGTGATGACGTCATAGGGTGTGTGACGTCAACGTGACCGTGGTCTCCACCAGGTCTGAGTCTAAGAACAGGGTACAACAGGATTGAGGGTGACCATGGACTCCACCAGGTCTGGCCCTGAAGAGAGAGAGAGAGACGACTTAACACAAGAGTACAATACAATCACAATTTATTGAATGATAGAACAACAAATGAACAAGGCAATCACATTTTATGGGTTAAACATCAATACATCAGAGCATGTCTGCATCAAAAGTCCATGGGAGGGATGGGTTCACTCTTTATAACCATAGGGGAGAGTTTCCCTGGGGACGCCTTGGGGGTCGTACTGCACTCGGCGTTTGGTGTAGACCAAGCGATAAGTTTTGGTGGTGTCCTTGGACAACAACACGTTGCCCTGACAAAGTCCTCCGCGAATGATACGGTGTGGGTACGGGACCGTGATGTTGGCTTGATCCCTCTGACAGACGAGGTTCTTCATGCTGTCAAAGTGGACATGTTGGCTCGCCCTGTGATTTAAAGTAAATCCTCGGACCTTGCTGATGCCCACACTGCCGTCAGATTGAGGATGGCGCAGCTTGTAGCCATAATTCTTGGGTCCTGCCGAGACAAAGGTTTGAATGCTGTTGCCCCCCTCCCAGTTCATCAGTCAGCTCCCCCCAAGGTATCTCCCAGTGGCGGGTTGTAACTTCGTGGACGGTGAATGTAAATGATACTGTCCGTATCAAAATAGAGGACACGTCGATCCAACGGTTGCAAATAAGAATACAACTTGAGACGGGCTTGTGCTGTCACCCAGGCTGCAATGGCCACATTGTGGGCTGGATGAGGGTCGTGAAAGTCTGCCTGAGGTTCGTGAGTGACACAGATGAGGTCTTCATTGATGATGTTAATGTCTTTCACCACACGGCGCTCATCCCGGAGGAGGGCAAAGTACCTCTCAGGGGAACTGATATATTCCGTCTTGCCAAACCCAACGCGTTGACCAAACTTGCCCCAGTGATTGTTCAGGCAGGCCTTGGCTAAGGCACGTAGTCCTGGGTTTTTGTGAATGCGAGCAGGATCCAAGGTGACTCCCTCTTTCTGCTGTATCTCGTGGATGTAGGCGCTTGGGTCTGGACAACCTTCGGGGTAGCCACTGGCCTCTTGCTTGATCTTGAAGAAATTGTTGACATACTTGGCAAACAGTCCTCCCTCTTGGGTGTCAGGGTCGTAGGTGGCAAGCGTGTCAAAGTGCCAAGCCTCAAAGATGTGAAGCACTTGATAGCCGCACTTTTCAACAGCAAACTGAAGCTCTTTGCTGACGTAGGTACCGATCCATGCCCGGTCTTCATCCCCGTGGGGACAGGGAGCATCCAACTGCTCTTCAGCACACGTACGGCACAGTGGAAAGAGCAGTTTGCCTTGACACTTGTAAGGAAGAACAGGATGATAGAGGTCGGTGGGTGGCAAGACTCGACACTGGATCAGGCCGTGGAGCTCAAACAAGTCAGACACGGAGGATGATCTTTGATCTCGGGTGTCCCACGGAAAAGTCCCATACTTGCAGATGTAAGGGTACAGCGAGCAAACGTCCACATATTTGATTTCTTCATCTTCTTTGGCTTCGTAGTACAGTTTGGTGGCGTTGGTACGACCTCCAAAGAAAGCATCTCTAGGATTCAACGGTCAGGCATGTAGGCATGGGGTCCTTGCAGGGTAGTCAGGAAGGCTCTCAGATCACCGTTGTCTTCTGTTGTTTCAGAAAATCACATTCCCAGAGGGTCACCACTTGGCCAATGTCGGATGTTGGCGTAACACACCCAGTCGGTACATGGTATGATGGTATCGTTCCCAAGGGTGGTACCCAAGCTAGTATGGCGTTCACATCGGTCCGTCTTGTAACAGCGAGTACAACCATGCCAGAAACAGCCCAAGTATTCGTACACGGTGCGTGTCTTGGCGTCGTAGCCATCTGCCATGTAACGACTTCCGTCAGCACAGTCAAAGCCTACTTCTCCACCATTCCGAGCATGTTGGATGTGAACCCCAGGGTGTTGATGCATGACCCAGTTGAGCCAGTGGAGACACTGAAGCGAGTAGCGACGCTGGGGACGATAACCTTGAGTAGGTAGGATGGCGATGGTGCGGGGTTCCAAAAACTGTTTTCGGAAGGTGAGCATGCAAGCCATGGGTAGCGTCACTGCTTCATAGAAAGGGTCCACGTTGTTCTGTTGGATGAATATGTTGCGGAATGCAGCACAACCTCGACGCAAAATGTCCACATCACTCTGACAGTAAGTCAACAATTCTTCATCCAGATCAAAGACAGTCCCTTCAGCCACCCGTGCATCGTACCAGGCCAAGAAAGCTTTGCGTTCGGCAGAAAACATGCTGTCAGGATCGTAAGTAGACACGGGAGGATAAGGACCCACATAGCCTTGGTGAGCTTCGGTGTTGAAGAAGTGAGGGAAGTAGCCTTTCTTGAGTTCCGTCAAGGCAAACGTTTTTGGAAACTGCTTCAGAGCCATCGTGAGGAAGTTGAGGGAATCCTTGAAAACCAGACGTCCCACGGTCATTTGCAAGATGTGATTCCCTCGAAGTGTGACCTGGGGTGCTTTCACGAGATGTTGATGGAAGTACTGTTGGAGCAAGTGTCCATCATACCCACGGTAGTTGTGAGCAATGACCAAGACGTCGTCATCATCGAGGGTAGGAGAAATGTCGTCTTCGTCGCCTTGTTCTTTGTCGTCGTTGTCTTGCTGTTCTACATCATCATCATCATCGGGTTCTGGTGATACCAGTTTGGGTTGTTTGGAGGCACGGCCTGACGACTGCTGCTGGGATGCCTTACGTTTCTTCTTCTGCTTCTCTTTCTTTTCCGCCAGGGACATCAGCCAGTCGCCCATGTCCTTCAAGGTCGTCGATCCCCGAAACACTTTGATGCGGCTAGGCCCTTCTCCTTCCTTACGCCAGGGGCACTTGTCACACAACTGATCCGAAGCCTCGGAAATACATTTTCCACATCCTAGATGCACCACACACAAGTTGGGAACATGAGTCCCTTGATCTTGGGTACATTCAAAGTCGTAGAAGATGAACTGACGCTGTTGCCGTTCTCTTGTCTTCATCCATTTTTCACCGTCTTCATTTAGTTTCGGTGGTTCGATGACGGACATGTAACACTGGTGGTTGGGTTTCAAGGGTTCTTTGCAGATCTTACAGTCCCAATTCGTGCCACACTGGTGGTTGGCCATGCCCTGAATTTTCCTCACGTTGACTTTGGCATAGCAACGATGACAGGTGTGGATGGTGGAGCAGGTGCTGGGATGCTTGGCGGAGGCCATCCGATGGCGTTCAAAGCAGGTAGGGTTTCGGAACCATCCGCCACATTGGAGACAGGAGAGTCCTCCCCTGACCACGTCGCCACAGTATCCAAGACATTGGCACCAGTAACATCGAAATTCTCGGGTGCAACGATGATCTTCAGCGTGGGCGTAGCCTTGGTCACACGTTTCACAATAGTAGGGATAACCTGTGAAGGCAGGCATGGAGGTAATGACATCGTAATGGTGATGGTGATGATAGAGGTGAAGGATCTTGGTGGGTTGAGGCACTTCACTCTTGTACAGGAGGCGATTCATCACCTCTTGGGAGTAGACTTTGAGCTGATAGTAAAGGCCAAACGTTGACTGAACAACTCCCACGTGGCACGCCCTGTACAAGGACCTTCGGGGATCTTGAGTTGGCGAAACAAGCCCTTGGCAGCCTTCAGTTGCGCTGGTTTACGATGGTCACACAGGTATTTCCATTCCTTGGTCCATTCTTTGGTCACAGGATCGGGTTGGTGTTCGTGGTGACTGGCCACGACCAGGGCACGGGCAAAGCAGAGCTGATCCTCATTCTTGATTTGAACGATGCATTGTTTCTTTTCCAGGAAAGCGTTTAAGCCAACGAGGTGTGTTGCCCTGCCGTGTCCCTCACCGATACGATCAGGATCCTCTACATGCAGTAAGAAAATGTCCATGGTGTCATCGATATGTAAGTCGTGGTTGCTTTGTTGTACTTTTTCCACTTCGCCCATGATGTGTTCCCCCTGGAGGTCACCCATCCGCCGAAACGTGATTCGAATGTCTGTATCCAGGGCGGGGTGTTCCAGGGCCAATCCCACGCGATCACCATCCTGGCCACCCACATCGTCTCTCAAATCTGCTAACACGGCATCAAACTGTTCTCTGAGAACGACGGGAAGGTCTTCAGGCTGTTGACGCTGCAGCCAAACAGGGTTGAACTTCAGGTGGTAGCGCTGGGTACCAGTCCGGAATTTCTTGGTTGTTTTTTTGAGTCGTCCGCTCCAACTCGTAGGGCACAGGCTCCTCTTCAAGTTCATCTTCGTTCATTCGTGGTGACGACATGGTGAGAACTGGTCAGAGCCACGCTGAGCCTGGTTTATATACATCACGTCACCCTATGACGTCACAATAGGTCGTGCCAGTGCGCACCATGAGCTCATGTGTTATTTATAGGAATGATGTCATACCCCATGACGTCACACTAGCCTGTTGAGTCAGGAGGAGAGTGGTGCGAACCGGATGCAACCGGTGCGAACCAGAGGCGTCAAAGTGACGTCATCAACCCCAGCTATATAAATTCAAGGTTTTCCAGCACTCCTCATCAGTTGCTCACTGAAACTGGAAGCATGCAGACGTCTCCCCGCCTCCGCCTCCGCCTCCTTCCGTTGCCGCCTGTGCGAAACAGATGACCACAGTTATCTACACTGTCCCAAGGTGACCTGTGCCGAGTGTGGTGCTCAAGGTCATCGCTATTACGTATGTCCCAAGAAGACCAAGGACAACAACAAGCACGATAACAACACCTGCTACAACTGTGGAAGAAACGAAGGTCATCTCAGTTACGCCTGTCCACATCCCTGTCGTCACTGTGGTGAAGAGGACCATAAGAGTATCAACTGCTCTAACAACGGCCAGAAACGTCCGGCATCCGCCCACCAGCCAAGTGAACCGCCAAAGAAAGTGAGTAAACGTGAAAGCCATCATTTACTGGCTCTACTCCATGACAAGGTCCTCCTCGTTCAAGATCGCATAGACACCATGTACTCTCTACTTCAACGCATCTTGGAGTTTGTCGAACCCATGGACGATTTCAGTAGCAGTGCCTCCAGTGCACCACCATCACCACCATAGATACCACGGTGATCTCTCACCCACTCATACCAACGGCCCTTTTCAGGGCCACCCACCTGGCTCGAAAGAATGCTACATCCAATGTTGTTTTAACCACACACACACACAACACACACACACACACTAACACTTGTCTAGCCACGCCATCGTGTCCGCCTCACCCCCTCTCCTCCCTTCCCTCCTTTTCCTCTCCTTCCCTTCCCTTCCCTCTCCGTCCCGTCCCGTCCCGTCCGCCGCTCGTCCGTTCCGCCATCTTGAAAGGCGTCTACGCTCGCGAGATCCCGCGAGAATCCACGAGATCCCGCGAGATCTCACCCGATCCCACCGGATGGGGCGCCATCTTGAAACGCGTCCGCCATCTTGGCCCGGAGGTGACGTCATCGTCATGTGCGCGCACCCACCGGAACCGGTCGTGACGTCATCGCGATGCGTGCGCACCCACCGGAACCGGAAGCACCGGAACCGGAACACGAGTGATCTCCCCTGACCGGAAGTGACTGATTCAAGATGGCGGCACATCCGGGTCCGTGGGTCGCCATCTTGATCCAAGATGGCGGCGCCCATGGGGACCGGATGTGCCGCCATCTTGAAAAGACGCCAGGGAGACGTTACACACTACTGGTTCGACTTTGTACAATCTGTCCCTGATCATATCCTCTTCATTTTATAAACATGTGAGAAATCCTTTGGCTACGTCGTGACCTCTGTAGATCACGGGAGCATTCATTTTCCCGTCGTACTGGACCACCACTTAACCGAACCCGCAAGCATGTTATTTTGTTTTCTGAGTGAAACTTTGTTCGGTTGTGGTAGACGTGTCGTGTTCGATATTTTTTATGAGGGGCTAGAAGTTGGCGTAGATGATGTAGGTCCCGTGCATTTAATTTTTATGGTTGACGAATTCGAAAATGTTTTTATTTTCCTCTGGCATGTCAATCCTGAAAGCAGTCTGCCCAACACATCGACAGTCCTCTCTGTGCATTTCTAATAGATCTGCTCGACTGTAACCGTACAGACATCGTTCGCAGAAGTGTGTTTTTTCTCTAGTATGTTTTGATTGGTCTCTTAAGAGTGTGCTCAGACTTTCAACATATGTATAGTGAAATGGATCTTTTCTTTCCGGTCATAAATAGATTGATCCTACGCACGCTTTTCGGGCCGCCGCTTTTATTCTGTGTACAATCGCTCAATTGCTAGTGTCCAAGACGCTGACAGCCAAACTGTTTAGCTTTTCAAATCTTGTCCAGTAGGAGATGGGAGTGGGTTTAACTAAGCCATCCCAGTTAAGTCCATCGTCTGTAGGATAGCTCGAAGGCCTATTTTTATTAATAACTACTGGAAATAAAGCAGCTCTCACCAATTATACCGCACAAGCATCGTCTTTATTTTTAATATTATTGATGGCCTTTAAGTCTAGGTACTTTCCGCCTTTTAAAGGCATGTAGTTCGCTATATCCAAGTAGATACCACCCAACACCCACCCGGAACAGATGTGCGTCCATCGTTCCATCGATTCTTGTATTTTTGCAACGACGAATCCATGGTCGTATTGATCGAGTCGGGTTGGGTTATGACTTCTTGATTGCCTCCGAAGTAGGGCTCGATGTACTCAGCACTACCATCCGTTTGCTGTTTTTTTAACGACATTTTGATCATTAACCGGCATTTTATACTTTTCAAACCATGTAACTCCTGATTGATCGTGTTGGCTATGATTGGCTTATTGTTGTTTACATCGGTATTAGAATTCACTACCATCCGCCAACCTCTCAGATACTTACCAATGACGTTTCTTCCACCAACTCCAGCAATTCTGCGTTTTTCATGCGAGAATAACCGTTTCCGAGCTTGCCATTTAAACTCTCGTACGGTTGGGGTTTGGTATATTTAACGTCCAGCAATGTCAGCCATTTGGTCTTTCTCATGCGAGAATAACCGGCCAGCCCACGACTTTTGGCCAGAGCCTTGAATTGTGGTACAGTACTCATTATTAGAATATTCTGTAAACAAATGTCAAATTGATTGGTGTATGTTTGAGTGAACATATAGGCTATTTAATACTAGGCACATAAAGAAACTGTGCATACAAAAATTCATAACCTAAATTTATCAAACCTGTGTAGACACATAAGGATTTAAACTCAGAGATTAGTGACATGTATCCAACATGCATGCACGTGCCACGTTCCGTGACGTCAGTGGGTTCGTCCTTGAGACGTTCAAGACGTTGTTGCACGTGCATTCCGGGAAAGAGAAACAGAGCAAATTAATGCCACACAATACTGGGACTTTGGAAAGCTCAACCCCTGCCCTTGCGATCGTTCAAAAAATTAAACGGCTATTGAAACGCATAGCATGCCAAGGCTCAAGTCTGCACAGCGTCATGAGGCCATTGGGATGGTCCGTGGGGGAATGTCTCAACGACAAGTGGCTGCACATTTCCACTGCCACCGGAACACCATTTCTCCACTGGTGAGACGCTACCAGAACACAAATGACGTCATCGATCGGTCACGTTCTGGACGTCCACGTGTAACAACGCCAAGACAGGACAGATGGATAAGGGCGACCCATCTTCGCCACAGGTTTCAGACTGCAGTGATGACTGTCCGAACCATCCCAGGACTTCGCCGTATCCACCCAACACAGTTGGACAACGTTTACGTCATCACGGGATCAGACCACGACGTCCCGCCATACGGTCTCTCCTGACACAACGTCATCGACAAGCTCGCCGAATGTGGTGCCGAAATCATGTCCGCAGATCCTTGTTTTGGTCGAGAAATGTTGTTTTGTTTACAGATGAGTCCAGGTTTAACATTTCCCATAGTGCTGGACATCAACGTGCCTAGAGACGTGTGGGAGAACGTTATGCACAGGCCTGTGTCTTGGAGAGGCATCGCTTTGGTGGTGGTTCCGTGATGATTTGGGGTTGAATAACAGCACGCCAAGGAACTCCTTTGGTGATTGTTCAGGGCAACTTAACTGGTGTGGGCTACAATACCCGCCCTCATACGGCAAGGGTTGCTATGGATTTCTTGCAACACCACAACGTTGACTTACTGCTTTGGCCTGCAAATTCACCAGATCTCTCCCCGATAGCGCATGTTTGGGACGAGATGGATCGACGTCTACGCCGTCTTCCTCATCCGCCAGATAACGTCCTTGACCTTGCAACAGAACTTGAGAGAATCTGGCGTGACATCCCACAAGCCTTCCTTGCACGTTTGATAGGCTTTATGGGTCGTCGATGCACTGCTGTTTCTCAATGCCGATGATGGACATACCCGTTATTGAGCTTGTGACATGGTCGTTTGACCCCTGCCCCGCTTGTGGACTCGTGACGTCATTGTGATTGACTTTTCAATTGAAATTCTCCCGACTTATTATGGTCTCATGATCCCTCCATTTAAGTTTATATGTACCTTTGACATTGTTATCGTACTTATCAACTGGGATAATATTTTGACAATGCACAGTTTCTTTATGTTTCTAGTATATTTTAAGGCTATTCAATTTATTTTCTGGGATGATCCCTTGTTTGATTGTCAAGTTTCAAGGTTGCGATTTGGTGACCATTTTACTTAAACGCGCATAGCCTATAGCCAAGCCACTGACCAGGGGGGCGTGATGCATCGTTGACAAACGTATTTCCATCTGTGTTAGACATCTTTATAACATAATATGTGGGTTTATCTTTAATTGTTCAACCACTGGTAGGGAATGTGCCTCTTCGTTTGGTTTCGTTTTATATAACCATGGTTTATGCGACCACACCGCTGTGACTATAACGACGTATTGAATCCATTGGCTATTTATTTGTTTGTTCATTCCTAGCGAAACTACTTTTATTACTAGCGGATTCCTGTTTTTTTGTTACAATATCCATTACTTTGGGGGTCTCCTCCCCAGCAGATTGGGTTGTTTTGACAGCATCTGTCACATTCTATATCGTTAGGTAGAGACATATGTTTAAATTGACAATGTTTCGTGGTAATGATCGCCGCTGTGACGGGAGCTAAGAACATACCATAGTTGTGATAAAGTTTGCAACTGATTGTAATCAAGGTGTGGCCAGTGAATGGATCCGCGTCAAGATCTTCGCACAGGTACGGTCAACGTTCCTGTGGAATAGGGAGGAAATACGAAGCTATGCTAGTGTACATTTGCGTCATAGCCAACCCTATGGTTTTAGTCATTTCTAGCTTCAATGCTGAGCAAGTGTGGTGGTAGAGTGTGCGACTTGTGATATTGTGATATGGAGTTTTGATGTTCAAATCCCCCTGGGGAGAATATTTTTCAGGAACTGATTTTTTTTCACGTTCGAATTACTCTGAAAAAGTATTTATTTTTGTAATCGAAGCATTTTGCTAAGCAGTTGCTAAGTGTTGCTAAGCAGTTGCTAAGATGTACTAAGCATTTGCTGAGCAGTTGCTAAGCATTTGCTATGCTAACACCCAATATATGCCACGGGTTGGTCTGTTTTTAACACGAGTTTGCTTATTTCGTTTTGGCTAACAATGTTTTCACTTGTTCTCCACTCGATTTTGTTGGGAATTTACGACGTTTTCACATTCCTCGAACGAATCCCTGTCCTTGCATCTCCTCTGTTCCCTGAGGTCTTTCAGAACAGAGTTGAATTTTGCGTGAGAACCCAAACGCTGTGTCTCATTTAACCAACCGAGAAGGCTAAATATGATAACATATCTCTCTTTTTAACGATATCTGTATTCGCGCTGCAAGCATCTAGAATAAACAGCGTGGACTCTCGATTGAACTTGTGAAAGGCATGTAAGCAGTTCTGTAAACATACTGCTGGATCGATTTCATGTACCTCAGGGTCGTTCATCACCCATGCTCTCTCCGTATACGTATTATTTACGAATAAAGTAGGGCAAAGAAAGACGATATGATTGAAAACATCCCTGTAATAACCTTCCAACATATCCAGCATGAAAACTGTCTTCCCGTAACCCGGCTGACTGCACATTATAGTGCAATATGACTCCAGAGATAGTTCAATAGATGGCTTACAGGAATCTTCTGTCTTGTATATTGCGCATCCATAATTACATACATATATAGGTTTAATTTCTGCATCTTGAGCCTTCTTGGTGATTTGAATCATGATCCCCTCGCTCCGTTTTCAATGCATCGCCCATTGCCATGGAGTCGATTGTCGTCCGTGGATCGCATGTCAAGCCACAACGCGTACTTGCTCGTCAGTTATCTTTGATGACTGAGTTGATTTCCGGTACACGCTTGATCACCGGTAGTTTTTTTATTTCGTCCCACTGTTACTGAGCTCTTATGCCTTGACTGATGAGCTGATTGGGTATGCCCTCGACAGTTACTTCCACTTTGGTGATCTCAGGGTTCCAATACGTTTGGTTTTCTCTTTGAAACGCTGTGTAGTTTTCTTTGGGATTGATCAGAATACGCTTCATCGATCAAGTGAACACGTTCAGATTGATATTCCACAACGTATCGCTGTTATCTCTGACGATCATCTGATGACGTAGTACGCGAACATACAAGACGGCTAACGTTCTCGAAAACTGATCGCCGAGCCAGTTCCGTATTCGTGACCATATCAAACTCTAATGAAAAGTTGGTAAAGCTGCTGTCTGACTCGCTTGCATACACGGCGTTACTGTAGTCATTAAACGTGAGTTTGTATTCCAGTCTGTCACCAAGCGTGACTTGATAAAACAGCATGTGCCCCACGAGCAACTCGAAATCAAGCCAAATGCAAAATCGGTACCTGAATGCATTGGCTATGGCCTTATATTCTGGCGTCATGGCATTGAGCTCAGCTGGTGTAAAAGTATATCCCACGTGCTGCCTATGCGAATCACATCCTTTTGGACAAATGCTTGATGTTTCATGTTCTGTCGTTCGCTCGTGGTTCTCCAGAGGTCCGTGTCCCTGTCGTCGATGCTCAGCACCTTGTTTCAGCTGATTTTAATTGTCATTTTCTTGACGATAGCTCGGCCAATGTTCAACACAAGTTCTCTTTCATCGTCCTCGGAATCTGGAAAGCCAGGCGTGCCTTCCCGGGGACGATGACGTTGTTAACGCCCAGATTAGGGAATTGAACCAACAGCATCTGGTTTTGATCGATCGTATTCCCACCGACTCCTTCGCCTGGATGAAGTAGGCTGGTCTTAAATGTGAAACTGAGGGCTTCCTTTTTGCTGCCAAGGACCAGTCACTTCCCACTCGTAATCGACTAAATGTGATTCTTAGAGAGAATATTAACATGAAATGTCGACTTTGCAATGAATATACAGAGACTGTCCAACACCTTGTCAGTGGATGTACTTCCTTGGCACAAACAGCATATCTTAAACGACATGATGGCATGGATCGGTGCCTTTACTACTGTCTCCGACATGCCTGTGTCTTTGACTCCAAGGTCCATTCATGGTACGACCTTGAACATGCCCAGGGCATCATGGAAAATTATGCTTTCAAACTTCTGTGGAATAGGCCCATATACAGCCTCAGAAGAATTCCAGCTAACAAACCTGATCTTGTCCTTTTTGATAAAGCCAATGAATTTATTTATATCATTGAATTTTCTGTCCCTTTTGACACCAATGTGATTGGCAAGATTAAGGAAAAGCATGATAAATATGCAGACCTCGCCTTTGAAATGTCTCGCTTGCATCCCAAGTACACTGTCCTCAGGCTCCCCATTGTTCTCGGTGCCCTCGGTTTGGTACCTCCTGATCTCTTGGCGCAGATCAGGAGAGTGCCCGGGTTCTCCACCGGGAGTACAGCTCTTCTGACACTCTGGGTAATGCAGAAGGCTGCAGTGTTGGGGAGCCTTCATATTCTCCGGAAGGTTCTTGGTGGGTTCGACTAGGCAGCATTTCCTGGGAGAAGTACCATTCGCTGTCTGGGCTGCGTGTAGAGGGGGCAAGGCCCCTGAGCTGATGATGAGCCTTACCAGCCTGACTGTGCCAGGATCACCCGAACCCTCTCTGCTGCATACTATCTTAAATCTGTAAAACATAATACAATGAATTCACGGAGACTGTCCAACACCTTGTCAGTGGATGCCCTTCCTTGGCACAAACATCATATCTTAAACGACATGATGGCATGGCTCGTTGCTTTTACTACCGTCTTCGACATGCCTGTGGCTTTGACTCCAAGGTCCATTCATGGTACGACCCTGAACATGTCCAGGGCGTCATGGAAAATGATACTTTCAAACTTCGGTGGAATAGGCCCATATACAGCCTCAGAAGAATTCCAGCTAACAAACCTGATCTTGTCCGAACCCTCTCTGCTGCATACAATTTTTAATCTGTAAAACATAATAATAATAATACCTGGGAGAAGTCCCATTCGCTGTCTGGGCTGCGTGTAGAGGGGACAAGGGCCCTGAGCTGATGATAAGCCTTACCAGCCCGACTGTGCAAGGATCACCCGAACCCTCTCTGCTGCATACTACCTTTAATCTGTAAAACATAATAATAGGGGCCTGATGATGTACGCCTCTTCGTGGTGGGCCTAGATAGGGGAATTTTATTCCCTGAACTGAACGTACATCACCCAGTTAGGGCTGACCCCCCGAAGCTGGTTTTTCACTTGGTTACAAATAGCCAAGAAGAATTTAATCTTTCAACTCCGCAGCCCAGTCAGCCTTCCACCGGTAGTGACACCAACCATGGAGATGGGACTTGCCCCAGGGGAAGGCACAGAACCCGACCAAGAATATCTTGGTCCAACCACCTTAAAACCACACTACTTGAGTGTGCGAGAGCAAAAGGATGGCCTGAAAATCCACGTATCAATGGCAAGTCGCTGAAGCTGCATTGGGACAATGCCATGCCCATGTATGCTTACCTGACGGAGCAAAATCTCCGAGATCAATTCCGGCGGCTTAAAAATCTCATGCCCCGTTAGCCAGTTCAACCCATAACTGATGCCAGTCAGGAACCTTTGCATGAGCAGAATGCTCAAGTGGCAGCAGACCCAAAAGTTCTGATGGACGTCCATGTTAACCTCTCTCCTCTTCCTGATGGAAACTCTTCCGGCACTGAGCCAGTTGGCCCCGAAATTTTGGATCCTCACTCTTCCTCTTCCTCAGTTGCAGATCTTTCCGAAAGACCTGTGTATATTTTGTTTCATTCTATTTATGATGAAATATCTGATTTACCTTTAGAAAATCGGAGGCCAGTTAAACAAATGACAGAATCGTTTCCCAAACATGGAATTAATTTATTAAATGACATTATTTCTATGAAACTTTCTGTGGATTTGTTCATTACATGAAGTTAATTGTTGTGTCTATGCTGCCGCTCGTACCTTGGAGGAACTTCACACAGTTTCCAAAGAAAACACAGCCAATACTAAGAACAATACACCAAAGAAAAACCGGTTTCAAGTGAAACTAACAGAAAAAAGAAAGTACATTTCCTGGATAGAGCTTTGCCTGAAGTTAAGATCATCAGGGTATCCTATGTCTAAACGACAAAAGGCAATTTGGAGAAAACTTAAACTGAAATACAAAACAACGAAAGAAAAGATACTTCTCCAAATTCTCAATTCCCTTAAGGCAAAAATAAAGGTTTGGACTGAAAGAAAGAAAAAATGGGAAAATAAAAATAAATTCATCAAACAAAATAAACTTTTTAGAAATAATGAAAAACACTTCTACTGGCAACTCAAAACAAACGGTGATGGTGAGCATGATAAACGGCCTCCCATGGATGCCAATGAAAGGTTCTGGAAACAGTTGTGGTCTGTACCCGGCAACTGTAACCTTGAGGCACCATGGGTTCGTGATTATGACAATGCAATGCATGAGAAAGTAGCTAGGTCGTTTGTCTGTTACATCTCACCAGATTGCCTGAACATTGTCATTAAAAAGTCCAAATCTAATACAGCTCCAGGGCCTGGTGGCATTCGAAACCGGTATTGGAAACTGTTCCCCTGTGTCCAAACACCATTACTTCACTGTTTCAATTCTCTTGTTGACACAGGTGATGTTCCTCCATGGTTCTGCAAAGGTCGCACAATACACCTTCCCAAGAAAGGAGACTTGACTGATCCCCAAAACTTCCGCCCTATGACATGTTTGAATACACAATACAAAATATTCACAGGGTGTTTGACAGACATCGTGTCATCTAACTGCTCTTCCAATGATATAGTTTACAGAGAGCAGAAAGGGGCGAGAAAGGGATGTTGGGGGTGCGAGGATCAACTTCTTGTACAGAAAATGATTTTGGAAGAGGCTAAAACATATCACCGCAACCTCTCTATGTGCTGGATTGACTACAAGAAAGCATACAACTCTGTCCCTCACGAATGGATTCTGAAGTCTCTTCACTGTATTGACCTCCCTGAGCGACTACTTGATTTACTCAAGTCTTTAATGAGTTGCTGGTCGACTCAACTTTAGATGTACTCGCAAGGGCAGGTGCAGACTTCGGAATCTATTCCAATTAGAAGGGGAATTTTCCAGGGGGATTCCTTTAGTCCTTTGCATTTTTGTCTGTCATTAAATCCTTTGAGCTTTCTGCTCAATGAAGAGGAGGGTTACCATCCCTGACCTCCTCAGCACAGATCCCCAACACCTCTTACTCATCTCCTTTACATGGATGACATCGAGCTTCTTGCCAAAGGGGATTCCAATTTGAAAGAGCAGGTTCTCCTTGTCGAGTCCTTTTCTAATGATATTGGCATGACATTTGGACTCGACAAATGTAATACTCTTCATTTGAAACGTGGCAAGGTAACTAATGATGGATCGGTCAAGTTACAAGGGGGAGGAGTTATTGCGCATCTTGTGGAAGATCAGGCCTACACCTATCTTGGAATGCAAGTTCGAGACAAGCTCCAGAATGCCCAGATTCAAGAAATTCTTCGGGCCGAGTATAAATCCCGTTTAAAGAAAATCTGGAACTCAGAGCTAAATGCTCGAAACAAGGTCAAAGCCACCAATACTTTTGCCGTGCCAGTCCTTTCCTATTCCTTTGGACTAGTTGATTGGACAAAGCAAGACATCCAGAGTCTTGACCGTCTGACCAGAAGGATCATGTCTGATAACAGAGGCCACCACCCTCGTTCCTCTCTTAACCGTTTATACATGCCAATCAATTCTGGAGGTCGGGGTTTGATTAATGCGGAGGCTCTTCATGATAGGATTTTATTGTGTACTTTTGCACATATTTATTTATCGGATGATTCTCTACTGATGCATGTGAAGACTCATGATGAAAGCAAGGAATTCCACAGCTATTTTAAGCGTTCCAAGGTTGTTGGACAGAATCTGAAATTTGAGGTTGACTTTGCTGATTGCGAAGTTCTGCTGGACGGTACAGTGATGGGAGTAAACCAGGGGAAGTCCTTCACCAAGTCTTCCCAGAGTCGGTCTTTTGTGTAGAAGCTTTCTGAGAAGCCATTGCATCGTGTGTACATGCAGTGTGTTGAACACAATAGCAATCCAACCGACTCCTTCGCCTGGATGAAGTCGGCTGGTCTTAAATGTGAAACTGAGGGCTTCCTTTTTGCTGCTCAGGACGAGTCACTTCCCACTCGCAATCACCTAAATGTGATTCTTAAAGAAAATATCAATATGAAATGTCAACTTTGCAATGAATTCACGGAGACTGTTCAACACCTTGTCAGTGGATGCCCTTCCTTGGCACAAACATCATATCTTAAACGACATGATGGCATGGATCGTTCCTTTTACTACTGTCTTCCGACATGCCTGTGGCTTTGACTCCGAGGTCCATTCATGGTACGACCCTGAACATGTCCAAGGCATCATGGAAAATGATGCTTTCAAACTTTGGTGGAATAGGCCCATATACAGTCTCAGAAGAATTCCAGCTAACAAACCTGATCTTGTCCTTTTTGATAAAGCCAATGAATTTATTTATATCTGTAGCAGGTAATGTGACGAGTTATCTCCCTTAGACCAGAACAGTGCGCGGAAAAATGTTAATCTGTCTGTGTGCCTTTTTCGAAGCGTGAAAGCTACACAAATTCACGTTCGCCATTGATTCATCGTTGTGCGTCGGAGTTTGTAGGTTGGAAACGAAGAAACAATAAATTCAAGTACGCAGAGACGAGTTTTTATTTGTGAGTACGGAACAATATCATTGAATTTTCTGTCCCTTTTGACACCAGTGTGATTGGCAAGATTAAGGAAAAGCATGATAAATATGCAGACCTCGTCTTTGAAATGTCTCGCTTGCATCCCAAGTACACTGTCCTCAGGCTCCCCATTGTTCTCGGTGCCCTTGGTTTGGTACCTCCTGATCTCTTGGCGCAGATCAGGAGAGTGCCCGGGTTCTCCACCGGGAGTACAGCTCTTCTGACACTCTGGGTAATGCAGAAGGCTGCAGTGTTGGGGAGCCTTCATATTCTCCGGAAAGTTCTTGGTGGGTTCGACTAGGCAGCGTTTCCTGGGAGAAGTCCCATTCGCTGTCTGGGCTGCGTGTAGAGGGGACAAGGGCCCTGAGCTGATGATGAGCCTTACCAGCCTGACTGTGCCAGGATCACCCGAAGCCTCTCTGCTGCATATTATCTTTACTCTGTAAAACATAATAATACACAAGATTTGTATAGCGCCTTATTTGCTTATTTAGAAAACACTCTAAGGCGCTTCACATATAAAATACTGTTTGGTGATATACAGGTGATATACAAGTGATGCTAAAGGATGAAACATCTAACACATTTTAAAAACACATACAAGGAGTAAAATTGTACGCAGTGATAAAACCAGTGATACATTATGTGGAATAAGCAGCTTTAAAAAGATGAGTTTTAAGAGCTTTCTTAATGTCCAGTGAGGATGAATTTCGTAGGCTCATTGGTAGACTGTTCCAAAGATTAGCTGAAATGCTGTCAAAACATCTGTGGCCATACGTTACTGTATGTGTCTTTGGTTGACAGAGACGGGATTCAGATTCTGATCTGAGTGACCTGGCTGGATGATATGGCACAACAAGTTCCTGAAGATAGTATGGGGCCAAACCGTGGATACATTTTTAAGCATACATCAAGATCTTATACTGGCATCTCTGTCTGACTGGAAGCCAGTGTAGCTTCTCTCTCACAGGCGTAATCTCCTCACGTCAGCCAGTTTTGGTCATGAGTCTAGCCGCACAGTTCTGCACCTTCTGTAGACGACTGGTGAGAGTTTCAGGTAGTCCACAGAGAAGGCCATTTCCATAATCCAGTCTAGATGTTACTAAAGCATGTACTAGAGTCTTACAACAGTCTTCTGGGATGTATCTGCGTATGGCTGAAATACTTCTGATCTGGAAGTAGCATGACTTGGCGATGGCATTGACTTGTCTCTCCATTGTCAGTTTGTGGTCGAAGTGAACACCAAGGCTCTGCACAGAAACAGCTGATTTAACAGAGCTGTCTCCAACTTGTACTTGCATATCACTGGTGTCAACTTTAGGGTTCTTGTAACTGAAAATATTAAATTCATTTTTTTCCTGATTGACTTTAAGCATATTGTTGCTTGTCCAGTCGATGACATCTGACACACAGGCTTCCAATGCTTTCGAAGTGGGCGTCCAAGAAATCCCAGGTTGAACAACTCTGTACATCTGCTGATCATCCGCATAAACCATATAGGAGAGATCATGTTGTTGGCAGATGTTGCCCATCGGCTTTGAATACAGACAGTACAAAACAGGCCCCAAAACGGAGCCCTGTGGTACACCGAAATGAATATCCACACACTCAGACACTGTAGATCGTATTGCCACACTCTGTGTTCTGTTTAACATATAGGACTGAACCCATGACAGGGCTTCTCCGGTCACACCATAGCTGTACTGTAGTCTTTGTAATAGTATGTCGTGATCTATGAGATCGAATGCAGCTGACTGATCGATCAACATCATTGCGACGGCAGTTTTGTTGTCTAAAGCTTTGATGATATCATGGTGCTCACGCAGGAGAGCAGTTTCCGTCGAATGACCAGATCTGTAGGCAGACTGAAATTTATCCTGGGGGGTTATTGACTTGAAGATGCTGACTTATGCGAGAAAACACAACCTTCTCTACGATTTTGGAGATAAAACACAAATTGGAGACAGGTCTATAATGCTTCATCACCTCCTTGTCCAGGCCAGCTTTCTTTAGCAATGGTCTCACCAAGGCTTGCTTGAAACACTGTGGGACACGTGACTCCTTAAGGGACATGTTGACAATGGCCGTGATCAGTGGCAGCACCTTGTCCAAGCACAGCTTCAGTAGGTAAGTCGGAACTGGGTCCAATTCACATGACTTGGAGGAAGCTTTCATGACGATATTGCGAATTTCTGATTCAGTAGTCGGTGAGAAATCAGACAGACATTCTCCTTGGAATTCAACATCGGCACTCAAGGTAGAAAGATTTGAAGAATCAGACAGAATGCTGTTCCTGATTGTTTCCACTTTGTCAGTAAAGAAGTCCTTGAACTTATTGGCCAGTATCTTGTCAGATGAGCAAATAGGCAGGATAACCTCACCTGTGTGTCCCATCAAGGTTTTGCTGACTTTGAAAAGTTGTTTATAGTCAGAGCCACATTCGATGATCTTAATTCAAAAGTACTCACTCTTGGTCTTACAAGCAGCTTGTAATATGACTGACACATACTCCAAAACAACTGATGGTGTACAAGAAGCTTAGACCTATGTCAGAGTCTCTCTGCTTTACGTCGCTGGTGCTTAAGTTCTCGGAGCTCATCGCTATACCATGTAGAGTTCGGCCTCAGTGTTATGACCTTCGTCTGTGTGGGAACATGTTTATCAATCAGAATTTGAAATCCGCTGTTGTAGGCACTCAGACGTTCATCCAGTGAACCTTGTTTGAGCTGTAGGGATTCACTGGATTCCACATCCTTGATAAACTCCTGGATGGATATAGCTCTGTATCTACGGAAGGTACATGATTGTCTCATTAGCCCAGGTTTGACACAGCGGAGATCACAGGTTATTGCAAAATGATCCCAGCTGAATTACCGTTCTTGTCACATAATCCAGGATCAACTACCACAGGATCACTGCGTAGAACAGGACTGTTGTGTCTGGTAATCAACACATCTAGTGTGTGGCCATGGATATGTGTTGGTCCAGTAATATGCTGTACAAGACCGTGAGCGTACAATAGACTGTGGAACTGCTTTGTATCAGGGTTTGAAAGGTCGTCCAAGTGAAAGTTTAAGTCACCTGTTATGATAATTCCCTGGGGAATGAGATTCAGTAGATTAATATATTCTGCCCACTCTACGAAGAATGTGCTGTTTCCAAGACCATTTACCCTGGATGGTGGGGGCCGATATATTACACACAGAATGAAGTGGATGTCACCTATTGTCACAGAACACTCAATGTGTTCAAAATGTGTAGCGCTTTCATCAGCACATACCTTCATCTTCTTTACATGAAGTTCACTTTTATGTATGATGGCAACGCCTCCGCCTCGCTTGTCTTTACGAGGGACGTGAGTAATACTGTATCAGTTTGGTACCAACTCTGTGACCACATATGCATCAATGTTGGTTCCAAGCCATGTCTCTGTAAGAGCTAGGATGTCGATGTTACGGATTGTCATAAATTGCTGACTGACAATGCTTTGTTTTTGACCGATCTGCAACTTACTGAACACAAGGAAAACACATTCACTTGCTCTGTGATACTGTTAGTCAGAGGTATCGTTTTTAAATTGGATTGATTTACCCCACTTGAAGTTGTCTTTTTTTATTTGGTACGTGTTGATTCAACAATTGTGTTGATATAAGTCACATTGCTAACTGCATGAGCATCGGGTTCGGTTGGAGCTATATGGGTGAGATTATTAAAGTTGGCGTAGTTTTTTATATTATGGTTACGTCTGGTTGCTGTTTGTAGCAGAGGAATATGTCTTTTATCTTCCTTCCAGCTCTTTGACCTCTTTTCCTTTTCAGATTACACAGGTCCGGTATGCAGTTCAAAACGTGCATTGTCTTTACCTTGGCTGTAGTCAATGCTGGCTGTAGTGACATAAGCTCGTCCCTGCAGTACACAATGCGGGCTTGAGTGGTACCCATTGTCTTATTGCCCTGGTGTGAGCAAACTGGCCACTGTGCTTGCCTGTTGATTGATTTATCACAGGAGAGACTTGAAATATTCAGCAATATAGTCAACCAAAACACCTCGTAAATCATCATTTCTAGATGAAAATATGTCCAAACGTTTTCATAAATCTCTCCAAGGTATATTTATACATGTCCATGCCGTTTTCCAGGAATGAAGAGTAGTTATAAAACACAGAAACATGAGAGCTCCTGTAGATGTGACTGTTGCTACTGAGCGTCATCGTTGTGTCGTGTCATTATTCATTATTGTCATGGATTGATGAATGGCTTTGACTCCCAAGGGTTCCCTCAATCTTCTAAAAGGGTCTAGTTTTTGTGCGCAGACATTGTTATACTGATAGTATGCTTTCTATGTTTAATATAACGAGACTAGCTGTTACAGCGGCGGAAGCCCTTCTGGGTATCATCGGCAGCATCGTATTCTGGTTGTAAGCCAAAGTTAGCTTAGTCAAAATTTGTTGGCATTCGCCGTCGCAGGCCTGTTGTACATTTTAAGGAATTTTTAACCAGATGAGACACAAACCGACCGCGATCCTGCCGACCACAAGCGCTGTTTTACGATCGATGTGACGCTGATTTGCGACAACCAAATGTGCCGATATGTGTGGTGAAGGTGCGAGCTGAACGGTTGGCTCCGGTGGTGGTTTTACTTTTACCCGTTTCATTGGTATTCTTGAGTGGTGTGCTGTGATTGACGTTAATATCTGGGTTCAGGCTGAGTTTCTGGTCGCTGGTCACGATGACAATTTCGTTATTATAACCTACCACTTTATGAATCCTCAGTTGCATGTCACTCAGAGCCATATACAAACCTACGCCGAAAACGTAGTCTGCTTAAGGCCTGGCATTTTTCAGTACACTTTGGTATCGCTCGATGGCCGTTGGTATATCAACCTGCAGAGATGCAATAGAATCATTGACATTCGAAATAAACTGTTTCTGCGCGATGAAAGCAGTCCCCTGACCTATAATACTTGACAGAGTTTGCGCCTGCATCCCGAGAATAGCCCACACGTAGGATAGAACCGAATCGTTCAGTCTTACGACACCCACGCGAGAAAACCCTTTCGACATATCTAACATCATTTTTTTCCAATCGTCTACAGGTCCCTGCTGAAACCTCCAAACGCGGAAATCTTTGCTATTATCAAAGGTCATAAGATCATCTCTCCACGTCTTACCATCCCATCCTTTCTGCCGTTTGCTGACTTCTACTAGGGGTATACTGTGAACGATGGGAATGCCCAAACCTTGATTCACACCCGGTAAACGCCAATCCATATTCGGATATGTATGAAATTCATCACAAATACGTTCGCACGCACGCCAATCATATGGATTGTTCGTCGCATTCCATGCCTTGTCCTGCGGAAGTGGTGCGCTGATTTCTTTCAGGATAAGCCTGATCTGGTAGTAATCGTGAAACGAGAAAACGGACTGACTTAGTTCATCGTGATGAGAGCTGGTTAAGGTCACGCCACATCCTGTTGTCGCGGACCACACGGCAAATTTGAATTGATTTTGGCAAAATTGCATCGGGTTAAAAAACCAAGCATGTACCGTTTTCACATTCGTTACAGGAAACCTATAATATTTAAACACATCGATAAACTGAGCTTGGAAATAGGAACTGCCTACATTGACCACGATCCTCGGTGGTGTGAGATCGGCAGTGCTTATGTTATTACTTTTAGGATAAAACACTCCTGGCTTGTACATGTTGAATATATAATTGTAGAAACATATACATTCAATATGTTCTTTACGAGCACAGGAATAACTAATAGCGAATCCATTCAACTGGTCGACATCAAAGATGGTGAACCGAACTTGTACTACTTGAAAGACAGGCCGCCGAGAGCATTCATCAGAGAGGAGTTGATGACCGTACCTCGCGACACAGTCCCTTATAGATCATCCACTGCTGAATAATAAATTGTCATGTATCTCCTTTCTGACATGCACATCAAACAGTGGTATTATGCAATAGCGGTACGGATTATGTCCATCTCAAGGGCTCAGATTTTTAATTTGAGCTCTTAGGGGGACCTGGTCCAGTACCATCGCTGTATAAACTACTACAGTATTTCTTAGTACCTGAAATAGGATTACACGAATTCGGAATGAGAGGTTTTAATCTGAAATCAAATTATTAGGATGCAGTTTACTAAAGTAGAACTTAAATAATCTTCAAAAGTTTGGTCAGATCAGATCTCACTTATACTGCAGTAAACATTATGGGGATACATATCGAAACATATCACTTAAGTGATAACAACTCCCTGTTTATTGAATAGAGTGGCATTCCGATGTACATCGTTCAGGATAAACAAGCTGATTGAATGTTGATTGATTCCATCACCTTGACAGTGGATTGGATTTCGACTTTGTCATACTCAAGTTGATTTACAGCTAGAATATGTCAATCAGCTGTTCAATTACCATCCAATCGCCCTGTTTACACTGTATTGATCTTACTCTCCTGCTGCCCCCATCCAACGATGTGCTACTGGCTCAATTATCTGTTAATTTGCTGGTTGTCATTATGCATATATACTTCTATTCACCTGGTTGTAGTAACTTTTATATTGTTAACGGTGTGGGAATAAATATGGAAACTCCCCTTCTATGCATCAACAAGAAATTGGCATTTGTAAAGTCGTACTGGTGCAACAAAGGGGGATTAGTAGGGGATTCTACACTTTGTCAATTTATTTCATCTTACAAAATACATATATAACATAATAGTTTATAGTCACATAATGTTTCTTTAACATTTTTATCATTTTAAGCAGATAATTAGTGTTATAAATTTAATTACAGATAAATAAATGATACATACATAACTTATAATCTTGTAATGTCACTTTAATCAAATACAAACACAATACAAATATTTACAATCCCCCTAAGTGGGAGACAGCATAAGAAATTGAACACTTATTGATTAAAATTGTTTTGCATGTGGTGAACACTGTTCATGGCTCACCACTATCAGAAATGGTTCACTCTCACTTAGCCACAGTCTTGTTAAGACAACATTGCACTATGGCTAGGTGAGAGATGCGAGCCAGGTAATAAGCATTAGCCACTGAAGCGTGAGCCTTTGTTCTAGGGCTATGGTGTATATCTACAATGCGACACGATTGAAGATCTATGCAAGTGTGCGTATAGTTTAAAAAATATTTATTCTTGTACCACTAGTAGTGTACAGTGGGATTTACAAACTGTGTTTCCCCTATATTAATGTCGCTCCCCAAACTAATACTTATTACAACAGTCCTTCAAAGATTAGGTAATGCAGTGTTCAAGTTGCTGCATCCCAGTCTAATACGACAATGTAAAATTTAGTTATTTCTCATATAGTTCTTCGCAATTTCGTGTCCACAAGGCTGTCCCACCGCCCAGTGTCACTAGACAATTGGCCCATACAGGAATACATATGTGAATGGAATCTGTATGTGTAACAGTTAAACTGTTACCTTGTCGTACACGTTTTGAGTGGTATTGGCACTGTTTATCACTGTTAAAAAGTCGATGCTAACATACATAAATAGGCTTGACTTAAGAACTGGTTCTTAACAAGCAGCAAAAAACCTGACTTTAGAACCGATTGTTGACTTTGTGAATAGGCTAGGATTTAGAAGTGGTTACCAGCACTTAATGATTAGGCTGGTATTCAGAAGTGGATAATTGCACTCGATATATGTGGTGTCAATCTGTGTGTAATATTAAAGCCAAGGAAGCATCATTTGTTAACATTTTCAGCCACCATTTTGTCATAATTTTCTTAATACACTATATCTTTTGCACCAAGCATGTTTTTATTTACATTCTCTCTAAAATGTAAAGAAATTCAAATAATACCATATCAATGTATCTCACTTTAATATACATTTAACCAATCTTACAAATTGAGAACACGTAATATGAAAAATGTAAAGAAATTCAAATAATACCATCCAAATGTGTCTCAATACAAAATTCACGAATTTCACTAATTGAGCAATTTGTTGATACAGACTATATGGCTCATCTGGACATGCTTGATCAAAACACTAACCCTGGTCAGCCAGATCCCACTCTGGTTATGTGACAGACCTGTTTTTGACAGAATCTGGATACGTGAGAGGACACCTCAGAAACTGGCAATAACCAGCCAGACATGACCTTGCTAATTAGGGCGTTAATTATAATCTGATATTCGTTATCTGTAGTCGGATTAACTACTGGCAAAGTGGGAGTAAATCAAGAATGCTAATCAAACAAGCATTGGATTACGATTGGCGTTGTGTTCTCATTGCAGGTTTTAACATTTTAAGTTTAACCATCTGCCAGTGGTAAAAAATGTTAGGACTGATAACAAAGTCAATATACGTCTTTATATTTTGTCTTATAATCCTACTTAGCTTACTATCATATTTGTATGCATTTTGAAACTTAACGGAATGCTTATACTTTGTGAATTTATAACATAATTGTAATATCTAGACATTTTATTGATTGCCAACGTGTATCATATTTCACACACATGCCCTGAGTGGAACCTAGTATGTGTTTTCTGTATCATTACACTTCACGGCAAAACAAAAATGATTCTGTTGAATGCCATAACAAATAAATAAAAACAAAATGCAAACATTAAAATTAAAACAGATTAAAGTTATAGTAACAATATCAGGCTATAACCATGTTCGGGGAATGTGTCCATCAATACCCCAATACAGGAATGAGATGCCATTCATCTGCAGCTGACAAAGTACCCTGTTCCATGTCTTTTAACAGTCTAATATGCGAAAAAGTGAGCTATCGTTTCAGGTTTTTCAAATTGGTGTATAGTCCCATTGGTCACCCAATATAGCACACCTGGCAACTAATTGCATGATGTCCGCCATTCTTTAAAAAAGTAAGTTAGTAAGCCAATAATGAGCAATCAATCAATGTATTGGCGGTTAATCCTTTGAAGGAAGGACGTTGTTTTTACACAGGCACTTTACGACAGGGTGTATTCAGTATAGATGAGTGAATCTACATACATAAACACTACCTTTTGACAAACCCGCTGTGCAGGATAAAAGCAATTAATCAATCAGCGTGTTATCGGTTAATCCTTTGATCGATGCTTGCTTTGTAACTCAGCTGATAATTCTTCTTACTGCACTTCCATGCGCGTATTACATAAGATGTAATACATTTGCCACATCAGACCTCAATTTATAATGATGAGTATTTACTCCAGACACAAGAAATGCCAAATGGGAACCTTTGTCGGGTAATCTGAGTGGTGTTATCACTAATTATACCTTTTATAAATTCATTGACTGACCATCAAGTGAATGATGACAAATAACATATGGGGGATGACTGAGGAGATGACCAAGCCAAGAAAAACACAAGTGGACTGTCATTTGTATTTTTATGTTCAGCATACATAAATGATCCAGAAAACGAAAATACAGAGAACTAAACGATAGACTACAGAGAGAAAAGACCATCTTCAAGCAGGAAGGAATACCATGATAGATTATGGATATACTGTTTCTCATCTTGTATGACTTTAAAGTCAATTGTGTATGAACCATCATTGTGGACATTGATGATGTAGGATTGTGATTGTGATTAGTACCTTATCAATCTCTTATATTTACACAGTTACATAATGCTAAACTTCTTGTACAGTTCTGTATGTTATGTGTTATGTATGATTGTGATTAGTAATTTATCAATTCATGTATGCGAACATAAAAATACAAATGATAGTCCACTTGTGTCACTTGTGTAAATGGCCTGTGGTCTGTTTTCACTGTATCCCTGAGGGCGACAAAGAAATGGTCTCTGTAGCTTGTGATCAAGTCGTCCCTGGTGTTAATCGTTGCTCAACAAGAAGGATAGCAACATCTCCAATGTGTTGTATCACGCTTGCTAGTCATAATTCGAAACGTATATCCCTGATACACTAAATTTCTACCACCTCGACCATTTGGAACAAACTAAACGTTCACCAAAGCATTTGCAATCATGGGATAAAGTGAAGACTTGCCATAACATGGCACCTAATATACCTGAACAATAATGACAATTATTATGGATATACAACTTCTTTTATTCTGTGGAGGCGACGTTTCGACATAGGTTCTAATGTCGTTGTCAAGCAAGTGATGAACCTAATATACCTTACAGTAAAACAACATTGTTAATTATTACTGTTCTAGATACATGGAGGTGTATGGGGAACATGGCGATGTATGGAGAACAGCCATGTAGTAACTGAACCAAAATCATTCCCTCTACTGGTGAAGGCCGTGTGGGATTAGTTAAACAAACAAACCCAGTCGACCATGCCTCATAATCCTCGTACTCTTTAAACAAACAACTTGCCCGACTGGCAACAGAGGATACCACCGTTTTTGCCTCAGTCCGCCCGTGTGTGGACAACATAAGCAATGATCTAGTAACAAGTTCATGCGCATCAATTGCATAACACCATCTCTGACCATAAATCCAAACGGCCCATTCCTTGTGACAGGTGTCAATTAGACGGTACCAATTAGATAATGTATTCTACAACGATATGTCTATTATTCCCTGGCAAGGGTTCACCTTTATGACGTGTAATAAAGCCTGCCTAGTCAGTCAGTGGTTTGGTTATCTCCCATTTGACAGACACCCATTTGACAGACACCCAATTGACAGACACTGAACTAGAAGGTTAATTAGGGTAACACCTACGGGTATAATGGAACAGTCCACTGTCTAGTGAGTAGAGCAGGGTGAGCCTGAAACAGGTTCGTTACTGACAAATTTGATTGTGGGTAAATAGAACTTTGTTGTGATTAAATGATTTCTCTTCTCAAAATTCATTTTACTATCAATTACTATCGAATATAAAAACAGGTTTGTCACAGAGAGGTTTGATTGTGTTTATTGATAGAGTCCCCTCCCAATAAACGCATATGTACAACAGCGGTTAACTGAGAAAACGTTTTGTTGGAGAAATATAGATATGTACATATTTGAAAACATTCTTATTTGCAGTAAATGAGACACCTGCATTGCCATGTTAGATACGATTAATACCAATCAGTGTTCTAATTTCAACAATACTTTCTAAAGATTGTAACACTTTATGTCTTTGAGTAGTATACAATGGACAGTCAAGAAGGTAATGAAAAACATTCTCACATCCATGGCCACATTGACATATTTGAAATATTTATTCTAAATAAATCGTAACTAAGTGCACTCGTCATATATCTTAATATTGTGTGCCAAACATATAACTTCTTTATTCCAAATGAATAATATTTCGGTTCACATTTATCTATATTTGATTTATACGTTACAACAGTGTCGCAATTTCTAATAGCTAAGCTAATGTTTTCAAAATGATGATACCGACTCCCGTTAGACAAGAAGGTTAAACCGAAATGTTTATGAAAATAAATAACCTGTTAATAAATAAACTGTTTTTATATTGCAGCAATAAAAAATCAAATTACTGTCTTTTCGTCCATCTTTCAAAATAAATAATATAGCTTCAGTTTGTTCATGTGTTTATATTTGGACTATTCCATTATAACATGTAGGTAACTGGTAGTAGATAATCTGTTCACTGAACCGTAAATGTTGTTGTTTTAAGGTGTCTGCGAACTGGCTGTCTGCGTAATGGGAGGACACCCAGTCAGTGAGTCCGGTAAACTTTTATTTAATCCATGATGTAACGTAGGTCTATGAAATTTGTGTTTATATAAACAGTGACAGGGGAAGCATTATTTGCGCTTCTGTGGATAACAGTAAAACAAACACTTAAAACAGTATTTAAGAAAATGCTAGCCATAATAGGGGGCAAATATGACAGTCAATATCAATATTTTACACTCAGAACATGAAGGATGCAGATGAGTGAAGTTATACTATTATATAGAATTGGTTCCCAGTTGATCGCATAGGACGGCGAATAGAAAACACTTACTTTAAATATGATCTCAACTTTCAAAAATGTATCTCTTCACGCGTCAAATGCAATTACATTGATATAAAGCACAAATGGATAATATCAAAATACGGCCTTTTCCTGCAGTTCTCATGAATAAATATGTCACATACAAGATGCATTATGTATATTCAATCTTTTTTTCCGTATAAAGGCCATAGGCCCAAGTACAAAACTCACAAAATAATAATGCAGGTGACAAAATGGTTAGATACACCTTTTAAGCACTTCTTAACCTTAAAGCTTCTTTTACAAAATATGCTAAGTTAATTAGGATATTCACTTTGTCACAACTTAATAACATGTTAAATTTATAAATAGAGTGAATATGTTATGTATATCAACAATAAGATATCGAACAGAACAAAAGATGCGTGAAATAGTCTATACACTCATGGGGATCCTTGGGTTGAGGAGAAATTGAAAGAAGTGGTAGTAAAATCCTTCCTAAATATCCAAAAAAATTCCAAGCCTTGGAAATATGATATTTCCAATTTTGGAATTTTTTAGAAACATGATATTTCCAAATTTTGAAATGTTTTTGGATATATGATATTTCCAAATTGGAATTTTTTGGAAATCACCAATTTTTTGTGTGATGGTGAAGGGGGCTGTTTGTTGTCGGGGTGGTAGGGTTGTTGGGCCGAGGGTGCTGTTGATGGTCTGGTTGACAAAGGGGGCAGGGTATTCATTGTATTTAGTGAAAACATATCTGAGGTGGTCCAGCTCGGCACTAAAAGATTGGGGTGTTGAACAGATATTCTTGGCTCGTCTGGTTAGGGTCGCGAAAATTGAATGGGCAACTGTTGAATTTGATGTACTAGGTATTAAATTTACACCAGATCTTGGAATAAGAATAAACCCGTTTCTTTCTGCTTCTAACATGAACCTAAATAATATATCTTCTTGACACCTGTTTTATTCTCCTACTTAGCAATTGGTTAGGCCACAAGTAGACTGAACACTGACCTCATTAAAGAAATCTGAAACAAATGAATTACAATACCGACAAGAATATAATCAATTAAGAAAGAAATATAAAACTGACAAATCTAAATTTAGAGATGGATCCAAGGACGGCGGAGCGGTTGCTTGTGTGCCACTGTCATTGGATCCAGAACACTATCTTCTAGATAACCCGATAACAGCTATATATACTAAAAGCCATTAAAAACGCAATTGGTATTTGTTGTCCTGAAACTTACAATAGCTCTGTTGAAGATTTTTTCCTGCGATACAGAGGATGTAGGGATAGAAGGCTGTTATTCTGGCCCATTTCGAGTTCGAGTCCCGGAGCATTTCTCTCACATGAACTTTGATACTTAAAACTGAACCTTTGACATTTCTCGTAAACACAACCACATTCATGAAACACGTTGTGCACATGCATTACCTGCACTCATGCCCTGTAAAAGCACAAGGAATTGTCGAACTCAATCACTTTGAGAAAATGTCACAAGACACAAGACTTGACACAAGACGAAAGGAATCAGGTTATCGGTATGGTCAGCCAAGGTGCTTCAGATGTGATAATTGCCAGGCACTTTAATGTGCATCCATCCACTGTTTCATTTTATTTACGGCACCCCTTGAAGAGCAACCTCCTCGTGGTGGGTGCTGGGTAACGCCAATGGCTCTTCGCCCCCGTGTGGACCCGGGGTCGAATAGGTCCACAGCACCCCATTGCTGGTCGTAAGAGGCGACCAAATTGGGCAACCCGTTTGCCGTGGGTTGCATCCCTGTGTCGGCAGAGGAAGGGAGTCTGGTGGTTGAGGATGACGGAACCGGCAATAGTGTTCACTAATCCAACACACCACTTCGACCCTAACTTTGCCTAGACGGGTGGTAGAATAGGCCCGATTCTACCAATCGGCTGGTCACGCCTGCTTTGCCCTGTGCATGGAATGTCTATACAAAACGTGGTATTACATAACACTTTTGACCATGTTCAAAATGTTAACAAATATTCTACGAAACAAATTAGCCTCGCAGACCCATGCACAGAAGGCGGTGGCTCATGGGCCAATCTGGTGATGCTGACCTCCGATTTCTGTACGTCTCCAATTGATTGTCATGGACAGAACCATCCTGACCTTTAATCTGGTAGGCAGCTACAGCATTTCATGTCAAATTCGCTGGAGTATAACATCCCCTTATCCCTGGTCTTTGCAGCGGAGATCCGCTGCAATATAAGATCGTCCTTGTTGACACTCCACGGTGGGTGGGAGAGGGATGCCGAACCACATTACCCACGACATGGCTTCCCAATACCCCGGTTCAAAACGAAGACACATGGATACCGACAATTCCTCGTCTGACGAGTACGCCCCCGACCTGACTACTGGCCACGCTTCCTGATTATTGAGGCTTGTGACAAGCAACCTTTGCAATTGAACCCTTTTGCAATCTCCAAAGGTATCGCTGGTATCTGCGGAGAGGTTGCCAATGTCACAAAGCTCCGATCTGGCTCTCTCCTGATAGAATGTACCCGGAAACACCAATCTTTAAATCTTCTCAAAATACAAGAATTTGTAAATATCAAGGTCGCTGTCTCAGCACACAAAACCCTTAATTCGTGTAGAGGCATTGTACGGGACAGAGCTCGATGCCTGTCTGACATGACTGAAGAACAAATTGTCAAGGAACTCTCTCAGCAATCCGTCACAGCCGTCAAACGATTTACCTTCAAAAAGGATGGTGTTGTTCAACCAACGAACACCTATCTCTTCACGTTCGCGCGAGCAAACATTCCTGACTCGATTAGAGCTGGTTATTGTAGCATTGGTGTGGAGGTGTATGTCCCCAATCCACTCGGTGCTACAACTGCCAAAAGTTTGGACATGGATCCAAGTCCTGTCGTTCCTCTGCTGTCTGTTACCGCTGTGGTGACAAGCATGAGGGCAACGACTGTACTAAGGAAGTGAAGTGCACAAACTGCGGTGGTAACCATATGGCCTCTTCCAAGTTCTGCCCAGTGTGGAAACGCGAATCCGAGATACTGAAGATTAAGCACAAAGAAAATATCTCCTTTCACGAAGCAAAGAAGAGGGTTGCAAGTTTAACTGCAGCCCCTTCAACCATCACCTACTCTTCCGCTATCTCCCGTCCTACTATCACTACTGCAACCATCTAATGTCAGACCGACCTGACATGGATCATGTCTTTCTGAATCACAAACACCAGAACAAATGCCAAAACCAGAAACAGAAACTGCGCGCAGAAAAGGGGAAAAACGAGGCTAGAGAGACTAAAACAACTTGAACAACTGCCAAACACAAAACCAAAGGCCACCTCTCCTTCAGAGGTCCCCATCGAGGTCCATAACTCCTTTGGCTCTCTGGATATGGAGGTAACTCCAACTCCACCTCACACCAATAGTTCATCAAATGCTTTCTCACGTTCACGTGACATGTCACCAGTGGAAGCACCATGAATCCACAAAACATGATCCAATGGAATTGCAGAGGACTTAAGAATAATTTTAATGAATTACAGTTATTGATTCAAGACTTCATACCATCTGCGTTTTGTCTCCAAGAAACCTACCTAAAAAGGACCGATAAATTTGACATCCGTCGGTACAGTTCCTACCACTCCTTTTCTCCTCCCGGTGTGAAGACTACAGGAGGCACTTCTATCCTGGTGAGGCAGGGCATCCTTCATAGCCCTATTCCTAAGTCCTCTGCAAACCTGCACATACGCAAACCATGGTTTGATACAAACTGCAAACAAGCTCGATGCCTGTCTGACATGACCGAAGAACAAATTGTCAAGGAACTCTCTCAGCAAACCATCACAGCCATAAAACGATTTACCTTCAAAAAGGATGGTGTTGTTCAACCAACGAACCCCTATCTCTTCACGTTCGCGCGAGCAAACATTCCTGACTCGATTAGAGCTGGTTATTGTAGCATTGGTGTGGAGGTGTATGTTCCCAATCCACTCCGGTGCTACAACTGCCAAAAGTTTGGACATGGATCCAAGTCCTGTCGTTCCTCTGCTGTCTGTTACCGCTGTGGTGACAAGCATGAGGGCAACGACTGTACTAAGGAAGTGAAGTGCACAAACTGCGGTGGTAACCATATGGCCTCTTCCAAGTTCTGTCCAGTGTGGAAACGCGAATCCGAGATACTAAAGATCAAGCACAAAGAAAATATCTCCTTTCACGAAGCAAAGAAGAGGGTTGCAAGTTTAACTGCAGCCCCTTCAACCATCACCTACTCTTCCGCTATCTCCCGTCCTACTATCACTACTCCAACCATCTAATGTCAGACCGACCTGACATGGATCATGTCTTCTCAGCCAACTGAACTCAACACAACCCAGCCTATCTCAGCAACTCCATCTCCAACGCCAAAAGTCAAAACCTCTGAATCACCAACACCAGAACAAATGCCAAAACCAGAAACAGAAACTGCACGCGGAAAAAGGGGAAAAACGAGGCTAGAGAGACTAAAACAACTTGAACAACTGCCAAACACAAAACCAAAGGCCACCTCTCCTTCAGAGGTCCCCATCGAGGTCCATAACTCCTTTGGCTCTCTGGATATGGAGGTAACTCCAACTCCACCTCACACCAATAGTTCATCAAATGCTTTCTCACGTTCACGTGACATGTCACCAGTGGAAGCACCATGAATCCACAAAACATGATCCAATGGAATTGCAGAGGACTTAAGAATAATTTTAATGAATTACAGTTATTGATTCAAGACTTCATACCATCTGCGTTTTGTCTCCAAGAAACCTACCTAAAAAGGACCGATAAATTTGACATCCGTCGGTACAGTTCCAACCACTCTTTTTTCTCCCGGTGTGAAGACTACAGGAGGCACTTCTATCCTGGTGAGGCAGGGCATCCTTCATAGCCCTATTCCTAAGTCCTCTGCAAACCCAAGCACTACATGAAACCATGGTTTGATACAAACTGCAAAACAAGCTCGATGCCTGTCTGACATGACCGAAGAACAAATTGTCAAGGAACTCTCTCAGCAAACCGTCACAGCCATAAAACGATTTACCTTCAAAAGGATGGTGTTGTTCAACCAACGAACCCCTATCTCTTCACGTTCGCGCGAGCAAACATTCCTGACTCGATTAGAGCTGGTTATTGTAGCATTGGTGTGGAGGTGTATGTTCCCAATCCACTCCGGTGCTACAACTGCCAAAAGTTTGGACATGGATCCAAGTCCTGTCGTTCCTCTGCTGTTTGTTACCGCTGTGGTGACAAGCATGAGGGCAACGACTGTACTAAGGAAGTGAAGTGCACAAACTGCGGTGGTAACCATATGGCCTCTTCCAAGTTCTGTCCAGTGTGGAAACGCGAATCCGAGATACTAAAGATCAAGCACAAAGAAAATATCTCCTTTCACGAAGCAAAGAAGAGGGTTGCAAGTTTAACTGCAGCCCCTTCAACCATCACCTACTCTTCCGCTATCTCCCGTCCTACTATCACTACTGCAACCATCTAATGTCAGACCCGACCTGGCATGGATCATGTCTTCTCAGCCAACTGAACTCAACACAACCCAGCCTATCTCAGCAACTCCATCTCCAACGCCAAAAGTCAAAACCTCTGAATCACAAACACCAGAACAAATGCCAAAAGCCAGAAACAGAAACTGCACGCGGAAAAGGGGAAAAAGAGGCTGAGAGACTAAAACAACTTGAACAACTGCCAAACACTACAAAACCAAAGGCCACCTCTCCTTCAGAGGTCCCCATCGAGGTCCATAACTCCTTTGGCTCTCTGGATATGGGAGGTAACTCCAACTCCACCTCACACCAATAGTTCATCAAATGCTTTCTCACGTTCACGTGACATGTCACCAGTGGAAGCACCATGAATCCACAAAACATGATCCAATGGAATTGCAGAGGACTTAAGAATAATTTTAATGAATTACAGTTATTGATTCAAGACTTCATACCATCTGCGTTTTGTCTCCAAGAAACCTACCTCAAAAGGACCGATAAATTTGAAATCCCGTCGGTACAGTTCCTACCACTCTTTTCTCCTCCGGTGTGAGGCTACAGGAGGCACTTCTATCCTGGTGAGGTAGGGCATCCTTCATAGCCCTATTCCTAAGTCCTCTGCAAACCCGCACATACGCAAACCATGGTTTGATACAAACTGCAAACAAGCTCGATGCCTGTCTGACATGACCGAAGAACAAATTGTCAAGGAACTCTCTCAGCAAACCGTCACAGCCATAAAACGATTTACCTTAAAGGATGGTGTTGTTCAACCAACGAACCCTATCTCTTCACGTTCGCGCGAGCAAGCATTCCTGACTCGATTAGAGCTGGTTATTGTAGCATTGGTGTGGAGGTGTATGTCCCCAATCCACTCCGGTGCTACAACTGCCAAAAGTTCGGACATGGATCCAAGTCCTGCCGTTCCTCTGCTGTTTGTTACCGCTGTGGTGACAAGCATGAGGGCAACGACTGTAGTAAGGAAGTGAAGTGCACAAACTGCGGTGGTAACCATATGGCCTCTTCCAAGTTCTGTCCAGTGTGGAAACGCGAATCCGAGATACTAAAGATCAAGCACAAAGAAAATATCTCCTTTCACGAAGCAAAGAAGAGGGTTGCAAGTTTAACTGCAGCCCCTTCAACCATCACCTACTCTTCCGCTATCTCCCGTCCTACTATCACTACTGCAACCATCTAATGTCAGACCGACCTGACATGGATCATGTCTTCTCAGCCAACTGAACTCAACACAACCCAGCCTATCTCAGCAACTCCATCTCCAACGCCAAAAGTCAAAACCTCTGAATCACAAACACCAGAACAAATGCCAAAACCAGAAACAGAAACTGCACGCGGAAAAAGGGGAAAAACGAGGCTAGAGAGACTAAAACAACTTGAACAACTGCCAAACACAAAACCTCTCCTTCAGAGGTCCCCATCGAGGTCCATAACTCCTTTGGCCCTCTGGATATGGAGGTAACTCCAACTCCACCTCACACCAATAAGAGTTCATCAAACGCTTTCTCACGTTCACGTGACATGTCACCAGTGGAAGCACCATGAATCCACAAAACATGATCCAATGGAATTGCAGAGGACTTAAGAATAATTATAATGAATTACAGTTATTGATTCAAGACTTACATTTACCATCTGCGTTTTGTCTCCAAGAAACCTACCTAAAAAGGACCGATAAATTTGACATCCGTCGGTACAGTTCCTACCACTCCTTTTCTCCTCCCGGTGTGAAGGCTACAGGAGGCACTTCTATCCTGGTGAGGCAGGGCATCCTTCATAGCCCTATTCCTAAGTCCTCTGCAAACCCGCACATACGCAAACCATGGTTTGATACAAACTGCAAACAAGCTCGATGCCTGTCTGACATGACTGAAGAACAAATTGTCAAGGAACTCTCTCAGCAAACCGTCACAGCCATAAAACGATTTACCTTAAAAAAGGATGGTGTTGTTCAACCAACGAACCCCTATCTCTTCACGTTCGCGCGAGCAAACATTTCCTGACTCGATTAGAGGCTGGTTATTGTAGCATTGGTGTGGAGGTGTATGTTCCCCAATCCACTCCGGTGCTCCAACTGCCAAAGTTCGGACATGGATCCAAGTCCTGTCGTTCCTCTGCTGTTTGTTACCGCTGTGGTGACAAGCATGAGGGCAACGACTGTAGTAATGGGAAGTGAAGTGCACAAACTGCGGTGGTAACCATATGGCCTCTTCCAAGTTCTGTCCAGTGTGGAAACGCGAATCCGAGATACTAAAGATCAAGCACAAAGTAAAAAATATCTCCTTTCACGAAGCAAAGAAGAGAGTTGCAAGTTTAACTGCAGCCCTTCAACCATCACCTACTCTTTCGCTATCTCCCGTCCTACTATCACTACTGCAACCATCTAATGTCAGACCGACCTGACATGGATCATGTCTTCTCAGCCAACTGAACTCAACACAACCCAGCCTATCTCAGCAACTCCATCTCCAACGCCAAAAGTCAAAACCTCTGAATCACAAACACCAGAACAAATGCCAAAACCAGAAACAGAAACTGCACGCGGAAAAAGGGGAAAAACGAGGCTAGAGAGACTAAAACAACTTGAACAACTGCCAAACACAAAACCTCTCCTTCAGAGGTCCCCATCGAGGTCCATAACTCCTTTGGCCCTCTGGATATGGAGGTAACTCCAACTCCACCTCACACCAATAGTTCATCAAATGCTTTCTCACGTTCACGTGACATGTCACCAGTGGAAGCACCATGAATCCACAAAACATGATCCAATGGAATTGCAGAGGACTTAAGAATCATTTTAATGAATTACAGTTATTGATTCAAGACTTCATACCATCTGCGTTTTGTCTCCAAGAAACCTACCTAAAAGGACCGATAAATTTGACATCCGTGGGGTACAGTTCCTACCACTCCTTTCTCCTCCGGTGTGAAGGCTACAGGAGGCACTTCTATCCTGGTGAGGCAGGGCATCCTTCATAGCCCTATTCCTAAGTCCTCTGCAAACCCGCACATCACGCCAAACCATGGTTTTGATACAAACTGCAAACAAGCTCGATGCCTGTCTGACATGACCGAAGAACAAATTGTCAAGGAACTCTCTCAGCAAACCGTCACAGCCATAAAACGATTTACCTTAAAAAAGGATGGTGTTGTTCAACCAACAGACCCCTATCTCTTCACGTGGGGCGTTCGCGCGAGCAAACATTCCTGACTCGATTAGAGCTGGTTATTGTAGCATTGGTGTGGAGGTGTATGTTCCCAATCCACTCCGGTGCTACAACTGCCAAAAGTTCGGACATGGATCCAAGTCCTGCCGTTCCTCTGCTGTTTGTTACCGCTGTGGTGACAAGCATGAGGGCAACGACTGTAGTAAGGAAGTGAAGTGCACAAACTGCGGTGGTAACCATATGGCCTCTTCCAAGTTCTGTCCAGTGTGGAAACGCGAATCCGAGATACTAAAGATCAAGCACAAAGAAAATATCTCCTTTCACGAAGCAAAGAAGAGAGTTGCAAGTTTAACTGCAGCCCCTTCACCATCACCTACTCTTCCGCTATCTCCCGTCCTACTATCACTACTGCAACCATCTAATGTCAGACCGACCTGACATGGATCATGTCTTCTCAGCCAACTGAACTCAACACAACCCAGCCTATCTCAGCAACTCCATCTCCAACGCCAAAAGTCAAAACCTCTGAATCACAAACACCAGAACAAATGCCAAAACCAGAAACAGAAACTGCACGCGGAAAAAGGGGGAAAAACGAGGCTAGAGAGACTAAAACAACTTGAACAACTGCCAAACACAAAACCTCTCCTTCAGAGGTCCCCATCGAGGTCCATAACTCCTTTGGCCCTCTGGATATGGAGGTAACTCCAACTCCACCTCACACCAATAAGAGTTCATCAAACGCTTTCTCACGTTCACGTGACATGTCACCAGTGGAAGCACCATGAATCCACAAAACATGATCCAATGGAATTGCAGAGGACTTAAGAATAATTATAATGAATTACAGTTATTGATTCAAGACTCCATACCATCTGCGTTTTGTCTCCAAGAAACCTACCTAAAAAGGACCGATAAATTTGACATCCGTCGGTACAGTTCCTACCACTCCTTTTCTCCTCCCGGTGTGAAGGCTACAGGAGGCACTTCTATCCTGGTGAGGCAGGGCATCCTTCATAGCCCTATTCCTAAGTCCTCTGCAAACCCGCACATACGCAAACCATGGTTTGATACAAACTGCAAACAAGCTCGATGCCTGTCTGACATGACTGAAGAACAAATTGTCAAGGAACTCTCTCAGCAAACCGTCACAGCCATAAAACGATTTACCTTAAAAAAGGATGGTGTTGTTCAACCAACGAACCCCTATCTCTTCACGTTCGCGCGAGCAAACATTCCTGACTCGATTAGAGCTGGTTATTGTAGCATTGGTGTGGAGGTGTATGTTCCCCAATCCACTCCGGTGCTCCAACTGCCAAAAGTTCGGACATGGATCCAAGTCCTGCCGTTCCTCTGCTGTTTGTTACCGCTGTGGTGACAAGCATGAGGGCAACGACTGTAGTAAGGAAGTGAAGTGCACAAACTGCGGTGGTAACCATATGGCCTCTTCCAAGTTCTGTCCAGTGTGGAAACGCGAATCCGAGATACTAAAGATCAAGCACAAAGAAAATATCTCCTTTCACGAAGCAAAGAAGAGAGTTGCAAGTTTAACTGCAGCCCTTCAAGCCATCACCTACTCTTCCGCTATCTCCCGTCCTACTATCACTACTGCAACCATCTAATGTCAGACCGACCTGACATGGATCATGTCTTCTCAGCCAACTGAACTCAACACAACCCAGCCTATCTCAGCAACTCCATCTCCAACGCCAAAAGTCAAAACCTCTGAATCACAAACACCAGAACAAATGCCAAAACCAGAAACAGAAACTGCACGCGGAAAAAGGGGAAAAACGAGGCTAGAGAGACTAAAACAACTTGAACAACTGCCAAACACAAAACCTCTCCTTCAGAGGTCCCCTATCGAGGTCCATAACTCCTTTGGCCCCTCTGGATATGGAGGTAACTCCAACTCCACCTCACACCAATAAGAGTTCATCAAACGCTTTTCACGTTCACGTGACATGTCACCAGTGGAAGCACCATGAATCCACAAAACATGATCCAATGGAATTGCAGAGGACTTAAGAATAATTATAATGAATTACAGTTATTGATTCAAGACTCCATACCATCTGCGTTTTGTCTCCAAGAAACCTACCTAAAAAGGACCGATAAATTTGACATCCGTCGGTACAGTTCCTACCACTCCTTTTCTCCTCCCGGTGTGAAGGCTACAGGAGGCACTTCTATCCTGGTGAGGCAGGGCATCCTTCATAGCCCTATTCCTAAGTCCCTCTGCAACCTGCACATACGCAAACCATGGTTTGATACAAACTGCAAACAAGCTCGATGCCTGTCTGACATGACTGAAGAACAAATTGTCAAGGAACTCTCTCAGCAAACCGTCACAGCCATAAAACGATTTACCTTAAAAAAGGATGGTGTTGTTCAACCAACGAACCCCTATCTCTTCACGTTCGCGCGAGCAAACATTCCTGACTCGATTAGAGCTGGTTATTGTAGCATTGGTGTGGAGGTGTATGTCCCCAATCCACTCCGGTGCTACAACTGCCAAAAGTTCGGACATGGATCCAAGTCCTGCCGTTCCTCTGCTGTTTGTTACCGCTGTGGTGACAAGCATGAGGGCAACGACTGTAGTAAGGAAGTGAAGTGCACAAACTGCGGTGGTAACCATATGGCCTCTTCCAAGTTCTGTCCAGTGTGGAAACGCGAATCCGAGATACTAAAGATCAAGCACAAAGAAAATATCTCCTTTCACGAAGCAAAGAAGAGAGTTGCAAGTTTAACTGCAGCCCCTTCAACCATCACCTACTCTTCCGCTATCTCCCGTCCTACTATCACTACTGCAACCATCTAATGTCAGACCGACCTGACATGGATCATGTCTTCTCAGCCAACTGAACTCAACACAACCCAGCCTATCTCAGCAACTCCATCTCCAACGCCAAAAGTCAAAACCTCTGAATCACAAACACCAGAACAAATGCCAAAACCAGAAACAGAAACTGCACGCGGAAAAAGGGGAAAAACGAGGCTAGAGAGACTAAAACAACTTGAACAACTGCCAAACACAAAACCTCTCCTTCAGAGGTCCCCATCGAGGTCCATAACTCCTTTGGCCCTCTGGATATGGAGGTAACTGCTCAACTCCACCTCACACCAATAAGAGTTCATCAAACGCTTTCTCACGTTCACGTGACATGTCACCAGTGGAAGCACCATGAATCCACAAAACATGATCCAATGGAATTGCAGAGGACTTAAGAATAATTATAATGAATTACAGTTATTGATTCAAGACTCCATACCATCTGCGTTTTGTCTCCAAGAAACCTACCTAAAAAGGACCGATAAATTTGACATCCGTCGGTACAGTTCCTACCACTCCTTTTCTCCTCCCGGTGTGAAGGCTACAGGAGGCACTTCTATCCTGGTGAGGCAGGGCATCCTTCATAGCCCTATTCCTAAGTCCTCTGCAAACCCACACATACGCAAACCATGGTTTGATACAAACTGCAAACAAGCTCGATGCCTGTCTGACATGACTGAAGAACAAATTGTCAAGGAACTCTCTCAGCAAACCGTCACAGCCATAAAACGATTTACCTTAAAAAAGGATGGTGTTGTTCAACCAACGAACCCCTATCTCTTCACGTTCGCGCGAGCAAACATTCCTGACTCGATTAGAGCTGGTTATTGTAGCATTGGTGTGGAGGTGTATGTCCCCAATCCACTCCGGTGCTACAACTGCCAAAAGTTCGGACATGGATCCAAGTCCTGCCGTTCCTCTGCTGTTTGTTACCGCTGTGGTGACAAGCATGAGGGCAACGACTGTAGTAAGGAAGTGAAGTGCACAAACTGCGGTGGTAACCATATGGCCTCTTCCAAGTTCTGTCCAGTGTGGAAACGCGAATCCGAGATACTAAAGATCAAGCACAAAGAAAATATCTCCTTTCACGAAGCAAAGAAGAGAGTTGCAAGTTTAACTGCAGCCCCTTCAACCATCACCTACTCTTCCGCTATCTCCCGTCCTACTATCACTACTGCAACCATCTAATGTCAGACCGACCTGACATGGATCATGTCTTCTCAGCCAACTGAACTCAACACAACCCAGCCTATCTCAGCAACTCCATCTCCAACGCCAAAAGTTAAAACCTCTGAATCACAAACACCAGAACAAATGCCAAAACCAGAAACAGAAACTGCACGCGGAAAAAGGGGAAAAACGAGGCTAGAGAGACTAAAACAACTTGAACAACTGCCAAACACAAAACCTGTCCTTCAGAGGTCCCCATCGAGGTCCATAACTCCTTTGGCCCTCTGGACATGGAGGTAACTCCAACTCCACCTCACACCAATAAGAGTTCATCAAACGCTTTCTCACGTTCACGTGACATGTCACCAGTGGAAGCACCATGAATCGACAAAACATGATCCAATGGAGGACTTAAGAATAATTATAATGAATTACAGTTATTGATTCAAGACTTCAAACCATCCGCGTTTTGTCTCCAAGAAACCTACCTAAAAAGGACCGATAAATTTGACATCCGTCGGTACAGTTCCTACCACTCCTTTTTTCCTCCTGGTGTAAAAGCTACAGGAGGCACTTCTATCCTGGTGAGGCAGGGCGTCCTTCATAGTCCTGTTCGACTTACAACCAACCTACAAACTGTTGCTGTCCGCATGACTGTGAACATAGGGTTTACACTATGTTCCCTCTATCTCCCTCCCACCTCAACTGTCCGCCTATCAGATCTTCAGAACTTATATGATCAACTCCCGAAGCCCTGCATAATCATGGGCGACTTAACGGGCTATAACCCCTATGGGGGAGTACTGATACAAATAGTAAGGGAAAGGTCCTTGAAGAGTTTCTCTCCAATAATGATGTATGCATCTTCAACGATGGATCAAACACCTACCTCCATCCTGCCACTGGATCATACTCTGCTCTTGATCTATCACTTACAGATTCTAATCTTTTAAATGAGTCCGAATGGTCGGTCCATGACGACCTTTGTGGAAGCGACCACTTCCCAACAACTCTTACTCCTATCAACCCCACGGATGAACCACCATCAACAAGATGGAATTTTACTAAGGCCAATTGGCCTTTATTCCAAACCCTATGTTCAGAAAAACTTAATCCGGACAACTTCAGCAATGTCCCTGACTCCATGGATGGAACTATTTTCAGACGTCCTAAATGCCATCGGAGACAAAACTATTCCAAAGTCCTCTGCAAACCCGCACATACGCAAACCATGGTTTGATACAAACTGCAAAACAAGCTTAGAAAAATAGGAAGAAGGTGGAAAATATTTCCGACAACATCCTACAGTGCATAACCTGAATGCTGTTAAAATAACATATGCCAGGGCAAAACGTACCTTCAAACAAACTAAACGCCGGTCATGGAGGAAATATGTGTCAAAAATCAACTCCCGCACACCAATGTCCAAGGTGTGGAACATGATTCAAAAGATTAAGGGCAAAGAGTCAAAATCAGGAGTTCACCACCTGAAAGATCGTGACTCCCTCCTAACAAATAAATCTGAAATTGCAAACAAACTTGGCTATGAAACTTTGGCAAACCACTCCTCCTCATCAAATTATAACCCTCAGTTCCAGAAATACCAAAACCCAACAAGAAAAGAAACCAGTCAATTTTAACTCTGATAATGGGGAGGATTACAACGAAACGTTTTCCCTCCATGAATTACGTACTGCCCTAGGACAAGCTCCCGACACTGCGGCCTGAGTTGATGAAATCCATTATCAGCTTCTGAAACACCTCCCTGACACAGGCTTGGAAACACTCCTAAATATATTTGATGACATCTGACATCCGGACATCCCTTCGTGGCACAATGCCATTATCATCCCTATACAAAACCCGGTCGCGATCATACTTGATCCCTCAAGCTACCGTCCTATATCACTAACTCATTGCGTTTGCAAAACCATGGAGCGCATGGTCAACAATCGATTAATCTGGTACTTGGAGACCAATAACCTCCTCAGTGACCTCCAATGTGGTTTTCCAAAAAACCGAAGTACCATTGACCATCTGGTGCGTCTCGAATCATTCATCAAAAACTCCATTGTCAACAAAAAACATACCGTATCTATCTTTTTCGACTTAGAAAAACCATATGATACAACGTGGAAACATGGATTCCTAAAAGATTTACACGAGTTTGGATTGAGGAGTAGACTACCTCAATTCATATCTCAGTTTTTAATAACAGACAATTTCAAGTTCGGGTGGGTTCCACACTGTCTGACTATTTCCACCAAGATCAGGGCGTCCCCCAAGGCAGCATCCTGTCTGTCACACTTTTTATCATCAAGATTAACAGCCTGACTAACGTTCTGAACAGTTGCGTTGACGGGTCCCTTTTCGTGGATGACTTCAATATTTCATGTCATGGTAAGAACATGCACGCAATAGAAAGGCAGCTACAACTCTGCCTTAACAAAATCCAAAAATGGGCCAATGAAAATAGTTTTAAGTTTTCAAAATCCAAAACAAATTGTATTCACTTTTGTCGAAATACAAAACCAATAAGGATCCAGATCTAACTTTAGATGGTACTCCCATCAAGGTAGTAGAAGAGGCCAAATTCCTGGGACTATTATTCGACCGCCACCTGACATTCTTACCACACATAAAATATTTGAAAACAAAGTGCTTGAGACTTGCTAAAAGTAGTCTCAAATACAGAGTGGGGAGGGGACCTGTGACCACCCTCCTTTCACTTGTACAGATTATTAGTTCACAGTGAAACTAGATTATGGCTCCATTGTCTACGGTGGAGCCTCGCAAAAGCAATTTAGAAAGTTAGACTCTATCCACCACCAAGGGCTGAGGCTCCTGCCTCCGGGAGCTTTAGGGACTCCTCTCCGGTAGGTAGACAGTCTATATGCGGAGGCCAATGAACCTTCTCCCTTGAACAACGCCGCATTAAACTCCTCACTGCAGTATATCACTAAATTACGTTCAAATGAGTCCAATCCAGGCATACAATTGTGTTTTCAACCCATTTATGAAAAACGTATTTCCTAAACTGCCAAGCCTGGTTCCACCACTTGGAATCAGGATCAAACCACACATATCTGCAGCTAAAATTGATCTCAACATCATTGCACCATACCGACTTCTGTCCTTACCACCATGGCAAATGGTGAAACCACAGGCTTCGATCTTACCCCTCACCAAACTCAAACAGTCTGAAACAAATCCCTTTGGTGTTCCCAACAGGAATACAACCAGTTACGTGCCCTAAGTATAACACCTACAGATCCCATTTTCACAGACGGATCCAAGAACGATGGCCAAGCTGCCAGCGCTACAGCCATTGGAGCCAAGACTGTCTCCGCTAGGGATCCCCGACAACAGTTCCATTTTCACCGCTGAAGCCAAAGCTATCTTCAGCTTTGACCTTACATTCAACAGCAAAATCAGTCCAAAACTTCATCGTTTTACAGATTCATTATCCTGCCTTCAAGCACTTCTAAACGTGACTTCAAGGCACCTCCAATCATCCTGGACATACTAGAACTGTACAACGACCTTCTATCGGGTTAATATGACATCGTCCTCTGCTGGTTGCCGGGTCACGTCGGCATAGCAGGTAACACCAAGGCCGATGTTGCAGCAAAAGCAGCTCTTGAAAAGCCCCTATCTCCACTGCTAATCCCGTACAGTGATTTCAAACCCACTACCAGAAGCTATACTCGGGACCTGATGCAAAAAAGGTAGGACATTCAAGTAGGAAGAAACAAACTCCATGAACTGAAGCCAACAATCGGTTATACCTACTTGGGTTGCCAGTCAAGACGTGATGAAGTAATTTTACGGCGATTTACACATGATTATCTGCTAAAAACGGATGGGGATGGACTCCCCATATGTCTCTCCTGCGATGAGGCTTTCACCGTCAAGCATATTCTGCTTGACTGTATGGACTTTACATCTGCAAGGGACTCGCATTATCACGCAACCAATCTGAAAGATCTGTTCTCCAGCGTGAGCGCTCATCTGATACTGAACTACCTGAGGGAAGTTGATCTATATCATAAATTGTAACTGTGTAATGTCACTAACGAATTTACCTGCTGTTCAATTTAGTGCTATGACATTCTGTTCCAAAATGACAATGTAATGAATGTGTGTCTTTGAAACGAAACCACTTTGTACTTACAATGTATATTAATGCAGACTTGTTCTCGTCACTATATGGCTGGAATAATGCCGATGTGATGTAAAGCCCAACTCAACTCAACTCATTCTCCCAGTCTCTGCCACTGCCTTCTGGCATAGGACTCTAGGCAAACATATATAATATGATTTGAAATACAAACTTTCATTGTCAAAAATGTAAAATAATTGCATAGGAATGTTGTCCATGCAGAGGACATGGCGTGACCAGACGATTGATAGGTGAGTGAGTGAGTTAAAATTTAAAGTCACTTTCGGCAATATGTGTGCCATATCGTGACTAAAATAGAAAATACTTTATCATCTTATTTTATATAAGGCCAAAGGACAGTAAAACAACTAGTATATCACATTTAGAGATTTAAAACTAGCATGCAACTAATGATATGCTATTTAGGACATTACAACATGAAAATGGGCTATAGTTCTCCAGCAACTGAAGGTACATCACCATACTAGAGTCCATGCATATGGGGACTTCAGTACCTTTGCTACCTGCATAGACCCTAGTTGGATTTACAGCATCCCTTCAGCCGCTGGTGATTTATAGGAAAATTTAGCCATAATTTAAAATAACACAAATACTACGTATACAAATCAGGTAAGTATAAATTTACTTTGAAAGTATAGCCATAGCCATAAGATATCATTTTTTCAAAGATAGTGATCCTTATGAAATGATATAACTTTTAGCAAAATTATTAGTTTTTACATGACTTGTGCGAGTGCGATTAAGTTTCTACGTCGATTTTAGCAATATTCTAGCAATATCAAGGCGGGGACACCGGAAATAGGCTTCATAAATTGTACCCATGTGGAGAATCGAATTCGGGTCTTAGGCGTAACGAGTGAACGCTTTAACCACAAGGCTACTTCACTGCACCACATGATGCGATGTAGGACTGATATGCTATATGGTCTTTGATATCGTATTTTTATTATTGACTGGTTCTCGCCGGGAATACCTGGGACATTGCTGATCCGACGTAAAGCAATATGCATTCATTCATTTCAGTCAAGTGTTTGGCACCAATTGCCAAATTAAACGTGATTGTCAAATATCCCATAGGCGGTTTGTGTGTCATTATTCGTCATGTAAATGAGTAATGTTTGTTATATAAGTAATCCAAATCTAATATGCCCAGTACATGTCCTACTGGTGTAATATTGTTAAGAAAGGTTTTGAACAACGAAGAATGTTACTATTATGTTAGACTAAGTAGATAATGAAGTTAACGCCACATTCTTCGTCAGTGAAATAAATAAAAACATCATCAAGAAAATTAATCCACTTTATTAAAATATGTCAAAGCTAATATTGATAGATATGGAAAGCCGTTCCAAATGGATAAATAATAACATACGTCAATTGGTCTGGTAAATGGATTTTCGTCAGAATTCTTTAGCTACGACATAATGCAGGCATACACATTTCTCATATGAGCAACAATTCTTGCACATATGCTGCAAGAAACTAAAGGTGTAAAAGGCATAGATTTGCTCAATTCATAATAATTACCTCTACGCAATTTGCACACAAAAATAATATTAGACGGATGAGACAGAATCATGTTTTCAAACACCGATGGAAATCCCATGCTACTATGGATTCAGTTTCAACAAAAGGCAGAAGTGGTCGAACAGAAATGCAAAGACAAAGATATTTATGAATCATGGCATCATTGTTTGCACAATCACTGCATACAAAGTGCCCTGCGGAATTACCGACACAATGTATATGGGAAAACGGTAATATCCAGATAAGACAATGACAACAAGCATTGTGGTGAGTGAGTGATTTTGGGTTATACGCCGCTTTTAGCAATATTCCAGCAATACCACTGCGGGGGACACCAGAAATGGGCTTCACACAATGTCCCCATATGGGGAATCGAACCCGACTATAAAATTCATCAAAGATCTGTAAAAAAATTACGGTACATTCTTAAAATTCAGATAAATTACAGAGGATTATTCTTTAAAATGAAGATGCAGATTTCATCAAATTTATTAATAAAATCCATAATTCCGTATCATTTGATAGTAAGTTTGAAAAAACCCACATTTACTTCATGTAATTTCACAACTGTACACAAAGAGAAAAGGGGATGCATCCTAATCCATGCCACTTGTGGATTGTCACGTTAACTCTACAATGTCTTCAGGTTTGAGTTTTATATATGGACCGCTACCTAAAAGATTGCAACTGATCGAAGCTGTACCTTTGAAGGCGACTATTGCCCAGGGTTTGTGTGAAGACAAACAACCGTAAGGAAACATTAACATGACATTCAAAGAAAGAACTGGCAAGTTCATTGAAAATGAGGCGCAAAGTTAGACTGGGTCAAAACCACGCTCACTGACAGCTGGGCGTATTAACATGGTCATTCACGAATACATTTAATCACTATGCGAAGAGAATAAAATAGCAAATAACAGGAATCTTCAGATTGACCATGGCGCCTTGGGGAGAAGTCATTATAATAATCTGTGCAATATTAAAGACCTGTCGCCATTGAGTTCAATTCATAATAACTGTTTTCAATATGTATGCAAGCAAATACATATCATGGCAACAACTTTAAGATATATTTTACAGAAAGAATACAAAATGCAAATCTAACTGACTGATTGTGCAGTATAGTTTGATCAGCTACTGATCTGCTGCCAATACAGCCCTTTTTTCCTCCTGGTCACACGCAGTAATGGCAATCTGTTTGAAGGCATGAAGAAACATTACTGTGGCCTTGATGTCCGAAGCCGTTTCATGGGTGTAGTTTCGGACAAAGCTGATCTGATTCGGTGGTACTCCTATTTCCTCCGACATCCCATTCACAGCCTCCTGTACTTTCTTCGACCTGAACAGTTGGTGTATATTGTTTGGTTCTTTGAAGACATCGTCTTCTTGATCCAGATGGGTGAGAACTACATGGTACGCCAACGCTGAAAGCATCAAATTTTAGGGACAGTGAAAATTGAAAACAAGATAAGGCAAGTTAAATATAAGATACAGCAATTGTCACCAATACCTAAAAATCGATAATGCTAATGTATCATGTCTATATGTTATATTACCTAACGTTGGTACCTGGCACCAACGTAGAACCAACTTATTCATCAGAATATTTCAGTTAGTCGAGACAGAGAAAGACAAAATGCCATGGTACTTTTGCACACTTCTGTAATATTATGGAAGTCAACAGTTTCATAATCACTTGACAAAATTGGAAGGGTTTTGTAAACATTGAAATTAATAGTTTCAGCATACATTGGAGCGTTATTTATTGCATGATATGAGAAAGGAATATCTAAGATCAGTTTCTAGCAAGGAAAGCAAAATATGAACCCAAAAATCTAACCGACTGTGTAAAAAAGGGAGAGCAGAATTATCTTCGTAATGTAATTGCAACTTGAAAATAGTTGTTTTCGGTACTCTGACAGACCGAACATTTCTATTGAGACTACAAAGTGTAATACGTGTAACGGATTGAGTAGAAACCTTGTTTGAAATGCAGTCTAAAACTTTTGTTTTTGTCACTACAACCAGTTTCACACAAATCCTCCACTGAAATGCATGTCCTCCATGGCACATATTTGTACCTCACGACTGATCATTGCATTCTGACAGCCGCAATGATAATAAAGAGGAAAATGAGGCTTTTAGACTTCCTTGGAATAGGCCCATATACAGCCTCAAAGAATTCCACACAACAAACCTGATCTTGTCCTATTTGACAAAGCTAATGAATCTATTTTTGTTATTGAATTGTGAAAATGCATAGTTATCATTGTTGAGGCAGTCTTTGGGTGATAATGCAGATATTGAAGATAATTCGAGAGTGCAAGGTTTCGAAAGCAGGAGTGATGTGTTCAGCTCTTGGAATCTTTGGTAAGTATCTAGCTGCAGAATTCCGAAGTCACTTTGACTTGACTACGGCTTTATTTCGAAGATTTACTGACTAAATTAACATAGAGAGTATTGCAATTGTCATGCCTGGAAGACACAAGGCATCAACAACTTCAATATCATCCCGCGAGTTCCCTGAAACCTTTAAAGAAGCTGTGGTAAGACCCCTTCTGGAGAAAAGTAACCTGAACAAAAATACTCGGAACAACTACAGACCTATATCTAACCTTTCATTCGTCTCTAAAGTGTTAGAAAAGGCAGTGTGTACCCGCCTCATCTGAAGAAACATAAAGCTGCTTGACAAACATCAATCTGCATATCGACCAAACCATTCCACTGAAACAACACTAAGTAGTTAAGATTGAGAGCAATACATCAAGTCCCACAGATCTCAGGAGTGGCGTCCCACAAGACTTCGTGCTAATAATAAATAATAATAATGAGTCCATTTATATCGTGCCAACTCCATACACTATGTGTATGCTCATAGCGCTACAAATATACTACAATATTCACTCTGTCATTGGGACACAAATCACAAGGCATTAGATTTAGGTACGACTGTCGGAAGAGATATGTTTTTAGCTGAGACTTGAAAAGCGAGAGTGTTTCAAGTTCTTTGAGTTCAGTTGAGAGTTTGTTCCATAGAACTGCAGCATTATAATTGAAAGGTCTTTGGCCAAATCGTTTCAAGTTATTCTTTGGAATGTGAAAGAGATGCTGGTCTGCAGAACGAAGGACTCTAGACTGTTTATACACTTGTGTGAGTTCGACAAGATATGATGGGGCTGATCCGTGGTAGCATTGATATGCCAATACCAATAGCTTGAACTGCACACATGCTTGTACAGAAAGCCAATGTAAATTTATGAGCACAGGTGTTATATGCGCTGACTTATTTGTGCTGGATACAATCCCTGCCGCCATGTTCTGTATCCTCTGTTGTCTTGAGAACTGTTCTTGTCAGATGTTAACCAGCAGACTATTACAGTAGTCCAGTTTCGATAGGACTAGGCTTCTGACCAGCATGTGAGCAGCGTTAGTGGTCAGGAGATATATTTCTCAGATGAAAATAGCATGCAATGCTGATCATACTAACATGATGCTCGATTGATAGATCACTGTCGAGAAGGACTCCCAGGTTCCTTACACAGTCTGATACCTGGACGTGAGAATCTCCAACACATATTGCTGATATATTTGCTGTCTTCCTGTTCTTACAAGTCCCGACTAACATGGCTTCCGTTTTATCAGTGTTGAGTTTCAGCACGTTAACATCCATCCAACACTGAATCCTGTTTGTGCAAATCTTCATCTGATCAACGGCAGACTGAGAATCCCTTGGAAAGAATGCTTTCATCAACTGAATATCATCAGCGTGACTGTGATGACCCACATTCATTATAGAGATTAGATTTCCAGGACAGATGTGTATAAAGTAAATAAAATAGTCCCGAGGACAGATCCTTGCAGCACTCCAAACTTGAGAAGTGTCTTACTTGAGCTCGCATTCTGGACAACAACAGCTTGGTATCGGTTGGATAGGTATGACGTAAACCACTACAGGGCTACTCCATCAATCCCAATCACTTGCTCCAGAGTACCAATTAGCTTCTCATGATCTATCGTGTCAAAGGCCGCAGACATATCTAACTGCACAATTACTTGTAACCCTACTTGCCCGTTGTCACATAATAAAGTCAAGTCACTTAAAACACGCACCAGGGCCGCTTTGGTGCTGTATTTTGATCAGTAAACTGATTGAAACTTATCAAGCAAAGAATGGTCCGAAAGGTGCAATGTAAGCCTTATCTTCACAGGCCTCTCAATAAGTTTTGAGAGGAAACTAAGATTGGAGTCGGGGCGATAATTGTTCAGAGCAGAGTCATCAAGGCCTCGCTTCTTAATGAGTGGCTTCACAATGGCCTCCTTCAAGACTCCTGCAGACTCCGGTTTACAATGAGAGTTATGACACGAAGTAGTACGTTAATGTATTCTGGAAGACGTTTGGTTGGAATAGGGTCCAAACTACAAGTAGTTGGTTTACTGTCTTTGATCAATTTTAGCATCTGTCGTTCTGAAAAGGTTTCAAAAGTTGCAAAGTTTTTGCCATCAAACTCCTTGTAGAGGACGTCTGTGTCTTGAGGCGGAGTTTTATCCAGTAACTTTTGACGGATTGTCAGAATCTTTTCAATAGAAAATGAGTTGAACTTTTCAGCAAGAGCACCGTTAGACTCACCTGCGGGAAGAACAACATCCTTCTTCTTACCATCAGCGCAAACAAAGTTCTATAGCGCATTTGAGCTCTTGCATTCAGCTACCTTTGTAACACAATAGTCACTTTTTGATTTACTTATTTGTTGAGTAACTACATTTCTAGCTTTTTATAGCACTGTTTATGAACTTCCAACTGTGACTTTCTCCATTGAAGCTCAGCTTTACGACGTTTGTTCCTTTTCTCCAGAACATCCTGTGTATACCATGGAGTGCTTGTCCTCTGCTTTGTAACGGGAGGGCCATGCTTATCTAGAAGCCTCTTCAGAGTACCATTAGAAGCTTGACACAAATCATCCAGAGCCTCTGGAGCATCATTAACAAGTCGAGAAAGACACTGTATCGATCTTTTTGAAATTACGACATACTATATCAGTATGAGTAATAGAAGGACCAGTCAATGAACCCCAAAGGTCCCCAATCCCGTAATCTCGCGGATGTACATGCCAAATTTCTAGAAAATCGGTGTAACGGTTCGGGACATACTGACTTTTAAGTGAGCATGGGGTCTGTCTGGCAAAAGGCTAAATGTTCTAGGTATTGTCGTAATTAAGTCTAAATTAACCTAATGAAGTCTTCGAAAGTGTCCTTATCCCGTTCTGTTATAGTGTGTACAACTGTTGAGATGCATGCAAAATTTCACGAAAATCTGTCGGATAGTTTTGGAAATAATCTCTTTTTAGTGAGCATGGGGTCTGTCCGCTAAAAGGCTAACTATCCAACGTATTTACGTACTTCTTTTAACGTAGCGAGGCGAGAGCTGCCTGAAGCTAAATCATACAGCAGCTCTCAGCAGTCCCCCCGAGTTGCCTCGCCGCCGTCTCGGTAGCACTGAGCGGGCGCTGTGGGCGAGTCGGAGTGTGTGTGTGTGATGGTGGATTGTCTCTCCCTCGCTATCGCTATGTGTACAGCTCAGACTGATAAGTAGCACTTATTCGCACAACACTCTCAGAGGTCTTCATAGTGTGAAGGTAACAGAGCTGGATTTACAATTCTGAGTCCCGAGTTTGACACGCAGTAACAGTTGAAAGTTTTACGACCTGGATGTGATATCGACAGGAGTTGATGTATACCACACGTCCATACAAGAATGTTTGACGCACACTTAGATGCTAATTTAGGCTATGAAAGTGATGGCCGATATCACGAGAAATACAACTCTGACATATACATGCGTTAACTTTGTGTTTACCGTCACAGTAACATATCATACTACAACTAATAGCACACACACAAAACTGACAAATCACGAGAATTATTCAACAGTGGAGATCTGTAACGGACTGTGTCGTGAGGTACGATCATCAACTCCTCTCTGACCAATGCTCTCGGCTGCCCGTCTTTCAAGTAGTACAAGTTTGGTTCACCGTCTTTGATGTCTGCAAGGTCATCGTTGTACGTTTACATGGACCATATCGGATCGGTGGCGCGTTTTCTGCTGTCACCCTCGTATTCGCCAGGCTGGTACAAATACCTAAAGATGGCTAAAGACAGTTCCGGTGATGTTTTCTCTGTTTTATCGCGATGTGCTGCCACCGATTAAGTAGCGACACATTCATTTTGATGGCTTCAAAGGGTCTCTTGCCCAAGAGTCTGGTGACTTCGTTGTTGATGGCACCCACCACTCGTGGCAAGTGTACGACCTCTTCCATGTTTCTGCTTTTGGGATCCATTAAATACCGTGAGTACTGATGTGAGAACAGGTGTTTGGCTAAGGTGCGATTGAATCTCCCGACTATGGCTTGACTGCGATGAGCTCCCGCTACACCTCGTCTCACCTGAATTTTGTGCTTGGCCAGCAGCTGAGACACGGCTCCCATGAATTCGGTGCGAATTTCCATCAACAGCGAATCCGTGTCTGTGTACAGCACTTCGCACTTGTAACCGTACTTGTTGTAGTAAAAGTCATGCATCAATTGGATTTGTCGAGGATGCTCATCCCCACGTAAACGGGTCGGTTGAATTTGATGTGACTTTTGTTCATGTGTAGCGCTGCCAAGTCGTTATTGAATAGCTTGCTTCGGTTGAATATCGGGCTGGCTATCAGTTTCCTAAGTTTTTCTTGCTCGCTGGATCAGACCAGTTTCACATTAACTGATTTTCTCAAATTCTCCATTGTCTTGCCGAACACAGAATTGTTCATGAGTTTGTACAAGTTTTTTTCAAAATCGCTGGTGGCAAGCTTCCGTAAATCCGTGTTCATTCTGATATAGGGCTCCATCAACAGACTTTGATCAAACTCGAGCGCCCTATGAATTTCGTGAGTTTCATACCCAGCAACAAGTACAGCTGCAGGTCACGATAGTGAACGATCAAGTTGCTCATCAAGTTTGGTACGAGTGAGTGAGTGAGTGAGTGAGTTAATATTTAACGTCACATCGGCAATATTTCAGTTTGGTACGAGTTTTTCGACGTTAGCCGGCTTATTTTTCCCGAGCAAGTTCCGTTGATATTCAGAGATCCAATCCGGGTTCACCGTTAATCGTTCGGGAGCTAGCAGACAGCTGTTGTGCGATTCGTGTAGTTCTGCGGGATAGTCCAAGTCCACTTCTTGTATGTAGCCTTTGTTTGTATCAGGCGCCATACTATCGACGTCTATATCAGATGAGACCCATTCGAATCGCCCGGTGGTAGATACTGATTTATGGCCCAGCCGTACAGGTTGTTGGCGTCGAGATAGAGGATGTGTTTGGTCGGTTTGCTCTGGGCGTGACCTAGAACGTACTTGTTGTTGGCTTTGGAGTAGCGTTTGGAGGTAATGGAAATCCTGCCTCACAGACCTTTCTCTACGAACAGGTGCATGTCGTAATCCGTCAGTAGTTTCAGTTCCACGCCGATATTTTTCAACAAGGCGTCCCAAGAGAGACCGGTGGATGAGAAATACCACTCTGGGTTCAGGCCGTACTGTTTCGAGTACGTTTTTCTGAATATCTCAAACACGTCGGCCAGCAGCAGCACGTCGTTTTTTAAGTACAGGTTGTGGTAGTCGCCCAAACACGTAAAGCCTAGTTTGTCCCACACGATGAGGGCGTGCTCGTAATCGTCCGGGATGATGGTCGAATCGGTCAAGTTGCTGTAAAAAAAGTCGATGGGAGTTAATCGCATCTCGTTGAACTTACACCAATCGTCCATGTATTCTTTGGAGTAGACGCCCTTCCTCAGCAGCAGAGGTTGCGTCTCGTGTCTCGGCATCAGTGTATCGGTTGGTGATTTCGAAGTCGTCCAGGTCGTTGGCGTTCACAAGACTGTCTAGAGACGACAGCAGGAACTGAACTCTGTCGATAAATTTCAGACCGTCTAACGAGAATGAGATGTTATTTTCAATGTTGTTGGGGATGCACGTTATGTTGCCATCAACCTTCGTGATGGCCTGCATGATCAGGTGAGAATCGTAACCACTAAGATTGTGAAACACAAGGGGGAATTTTATGGTGTTGGGATTGATTTTGAGCATCAAGTTGCACGCTTTGTGAGTGGCACCTCTGTACTGACGTTGCAATGATCTCTGACGACGTCCCCGTTCAGGGGTTCGTCACACACGTGAGAGTTATGAGTGTTATGAGTTCGCCGGTCATCCTTCATCATGAGCATGGGGATGATGGTGTACACATGTTTGCTGATGAACACGTGAGAAATCTTTCAGCCGCGTCGTGACCTCGGTAGACCACGTTCGTTTTCCCGACGCATTGAACGACCACATAAACGAATCCGCAGGCTTCATGCTCTTGTGTTTTGTGAGTGAAACTTTTTTTCCGGGGATGGAGCGACAATGTCGACGTTTTTGATGAGGGCTTCAAAGTCGGCGTAGATGACGTAAGGCACGGGCATTTGGTTGACGAATTTCAAGATGTTGTCATTTTCGTCGGGCATGTCGATTCGGACGGCCGTCTGTCCCACGCCTCGGCAATCCTCCCGGTGCGCTTCCAGCAGGTCGGCTTGCGTGAAGCCGTGTAGGCACTATTCGCAGAAGTGTTTTTTCCTGTCGAATATCGATTGATCGTACAACAGAGACTTTTTATCCACCCGTAGTGACACTTGTCCCCTTGCTGAATCATGAATAAATTGATCGTCTTGCGTCTGTTCAGTAGGGGGCTGATCCTGTGCGTGATCGTTGTGTTTCCTTCGTGTCCGAAGACGTTGATGCTATGAGTTTATTCTGTTTTTCGATTTGGGGAGATGGGAGATGGCAGTGGGTTCGTCTATTCCGTCCCAGTTGAGCCTGTTGTCTTCAGGATAGTTCGAAGGTCTGTCCAAATGTGTGTTGACCGGAAACAAAGCCGATCTGATTGCAACCCTCATGCAATTGACGCCTTTGTTTTTGACGTTGACAATGGCTTGATTTTTTCTTGTAGTATGGTGGCAAGTCCAGGTATACTACATGTAGTTCGCTACATCCAGATAGACCGTGTCGATTCCTCCCACGACCCAACCCGATCCCATGTGTGTAGCTTTCCATGAATTTTCGTATTTTTTGCAACTAGGTGTCGATGAATGCGTCGATGGATTCTGGTTGTGTCGCGACTTCTTGCTTGCCTCTGAAATAAGGCTGGACGTGCTCGGTGCTACCGTCCGTCTGCTGTTTTTCTAGTTGAAATTTGAGGCTTCCCAGATCGTTCAGTTCCTCGTCGAATTTGTCGGCAACCAGCGGTTTGATGTCGTCTACGTCCATGTTTTGTCGACGTCCATCCTCCTGCCTCTCAGATACTTACCTATGCTGTGCTGTGTCTGTGCGAACCGTAATTTGACCAGTTTGTGTCCCTCCAGCAGTTCGACTAGCTCGGCTTTCCTCATGTGTGAATAACCTCTGAGCCCACATTCCTTCGCTTGGAGTTTGAGTTACCACATCCGCTCTGTGGGCTTTGCAAAGGGGATCACGGCATTTCACGCCCACGCCGCACACTTTGCAGATGTAATTCACGAAATATTTTTCGTATGGACATCATGTCTATGTAATATTTGCCGATACATTTCCTGCCGCAGGTTTCGGTTTTTCAGAGCAACACGTACTTGCAGTTATACAGCGCACGTCATCCCATCTTTATGTATACACATAAATATATTTTTAGTCTAATTCTTTGGCGATCAACATGGTCGCGGCTAGGCCCAGTGCCACGAAGATCAGTTCCCGGTCTTTCTGTTCCAGGGAAGGTGTGTAATACTGAGACAGGATGGGTTCGCCGCAGAGAGGCGTTGATGAAATGGATTCTCTGCATGCAATTTTTATCGTAGTAGGCTTGCACGGCCTGTAATTTTTCCAAGGCTAAATTGTGTTATTTCTGTTCTGCTTCGATCTCAGCAGCATTGGATGTGCGTAATTTGGAGAAGAGATAATTGCTCTCCGAAAAGGCCAGGACGTTGACTAATGCCCCGCCGACCACCATCGCGATTGTGGCCATTTATATATATATACTTTTATGCTTGACTAGCATTTCTTTGGTAGCCATCGCCAGTCCCAAGTCGAACATGAGCATGCCCATGTCTTGCATGCCCATGTCTAGACCACTGACCACGACGGGGAGATACGCGTCATTGACGAATGTTTTTCCGTCGGCAGTAGACATGATTATAGCAAAATGTGTTGGTTTACGTTTAATTGTTTTGTTATGGTTGGGACCATCGGTGGTGGTGGGGGTTGTGTCGTCTTTTTGTTTTGTTGATACAAGCACACACCCACGACAGTGGCTGCCACGACGTAAGGAATCCGTGGTTGGGTAGGAATCAATTTCTGATGCCTAGCTAATACCCCTTTTTTACCGGCTGCTACTCTTTTCGGATTTTTGGGTTTCTTCTTGACAGTATAAAATTGCTTGCTGAGGGGTTTCTTTCTATACAGCTGTCGAAGTCGTTTCAATGTTCTTCTCCATCATCTTGTATATCATTAATCAGGCATTTATGTTTAAATTGATAGTGCTTCGTCATAATGATCGCCGCGTCGATGGGAGCTAAGAACACATCATATTGGTGATACAACTCACAACTGAGGATGTTCAAGGCATGACCGATAAACGGATCTTTGTCGAGATCTTCACACACGTAAGGTCGACGTTCCGGTGGAATGGGAAGCAGAGACGAAGATATAACGGTGTAGAATTGCTTTAGAGTCGACCCTATGGTTTTCGTCATTTCAGCGCAGAATCCGGCTTCGTATCTCGTGTACAGTTTATCTATGTCGCCCTCAAACATTTTTCAACTTTTATCGGTGGTGATGTTTTCACCCAAGTATTGTTTCACCTTCCTACCAACGACAAGGGCCATGAGTCTTTCACGCTTATCCCCAACGCGGGAGAATGCATCTTCACTCTCCTTCTCCTCCTCAGATATCATTTGTTCGAGCATGTGGTCCAACTCCATCTTATAATACATCAATCAGGTTTAATGAAATCAGGCATAACCCAAACAGAACGAGATGAATTTCAGATAAAACAACACAGCAATTTCAAACATCGCCATAGTTTTCTTTTGTATATAAAGGCTATACATTTAATTTGATAAGCATTGCTAAGCTATTTACTAAGTGTTGCTAAGCTAGCACACCGCATTAGTTATGGGTTGGTCTGTTTTCAATAGGAGTTTGGCGTGTTTTGTTTGGGCTAACAAGGTTCTCACACGTTCTCACACGTTCTCACTCGGGTTTGGAGGGGATGACGTCGTTTTCCCTTAAACATTCCTCAAACAAATCCCTGTCCTTGCAGTGAAACAGGCCGACCCATCGCGTTTGTTCCCTGAGGTCTTTCAGGACCGAGTTGAATTTTTGCGTTAGCACCTAAACGCTGTGTTTCATATGACGTCCTGAAAACCACAGTTACGATAACATATCTCTCTTTTTTTGGTGATCTCTTTATACGTGCTGCAGTCATCTAGGATAAACAGCATCGATTATCCCTCGAACTTCTTGTGAAAGGCTCGCAACCAGTCGATACTCCCGGGTCGATTTTATACACCTCCGCCTCATTCATCACCCATGCTCTCTTAGTGTACGTTTTATTCACATGTATAGTAGGGCAAAGAATCACGATATGATTGAACACCTCCCGATAGTACCCTTCAAGATGCCTTTCATTGATCAAGCCGTCACGTTCAGGTTGATGTTCCACAACATGTCGCTCTTCTCACAATCGCATGGTGACGCAGCTTTGTACCCTGCCGGCATCTCATCGAGCTTGTCTTTGCGTGAAAGCTTTTCTGACGCGGATGTCATTCGATTTGCAGGTAGCCCAACAAAGTCCTTGATGCAACATGTTGTTGCGTTCATTGATGGTTCTCCAGAAGTCCGTGTAACAGTAAAACACGTCGCTGTCATTGATGCTCAGCACCTCGTTTCAGCTGATTTTGATGGCGGTTTTCCTGACGATAGTATGACCCAGGTTGTGCATGATCGTGCGTTTGTCATTCGTGGACTCCAACGTGATCTGAAAAGCCAGTCGGGCTGTGCCAGGGACGATGATGTCGTTAAGTTAGGGAATCGAACCAGCAACGTTTGATTTTGATCGATCATGCTCGGATTGTTGGTGATGGTCACTGGCTGACGCATGCCTTTGACCGCCAGGGGTTCTCTCAATCTTTGGAAAGGATCTAATTTTCGTCCGTAGGCCAACGACATCTTTCATATTGAAAGTATATTTTCATATCTTTAATAGACCCATGGCCGAAGGTTGTTATGAAGATGGACGATTTGGGGGGTGATAGAACCCCCTTGCTCGATGATGATGATTACGCAGACACCTCGTTCACAAATGAAAACATAGGTGATACCATGTTGAAAACGGCCGTTGATGATTATTTTGATACCATAAGGCGAAAGGAAAATCTCACCCTTCTTTATCGCTATTTTTTAAAGTTCGAAATCAATGATCGAGGGATACTACGGCTGAAAGAGGCTCCGGAGGTCGATCTGATGAACAAACACACGAGAAAACCTCTCGCCTTGTTCACACTGACCAGTCGGCAGGGTGCCCCCTTTGTCTGAGATCGATTAAACATCTGAGTGCCAAAGCAAACACAATCGATCAAAACGATTTACAAGACGCACCACAACAAGCGCAAGAAGCCTCGTAGGACATCGAAAAAATATTGGCCACGTACATGGACGAACCCTTGCCCGGTTTCTAATTTCCCCTTCGGGAACTGCGAGGGCTATACCAGGCCTTGTGAACCATTTGTGAGTTGCTCATGGACAACATGGCCAAACTGAAAGAACTCCATGATTGTATCGCTTACGAGACAACCAAACTCAAACAAGCAGATGACGATGACAACTTCAGCCGACAGTGGATTGAAACAAGGCCACTTCACTTGCAAGATGAAAGATTGACCTGATTAGAAGCAGCGTCGTACAACCGAGAAGCGCTTCCAACCCAGATCAGTCAGAACCATCGACCAAGTCCTCAGGGAGGACACCACATTAGCCGAATGGCTTAAAACGTTATTCAGAGAACAAGGGGTTACCATCGCCAGCATTCTAATGGCTTTGGGTTTGATCATATTGACCCTGGTCCTAGAGCTGAAAGGTGGAGGTGGAAGCACATCACCAAGACCAACCCCAGCCCCATCAGGTGGGGGCGGCAGCGACTTCAGAGACTGGATAAAAAACACAGTTGAAATCGCTCGGCTAGCAAAGCCGCCGAAGTGCTGCCTGGCATCCTGGGCAGCATCGTTTCCTTGTTGTTAGGCTTCTTGTCAAAAACCGTCACGTGGCTGGGTCAAAACCTGTGGGCTTTCGTTGTCGCCATGGCAGGTATGGTGAACATCACAGCTAAGGAATTTTTAACCAAATGAGGCACAGCCCTACCGCGATCCGACCAAACACCAGAGCTGTTTTGCGATCGACGTGCCGCTGATTGTTTGCCAGCACTTTCGGAGGCTGTTGCTGCTGCTGTGGTGGTGGTGGTGGTTCTACTTCAGGTGCCAGTGCCACGATTCCTGTTTTGTAATGCTGCACGACTCGACTTGCATTATTGACAGCCAGTTGCATGTTGCTCGGAGCCATGAACAGTCCAGCGCCAAACACGTAGTCGACTTTCCACCGGTCGTATTCAAGTGCAATTTCATAGCGTTCGATGGCACACGGGAGACGGGAGATGCGATGGCATCCTCAACATTGTCCACGAACTGTTTCTGCGCGTCATAAGCCATTCCTTCATGACCCATAATGCCGGAACACGTTTACGTCTGCGCGCCCAGCAAGACCCACACGTACGTTCGAATCGAATTGTTCAATCTGACGACACCGGCACAAGTAAACCCTTTCGAAGTGTCAAGCATGAACATTTTCCAATCGTCACCGGGTCCCTGCTCAAACCTCCAAACGCGGTAATCGTTACTCGTGACGTAATGATATGACTTGTAACCCCAATCTTTCAACAGCTGTTTGCTGGCTTTCATGAGAGACCTGTTGTGAACGATGGGAATGCACCGTGGTTTTGACCTGGCAAACGCCAATCAACCGTTTTCGGGTCTAGTTTGAATTCACTATAACCAGGATATTTAGAGTTAAAAACATTATATACATTTTATAAATATTTAAGGAAAATTTGAAGTCAAGTTAAGAAGGGTGAATGTACTGGGAAAGTGCATTGACCAAGCTAACAAAACTCTTATTGATTCACTTTTCTTGGGGAATAACAATTTCTCTGAATTGACATAAATGAGGGTGAAAGGTTCAAACTGGTGTTTCCACACAATTGGGTGGATGGACATTTGGGATACAGATGGTCAGTTTGGTCAGTTTGTCAATAAAGGGGCACGCATAGGATCTGAAATGATTTGATTATGTATCTTCTGGCGCCTACCAGTCTGAAATATTAGTTAGATATGTCAATGTTTGGTTGATGTGTGGCGTAAGGATAACTGGCAATGTCATTTTATGACTTGAAGAATTTGATGGTACCAAATAAAGTCTCCAAAAGGTACTAATGAAAGTAACTAATTATTATGATTGGATATGAGTCATTTGTGTATGACGTAGGACATTATTTAGGTGGGAGGAGCCAAAATTGTCAGAGATCAGTTTTGTCACATGTCGAGGGAGAGAGAAGGGATTCTAGGCCCCACCGTTTACTTGAGAGGTTCTCTCTGAATATTGAGAGAAGGGCTCAGATGAACTTGTAACTTGAGGAGCTGTGCAAGAAACCAACAAGTTCTTCCAGAAAGTGTGTGATCTAATGTTGTGTGTAGACCAGGAATGCTAGGCAATATCTGAGGACCTTTGTGCGAGAAGTCATGCCAAAATAAATGGACATGAACAACATACCGGACTTATCTTTGACTATCCATCTTAGCTACATCATCCCCAGAACCAGAGTGGATAGACAGATTGCCTAGGGAGAAGGGTAGAACACCCCGACACCATCGGGTAACAGATGGTTGAGATGCTTTAAGTTCTCAGTACCGTGCTCAAATTTGTCCTGGTGTGAAAAGTTATGATTCTGTTGGACTTGCAACTAATGAGGAGAGGTACGTGAGCTGTTTCCATCTCCTGCTATGGGTATGTGCTATGTGGACCTGGAAGAGACTGTTGCCATTCATGGTAGGTTATGTCCTGATTTACTGAAAAGGGTGCATTTTGCCCTTCAACCGTGTGAGAACCTCTCCCAAGCCTGACAGTGAACATTAACTCTGTGGGCCCCGGGACTTATTGATTCCAGGACAGTGTGGTCACTACCAGAACTGCGATATTGATTTTCTAGTGTTGGACCGTTTCAGTGGGACAGACTCCCTCAGTAGCCTCGTTAGGTGTTCAATAACTTTTCTGTGGACATTGGCTGTCTAACTTGTATATCGTGAGGGTGTGCTACTAACTTTTTACCTTGTGAATATTGTCAGCTCCAATTATGTATTATACCACGTTATGTCATCTGATGATGAGGGTACAGTAGTTAAGTTTTCTACTCCCATTAACCATTCCAATGCCTCTCTTGATTTGCCAGCATTCTCACCAAGTTTTGCTACTTTAACTAATCCAGTTGTTAGATCTCCTATTAGAGACAGAGGTGCATCCTTCATTTCACCAACTTCTCAGAGAGAGTTAGGTCGTTTTGACGAGTCTACGGCAGACACAACTGTAAATTTCAAAATGTCATACGAGAATGAGGAGTGTGGGGCAACCAAAGTTAAGAAACAGGGTCAGTCTAGTTTCTTTTCATAGTATTGTGAGGATAACCCAGACAGACTAAATAGAAGTGTTTGTACATTGGCTAATACTTTGGCCCTTGGTCACATCAATCTTGAGAAATTTGATGGTAGTCAATCAGCTAAGGCCAGTGCTTGGATGAAACGTTATGAAAGGTTTACCCCTCTGAACAATTATTCTGATGAGGGCAAGAAAGAAGCTTTCATTTTGTGGCTAGATGGCAAAGCATTTAAATGGTTTGAGGCAAAAGACTTTGAGGATGATTCTTGGGAGGAAGTAAAAGCTGCCTATCTTGCTAGGTACAAGCAAAATTCTGTGAAATTTTATGATAGGTTAGATATGTTGTACAGTAGGGAGCAGAAAGACTCTGAGAATTTTGAGGACTTCCTACAAGACCTTGAACTTGAGGCAAGGAGTCTTGATCGTTTTGATGACAACTTTGTTAAGGACGCGTTAATCAGGAATTCCAGGCATCAGATAAAGCAGTTTATCCTAACTAGGCCTCACGATACAAAGCACCAGGTACTCCAGAGTGCAAGGATGGCGGATGCTGCTTTTAGTAGCATGTCGCTCTCCTCAGACAATATTGTGGCTGTTATAGAGGACCTTAAGAGACACATACTATCCTTGACATCAAGGGAGGATGCACAGGACTATAGAGACAATTTATATTGGAAGACGGCAAAGTGCTTCTCCTTGATGAGTGACATTCCAGAGTGACATTCGGGACAATTCAGGATTTGAGCCCCAAGAGCCTAGTTGGACACAGAACTTTTATAGCTCTCAGGGACAAAAATCAGGATCTCCGTATCAGAGGTCTAGGTCCATAGACAGACTTGGGTTCTATGGACCATGTGAAAAATATGAACCATATGGATGGTACAGAGATGCCACATCCTAGGAGGATATGCAGAGGTTGCAGGAGGACACATTTTAGTATGTCTCAGTTTGCTAGAATATTACAATGTTATTGATGTGGTAGGATAGGCCACATTAGCTGATTCTGTTTTTCTGAGCCATACTTTTGCCAAAGTCACAGTGTGATGCTAAATGAGGGCGTGAGCCTGCTGACAAATTAGCATACGTTCATGATAATGCCATTAAAAGCGGTAGGCACACATTTACAATTGAAGATGATCAAGACCCAAGTCACAGTAAGAATAGTGATTTGAGTGATGTTGTTATTTTGACATGTAGTGTGGGACTACCACATAGCAATGTTAGGGTTAAGATTCAGGGAAATCATACAATGTGCTTTGTGACTCAGGTGCCAGTTTGAGCTGCATGAAATCAGATGTTTTCTCATTTAACAAGAATGAGAACTAATTTCCTATTACAAAACAAGGTGCAAGGGCATTGGTTGGAGCAGATTGGAATCACTTAAATGTTTTAGGTATATCTCAAGCATTGATCAAGCATTTCATGTACATTCAACATATCTGTTGATGCATTGTTAGGTTTACATTTTTTTTACAGAGACAGACATGACCATTGACGTAAGTCGCAATGGATTGACTCAGTAACTTACACTTAAGGACTTGCAGAGACAAAGTTCATTGCTTACTTTTGCTAATTCCAGTGTCCAGTATAGAGACACTATTACATGTTTATGTGAATGACCAAGACACTGAATTACTGGTCATTGAACCAATTGAGTCTGTTACCATTGTTTTACATGTGTTAGGTACTAGAGGTATCATTTCACCTATAAATCAAATAGCATCATTTAGATTGATAAACACTACCAGTTGAGAAATAAAAATACATGCTTTGGTAGAGATATGGGAAATACTGAAAGCTGTCTTTGATAATATGTATGGTGAGACCAATACTGGAAACAGCACACACATTATACAAGTCGACACAGATGACAGGCTTCTTTTCACCAAGTTGACTGACAGTAGGACTCGAGTGTCAGTTTTATTTGACTGACAGTGTTGAAGACTATGTGACATGTCCTGATATGGTTTTGGCCATGCACTCAGGTACACATGGTAATTAGCCTCCATGTCGGATAAACAAAGTGACCCGTCGTTACAGGTTGGCTCACCTATTCATGGCCCATCTATCTGTGTACCCTGTTAATGGTGCAGGTGACAACGTCAGATTGTTTAATGATGTACACATACACATTGTACCTGGTGATGACACAGGTAGGTCATCGGGTGACACTGCCATGACTATAGGTGAGTGTTCAGGTATGTCCACAGGTACACCACGAGGTGTTCCAGGTGGTACCACAGGTGTAGTTACACCTACCCAGGTATGTTTCCAGATACCTACCTCAGTCCGATTTTGACAATTTAATGTCTGCTGTAAGTGACATTACCCCGAATGTAATTGTAAATTTACCTGTGAAAATTCTCAACATTATTTTATGGAATGTTATTTGTATTCTGTTATCAGACAGGAAATGTTTCAAAATATTAGCAGAATTTGTAACATGAAAGCACCAACAAACCTAGACGTACTATTAAATGGCAGTGCAGATCTTCCGTATAGTGACAATATTCACATTTTTAAAGAAGTTCAAAAATATATATCAAATTCCAAAAGGTTCAGTGATCAGATATAATGTGTATGATCTAAATAATTCATGTATTCATTGTATTGTATATATCATTTTGTATATATCTTTATATCCCTGTACATATAGTTTGTTTCACTTTTGCATGTAAGCACTGTAAATAGGAGAGGGTTTCACTAAGTTGGCATAACTTGTACCCAATCCATTCTCTTGAATAAAAATGTTTAAATCAAAACAGGTAGGTCATCGGGTGTCACTGATATGACTACAGGTGAGTCATCGGGTGACACTGCCATGACTATAGGTGAGTGTTCAGGTATGTCCACAGGTACACCACGAGGTGTTCCAGGTGGTACCACAGGTGTAGTTACACCTACCCAGGTATGTTTCCAGATACCTACCTCAGTCCGATTTTGACAATTTAATGTCTGCTGTAAGTGACATGACAGACAAACCAAATAGTTGTTTTTAGGGACGAAAAGGGTTAAGTAAAGAACATAATAAATCTGGGCAGGGTCCATTCTTTGGAACCAGTCCTGCAACAGAGGACAGAGAAATTGAAGCAATAGATAATGCATGTTGGATTACAGGGGTGAATTGTACGAGGTCCGGTATGTAGGTGTCACAGAAAGTGAATAGGTCATAAGGGCATTTCTCCCAGCAGAAATAGTGGAAGACTTCCACATCATCAGGACAATGAAAGGAAAAGCGAAACGGAAGCACAAGACCAAACGATAAGACTCCTGATCTAAATGTTCCTGAATCTCTGAGTATAAGATAGTAAGCATAGTTTTAAGTCCCACTTTATTATGACACGTGTCAATTTATATGGGTCCCCAAAAGTTATGAGAATTGTTATGGAAAAGTCGCGGAGGACATGCCCGCCTATGAGAATTGATGTATATGAAGCAGAGAGACCACATTTGTGAGAATTGATGAATATGAAGCAGAGGGACATTCCTGCAATTGTGAGAATTGATGAATATGAAGCAGAGGGACCGCGTTCATGAAAATTTTTGTATACGAAGCAGAGGGACTGCTTTCGTGAAAAAGCTCAAAGAGCCTGGTCAGAGGCCTTTGTGGATATGAGAAGTACAGAGGATTCAGCTGAATATGAATAGAATAGATTAACATAGGAATGACTACCTATGACTGGGACTGAACAGAGTAAGTGATTGAAACAGTTTAACAAGGCCTTTAATATGAAATATCTGACTGACCCACGAGTACTGCATGTTATTTTCTCATGTACAGAGACTGTATGAGCAATGCACGCTGTTCTGCAGTCTATTTGATGTGGTAAACATCCCTTGGGGGAGAGTTATATGTTGTATGGTACATTGGTGACGACCATTTGGGATTGTTGGATATTCCTTCACTAGGGAGAGCTATTGACACCTTATGATCAGGAGCAGGAACAGAGTATTTGAATTACTCGATTGTTGATATTCTACAGGACCTTTCAGCTTCACACTTCAGGTGATGATGACACTACTGACGAGGTGGAACTCAATACCACTGACAACATGCGTTTTAGATACCTATGGGTTTCTTTGGCTTACTACCTTTAGTAATTATAAGGGAGAAATCGTGACGTATGAACAGGCGCAGTAGCATACATTGGTAATAGAATTGACTTCCAAAGGATAGAAATACTCAAATACTACACAGCTTCTAAAGTACAGACATTATAATACTACTATGTCTCTATGATGTTACCAGTAACGTCCAATGACAGAACACTCCACTTTATCAAGAAAAGTCATTCGAGAGAGTGTTTTCAAGAGCCATAAAGTTAATAAAAGAGAATAAGATAATTTACATATACCAACTGACCCTATCTCAATGAATAACTAGATATGGGAAATGCAATGGCTATCAGGAACTTCTTATGTCAAATAGGGATGCTTATTTGGACTCATAATTTTATTAATGTTTGTCTCACTGATACATAGATATGAACAACATCCAATGCTTATTAATGAGTCAGGTTGACTTCCTGCTCCACCACCTTGTACAACAGTAACTCAAACAAGATAAAATGTCAAGTTCCTTCAAGACAGGAGAACATTGTAATGACTTCCGTTGAAAAGCTGATGTGACTTTGAATAATCTAATTCATTTTACAAACTTATGTGAACTCAGACAGACTAGTGTCCTCATCTTTAAATGATTCCATATTGTATTCTGATGTTGCATGCTTTGTACATTTATAATCTGGGTGTATAATATGGTGTTGTAAAACTATCATGATTTGTAAAGAAAAAAAAGAAGAAAATGTTCAAGATTCCAAACTTTCGATATTTGATTTGATTTTTAATACCAATACTGTTTGCATCTATTATATTCAATCAGTAATTGTTAAAAATGTTATTTGCTCTAACCTGTCTGTTACATTTCTCAGATAGGTACAACCTAAGACAGATCCTATCTGAGACATTTTTCTGTATTTGAATTTTGCGTTTTCTTGTCCTCTGATATATAGTTACTTAATTGTTAGTCCTCATTGATATTGTATTCTTGACTTATTGATGTGTATACAAATCTTTACAATTGTTATGTATTTGATATATTTGTATGTATGTTGGAGCTTAAGCCATTTATCAGTCGCATGGGACATGCTCTAAAACAGGTGGGGCATGTATAACCAGGATATTTAGAGTTGAAAACATTATATACATTTTATAAATATTTAAGGAAAATTTGAAGTCAAGTTAAGAAGGGTGAATGTACTGGGAAAGTGCATTGACCAAGCTAACAAAACTCTTATTGATTCACTTTTCTTGGGGAATAACAATTTCTCTGAATTGACATTAATGAGGGTGATAGGTTCAAACTGGTGTTTCCACACAATTGGGTGGATGGAAATTTGGGATACAGATGGTCAGTTTGGTCAGTTTGTCACTAAAGGGGCACGCATAGGATCTGAAATGATTTGATTATGAATCTTCTGACGCCTACCAGTCTGAAATATCAGTTAGATATGTCAACGTTTGGTTGATGTATGGCTTAAGAATAACTGGCAATGTCATTTCATGACTAGAAGAATTTGATGGTACCAAATAAAGTATCCTAAAGGGACTAATGGAAGTAACTACTTATTATGATTGGATATGAGTCATTTGTGTATGACGTAGGAGGATATTATTTCGGTGGGAGGAGCCCAAATTGTAAGAGAACAGTTTTGTCACATGTCGAGGGAGAGAGAAGGGATTCTAGGCCCCACCGTTTACTTGAGAGGTTCTCTCTGAATATTGAGAGAAGGGCTCAGATGAACTTGTAACTTGAGGAGCTGTGCAAGAAACCAACAAGTTCTTCCAGAAAGTTTGTGATCTAATGTTGTGTGTAGACCAGGAGGGGCGGTGGGGTAGCCTAGTGGTTAAAGGGTTGGCTCGTCACGCCGAAGACCCGGGTTCGATTCCCCACATGGGCACAATGTGTTAAGCCCATTTCTGGTGTCCCCCGCCGTGATATTGCTGGAATATTGCTAAAAGCGGCGTAAAACTAAACTCAGTCAGTCAGTCAGTGTAGACCAGGAATGCTAGGCAATATCTGAGGACCTTTGTGCGAGAAGTCATGCCAAAATAAATGGACATGAACAACATACCGGACTTATCTTTGACTATCCATCTTAGCTACATCATCCCCAGAACCAGAGTGGATAGCCAGATTGCCTAGGGAGAAGGGTAGAACACCCCGACACCCTCAGGTAACATCACCACAAACGCGTTCGTACGCACGTCTATCGTAAGGATTGTTTACCGCGTTCCATGCACTGTCCTGTGACATCAGGGCGTCATTCTCTTTCAAAATACGTCTGATCAACACGGACCGACTCAGTTCATTGATACGAGTGTCGTGCAACGTCACGTTAGTAGTGTGCAACGTCACCCTGGGGTCTTTTTCAAGATGGCGGCACATCCGGTCCCCATGGGCGCCGCCATCTTGGATCAAGATGGCGACCCACGGTGACCGGATGTGCCGCCATCAGGGGAGATCACTCGGGTTCCGGTTCCGGTGCTTCCGGTTCCGGTGGGTGCGCACGCATCGCGATGACGTCACGACCGGTTCCGGTGGGTGCGCGCACATGACGATGACGTCACCTCCGGGCCAAGATGGCGGACGCGTTTCAAGATGGCGTCCCATCCGGTGGGATCGCGTGAGATCTCGCGGGATCTCGTGGATTCTCGCGGGATCTCGCGAGCGTAGACGCCTTTCAAGATGGCGGAACGGACGAGCGGCGGACGGGACGGGACGGAGAGGGAAGGGAAGGGAAGGAGAGGAAAAGGAGAGGGAAGGGAGAGAGGGGTGAGGCGGACACGATGGCGTGGCTAGACAAGTGTTAGTGTGTGTGTGTGGTTAAAACAACATTGGATGTAGCATTCTTTCGAGCCAGGTGGGTGGCCCTGAAAAGGGCCGTTGGTATGAGTGGGTGAGAGATCACCGAGGTATCTATGGTGGTGATGGTGGTGCACTGGAGGCACTGCTACTGGAATCGTCCATGGGTTCGACAAACTCCAAGATGCGTTGAAGTAGAGAGTACATGGTGTCTATGCGATCTTGAACGAGGAGAACCTTGTCATGGAGTAGAGCCAGTAAATGTTGGCTTTCACGTTTACTCACTTTCTTTGGCGGTTCACTTGGCTGGTAGGTGGGGGGAGCCGGACGTTTCTGGCCCTTGTTAGAGCAGTACATACTCTTATGGTCCTCTTCACCACAGTGACGGCAGGGATGTGGACAGGCGTAACTGAGATGACCTTCGTTTCTTCCACAGTTGTAGCAGGTGTTGTTATCGTGCTTGTTGTTGTCCTTGGTCTTCTTGGGACATACGTAATAGCGATGACCTTGATCACCACACTCGGTACAGGTCACCTTGGGACAGTGTAGATAACTGTGGTCATCTGTTTCGCACAGGCGGCAACGGAAGGAGGCGGAGGCGGAGGCGGGAGACGACTGCATGCTTCCAGTTTCAGTGAGCAACTGATGAGGAGTGCTGGAAAACCTTGAATTTATATAGCTGGGGTTGATGACGTCACTTTGACGCCTCTGGTTCGCACCGGTTGCATCCGGTTCGCACCACTCTCCTCCTGACTCAACAGGTTAGTGTGACGTCATGGGGTATGACATCATTCCTATAAATAACACATGAGCTCATGGTGCGCACTGGCACGGCCTATTGTGACGTCATAGGGTGACGTGATGTATATAAACCAGGCTCAGCGTGGGTCTGACCAGTTCTCACCATGTCGTCACCACGAATGAACGAAGATGAACTTGAAGAGGAGCCTGTGCCCTACGAGTTGGAGCGGACGACTCAAAAAACCACCAAGAAATTCCGGACTGGTACTCAGCGCTACCACCTGAAGTTCAACCCTGTTTGGTTGCAGCGTCAACAGCCTGAAGACCTTCCCGTCGTTCTCAGAGAACAGTTTGATGCCGTGTTAGCAGATTTGAGAGACGATGTGGGTGGCCAGGATGGTGATCGCGTGGGATTGGCCCTGGAACACCCCGCCCTGGATACAGACATCCGAATCACGTTTCGGCGGATGGGTGACCTCCAGGGGGAACACATCATGGGCGAAGTGGAAAAAGTACAACAAAGCAACCACGACTTACATATCGATGACACCATGGACATTTTCTTACTGCATGTAGAGGATCCTGATCGTATCGGTGAGGGACACGGCCGGCCAACACACCTCGTTGGCTTAAACGCCTTCCTGGAAAAGAAACAATGCATCGTTCAAATCAAGAATGAGGATCAGCTCTGCTTTGCCCGTGCCCTGGTCGTGGCCAGTCACCACGCACACCAACCCGATCCTGTGACCAAGGAATGGACCAAGGAATGGCGGTACATACGTAAGGCAGAAAGACCAGCGCAACTGAAGGCTGCCAAGGGCTTGTTTCGCCAACTCAAGATCCCCGAAGGTCCTTGTACAGGGCGTGCCACGTGGGAGTTGTTCAGTCAACGTTTGGCCCCTTACTATCAGCTCAAAGTCTACTCCCAAGAGGTGTTGAATCGCCTCCTGTACAAGAGTGAAGTGCCTCAACCCACCAAGATCCTTCACCTCTATCATCACCATCACCATTACGATGTCATTACCTCCATGACTGCCTTCACAGGGTATCCCTACTACTGTGAGACGTGTGACCAAGGCTACGCCCACGCTGAAGATCATCGTTGCACCCGAGAATTTCGATGTTACTGGTGCCAATGTCTTGGATACTGTGGCGACGTGGTCAGGGGAGGGCTCTCCTGTCTCCAATGTGGCGGATGGTTCCGAAACCCTACCTGCTTTGAACGCCATCGGACGGCCTCCGCCAACCATCCCAGCACCTGCTCCACCATCCACACCTGTCATCGTTGCTATGCCAAAGTCAACGTGAGGAAAATTCAGGGCATGGCCAACCACCAGTGTGGCACGAATTGGGACTGTAAGATCTGCAAAGAACCCTTGAAACCCAACCACCAGTGTTACATGTCCGTCATCGAACCACCGAAACTAAATGAAGACGGTGAAAAAATGGATGAAGACAAAGAACGACAACAGCGTCAGTTCATCTTCTATGACTTTGAATGTACTCAAGATCAAAGGAACTCATGTTCCCAACTTGTGTGTGGTGCATCTAGGATGTGGAAAATGTATTTCGAGGCCTCGGATCAGCTGTGTGACAAGTGCCCTGGCGTAAGGAAGGAGAAGGGCCTAGCCGCATCAAAGTGTTTCGAGGATCGACGACCTTGAAGGACATGGGCGACTGGCTGATGTCCCTGGTGGAAAAGAAAGAAGCAGAAGAAGAAACGTAAGGCATCCCAGCAGCAGCAGCCGTCAGGCCGTGCCTCGAAACAACCCAAACTGGTATCACCAGAAACCGATGATGATGATGATGATGAAGAACAAGACAACGGCGACAAAGAACAAGGCGGCGAAGGCGACATTTCCCCTACCCTTGATGATGACGACGTGTTGGTCATTGCTCACAACTACCGAGGGTATGATGGACACTTGCTCCAACAGTACTTCCATCAACATCTCGTGAAAGCACCCCAGGTCACACTACGTGGGAATCACATCTTGCAGATGACCGTGGGACGTCTTGTTTTCAAGGATTCCCTCAACTTCCTCACGATGGCTCTGAAGCAGTTTCCAAAAACGTTTGCCTTGACGGAACTCAAGAAAGGCTACTTCCCTCACTTCTTCAACACCGAAGCTCACCAAGGCTATGTGGGTCCTTATCCTCCCGTGTCTACTTACGATCCTGACAGCATGTTTTCTGCCGAACGCAAAGCTTTCTTGGCCTGGTACGATGCACGGGTGGCTGAAGGGACTGTGTTTGATCTGGATGAAGAATTGTTGACCTACTGTCAGAGTGATGTGGACATTTTGCGTCGAGGCTGTGCTGCATTCCGCAACATATTCATTCAACAGAACAACGTGGACCCTTTCTATGAAGCAGTGACTCTACCCATGGCTTGCATGCTCACCTTCCGAAAACAGTTTTTGGAACCCCGTACCATCGCCATCCTACCTACTCAAGGTTATCGTCCCCAGCGTCGCTACTCGCTTCAGTGTCTCCACTGGCTCAACTGGGTCATGCATCAACACCCTGGGGTCCACATCAACATGCTCGGAATGGTGGAGAAGTAGGCTTTGACTGTGCTGACGGAAGTCGTTACATGGCAGATGGCTACGACGCCAAGACACGTACCGTGTATGAATACTTGGGCTGTTTCTGGCATGGATGTACTCGCTGTTACAAGACGGACCGATGTGAACGCCATACTAGCTTGGGTACCACCCCTTGGGAACGATACCATCATACCATGTACCGCCTGGGTGTGTTACGTCAACATCCCGACATCGACCAAGTGGTGACCCTCTGGGAATGCGATTTTCTGAAACAACAGAAAGACAACGGTGATCTGAGAGCCTTCCTGACTACCCTGCAAGGACCCCATGCCTACATGCCTGATCCGTTGAATCCTAGAGATGCTTTCTTTGGAGGTCGTACCAACGCCACCAAACTGTACTACTGAAGCCAAAGAAGATGAAGAAATCAAATATGTGGACGTTTGCTCGCTGTACCCTTACATCTGCAAGTATGGTACTTTTCCGTGGGACACCCGAGATCAAAGATCATCCTCCGTGTCTGACTTGTTTGAGCTCCACGGCCTGATCCAGTGCCGAGTCTTGCCACCCACCGACCTCTATCATCCTGTTCTTCCTTACAAGTGTCAAGGCAAACTGCTCTTTCCGCTGTGCCGTACGTGTGCTGAAGAGCAGTTGGATGCTCCTGCCCCCACGGGGATGAAGACCGGGCATGGATCGGTACCTACGTCAGCAAAGAGCTTCAGTTTGCTGTTGAAAAGTGCGGCTATCAAGTGCTTCACATCTTTGAGGCTTGGCACTTTGACACGCTTGCCACCTACGACCCTGACACCCAAGAGGGAGGACTGTTTGCCAAGTATGTCAACAATTTCTTCAAAATCAAGCAAGAGGCCAGTGGCTACCCGAAGGTTGTCCAGACCCAAGCGCCTACATCCACGAGATACAGCAGAAGAGGAGTCACCTTGGATCCTGCTCGCATTCACAAAACCCAGGACTACGTGCCTTAGCCAAGGCCTGTCTGAACAAATCACTGGGGCAAGTTTGGTCAGCAGCGTTGGGTTTGCCAAGGCGGAATATATCAGTTCCCCTGAGAGGTACTTTGCCCTCCTCGGGATGAGCGCCGTGTGGTGAAAGACATTAACATCATCAATGAAGACCTCATCTGTGTCACTCATGAACCTCAGGCAGACTTTCACGACCCTCATCCAGCCCACAATGTGGCCATTGCAGCCTGGGTGACAGCACAAGCCCGTCTCAAGTTGTATTCTTATTTGCAACCGTTGGATCGACGTGTCCTCTATTTTGATACGGACAGTATCATTTACATTCACCGTCCACGAAGTTACAACCCGCCACTGGGAGATACCTTGGGAGAGCTGACTGATGAACTGGGAGGGGGCAACAGCATTCAAACCTTTGTCTCGGCAGGACCCAAAATTATGGCTACAAGCTGCGCCATCCTCAATCTGACGGCAGTGTGGGCATCAGCAAGGTCCGAGGATTTACTTTAAATCTGGGGCGAGCCAACATGTCCACTTTGACAGCATGAAGAACCTCGTCTGTCAGAGGATCAAGCCAACATCACGGTCCCGTACCCACACCGCATCATTCGCGGAGGACTTCGTCAGGGCAGCGTGTTGCTGTCCAAGGACACCACCAAAACCTATCGCTTGGTCTACACCAAACGCCGAGTGCAGTACGACCCCCAAAGGCGTCCCCAGGGAAACTCTCCCCTATGGCTATAAAGAGTGAACCCATCCCTCCATGGACTTTTGATGCAGACATGCTCTGATGTATTGATGTTTAACCCATAAAATGTGATTGCCTTGTTCATTTGTTGTTCTATCATTCAATAAATTGTGATTGTATTGTACTCTTGTGTTATGTCGTCTCTCTCTCTCTTCAGGGCCAGACCTGGTGGAGTCCATGGTCACCCTCAATCCTGTTGTACCCTGTTCTTAGACTCAGACCTGGTGGAGACCACGGTCACGTTGACGTCACACACCCTATGACGTCATCACGACCCTGTGTGTCTATATAAAGAGACGTTTCTGTCAGAGTCATTACAGATTCTGTTGTCTAAGAAAGAAGGATGGAATCCGTTCACTGCGATAGGCTTAGGGAGAATCGTTGTGGTCTCGTGCTGCAAGCTATCAAGCAGGTCGAAGCCGTGGTCGACAAACTGATGGCGTTTAAAGTCCTGACCATCCTCATGAAGGCAGAGATTATCGAAAAACCTCGGACCTCCTTTGACCGTGTCAGAGAATTGTTAGACATGCTTCCCGACGTGGACCCCAAGCTTACTCCCTCTTCTGCAAAGCTTTGGAGGAATGTGGAGAAACAGAAGCCATGACCTTGCTGGGTCTCAAGACTCCCACGGACAAGGCACAGTCACAAGTGACACTCCCTGGCTATTCTTCTATGGAATCCAGTCACCGTTCAGCAACTTTCATCCAGCTGTGTTTACCTTGGATGGTGTTACATTTAATTGTGTTGAACAGTGTTACATGTACTCTAAAGCCATGTACTTTGGAGATTACGACAGTGCGGCAGCGTATTTGCTGCGAGGCTGTTCCAGCAAAGCAAAACGTCTGGGGCGATGTGTGAAAGGTTTCACTCAAACAGTGTGGGACACGGTCAGTCTGGAAGTGATGACCAAGGCGATCGCGGCTAAATTTTCCCAGAACAAGGACTTGAAACAGAGATTGATTCAATCCTACCCAAAGTCGTTAGCTGAAGCTAGCCCCTACGATCAACGATGGGGAATAGGAATGGGTGTATCTCATCCGAATATTGACAAACCCTGGACATGGTCGGGGAAAAACAAGTTGGGAAAAGCTCATGCATCTTCGTGACACGCTGTTGTTGTTGTGAGTGACGTCATCCATGGACCAACTCCAATGACGTCATCCATGCACGAGCCACGTGACGTCATCCATGCACGCGCCACGTGACGTCATCCTGTGTATCTCTATAAAAAGACTCTGACCCCATCGTGATTCGTCATCATGCTGTTCACGCTGCTCTTTGTGCTTGCCACCTATCTAGAAAGAGACACTTTATAGAACAGTTCAGAAAAGCCGTGCAAGAGGCCATCCAGAAACAACACGATCGTGACGCCATTTGAAGTGGCGTCATTTGAAGTGGCGTCATAGCTCGCGCTGTTGGTGTTGCCTATAAAAACGCAGGATCGATCGGCGGGTCATCAGTTGCATCAGTTCAGTCGTTGCAGATGGCATCTCCAGGCAACCTCCCTTCTTCGCCGTCAACTTGGCCGCGGGCAAAGGACCTCGCTTCTGACATGGCCCATCTCCACAACACCATGATGACTCAAAGCCAGTTATACAAGACCAACTACATGGATCTCCAGGACCCGGCTGCGTGTGATGGAACAAAAGTTGCCGTCGATCATCCGCAAGCTGGCAGATATTCAGCCGAAAAGAAACACTGTATGGCATGATGGGTCGCTTCTGTGAGTTGACTGAGGAAGACTATTACTGGATGGCGTATCACCAAGACCACTTGCGTATCCTCTCCGACAAGCGCCAACAACTCTGTTAAGCTTGATCCTCATCGGTATCAGCGATGCACATGCCAAGGAAAATGCAGGGGAGACCTTCCTCAACAAGCTGTTCCACATCGTGTTCAAGTTGAGGAATGGACGTCCTATGACCTATGACCATGGTGTGCTGTACAGCAAGCTGTTGGCCAAACTCCAGGTGAAACTCTGGCCTCACCCACCCAGCTATGATCTTCGATATGCCACCTGCACTCTACCTTTGTTCTCCAATGATCCAGAGGTCACCGACATGGCGCCCAAGCCCGTGCCTCGAAAAGAATACCTCCCAAGACCCGCCTGCCAAGACTTCTCCAAAGAAGAAGAAGAAGAAGGTCTCCACCCGCCCTTCCCAAGGCACCCACCAAGATGACGTCACCTCCCCAGGGGACCCTGGCCACGACTTCTCCAAAGAAACAGAAGAAGAAGGAGGAGGCCCCCACCAAGACAGTCACCAAGAAGACGTCCCCTCCCAAGACACTCACCAAGAAGGCACCCCCCAAGCCTAAGAGTCTCAAAGCACCCCAGACTCCAAAGAAACAGTTGGAGATGACTGACTTGTGGGAGAGCGAGAAGGGTCAAGGGATCAGTCCTGGGGCTATCAGAGGGAGAGTTACCTCCAGATCTGCAAGACTTGTATGATCTACTCCCGATGGCTATCACCATGGAAGCAGAGCAGACAAGGGCAGAGCAGAGAGTGAGAGCAGAGAGGGCTCAGAGACGACTTCAGTGACGGCTCCAGAGACGGATCTGGTGATGACTTCAGTGACGGCTCCAGAGACGGATCTGGTGATGACTTCAGTGACGGCTCCAGAGACGGATCTGGTGATGGCTTCAGTGACGGCTCCAGAGGAGGAGCCAGAGACTTTTGCCGACATTCCCATGTTTAACGATGAAAACCATTTTCATCCCGGTCAAATGGACTTTTTACGGTGTTCGACTTGCAATCCCAATGATCACCTGAACTGGTGGTGATCTGTGGATGACCTGTTGTTGTTGATCTGTTAATGCATCATTATTATTGTTGATCTGTTTGCCATGTTGATGTTGTTCCTCAATAAATTGTGAATTCCATTTTCAAAGGGTTGTGTCTTCTATATCTTCAGGGATCTTAGCTCTTAGAGGTCATTTCGGTGCAACCCGCAAGGTGGTAAGACGTGTGTCAGTATGTCAGGGACACTATCAGGGACAGTGTTAGACTCAGACCTGGTGGAGGCCATGGTCACCCCACTCACGTTACGTCATCCCTTTACCATGTTAATTGCAGGCCCTACAGGGTCAGGTAAAACATCGTTTGTCAAAGCCTTCATGGAACATGTGTTTCAACCGGGGATCCTTGATCTTCCACCTCAGGGCATCGTGTGGGTGTACAGTGAATGGCAACCCATGCATGAGGACTTGGAAGTTCTGACTTCGAGGTTAGGGATACCCCTGACGTTTTGTGCAAACGATGGGGAAGCCAACACGCAGTTACCTGCAGGGTCTGGGGCTAAGACCGAGAAGGGTTTGCCTACGCCCCATTGGTTGATCATTGATGATTTGCTGGGCGACAATACCAAAGAGGAAGAAGCCGAAGTTCTGCGATGGTTTACCAAGAAAAGTCATCATCGCCATACACGTCCGTGTTGTACTTGACATAAAACCTCTTTGCTTCATCGCCTCATCATCGCACCATTAGTTTAAATGCCCACTACATGGTGCTGTTTAAAAACCGAGGGACGCCTCGCAAATGGATCACTTGGCCAGACAAATCTTTCCAGGACAGACGGCCTTCCTTCCGGGAAGCCTATGAGGATGCCACTTTGGCTCCTTATTCCTATTTGTTTCTGGACTTGAAACCGACCACGGCCAAAGAGCACCGTAATGCGGTCCCATCTCTTTCGTAACCCCACCATCCTTTACATTCCCAAGTCGTGATAAATAGAGATGGCGTCTACCCTACGGCCAGTTGACCCAGAGCTGCCATGGGAGACAGGCGGAAACAGACCCAGCCCATAAGCGTGCTGTTGCCACAGGGTTGTTTAAACCGATCCATAAAACACTCCTGACCACCTTGGGTCGTGATCCCACCGAACAACATCGGTCAGGTGTGCAACGACTGTACGAAAGTCTAAGTGCTCCTCCTCCCTCTGCTTCCTCCTCCTCCAAACAAAGACGTTCCTTAAAGCAGTTGTACCCCACAGCACCCACCATGAACAACACGTTTGTCCCTGTCAGTACGTATCGTGCCTCTCCTGCTGCCTTCTCTCCCCCTTCTTCTTTTCCGGCCTCTCCCCCTTCATTCCCATCGTCTCCCCTCTCTCCCACCATGATTCAACCCTTTCAACCCTTGACCCAGCGGTACCACCAGCACCAAGCGCACCGGCAAAAGCGTCACGGGTGCTAAACGCCCTAGCCGGGCACCCACGCAAAGGAAGCCACAGAAGCATGCCCGCCGCGCAGAAAAGTCAAACCCATCATCGTGAAGAAGCGACTCCCTTGCCGGCGAAGGCGTGGCTGTCAAAGGGCGTCATCGACTGTTGCAATGGTTTGTCATTGCCGTGAAATCTGCGAGCAGGGCGTGTTCCTTTGAAGGCGCAGCACAAGACCTGGCTGTTGAGACACCAAGACATGCTGACCAAGATTGCGAATCCACGACTACCTTTGGATGAGCGCCTGAGTTACCTGATGAAGCGCAGTGGAAGTGGTGCGTTGGCTGGTGTGTTGACCCGTATCTTGCTGAACTGGCAGTCCTACCTACAGGAAAAACAGCAGAAGCCCTCAGCACCTCGCCGTCGCCGCCCGTGCCCTAAGCAACCCAGGGGCGTCGCAAGTCACCCACCGACAAGAGAACAAGAAGAAGAAGAAGAAGAAAGGGTCACTTCACCCTCAGCCCCAGGTGCAGCCTTGACCCGGATGGTGTTCACGAAGTCAAAGAAGAAGAAGAAGACCACAACGGCGGCATTACCCCCACTCCCTCCAGCGACATTACCATAAATAGAGGCCTCCCACCCCATCCTGGTCAGTTCAATGGTAGCAGCTGCAGGGACGACACCATCATCATCATGTCGGCACGTTTGAAGCGTCACAAAGAAGCTCTGTCATGTGTGTAGTCCTTCTGCGACACCAGCCATGCGACAGGCTATTTTGAAACAGGCCCCATCGGAACTGATTCAAGCCATCTGTGAATGCGTGGTGAATTTGTATGGAGGCAACATTCCTATGACAGCACAGCAACGTCAACGTTTACAAAGCATGGGTCACTGATGCATACGTTGATGAAAAGAAGGTGTCTGTGTCCAAGAAACGTCAACTTTACAGCAGAAAGGAAGGGGATTAGGTCTCTTGTCTGCCTTGGCATCGGTGGTGGGTCCCTTGGTGTCTGGCCTGTTGGGTAGATGATCCTCAAGGAAGATCCTCAAGGAAGATCCTCAAGGAAGATCATAAATAGAGGACACATCCTAGATTGGCGTTAGTTGCATCTGCACCGTCCTACCACCAAGATGAAGCATGCACGGAAGATGGTGATGGTCCCAGAAGAGGTATGGCAAAGTCTGCAAGAAGAAAAACGTCAGCGACATTTGCTCAAGTCCAACCTGTTGGAACAGAAACGTGTGCACACGCTTCACGATATGGATACCCTCGTCCGTGATGACACGGTTCCTTTTAGGGACCGAGAGCAGCAGTATAACACCTTGTTGCAACACACCTTGGCGTTTCAAGACCAAGCGGCTGTCAAACCACGACCTTTAGAGGCCACGGGCACCCCAGGGTTGGCACTCCCAGGGTTGGCACCCCAGGACTGGATCTCCTCACCGTAAATACGGTTGACTTACTGAGTCGTGTATCTACATGTCAGCGTAGAGGTCGCCTTCCTAAGAAGGAGTCCGCGAAGCGGTCGTAGAAACAGTGGCTCATGGTTTGTTTGTTCTTTTTGTTTCAGAACCCGATGATGCGAAGCCATTCTGAATGAAGTCGTGCAAACGGTTCCCAAAACGCTACAGACCAAGGCCAGGCAGTTGATGGCCCGTATTCGTGCTCATCCCGACTTGGGTTGGAATGAGGCGGGTCAATTCGTGGTGGAAGGGAACCCATGCCTGGGACGCACATGGTGGATCTCATCAATGATCTTGTTCGACAAGCGTACCAAATTAGGCCCTCCGCGGGGTTGGAATATTCTGGGTCAGTATCTCGCTTCCAGCAATGTACCCCATGAACTGATTGGTAACCCTCTACGTTGGTCCTGGATGATGAAAACCAAAGGGTCATCCACCCAGCCTCCTCCTGACACCCCCGTGAAGCGTCCACACCCTCCACCCGCTGACTTGTTTTGACACACCCCTGCATCCAACCTTCCTCTGGAACCCCAGAAGAAGAAAAAAGCTGTAGAGACCCCTCCTCCCTCTCAACCGGGTGCGTCAGTGGATTCACTTTTAATAAAGGGAGCAGAGGGGGATGTCAACGACAGTGTCATCATGAGACGTCAAGAGAAACAACATCAGCAAAAAGCATCATCATCATCATCGTCTTTGTCACCTGCATGGACACGATGGCTCCACCACACCTATTACGATCCCAAACACCCAGCAGGCTATGGAGGGTGGCTTGCCTTGTGGACATCAAGCAAAGCAGGACATCAAGCCAAAGCAGGACCCAGGAAGGGGAAGCAAAACACGGGGCCAAGGCCCAGGCCCCAGCGCCAGGTGCGGCAATGGTTGAAAACCAGGACACGTACACCTTGCACAAACCAGCCCGACGCTCGTTTCCCAGGGATCATTACCGTGTGGGTGGCGTGGATGAATTGTGGCAAGCCGATCTGGCGATCTCCTTGCGTATCAGAAGAGAACCAAGGCAACCGGTATTTGCTGTGTGTCATCGATGTTTTCTCCAAAATGGCTTGGGTGCAGCCATGAAAGCCAAGACCGGTGCCACTTTGATAGAGGCCTTTCAACGGATCCTGAAACAAGCCAAAGGACGTGTGCCATCCCAGTTACAGACAGACAAAGGGACTGAATTTGTCAATGCCCCTTTTCAAGCCTTCCTCAAGAAACGGGGTATTCATTTCTACACCAGTCAAAACCCAGAAACCAAAGCCTCTGTGGTGGAACGTTTTCAAAGGACGTTGAAAAACCGTATGTGGCGTTACTTCACCCAACAAAGGGACACGCGCCACTACCTGAAGGCCTTACCCCAACTGATGCATTCCTACAATCATCGTGTCCATCGTACGATTGGACAACGCCCCGTGGATGTACGTCCTAACGCTCCCTACGATGAAATTCGGGTGTTGGATCACATGGAACGGCAGAAGAAGCAGAAGCAGCGCCAACTCAAGACAAAGAAGAAGAAGAAGAAGTACCCTCTCTTGTTACCCGGGACCCGTGTCCGTTTGAACAAGACCAAGGGCACGTTTGACAAAGGGTACCTTCCCAACTGGACCACCGAACTGTTCACCGTGGATCGGGTGGTGAAAGGGCGTGTTCCTCCTGTCTACCAAGTGAAAGATGATCATGGAGAAGTGCTGCAAGGCACCTTTTACCCGCAAGAACTGCAACCCATTCAGAAAACGGATGATGTGTACACAGTGGATCAGGTCCTGAAACGACGACGTCGTCAAAAAAAGGATGAAGTGTTGGTGAGATGGTCAGGATACCCTGCCAGCTTTGATTCATGGATCCCTGCGGCTCATCTGGTCTTTAAATAGCGTGGCCTCCAGTCTCCCACCGTCAGTGGAGCCTCCACCATCATGCAGAGTGAACCGATCTCAAGGTGCAAGGAGAGCGGCAAGCCATCCCCACGCTGGTGTTGCTTTGGCATGGACTTGCCACGAAGTGAAGTGGTGTTTTTCTCCCAAGTGTTTCTGATATATGGCGTGGTCATCATGAGCATGGTTCAGTTGGCATTGGACAACGGTGAGAAACAGTTGTGGACAGCTTTGTTGGCCAGTAGCTTGGGGTACTTGCTCCCACAACCCACGTTGGTGTCGTCGTCGTCGTCGTCATCATCCACGTTGCCACCTTCCTCGACTGCATCTCCAACCCCCTCTGTATCCAGTCTGGTTCCCTAAGAGAGATGTCGGTGTCTGTGTTTTCCAAAGCGGGACTTTTACGTGACCTTACCCAGCGATGCGTCCATGGATGTTCATCCCGACAACAGAGTGAATCATTACGAAGTCAAACTACCCTTTCCCATTCAAGTGAATCGCCAAGAGTGGGAAGTCGCCGTCAGTGAACTTCATTTCCCCATGACATGGTACAATGTGTCGTACCCCTTCAACTGGTTTGTCCTTCATGTGAACTTGGAACGCATGACCCGGACTTACAGTTCAACAGCACAGGATGCGACCGTGACAGAAGAGAACCCAGGCATCATCAAAGCCGTCAGCGAAAAGGTCATTATTCCAGAAGGAGCGTATACCAGCCGCCAACTGGTCCAGAGACTGAACATCTTGCTTCAACGCACCTGTACACAACTGTTGGAAAAGCATACAGCAGATGTTCGAGGAGTATACCTAGCAGATGATCGAGGTCGTTTCACCGTCACCGTGAACTACCCCAAAGAAGACCTCCGATTTGACATGCGTGGCAAAAGCGCATGTCAACTTTCATGCTCCCACCCGAAAGACATGTGCAGAGCCATGACGGGTTCCCCCTGCAGAACCTCAAACCTACCTGGCCACGATGCCTTCAAGTCTGCCTACACCACCCGATTGGTGTTGCCTGCTCCTTTAGTACGTATGCTGGGATTCATACAGCTGCCCATGGTGGACGAAGCAGAAGAAATAAGCCAAGTCTCTGCTCAGCCTGTCCAGGTGGCTGTGTTTGACCGTCCTCTCGTCGTGGGTGTAAAGGAAGCACACCATCTGGCTGGTTTTGATACCGTGTACGTCTACTCGGATGCGGTGGAAGATCAAATCGTCGGGGATACCATGGCTCCCTTACTGATGTATGTCCCCGTGTCGCGCCAGATGATGGAAGACAGCGTCGTGATCAAAACCCCTCAGCACCTACGCTACATGGGATTGCGTCAGGGAACCACGGATACCATTCGAATCTATTTAGCGGATGACGTAGGACGTCTTGTGCCATTCAGAGTGGGAAGGCCATCGTGACACTTCATTATCGTCCCCGTCGCCTGGGTACGTACTGAGACTCAACATGGTAGGCCACCAGTGTATCAGATACCACAGCGGCAGCGGTTTGGGTGGACAGCAGCGAGGAGGCGGCTTAACCGTGTACCGAGGACGCATTCATCAACGAGGGAGAGGTTTGGTAACATCTTGGGAAACTTGGGACGTTCAGCACTCTCCATCCTCAAGGCGGTGGGAAAATCAGCTCTCAAATCAGGCGTCAAGATGTTGCGGGATTGGTGCAAGATATCAGTTCAGGACACGAAGTGTGTGGGGACAGTTTGAAACATCATGGAAAACAAGCCTTACTCGACACCTTGCGACAGCACCCACCACCAGGATCACCGGCTCGCAAACGAAAGCGGAAACAGTCCGTGGGATCCACCAAGAAGCGTAAACCCTTGTTTTGAGAGAAGGCGTCATTTGGCTTCAAGTCGTTGGACAGTGCAGACGTATCAGCATGAGTGCATTCGATGTCCCGATACGGAATGGGTGTCTCAAAGATCAGGCACAAGAAGTTGTATGTGGATATATCCCCATGGAGACCCTCAGAGGATATTCCTTCTCCTCTGTCATCCTCATGGACACAACCTGGATACAGCTTGAAGAATCCTACTCACCCGAGTATGCCAAGTTTTATCAACGTGCGAGGTCGTTTCGAACATGGCCTATACAGATGGCCCAGTGTCCTTATGACATGGCCATGGCTGGCTATTTCTATCATGGACGAGGTGATAGTGTGATCTGTTATTGTTGCGGCCTGAAAATTCATCGATGGGAAGCCACAGACCAACCCTGGCGAGAACACCTGAAGCATGCGAAGTCCCTTGTGAATACTTGTGCCTGTTTTGTCCTGAGGAGGAAATCAATGACAACTACAGACAACTGGTGGCCAAAGGAGAAGAAGAAGAATGCAAGAGAAGAGCAACGTGCTTTGAACACAGTACACCACCAGCAACCACCTGTAGTTGTTGGGGTCGAGATGTCCCTGATCAGGCAGCATAAAGGGCCGTCCAGATGAAAGAGGGGTTCAGTTCAACACCAGACACCGTAGGGTCAAGACGTGTTGTGCAGACCTGTGGTGCAGACCTGCGGTCCAGATCAGCTGTCAAGATGATGCGCCGAGATGCCTGTGAATGCTCCAAGGCCCAACTGGATCTCTTTTCTGTGCCCCCTGTGGTGACGTCCGTCCAAGAAGGTCAGTGGATTCGATACAGCCCTCTGGCACCCCCTTCGGTTGCGGGCCCCCTCCAATTTAACATTGCTAACCCTGTCAATGCCTACATCGATTTGAGCCAGTGTTACCTCCGCATCTGCCTCAAAATCAAGAATACAGATGGTACGAATGCAGTTCATGATGGCGATCACGCACTCGCCGTGTCCACGGTGAACAACATGATGCATTCCCTCTTTCGTGAAGTGCGTGTACAAGTGGGACACAACCAGCTGGAAATTACTCCTTCCATGGGTACCTATCCCTACCGAGCCTATTTGGAAACGTTGCTGAGTTATGGGAAGGCAGCCAAAGGGACCCATCTCCAGTGTCCAGGATGGTACACCGATGAAGCTGGAAAAATGGATCACTTTAATGCTGGGCCCAGAATGCCAGCGCCGGACTTGTCGCGCGACAAGGGGCCATTCTACCCACCGAGGCGTGGAACTGACAGGACGTCTCCACTGTGACCTGTTTCTCCAAGACCCGGTACCTGGTGGATGGAGTCCCCATGAAACTAGAACTGATTAAGCAGCCAGTGATTTCTACTTGATGAGTGCTGGAGGCGTCGAGTGCCGATTTGAACTGACCAAAGCCGAGTTTTACGTGCGCCAAGTCAACATTGATCCTGCCATACGGGAACAACACGTGAAACACATGTCACCAGGAGTCGCGGCCAAATATCCTTTGACCCGAGTCAAGTCACAGCCCACGACATTTCAGGAGGAGGACGCGATTTCCACAAAGATCAACTGATTGGAGGCCAACTGCCCAAACGAGTGGTGTTGGGATTGGTGGACAATGATGCTTTTGCCGGCAGCAAGGAAAAGAACCCCTACCATTTCAAGCACAACAACGTGACCAGTCTCAAGCTGAAACTCAATGGGCAAGAAGTGCATGGCACCGAAATCAAAAGCGACTTTCAGGACAACAGTGCCTCGCTCAAACAGTTGTACATGAACCTGTTCATAACCACGGGACACCTGTGGCAAGAACATCCCTGCAACCTCACCCTGGACGAATTCAGGAACGGATTCACCGTGTGGGTGGTGGATCTGACGGCGGATCTGGGTGCAGATGAAGGGTATAACTACCCACGACAGACGGGCAAGTTGGGACTTGAACTTCAGTTTGCAGAACCCTACCACGCCCGTCACGCTCGTCTGCTACGAGGAATCTGGCGTTTTGGAAATTGATCGGTTCATAGCGCTCTGATGGTCTAAGGATGGGACGGCGACGACAGTGGCTTGGCGACCAGGCACTTGAGCGCCTACGTACAACAGGATCCCCTGCTGCGACCCCTCTACCAAGGTACCTTTGCCGAGATCACTTTGCCACCACCGTGCTGTGTGAACAGCAGGAGGGACATTATCCTAAAGCCTACATTGTCAACACGGACCCCAGCCATCTCCCAGGACAACACTGGGTGTGCGTGTATCGTCCAGTACCAGGTGCCATGGACTACTTTGACAGTTATGGACTTCATCCCTATCAACAGCATCCAGACTTTCGAAATGTCATGACCTTCGCCGGATGGCTCCAACAACGGTGGAATGGTCAATCACTTCAACCCTGGTTCAGTGCCTCTTGTGGAATGTACTGTTTGTATGTACTGGCTCATCGTGCCCGTGGATGGTCTTTTGACGAAGTGATGGAACAGTTTGATCCCTACGATACCCTCGTCAATGAAGAACGTGTAAGACGTTGGTTTCAACCCGCACGCCTGACAGACAACAACAACAACGCTGACCATGATCCACACCCCTGCCAAAGGACACAACCTTATCGTTCTGATGTGATGATGTTACAGTTCTGATGTTACAGTTCTAATGTTACAGTTCATACCGTTTGTAAACAAAAGATCAGGGACGCCCCTAATCCTGTCTCTTTTGTCAAAGTGTTCTTGTTAGCGGGGGAAATAAAACGTTTGAAAAATGTCAACCTAATGTTGTTATTATTGTTGTTGGCATTGAAACGAACCTTTCTTTTGAGAGAGATGGATGGCCCTGAAAAGGGCCGTTTTTTCGGAGTGTACTTCACTCCAGGGACCACAGTGGGGTCATACATTGGCAGGGATGGATGGTCATCTTTGTCTTGACGGGGCACTTGCTCCCATGGGTCAAGCGCCGGATGTACGTGTCCTTCAAGACAGTGCCACAGTATACACATTGGAAGGTACCACGATAGTCATCAGTCCCATTAGCGTAAACAGGCAGGCAGCCATGACATCGTTGGCACTGCCATGCCGGTAAGGGGGTGGCGATGGTGCCTCCAAAGGGTATCAGCTCTAACTCCCAGTTCTCCATTCTGTCCATTGTAACACTGCTTCGGTCATTCCGCTCATCCTATATAGTGAGAGCTCACGATCATGACGTCAGCGGTGCCACGTCATGACCCTCACGCGCGACCATGACGTCATCGATACTACGTCATTACCCTCACGCGCGACCATGACGTCATCGATACCACGTCATCGATACCACGTCATCGACGACACGTCATCGCTGTCTGGTCGCCCATATATAAACTCCAGCATGGGTCAGTGAGAGCTATCTTCATGCAACATGAATACAAGAAAAGTAGAAGTCATGCGACCGACGCCTTACAGGAAAAATTGTGGTAGGCAGCAATGCCTACGATGCAGCCCTACCTTACAAGGGAAGGCTGACATCAAAAGGGAAGAGACAGAAGCAGCGGCAGCCCCACCATCCACGGCAGTACCACCTCCGCCACCGGCATGGCAATGTCTACCACCCAATTGGAAGTTCATTATATGCCAAACGTGTTGGAAAGCCTTGCCGTCCAACCAATTCGATGTCGCCCCAGGTGCACCGTACTACGTGTGTACCTACTGCGGGGGCGGCGTCCGCAAAGGGGCTAACCATCTCCACGACGAAGTCTGCCCCGGGAAATTTATTTTCCGGGGCCTCGACCTGCTCTGTCTATGTACCATCGCCACCACAAAGTGAGGTCTCACCTTTCCGTCCATACCATCACAACGGCCCTTTTCAGGGCCACCCACCTGGCTCGAAAGAATGCTCCATCCAATGTTGTTTTAACCACACACACACACACACACACACTAACACTTGTCTAGCCACGCCATCGTGTCCGCCTCACCCCCTCTCTCCCTCCTTCCCTCTCCTTTTCCTCTCCTTCCCTTCCCTTCCCTCTCCGTCCCGTCCCGTCCGCCGCTCGTCCGTTCCGCCATCTTGAAAGGCGTCTACGCTCGCGAGATCCCGCGAGAATCCACGAGATCCCGCGAGATCTCACCCGATCCCACCGGATGGGACGCCATCTTGAAACGCGTCCGCCATCTTGGCCCGGAGGTGACGTCATCGTCATGTGCGCGCACCCACCGGAACCGGTCGTGACGTCATCGCGATGCGTGCGCACCCACCGGAACCGGAAGCACCGGAACCGGAACACGAGTGATCTCCCCTGATGGCGGCACATCCGGTCCCCGTGGGTCGCCATCTTGATCAAGATGGCGGCGCCCATGGGGACCGGATGTGCCGCCATCTTGTCCACACACAAGGAACATATATACAGAGTCGTGCAAAAAGTATTCGGACACTTAACGTAATTTCCATAGACTTACATGTTATTTCAGTGTAGCATAAATAATTTTCATTGAGTGAGTTTAGGATGGATCTTTGTAAAATTTTACAGGCAAATCTGAAATCATCTCTGCTCTGTGCACATAAGTTTGGTTCAATTTTCCGACCACTATTTTACAAATGACATCGGATTTATCAACTTACGTATGGTTCCACAATGCGCAATCCCATGGGCCGCCATGTTAAGGAGTTCATGGCACTGTACATATGTTGATTACATTGTTGCCATTCGATAAATAAGCAACGGAAAATTAAACAGAAATTATGCGATTGTAGGTAAGATGATTTCTCACAAATGTGAAAAATTTGACTTGGATCTTACGAAAATTAAATTCATGAAAATGATTTACGCTGCACTAAATTAACATGTTAGTCTATGGAAGTTACGTCAAGTGTCCGAATACTTTTTGCACGACTCTGTACATATCTCGAAATCGCGTTTTGGTTCTGTTAACAAGCGACTGTCATATTTTGCAGATCGTCAGTCGCTATGACGTCATTCTCATCCAGGAAATACGGGACATTACCAACACGTCCGTCAATGAGCTGCACGGTAACCTTTCTGCGCATGTCAGAGCTGCGAATCCGTTAGTACCATTTATATACAAAGTTTGAAAAATAACTAAATTTAACGCATCAGTTGAATACTACAACAGCTTCGGACGAGTTTCTGCGACATGTTCAGTGTCTCACGTGTTTGTAATCACTGCGTTCCTCCATCGCTCGTGAATACCTTGGGTATAGAGGTGACCGGTGTTTGAACACCCGGTGTTTTCCTCTCAGTGGAACCGGGGCGTTACTTTGTGCTTTTTTTAAAAAAATGCGACCTCACAGTTTAACGGCAGGTTGCATTCATGCTTGACAAAGGTTATACCAAGTGTACACAATACTGGCCATGTCCCAGCTGGGGTTCAAAGAGTAGCTGCAATTATGTTTCAGAGTCTCGTTCATAGGACCTTGTACCTTCTTACTGGAGGTAGTCCACATGATTGGTTGATTGGTTTGTTGTTTAACGCTGCACTCAGCAATATTCCAGTTGTATGGCGACGGTCTGTAAATAATCGAGCCTGGACCAGATAATCCAGTGATCAACAGTATGAACATCGATCTACGCAATTGGGATACGATGACATGTGCCAACCAAGTCAGCGAGCCTGACCACTCGATCCCGTTAGTCTTATCCACACGATCAAAGATATTTGCCCTGTCAGCATGCCAAATGTCACATGTGGGATACCACCACTCCCTGCTACACAATTACCCTCACCGCCATATAGATGGAATATTGCTGAGTGCGGCGTACAACTAAACTTACTCACTCACTCTGTGCTTGGCGTAAGTTTATTGCTTAAAGCCGCACTCAGGAATATCCAAGTAGTAATAATCGAGTCTGGGCCAGACAATCCAGTGACTGACATTATGGGCACAATCAACGCATTTGGGATACGCTGGTAAACGTCAACCAGTAACGTTTGTGGTAAGAGCGGACTTGTTTAATATCGGCCCTTGTCAGTGTAAGTTATGACGGAGTGTTCTTTCATCAACAACAAACTCGATATACTTGATTTAACCCACATTGAATAGCTAGTACAACTACCGCCACAATAAATGTCATATATTAGGAGTTGGTTGGTCGAAACCTTTCTCCCCGTTACCTGATTGGTTGTGTGTGGTTGTTTCCTACCAGGTCCGCGTGTTTTTCCTACAAGATCAGCCCAAGGCTTGGGAGGACGAGATATAAAGAACAGTACGCTTTTTTCTACAGGTTTGTGTTCTTCAACAACTGAGATATGTTATCCTCGTATCTAATGAGCTTTTGGACCTAAAATGGTAGCAGAATTCCAGAATAAGGAACACAAAGAATGGAAATGAAGAATATGCCTATCTTTGTACTTTACTAATGATACATAAGGCACTCATGAATTGTGTGTTTAATTTGGAAAAGTAATTCGGTGTTTGTGGTCATCAGGTCAGACAGGGTCAACGTTGTTGCCAGCCACCTCTTCACGGAGAGCGGAGGAGACGTGTTCGAGAGAGAGCCGTTCTGTTTACTACTCAACATCCCCGGCCAGGGTTAGTGTACACTGTCTCACAGTCCCTGAACCGCTTTATTTTCCCTTCCGCCTTTCGCCAATGTTAAAGCCCTAAATGAAGCAAGTCTAGATATCCTGTTGGCTGTGAGTGGTGTCAGAGGTAGTTGACATCGCTGCAGAGCTAATGTATATATGAATAAGGATGTATCGCTGAAGGGGCCACATGCTGTTAGACCCAGTCCAAATGTAGTAGTGTTAGGAATAGACTGTGTGTGAGCTTACATATCTTAAAGTGAGTGGGAATGTGAGAATTGGAGTGTGTGCCAATATGAAGTGTAGTGAAAATGTGAAGTTTAGTGAGAATGTGAAGTTTATAGCTAATGTGAAGTTTAGTGCGAATATGAAGTTTAGTGGGAATGTGAAGTTTAGTGCGAATATGAAGCCTAGTTGAAATATGAAGTTTAGTGAGAATGTGAAGTTAGTGCGAATGTGAAGTTTAGTGCGAATATGAAGCTTAGTGCGAATGTGAAGTTGAGTGCGGCTGGGAAGTTTAGTAGAATGTGAACTTTAGTGCGAATGTGAACTTTAGTGAGAATGTGAAGTTTAGTGCGAATATGAAGTTTAGTGAGAATGTGAAGTTTAGTGAGCTTGGGAGTCAGTTAGAACGTAATGATTACTGAACATGCGAGTGGATGTGTGAAAATGTGCGTTTCAAATATAATTTATGTTGTAAAGCTTAACAAGAAAAATACACTCACGGAATGCTGGTGTTTCAGCGGGGCCATGGCGGCTGGCTCTGATTGGCCTGCACGCGAAACCCACAAACGCTGTTGAGGAACTACAACACCTCTTTCACCAGGTCGAGGCAGAGGTCAAGCTCACATGGAACACGCAGGTCAGCTATCTTGATAGTGAGAAAGTGGCGTCATTTAGCGTCATATTGGCAATATTTCAGCCATGGTGTGTCTTATTACAAGGAACACTGTCCAGAGTTCATAACTCAAATTCATATCCCAACTGCGTAGACCGATGCTTATGTTGTGATCACTGGATTGTCTGGTCCGGACTCGATTATTTACAGACCGCCGCCATTTTACGATAAAACGAAGACAAATAATATCAAGGGGACACATCACATCTGTCATATGGTCACACAGCCCACGGCACAGGATACTTATCGGTACTATATTCCACAGAACTTGCTGTACCTGGGGGACATGAACGCCGATTGCAGATACCTCCCTGTGTCACACCAGATGGTTACAGGGATGTTCCAACATCCGGGGTACTTCTCACTGATTGGCTCAGACGCAGACACCACAACCGGGAGGTCCAACTGTGCCTATGACAGGTATGACACGTATGACAGGTAAAACAGGTATGACGTGTGTGACAGGTACGACAAATGCAACAGGTACGAGTGTTATGACTACGAAAGCTACAACAATTACGACATGTGGGAAAGGTACAACAAATACGACAGGTACGAGTGTTATGACTACGAAAGCTACAACAAATACGACAGGTGGGAAAGGTACAACAAATACGACAGGTACGAGTGTTATGACTGCGAAAGCTACAACAATTACGACAGGTGGGAAAGGTACAACAAATACGACAGATACGTGTGTTATGACAGGTGCAAATAAAGCTACAACAATTACGACATGTGGTTATGAAGGTGCAACAAATACGACAGATACGTGTGTTATATGACAGGTGCGAAAGCTACAACAATTACGACATGTGGGAAAGGTACAACAAATACGACAGGTACGAGTGTTATGACTACGAAAGCTACAACAAATACGACAGGTTGGAAAGGTACAACAAATACGACAGGATACGTGTGTTATGACTGCGAAAGCTACAACAATTACGACATGTGGAAAGGTACAACAAATACGACAGATACGTGTGTTATGACAGGTGCGACAAGCTACAACAATTACGACAGGTGGGAAAGGTACAACAAATACGACAGGCACGAGTGTTATGACTGCGAAAGCTACAACAATTACGACATGTGGGAAAGGTACAACAAATACGACAGGTACGAGTGTTATGACTACGAAAGCTACAACAAATACGACAGGTGGGAAACAACAATAACGACAGGTGGGAAAGGTACAACAACAAATACGACAGATACGTGTGTTATGACAGGTGCGAAAGCTACAACAATTACGACATGTGGGAAAGGTACAACAAATACGACAGATACGTGTGTTATGACAGGTGCGAAAGCTACAACAAATACGACAGGTGGGAAAGGTACAATAAATACGACAGGCACGAGTGTGTTATGACAGGTGCGAAAGCTACAACAATTACGCCAGGTGGGAAAGGTACAATAAATACGACAGGTACTGTTATGACTGTTATGACAGGTACGAAAGCTACAACAATTACGACAGGTGGGGTACAACAAATACGACAGGTACAACAAAAAAGGTTCGACAAATATGGCGTTAGGACAGGTAAAGACAGTAATGAGTGTTGTGACAAGTGTGACAGGTACCACAAGTACGACAAGTACGAAAGTTATTCCCATGGCTGCATGCATCTGTCGTTCATCATGAAGGTGAGACCATGTTGGGTTGCCCAATCGCGGTACCGGGATATTTCTTTCCTTATATGTTGCATGATTCTTTTTCATCAAACTCCGATCCTTAGCACACTTTGAGCAGTATATGTAAATATTCCACAGTCATGGAGCAGGACTGGAAATGTACAACATTACACGTAGCACGTGTCTGGGTTATACAGGCCCAGATGTACTACCAACTGTGACCGTGTCAGCCTCTGTTTAGTATTAATCATCTCTGCACGGACCGGACACATCAGAACGCTTTGTCTTTCAACTAATATCAACATAATTTCCTGGTAAACACTACCACAGCCTTGCATGTGGCCATTCCAAACAAAACATCTTTGAAATTGGTGTTTTATAGGATGGGTTAATACAAACATTCTTTATTGGTCGTTGTATTTACTTGTCAATCTTTCATTTGCTGTATCAATGTTCGTATGTGGTTCCCGTCTTTACCCGGGTAACAGAAAGGCTCGTCCCTCTTGTATTACCAACATCATTTCATCATTCGCAAATATGTGTTATAAATATCTTGAAAATATTTCCTCAGAGTTGAATTCTGGGACGATGTTTCATGTGTATTAGCGAATGGCATGTTAGTGATTAGTGAAATAGTTATTAAGTCGATGTGGTTTGTCAAACAGGCAAAATTATTGATTATAAGACACTCTGACGCAATTTGTTCTCGTAGTTGAACACATATTCCGCCCTGCGATTTGTTCCATTCGTGGCCAACTCGTGTTATTCCGGGACAAGCCCTTCTTGGAAGTTACGGAAAGGGGCGAGTGATGACGAATGAAAGGGCGAGTGGTGCGAACTAATCTTTGCATGTTGGGTGTCAATTACGACATGTGGGAAAGGTACAACAAATACGACAGATACGTGTGTTATGACAGGTGCGAAAGCTACAACAATTACGACATGTGGGAAAGGTACAACAAATACGACAGGTACGAGTGTTATGACTACGAAAGCTACAACAAATACGACAGGTGGGAAAGGTACAACAAATACGACAGGTACGAGTGTTATGACTACGAAAGCTACAACAATAACGACAGGTGGGAAAGGTACAACAAATACGACAGATACGTGTGTTATGACAGGTGCGAAAGCTACAACAATTACGACATGTGGGAAAGGTACAACAAATACGACAGATACGTGTGTTATGACAGGTGCGAAAGCTACAACAAATACGACAGGTGGGAAAGGTACAATAAATACGACAGGCACGAGTGTTATGACAGGTGCGAAAGCTACAACAATTACGCCAGGTGGGAAAGGTACAATAAATACGACAGGTACTGTTATGACAGGTACGAAAGCTACAACAATTACGACAGGTGGGAAAGGTACAACAAATACGACAGGTACAACAAAAACGACAGGTACGAAAGGTTCGACAAATATGGCGTTAGGACAGGTAAAGACAGTAATGAGTGTTGTGACAAGTGTGACAGGTACCACAAGTACGACAAGTACGAAAGTTATTCCCATGGCTGCATGCATCTGTCGTTCATCATGAAGGTGAGACCATGTTGGGTTGCCCAATCGCGGTACCGGGATATTTCTTTCCTTATATGTTGCATGATTCTTTTTCATCAAACTCCGATCCTTAGCACACTTTGAGCAGTATATGTAAATATTCCACAGTCATGGAGCAGGACTGGAAATGTACAACATTACACGTAGCACGTGTCTGGGTTATACAGGCCCAGATGTACTACCAACTGTGACCGTGTCAGCCTCTGTTTAGTATTAATCATCTCTGCACGGACCGGACACATCAGAACGCTTTGTCTTTCAACTAATATCAACATAATTTCCTGGTAAACACTACCACAGCCTTGCATGTGGCCATTCCAAACAAAACATCTTTGAAATTGGTGTTTTATAGGATGGGTTAATACAAACATTCTTTATTGGTCGTTGTATTTACTTGTCAATCTTTCATTTGCTGTATCAATGTTCGTATGTGGTTCCGTCTTTACCCGGGTAACAGAAAGGCTCGTCCCTCTTGTATTACCAACATCATTTCATCATTCGCAAATATGTGTTATAAATATCTTGAAAATATTTCCTCAGAGTTGAATTCTGGGACGATGTTTCATGTGTATTAGCGAATGGCATGTTAGTGATTAGTGAAATAGTTATTAAGTCGATGTGGTTTGTCAAACAGGCAAAATTATTGATTATAAGACACTCTGACGCAATTTGTTCTCGTAGTTGAACACATATTCCGCCCTGCGATTTGTTCCATTCGTGGCCAACTCGTGTTATTCCGGGACAAGCCCTTCTTGGAAGTTACGGAAAGGGGCGAGTGATGACGAATGAAAGGGCGAGTGGTGCGAACTAATCTTTGCATGTTGGGTGTTTTTCACACTGCTTTCGCACAACTTCTTCTCAATAAAAGTGGAACATGAACTACAGCACCGTGCCAAAAGTGTTTGTAAGAAAAATGGCCGCCGCTTTAAGTAGAAGTTCTCACCTGAAATTTTCAAGCAATGAATACGACTTTAAAATAATGTTTTTCTTACCTTGTTTTGACTAGTATTTGGTGATATAACCCCTCTGGGTCCCACCCGATCCCGTTAGTGGCCTCTTACGACAGGCATGGGTTATTGAAGTTCAATATTCTAACCCGGGCCTTCATGGGTATTTTTCCAACCAAGTGTAAACGTGGAGAAAAAAACCTAGAGCAAAATATTAGGGTAGTGAGCACCTTGGTTTCAGGTGCAAGTGCGTGAGAACGCTGGGTATCAAGTATAATATAATAATAATAAATGCATATTTATAGTGCGCCTATTCCACATCCTTGGGCATGCTCAAAGCGCTGTGTACAGATAATTTACACGAGAATATTTACAGCCGAGATTATAAGTAATATACTGAGAACAGGTTTTAAGTCTGGACTTTAAAAATGTCAATTGTGTCAGAGCTTTTACTATGTGCCTGAACCTTGTCAATCAGAATACACAAAGACGTGACGAGGCTATATATAACGTATGTAGAATCTGTCAGTGGTCTTGAATAACACGCGGCCTGTCTTTAGAATCCCACACCAAATATGCGCAGTGAAATCAAACATATTTGTATCTTTTTGCTTCAGAACATTGTTCACTTCACGGCTGTCCCTATTCTTAACCATGACGTTGCAATATTGTTGTACAAATAAATGTGTTACACCGACTCGCTCGGTTGTGTTCCCATGACGACAGTGGTCAGACTGGCCTGACATTTGTAAGGCTTCAGTGCAGTGTTTGTTTACATCACAGAAATATACAAATTCATTTCATGGGGGACTTTAGGGGACGCTTACGGTGAAATGCTCGCTCTTATTTTTCACAAAGAAAAAGGAAAGTCACCATTTTGGTTTCTCTACGATTGATTTTAGCTATCCTAAGTTGTTCATGAGCAACTTAGACTTTGAATCTTAACTTTACGATTGACTTAGGTAAGATTGGTTAGTGGAACGGTATGCCGATCGTAACGTCACGCTAAGATTGGGATTTTAGGGGTTTACGATTGGCATAGGGCTAAGATCGGTTAGTGGAACGGCACCCAGGTCTTTTAGATAATACTTGATTGTGTACATTATTGAATTCATGAGTCAAATCTGTCAAAGACCGCCTACGATTACATTGCACCGTACGACAAAGTCGACGATCACTTCTCTGGTCAGACAATTTGGGCCTCCCACTTCTAGCCTTGTTTTCTAACGACCCGCAGGCAGAAAATGTCTTCCAGACTCTACAGACAGTAGATTCATGTATCCCCAAAATCTTAGCAATGTTGTAATTTTTTTTCTCCAGTCTGTTTCAAAACTATTAACCTTTGTTTCAACCTGGGAGTCAATTCTCTTCTGACAGCCGCCATGATTTCATCTCCATTGTAGGATGTCGTCTGCTCCACCTACTTCCTGTAGGTGCTAGGTAAAAAAGTAACCCCTAAAATATGATCCTATACCAAACTATATCTTTGGATGTATTTTATCCAAATACCTAACGGCCATCTCAGCTCAAATACAGTGGCAGCCATTTTTCTTGCAACACTTTTGGCATGGTACTGTGTATGCATTAGGGTCATGGTTTCTAGTATTCGTTACTGAACCACCATCTGTCTACAGGATCGTCGCCACGGGAAATGACCTCATCAGTGCCGTGCAGTCTTCAAGAGTCTACCCGTATGACCTGGAGCTGGGCCTCGATCCGACATTAGTAAGTAATATACGAAGATATTTGGTTATCCATTTTTATATTTTCCCTGTTTGAAGTTGCTCAGTTATGTGACCTTTGCACGTCCGTTGTAATTTTAAATGAATTTTCTCTAAATAAAGACTAGTGAAGACCCGGGATATTAATGGTCTTCAGCAACCCGTGCTAGCCGTAAGAGGCGGCAACGGGATCGGGTGGTCAGGCTCGCGGACTTGGTTGACACATGTCATCGTATCCCAATTGCGTATATCGATGCTCATGATGTTGATCACTGGATTGTCTGGTCCAGACTCGAGTATTTACAGACCGCCGCCATATAGCTGGAATATTGCTGAGTGCGGCGTTAGACAATAAACAAACAAACCTCTAAATCCACAGGCCGATGTGAGGAACACTTTTCCTTCAGAATGCTTTAAAGCGTTTATCAAATTCCACGTTTTTAACTTAGTTATATGTACATTTTAGTTAAAGCATGGTTTTTGGAATAACTAAACACAAAGTAGTTTCTTGGCTTCACATTTCAGACCAGCAGGGTCAGCGACCACTATCCCGTGGAAGTGGAACTATAGGCGCCATAGTCTGATTCCTGCCCAGCTACTTATAAATGAATGTCTGAGGAAAGCGGCGGACTTCGGGACCAGTCAATTGACACTGAACATATTTCATAGCACCAGCTGTTATTCCTTCATCAATAACCGCGTCTCATAGATCAAGGTGAATGTCATTCATAGTGAAACAGGGTTCAAAGGGTCAAGGGACCAGTCCTTCATCAATAACCGCGTCTCGTAGATTCAAGGGGAATGTCATTCATAGTGAAACAGGGTTCAAAGGGTCAAGGGACCAGTCAAGAAATGTGACCAATGATTAATCACGAAACGTGTCTGATAGGGTCAAGCATAGACCATACACCGGTATATGGACTCTGGTTCAAGGGACCAGTCATTGATCACGAAACGTGTCTGGTAGGTTCAAGCATAGACCATACACCGGTATATGGACTCTGGTTCCAGGGACCAGTCATTGATCACGAAACGTGTCTGGTAGGTTCAAGCATAGACCATACACCGGTATATGGTCTCTAGTTCAAGGGACCAGTCATTAATCACGAAACGTGTCTGATAGGTTCAAGCATAGACCATACACCGGTATATGGACTCTGGTTCCAGGGACCAGTCATTAATCACGAAACGTGTCTGATAGGTTCAAGCATAGACCATACACCGGTATATGGTCTCTGGTTCAAGGGACCAGTCATTGATCACGAAACGTGTCTGATAGGTTCAAGCATAGACCATACACCGGTATATGGACTCTGGTTCCAGGGACCAGTCATTAATCACGAAACGTGTCTGATAGGTTCAAGCATAGACCATACACCGGTATATGGTCTCTGGTTCAAGGGACCAGTCATTGATCACGAAACGTGTCTGATAGGTTCAAGCATAGACCATACACCGGTATATGGTCTCTTGTTCAAGGGACCAGTCATTAATCACGAAACGTGTCTGATAGGTTCAAGCATAGATCATACACCGGTATATGGTCTCTGGTTCAAGGGACCAGTCATTGATCACGAAACGTGTCTGATAGGTTCAAGCATAGACCATACACCGGTATATGGTCTCTTGTTCAAGGGACCAGTTATTGATCACGAAACGTGTCTGATAGGTTCAAGCATAGATCATACACCGGTATATGGTCTCTGGTTCAAGGGACCAGTCATTGATCACGAAACGTGTCTGATAGGTTCAAGCATAGACCATACACCGGTATATGGTGTCTGGTTCAAGGGACCAGTCATTGATCACTTAACTTGTCTCATAGATTCAAGAGACTAGTCATGCACTACGAACCATGTCTCAAAAGTTCAAGCGACTAGTTATTTATCGTAAGCTGTAGTAATACATCTTCCAATGTATTTATTACAATATGATCGATCCGACTTTCCAGCGTTTTTAGAGGGCATTCACCATTACGGTTCAAGTTACGCCTCTCTGCGGCAGAAATGATAAAACTTTACTTCAAACTGTAAATATTCCATAAATATTTAACAACTGAATGCCTGTCTGTTTTAATTTCTCCCCAAACAGTGTCTTCTTTACGGTCGTTATGAGACTGGGTTCCCAATCGTAGCTTAATGTTCACTCTATATCATGGATTAAGCGTGTTGCATGTTCATTCGGTTATGTTCATATCGCCGCTAACATTTGTTTCCGGTTTGCATTTAAATGGATATACGAGGGAGATATGTATTTAAAATAATTGGACAAAGGACACCTTGTATTTTTCCCCATGCTTTTTATTACCAATGCAGACAATTTATTACATTTTTATTATTCGATTTAAAGAAGCACTGCCAAGGGTGTCTAAATATCACGGATTATGTGGTTTAACAGTATTACACGTTCATGTGGTTATTTGAAGCATGTCACCATCAACAGTTGTTCCGATTAAATATAACATATAACATACAAAATGGGCGACATAAAATGTTCAATCATTGGAAAAGAGGTGTCTTGTTTTCCAGATTATCTTGACCATTGTAAGACCTTCGTGGATCCATCATACACGGATAGACTTGAAACTCAGGCAGTATTGGGAAAGATTTCTTTATTGAAACAGTGGACAACAACATAATATCGACAAAACCCTTACCACAATGAGAAAATACCTTCAAGTAGCATTTAATCCAACGGATTCATTACAACATAAATATAGTGTAATAATGTATCAATAATCACAGAAAGTCTGTTAAACCTTGAGTCTATTGTACGGTCCCGACTATATCCTAAGTATTATTAATCTTTATGGAACGGTGATGATAACAGGTGTTATCTCACAAACCGGCACTTGTCATAAACACATGCAAAGACAAGGCAGTTTTAAAGTAATACTGAAAGGTACACCTCCTCTTGTGTATAACACTGCGGTTGTAACAGATGCTCTGAGAAATACTCACATGAGCAAGCACAACTATGACGTGTGTCTTGTGTTGGATTTCATAAATCTAAAAGTGTGAGATCTAAAGACGTTTCTAACATATATAATATTTTCGTGACAACATAGTGTGGATACATGCAATTGTCTGTTTCAATAGCTTGTACGGTGAACTTGAGAAATAACTGTGCAGAACGGTTACTAGCCAGTCATAACGTATTTAAACTATATTACATATTTACACACAGGCGAGACTTAAAGCAGGCAGTGATTCAAGGATAAGAAAAGCCGTTTCGTTTCACACTTCAGATCAACAATTTTGTTAAATTTGTCATTTCCAGTTTCTCCTCTTTTGGCTGTCGAAAAAATTTAGTGAAACAATTTTGTGAAACCCCCCACCCCACCCCCATCATAATGATATTTATGATAATAACATGGCGTTTGAAAAGGCGCTGACGAATCATTTGAAAGCATTCAGCAGAAATTTCAAGAGATATGTGAAATAGATACAAATTAAAACTACAAGACATGTATTAATTCATAAATCATTAAAGTGTATAACTCCGTGACGGTGACGACATGGTAAAGTAATGAAGCACGAACGCCATGTGTGTGCAGTGAACAAGGGATGCCAAGACCAGACCGGTTCTCTGGGTATGCTGCGCTGGCGCTTCACTGACCTTGTGTAACGCCAGCTTTGAAGGAACACTGCAGCATACCCAGAGAACCTTGTTCGTTCTTAAGCAAACCCATTGAACTAGACTGTGACAAGACAAGAGTTGACCAAGGGCTATTGTCCTTGTTTCGAGTCGTCTGCCTCTGTACCGAAGTTGACAACGTGGGCAACGGTGGGTTTCTTCTTTGTTTCTTTGGCCCAGGGCTGGACCGTCACCCTCAGGAAGGCCAGGTACACGACGAGACTGACCGCACAAAGACCCACGATCACCATGAAGCTGTTCCTCCATTCCTCCTGGGTTTTCTGCAATCGTGCAAAATAAAATCTAAATTTATTATGTGTGTGTTTGTTGTTTAACGCCGCACTCAGCAATATTCCAGCTATATGACGGCGGTCTGTAAATAATCGAGTCTGGACTAGAAAATACAGTGATCAACAGCATGAGTATCGATCTACGAAATTGGGATACGATGACATGTCAATCAAGTCAGGGAGCCTGACCAACGGATCCCGTATGTCACCCTTACGACAAACATGTACTAGATCAATTAAATTTCTAACCCGGATCTTCACGGGTCTGTATGTAAATAGCTTTGTAAACCAGACCAGATAACATGCCCCTACTTAAACGTTTCATACATGCATGCTGGGTACCATTCCCAGGATTCCCAACCAAATATAAACATTGTATGACTTAAGCTACCAACATTTGGCGTCATGGCACCCGTGATGATGGGCGCCAGCACTCCCGCCACTCCGCTGAGACTGTTTCCCATACTGGTGATGGTCCCCGCGAATCTACAAACACAAAACACAAATCAATTGTACCATACTCTTCTGCTTTCAACGAGGGGCGGTAGGGTAACCTAGTGGTCAAAGCGTTCGCTCGTCACGCCGAATACCTGCGTACGATTCCTCGTATGGGTATAATGTATGAAGCCCATTTCTGGTTACCCCGCCTTATTATTGCTGGAATACTTCTAAATGAGGAGTAAAACTATACCCACCCAATCACTGTTATTCACCAAATTATCTTGATTTCGTTACGGTTTGTGTTGACCGTCTCAATCAGCAATGTTCTAGCTATACGACGGCAGTCAGTAACAAATCGAATGTAGACCAGATAATCCGATGATTAATCCCTTGATTATCCGCAGACGCGGACTTGGGACAAGTAACCCAGTCTGACAATCCGTGCCATTTTACAACTACGCTAGCTGCCATGGATTTGACGAATTGCGTGGGATCCGCTCATCTTAGGTCCATTACGACCTTGAGTCGGGTCTCACACACCCCAACTCCGTCTCTCGTAAATAGGGGCGGTAGGGTAGCCTAGTGGCTAAAGCGTTCGAATCCCCACATGGGTACTATGGATGAAGCCAGTTTCTGGTGTTCCCTGCCGTGATATTGCTGAAATATTGCTAAAAGCGGCGTAAAACTAAATTAACTCACTCACTATCATGAATAGACACTCACTCACTCACTATCATGCAAAGCCAAGCAGATTTCTCCAAAATATCACCCTCGACTGGAACAGTCAACGAACATGGCTTGTCTCAATTTCAGATCAAGGCCTACCAATTTCAAATACTGTTCATTTATAAATGACGGAAGCATTTTGGTCGGTGGGAAAGGCAACTCTGGGTCGTTTTCAGGCTTGTCAAAATGCATAGTTAAGTGCCCACTTACTTTGGCGCTATTTCAACTTCATTGATTTGATAGGCGGACTCGGCGAAAGCCTGCATGCACATGACTGCAGTGAAGAAGAAGACGGCGAGGGCACGCTGGTCGGCCGACACGAAACCCAGACACACCAGGAACACGGCCGAACCAACATTAGCTGTGAGGAAACAAGCATAATGAAACAGAGGAATTTATTGTTTATATTTCCAGTGAGTGAGTGAGTTTAGTTTTACGCTGCACTCAGCAATATTCCAGCTACATGGCGACTTATATTTCCAGAGTGTCCCTAAGTTGGTTCTTATTTGATATATATATAAAATCATATTTGATAGTGATCAACATTGTGAGAATATTTCTCTCACACACACACACACACACACACACACACACACACACACACACACACACACAAATGATAACGGGCGCAAATAATGAACTTTGCGAGTTCTGGAAGTGCATCAACTTTATGGAAATTTGGATCATTAACAGACATTAGACGTATACACTTCATAATCTTCATTACTGACATTTTTATTTCACTAAGAAATACACGTTCAGTCATGAATGTCAGTGTTTGTTGTTTTCCAATATGTCGCTGACACACCACCTCGCACACAACGCTTTGCGAACATGTATGCAGAAATAAGACATTTGGAACATCTTCGACAATCAAGGGAAGAGTGACACATGTGATAAGGGTGCCTGGGACACCCTGAAGTTGTTTGTTTATTATTTAATGCCGAACTCAGCAAGATTCCAGCTATATGACGGCGGTAATCTGGACCAGACAATCCAGTGACACTAAGAATCAAACTGACAAACATCGACCATGTCAGCGTATCCGCACTAGGTGTCCACTGACTCGAACATGGAAAGGTACAGGCGTCCCTGCAGAATGTACTTACACAGCGTCTGGAAGATGACCCGAGTCCAGTATACAGAGAGGATTTTCCGCTTGACCAGCAAGTCCGCCAGCAAACCAACCAGGACCGTGGCCATTCCCCTCGCGAGGTGTGGGACGGACGACAGCAACCCATTCTGCACAACAAGCCCTTCAACAATAACCACGTTCTACGTCCACCTGGGAGTGCTGGAGTGGTCAATATATGTCTCTATAATACATTGTAGACAGCGCCACACATTGTCCCACTTCTCACCCCACAATACTTTCCTTTAACACACCATATCTTACCATACCCTACACCCATTGGCGGAACCAGAGGGTGTGTGTGTCAACACACACACACACACACACACACACACACACACACACACACACACACACACACACACACACACACACACACACACACACACACACACACACACACACACACACACACACACACACCCCTTTGAAAATAACTTAAGACCACATTGAAGATTTTTTTTGCGTTGGCGGAGCCAGTGGGGGGTTCAGGGGTTCGAACACCCTCCCCCCTTTCAAAATTCCTGGATCCGCCCATGCCTACACCACCACGTGCACATCACTTCTTACTTACTATGTCGTATACATCCTTCCGTAACACTTCTAATCCGAATGTACCATGTACCATGTACCATGTACCATGCACCATGCAAATTTCGTCTTATCGTGGAACCCTCTTTATCAGCACACTCTTAAGTTCTCATACTGTACCAAACCACAATCGGAACCTCCCACGTGACCAGTTACCTCATATATGTTGAGATGCAGGACTTCATGCATGTAGGTGGGGCCACTTGTGGTTAAACTGTAGTCCACCCAATCGGAAACCATGTGGATCACCAGACAACCAATCACCGGCTTGGACGTCAGGATTGCTCGCCAAGGGATTGCAACATTCTGAAACACAAGCCTCGTCAATCACGCATAATGGATAATGGCTTGTGTTCGCGAACACCCGGTGTCATCACGGATGATCAGTGATCCAGGCACGGAAGTGTCACCATTAGTTTGCCTGCCGTGCCCACATGAACCAATTTCAGTGGATATGCTTGTCTTAGACGTATATTTATATTGAAAGAGAAAACTTAATGGTTTAGTTTTCAATATTAACAAAACTTAAGATCGCTTCAAAACATGAAAACTTGTACGTAAATCCTGATAACGGAAGCTGTAAAATATTCAGAAGGGCGACAAGTTCAAAGTAACACTGGCAAGGGAGAGAACTCACAATGACATAGCTCGTACTATTAAAAGTTGTCACATGACCTTAGTTATCGTATATGTAGATTGTTGAACGTTCTGAACATAAGCACAGAGTCAGCGTAGACCAGGATCCGGTTGTAATACGACCTGTCAAAAAACAAACCTCTTCGTATGAGACGTCGATGTTGGCCACGATGTATTCGCGCTCCCGACGGGAGATACGGGGGTCGCTGGCGGGGTTGTTGGCGGTAAACAACTGCCACAGAACGAACCAGATGAGGCCTCCCGCACCTGTACAATCAAATTACATGAACTAAGGATGCCCAGTCTCTATGCATTAGGCTGACGTGTTACCGCTAAGTGAAAGTTGACATATTATTTTGTGTACATTTGTCAGAAATATGACCAGCTAATGTCCATAAGAACGGCCGACATAAGCAGATTGTTATTTTAAAAGCAGACAGGATAGGCAAGCAGAGATGGAGTCGGCAGACAGCGGGAAGAGCGTGTTCAGACCCGCATGGGACAAGCCAGGGACAAGCCAGGGACAAAGAGGGGCGAACACTGTCCAGCCAATCCAGCCATCTCCTGCCCATGGGTCAGCCTCACGTCGCCGCCTTCCCCTGATAGTCTGTTGGACACATAGATGTGCTGCCAGAAAAACACCCTTACATTGTACGCTACTAAGACTCGTGTTGTCAGAAGAGTGTCAAGCGGTGTTTTTAGTCCCACCCATACCCCAGTTGTCAAATGTCCGACGTCATCGTCGACGGCACGAAATCATTTCCAAAGTCGTTAATGAACCCGTGGCGGATTCAAATGTCATCACTGATCAAGTGGTCTATCATATATAGCCAAACAGTTGAAGAAGTTGCGACAAAACGATTCTGCAGTAAATCTGCTGTAGGTACAAAGATCGAGTTGATAGTTTGTGCATTTCAGCGTTCTGTTCACAAGTGTTCACATGAAGAACATCAACAAAGTTTTATAGATAAACTTGCAAGATGATTCTGAATGATCAATAGAATCTCACACTCGACAACTTTATCTACTCGTGTTGATACAAGTGATCTCAAGGGACTACAGGTGATCTCAAGGGACAACAGGTGATCTCAAGGGACAACAGATGATCTCAAGGGACAACAAGTGATCTCAAGGGACAACAGGTGATCTCAAGGTCTCAAGGGACAACAGGTGATCTCAAGGGACAACAGGTGAAGATCTCAAGGGACAACAGGTGATCTCAAGGGACAACAGGTGATCTCAAGGGACAACAGGTGATCTCAAGGGGCAACAAGTGATCTCAAGGGACAACAGGTGATCTCAAGGTCTCAAGGGACAACAGGTGATCTCAAGGGACAACAGGTGAAGATCTCAAGGGACAACAGGTGATCTCAAGGGACAACAGGTGATCTCAAGGGACAACAGGTGATCTCAAGGGGCAACAAGTGATCTCAAGGGACAACAGGTGATCTCAAGGGACAACAGATGATCTCAAGGGACAACAGGTGATCTCAAGGGACAACAGATCATCTCAAGGGACAACAGATCATCTCAAGGGACAACAGGTGATCTCAAGAGACAACAGATCATCTCAAGGGACGACAGGGGACAACAGGTGATCTCAAGGGACAACAGATCATCTCAAGGGACAACAAGTGATCTCAAGGGACAACAGGTGATCTCAAGGGACAACAGGTCATCTCAAGGGACAACAGGTCATCTCAAGGGACAACAGATCATCTCAAGGGACAACAAGTGATCTCAAGGGACAACAGGTGATCTCAAGAGACAACAGGGGACAACAGGTGATCTCAAGGGACAACAGGGGACAACAGGTGATCTCAAGGGACAACAGGGGACAACAGGTGATCTCAAGGGACAACAGGGGACAACAAGTGATCTCAAGGGACAACAGGTGATCTCAAGGGACAACAAGTGATCTCAAGGGACAACAGGTGATCTCAAGGGACAACAGGGGACAACAAGTGATCTCAAGGGACAACAGGTGATCTCAAGGGACAACAAGTGATCTCCAGGGACAACAGGTGATCTCAAGGGACAACAGGGGACAACAGGTGATCTCAAGGGACAACATATCATCTCAAGGGACAACAGGTGATCTCAAGGGACAACAGGGGACAACAGGTGATCTCAAGGGACAACAGATCATCTCAAGGGACAACAGGGGACAACAAGTGATCTCAAGGGACGACAGGGGACAACAGGTGATCTCAAGGGACAACAGATCATCTCAAGGGACAACAGGGGACAACAGGTGATCTCAAGGGACGACAGGGGACAACAGGTGATCTCAAGGGACAACAGATCATCTCAAGGGACAACAAGTGATCTCAAGGGACAACAGGTGATCTCAAGAGACAACAGATCATCTCAAGGGACGACAGGGGACAACAGGTGATCTCAAGGGACAACAGGGGACAACGGGTGATCTCAAGGGACGACAGCTCAAGGGACAACAAGTGATCTCAAGGGACAACAGGTGATCTCAAGAGACAACAGATCATCTCAAGGGACGACAGGGGACAACAGGTGATCTCAAGGGACAACAGGGGACAACAGGTGATCTCAAGGGACGACAGGGGACAACAGGTGATCTCAAGGGACGACAGGGGACAACAGGTGATCTCAAGGGACAACAGGTGATCTCAAGGGACAACAGATGAGATTTCCTGTGAAACATATTTTCGAGAATTCAGAGACAAAGTAGACCTGCACCTATATACATATACCTGATATGTAAAAGCTGAGCTTCCAGCCGTCCGACATTGCGCTGCATAAGATTCCAGTGAGGGAAAAGGCTGCAACTGTCCCAATAAAGCGACCTGTAACAAAGTTGGGTTTGTTAATTCTCCCTTAAATACTGTCCCAAACTATAGTCTTTTTGCAGTGAAAACGTACCGATGAATTTCACTTTAAGCCAAAAAGTAAATCAAATAAAGTGAAATTAAGATTGCGAATCCTCACTTTACCTTGCCACATGAACATTTAAACCTCAGAATTTTATTCAACTTTGGATAAAAGGTGTTTAACAAGCAATCATAGTTTCAAATCGCCATTATTGGTTTGTATTACAAGGGGGTATGCACATTAAATGAAACCCCGAGAACAAGACGGGTTGGTTTCTACGGTAGTCTAAGTTAACGCTCATCACGTACCGCACGTGCATTTGTTTCACTGTTCCAACTATTGCGCTTACCCCCTTGTAATACAAACCAATAACAGCGATTTGAAACTATGATCGTTTGTACTGGCAACGAACAGAGTGAGGTTTGTTAGTGGGCTTGACGTGTAACATTCTGGTATGTGATGAAGCCCAGGACGACTCACCGCTGGCGCTGATGGTGGTCAGCGTGGCCAGTTCATTCCGGGGCGCCCACTTGCCCACATACTCTGGATCCCTGGAAACAAGATCGCCTGGAAGACGCATCGTCATCATCATCATCATCATCATCATCATCATAATCAACTACTACTTCTACAACTGACAACTACCTCGTTTTCGTCTTCCTCGTCATTGTAGTGAAGTATTAGCCGTTAGCTCTTAGTTCGTTAATATTGCTTTAAAATCTATCATTTAGTCGGCTTCCCTACTACTACTCCTACTACTACTACTACTACTACTACTACTGGAACTAATATCACAACTTCTGCTACAACAACAACTACACTTGCCACTACTACTGCTGGAAGAAGAACTATTACTACTACTTTTTGTTCAACTACTTCTATTTCTTCTACAACTGGAAGAAATACTATTACTACTACTTTTTTGGGCAACTACTTCTACTACTACTGCTACTGCTACTACTACTACTACAACTACTACTACTACTACTACTGCTACTACTACTACTTCTACTACTACTGTTACTACTACTACAACTACTACTACTACTATGAACTTGAGCATGACAACGGTATACCTCGATCTGTAGAGGATATGTCATTTAGAAACAAAGAAGCGTCATCATATTCATGTCTTATATCCAAATCGGTTCACGGTAAGTATTTACCGCCATATAGCTGGAATATTGCTGGGTGCGGCGTTCAACAACAAACAAACATTTGAGTACAGGTCCTGATTACCTACCCCGCCTAAGCCAGCGATGAGCCTCAGGGCGTATATGAGGCGGTGCTCCAGCGTCAGGCAGTACGGGATGATGATGGTCGCCACGCCTGCGAGCATCAGGCCGCCGCCCACATAGTACCTGATGACGTCGTGCTTCAAGTACCAGATACCCAGGAACGTGCTCGAGAAGAACCCCGCGAAAAACATGGCGAGAATGAGAGACTGCTCCGTCTTGTTCCAGGGAAGGCCGTCGCTCTGAAATGTAAACATCGTCGATGTCAATATATGACAAGACGTCTGGTGAGTGAGTGAGTAAGTGTGTGTGTTTGCGTGCGTGCGTGTTTGCGTGTGCGTGCATGGATGCGAGTGTGTTTGTGTGTGGCGGCGAGACGTTCAAGGGGAGATTACCCGTCCCTCGATGTTCAGAGTTGCGTCCCTTATCCAATGAATCCTGGTCATTGATGAGTGAGGAGTGACCGAGTGAGTATAGTTTTACGCCGCTTTTAGCAATATTTCAGCAATATCACGGCTCGGGACACCGGAAATGGGCTTCACACATTGTAACCATGTGGGGAATCGAACCCGGGCCTTCGGCGTGACGATCAAACGCTCAAATAACTAGGCTTCTCCACCGCCCTGCCAGTTATGATGTTATCGTTATTGTGATATGTCTGTACCACTAACTTAGACGCCTACGTCCTTTAACACTTGAGATTTCTGTCCATCTGGTAGGTCGTGATGCTGTTCAAAGCGGAGTGTAGGAAAACAGCTTCACTGGTAATATAATCTAAATACAAACATCAAAATGCCTTCTACCTGTTCAGACACGGGTTGGAATTGATCTTCAGCAACCCATACTGGTCGTAACAGGCGACTAACGGATCGGGTTTATAAGAAATATTCGCTAAAAAAAAGTAGATAATGCTATTCCGACAAAGGAGAGTCATGTTTTCTGAGGGATCTCTGTTTGTTTATCAGTGATCTGTCATCTATGTTAACTAGGTCTGGACATTAACGATTCTGGCAAGGGCAATGAAGTGATTTGTATTATCGGCACGATCCGGATCTCGCTGGCATGCAGTCAACAAAGTCGCGTTAAGTCGCCTCGTGTGACCAGCATAAGTTGCTGGAGGCTGTCCTAATACACCGCGTATCACAACGATAACGAGGAATCCGACGACAACAATGAAAATTACCATGCTACGATTTTTAGTAAATATTATTAAGGGGCGATTAACGGGATCGGGTGGTCATCGGTTCCCAATTGCGCTGATTGATGCTCATGCTGTTGATCACTGGATTGTCTGGTCCAGACTCCATTATTTACAGACCGCCGCCATATAGCTGGAATATTGCTGAGTGAACTCACTCACTCACACACAAATAAGCTATTATATTATTATTATATTACCTCTTTATACACAGCCTCCGTTTCATGGGAGACAGTTGAATTGGAAGGAGACGATGTGGTGTTGTGCCAAGGATATGTCAGAACGCCCTCTCCCTTAACCATACAGACGATGGCAATGCCCAGCTGGTCCCGCATGGCAGACACCCAAAACATGGCCCCAAAACCCATGATGGCCAGCGTCCATCTCTGGGGGAACGCAGACCGACAACCTGTACAACAAATAATGGAACTCGAACGAAATTGCTTACAAATATCTTACCACGAAAGAGATTCACAGACCTAGCCATGAAGCTTGAAGGAATGGGTGTAACTTATTAAATACATAATCCATTCACGAACATGTTACGGGAAACACAACACGATTCGCGAAAATACACCAATGTTTCAATCAACGTTTTAGATGTTCTAAAAGCATAATGACATGCAGGTCCAAAGCTGTTTTCAAAGGACATTGTGTGTTTATTATTCAGTGTATTCAGAATAATTTCTGTGAAGTTTGTCAAATAACAAAGCCTGACGCATCTTCCTGCAACAGGTCAATGCCTCTAGCATCTACTGCTGGTTCCAAAGGTGTTTCCACTTCGGTACATGGAGAACAGAAAATTCACGAGGATTGCTTCGATCTTCTCAAAAGCAACCTGATGTCTTAGACTAATTTGACTCTTTCACCAAGAAATTAGTGCGAAGGGTTGCCACAAGTGAAAATGTTTGACGACATTTACGGTAGTAACCAGCCATTCCTACAACTCTGGTAAGATCCTCTTTGTTTGGGAGAAGGGGGAATTATGAAATAGATTCCACCTTTGCTGTAGCTCTACTTGCTCTATGCCATGGCCTGTGAATCATGTGCCTGTGCAAATTCACAAATTTCAGCCTTGGCTTGGCTTCAAAAAAAGTACGGAACTGTTCAGGTGTCCCTCCTATTCCATGCAATGAGTGATGGTAACGTCGATGTAGGCGCCAACTCCCTCGTGATTGCCGGTTATGTCGTTGCTGAGGAGCTGGAAGTTGACTTGAGCGTTTTTGAACCCAAACTTGAAACACTGACATATTGATAAAGTCCAGATGTAGTCCCAAAACACACTTGGCACGCTAGGTCTGCAGAGTTTGGCGTTAAACAAACCAAAAAGAAAACCAAGTGTTTTAAAGACTCCCTTAAATATCAAACAACAACAAATGAATGTCTTCATCATAGTCCCTCTCAGTCCGTAGTATGTCCTTATGAAACTGATTTAGTCTTTCCGAAGCGCCCTGAGATTCAGTGTGATATGCACTAGACTTAACCTGAGTTATGTCTAACTGACGCATAGCCTGCTGGAGTACACCTGACATGAAACGTGAGTCTGTAACTGTTTGAAGCGTCTGCGGCAAAAATCAATTGTAAAGAACTTCACCAAAGCCCCCAGCCGTAATTTTCCTAAAGGAATAGCCGGTGGACATACGTGATGGCAAACATGTACTGGTTCAGGCTAAAGACCAGCACAATCAATGCTGACATTGCAGAGAGGCGCTTCAATAGCGGGACTTGGTTTCAAAGGTGCCGTTGGGAATTTTTGATTAGGTTGGCCAAGCATTTGACATACATGGCACATCATGCCACAAATAAGGCCAAATATAATTGGACACAAGTTACGTTCACGCCAAAATGACCTGCCAAAGGAGTTTCATGTACCAAACTAGTAACATATTGTCGACAGAAAACAATCTGATAAAAAACTCTCCATTCATTATCAACAGGTACATCTGGCGGCTCCATTTCCTTATCAAAACACTATCCCTGAAATAACAGCAAAATGGAACCTTGTCAGCGTCTTCTGGGGAGAGTGTCCTGTTGGCAGGACTTTACGTTCTGGGTCTTCTCCCTGCAAATGAACCACCTGCTCCCTGCCAAGAATTTGAGTATTCTCAATCATTCACGAAAATGATCCATAACGTGCCAGCGAAAAATCATAACTGGAATTATTTTCAGATGAAATGAGTCCACCTCAGCACGAGTAATAAGTTACTTATAACACATGAAGGAAGAATACCTGGAGTTTCTCTTTTAAGATGTTTGTACTTTCCGAAGTGCTCATGACAAACAACCGGATCTGCTAAATCATTCCCAATAAGAATACCTTCGAGAGGGAGAGTTTCTACTACCCCCACCTTAACCAACATAGACACAAGTCAGGTCAGGTTCAAATTCACAAAATGGAGATGAGATGCACACTGGTAAACAACATGAACCCACGTACAAAACCTCAGAGTGAGCTGCTGACTCCTCAGAAAGTGACTAATCATAATCACTATATTAAAATCAGAGTTGGAAGAGCACCAGTATCCCTCAAAACGGTAAAGGGTAAAAATGTCACCTTTAACTGACAGATACCCTTTACCAACAAACAAAAACTCTTCTCTGTTAATGACAGCCTTGGTGACAAAAGCATTGGGGAAAGAATATTTCAAAGCGAGCTTTCTACACACAGAAATGCCCTCTCTTCCGGCAATTCAAATTAGATTCCGACTATATTTTGGAGATGTGTTTATGAATGACTATTAACTGTGACGGTAGCTAAGTATATCCTACCACACGGGTGGAAACAGCACTAAACAAAAGCTTTCACCTGTTCAACCGTCTAAACTTGGGGCCCCTGGTCAAGGACGCAGAGCAAGGGAACTAGTGTGGTTTTACGCCGCCTTTAGCAATATTTCCAGCAATATCACGACGGGAGACGCTAGAAATGGGCTTCACACGTTGTACCCATGTGTGGGAACTCGTACCTAGGTCTTCTACGCGACGAGCAAACACTAGGGTACCCAACGGTATGAGATAACATCCGTGTTGATTCGGGGGATAAGCCATTTCGGCAATGCATACCAACGCTGTTCCATTGGTGTACCTTAGATCTTTGTCTTAATACATGTATAACTTACGCTCTAGCCTTCGGGTGTAATCTAGAATATTAATGGTCCAATAACCACTTCCCATTCACAGATTTCCAGGTACAATCCAACATTCTCTTTCCGTGATTTCAAAAAGCTTCATAGACTCTTGTTCAAGTTGTTTGATCGAGGTTACAGTATTCATGTTTCTTATTTGATCGAGGTTACAATATTCATATTTCTAAGGTAGTATTGTAGACGTGTGGAATGCTTTTCCAAATTTGCAATTCCTATGCAATCTTTAACTTGACTCGTCCGCTCGTCACGCCGAAGGCCCGGGGTTCCAATCCCCACATGGGTACAATGTGTGAAGCCCATTTCTGGTGTCCCCCAGCCGTGATATTGCTGGAATATTGTTAAACGCGGTGTAAAACTAAACTCAAACACTCACTCGCTTAACCTGACTTGTAGTGAGTGTGTGAGTTTAGTTTTACGCCGCACTCAGCAATATTCCAGTTATATGCCGGCGGTATGTAAATAATCGAGTCTGGCCCATACAATCCAGTGATCAACAGCATGAGCATCAATCTGCGCAACTGGGAACCGATGACATGTGTCAACCAAGTCAGCGAGCCTGACCACCCGATCCACCCGTTACCTGACTTGTACCACATGATAAAGTGAGTTTCTTCCCTTTGCATAATTTTGTGACATACGCACCCGATTTGTCAGGAGACTTTCAGCACTTATAACCTTGTATCACCACTGTTGGAAAGGGATTTGTAAACAAGGAATAACCGCGACGTTTGAAGCTTTGGATTTCTAAGCACGTTATTCTGGTATGGTGTGATGTTCATGGTGGCGTTTAATCCCCGTTATACAACGTATATAAGACTGACTGACTGAGTTTGGTTTTACGCCGCTTTTAGCAATATTCCAGCAACATCACGGCGGGGGACACCAGAAATGGGCTTCACACACACTACCCATGTGGGGATTCGAACCCGGGTTTTCGGCGTGACGAGCCAACGCTTTAACCACTAGGCCACCCCACCGCCCCACGTATATAAGAACCATAAACAGAAGCTGTAATACTGACACGGTTTCCGTGATATTTCACTAGTCATAACCATGCATGTACTGGCGTAGTGAGGTCGTGTGACACTTATGTAACTCCCAATCAAAGACATGTAGCATACAGGTATCTGGGGGAGAGACTCACTCCTGAAGCTGGTAATAAGGGGAACACCGTCCACGATGAGTTCACAATTTGTATGAAGACTGAAGGACTTCGCCAGGGAGCGGGGTGTTGGCTCGACACGGGTTTCCCTGGCTACAGCAGTACTGGCGGTTGAGACGACGTGATGTATGTCGGTCATATGCTTAACCAGGTTCTTGTATTTCACAAAAAATCAGAGATGAGAAAAACTCAGAATAGACTGAAAATAAAGTTAAATATACGTAGAAAGTAAATGTTTTAACGATATTTCCACTCACATTTTCGTTGCTCGACAACATCCGGCGCCATATTGGTTCGTCGTCAGCAACTTCTGGAAACTATGTGTCTGTAGATGCTGCTCACGTCCACTCAGCAGTAGGGAGCGAGTGTTTCATTCAAATTGTGTCCACGTATATGTGGGTTGTTATGAATGCATGCTCAGAATGAAATATGATTTAGGACACCATTTTCAGAAAATGCACCTCGAAACAATCAATAAACAAATGTCTAGACGTCAACCTAACTTTAGGGAGTGCATATTTTGCACCTGCAGGTGTCTGTCACCGGTCAGACAGCAATTGAACCCGTGTCCAGACTGAGTTGACCAAAACAATCAGGATAAAAGAAAGATAGTTATATAGGTAACTTTTTTAATAGGCGATCACCGTGATATTGATAATAGGTTCCTGAGGTCACGGAGAAACATGAGGGTACATGTAAACACTTTTACACTGAAACGAATAACAACAAAAATATTGCTAAAATATGCAGTCCCTAAAGTTAAGTTGACAGACTATTTAGCTTTATATATTCAGGCCTACCCAATAAATGCATCATGTAAAATGTACTTTAAATGCCTACATTGCAACGAAATCAACATGTCAAATGTCCGAAATGCGGAGGGACAGAGAAAAAGCTTTCAGCGTAATGAACAATGGGCAAACACATCTAAATCCGTTCAAGTTCAATAAAACGCCACATAACTAGTGTGATTAAACACACCTGCTTCAAGACAAGCAACAACTCTCCGGTGTACAGAAAATATCGCTCATACTGTTAATGTAGCAGCAGTACACATCTGTGTAAAACATAACAACTGATATTTGTGTCTCCTTTGTGTTTAATATAACTCGACTAAAGCAAGACAGTATGTGTTACCAGCATCATTCATTGCAAGTTACCGACATCCAGAGTTTGAGTTACCGACATTCTCGCGCGATTTTAAAAATGCTTATTCTTCAACACATAGGCATTAATAAGCAAATTCAGAGCATTGAATGCATTTCCACCATCAAAGTTTATCAGTGTGCTAAATAATGTTGATCGTATGCACGTGGAAGGCTGCTAATTCGAGGGGAATAATCGCCAAGCGATCTTACCTGCCGCCATGTTGGGATACTGGTAACGTGCGTTACCAGCGGCATCTTAGATCCAGTGTGTATAGGCCTATTTGACAGACAGATAGACAGAGAGACAGACATTTTATTCAGTAAAAAGGCCACTGGCCCAAAATACATTCATAAATATATATTTTGCATGAGTTTTAAACACAAACAACAGAATTTAATTTTTTTTCTAACATTATATAAAAATAGACATTTATATTTGATGAAGACATTAGATTAACAAATTTGCGTTGTGATAGAGGATGTCTGAAGAGACATATTTTAAGTATAGCATAAATGATTTTTAATCTTGATAGTTTGTGGTTGCCAAGGCGAAATAATTGTTGTACCGAAGGTCGAATTAAGTATTTATTTGGGATGCTTTCCTTTCGAATGTTCTTTAATGGATATATGTATATAAGGGGAGGTAACTATTGCCTATCATCTCAGTTGTGTTGAAATCATTCTTATCCTGGATGCTCAGCCTAATTTCGAAAATTGAACGTTGTTGAAGTCAGGTATCGCAACCGTTGTCTTACTATAACTGCTTTGTGTTGCTGATTTGAATTTGTACTGTCACCGGAATACCTTGGTAGTGATTTGTATTACTTTGTAAACTCCAAACATATTTAACTTTAAAATACAATTATTAATTGTATCATATTCCTTTGTTGGTATCACAATATATTCTTTTACGGACTGAATTCAAGTTTAGTTTCAACACATTACTACATCTGTTGATATTGCCGATTATACACAGAATAGAATAGAATTGTCAGAGACGTTTAATGTTATGTATTGCTAATTTTACATAGCATGGTATATGTCGGAGTCATTTCATCACTGATTACGTTTATTGTTAGAGATTGTTGATTATACATACGTAGCATATGTTAGAGTCATTTCATGATTGATTACGTTTATTGTTATGTATTGTTGATTATACATAAACATCATTGTTAGAGTCATTTCATCACTGATTACGTTTATTGTTATTGATTGTTCATAATACATACATAGCATATGTTAGAGTTATTTCATCACTGATTACGCTTATTTTTATATATTGTTGATTATACATAAATATCATTGTTAGAGTCATTTCATCACTGATAACGTTTATTGTTATAGATTGTTGATTAAACATACATAGCATATGTTAGAGTTATTTCATCACTGATTACGTTTATTGTTATATATTGTTGATTATACATACATAGCATATGTTAGAGTCATTTCATCACTGATTACGTATATTGTTATATATTGTTGATTATACATACATAGCATATGTTAGAGTCATTTCATCACTGATTACGTTTATTGTTATAGATTGTTGATTATACATACATAGCATATGTTAGAGTCATTTCATCACTGATTACGTATATTGTTATATATTGTTGATTTTACATACATAGCATATGTTAGAGTCATTTCATCACTGATTACGTATATTGTTATATATTGTTGATTATACATACATAGCATAGGTTAGAGTCATTTCATCATTGATTACGTTTATTGTTATAGATTGTTGATTATACATACATAGCATATGTTAGAGTTATTTCATCACTGATTACGTATATTGTTATATATTGTTGATTATACATACATAGCATAGGTTAGAGTCATTTCATCATTGATTACGTTTATTGTTATATATTGTTGATTATACATACATAGCATATATTAGAGTCATTTCATCACTGATTACGTATATTGTTATATATTGTTGATTATACATACATAGCATAGGTTAGAGTCATTTCATCACTGATTACGTATATTGTTATATATTGTTGATTATACATACATAGCATATGCTAGAGTCATTTCATCATTGATTACGTTTATTGTTATAGATTGTTGATTATACATACATAGCATATGTTAGAGTCATTTCATCATTGATTACGTTTATTGTTATTGATTCTTCATAATACATACATAGCATATGTTAGAGTCATTTCATCACTGATTACGTTTATTGTTATATATTGTTGATTATACATACATAGCAAATGTTAGAGTTATTTCATCACTGATTACGTTTATTGTTATATATTGTTGATTATACATACATAGCATAGGTTAGAGTCATTTCATCACTGATTACGTATATTGTTATATATTGTTGATTATACATACATAGCATATGCTAGAGTCATTTCATCATTGATTACGTTTATTGTTATAGATTGTTGATTATACATACATAGCATATGTTAGAGTCATTTCATCATTGATTACGTTTATTGTTATTGATTCTTCATAATACATACATAGCATATGTTAGAGTCATTTCATCACTGATTACGTTTATTGTTATATATTGTTGATTATACATACATAGCATATGTTAGAGTCATTTCATCACTGATTACGTTTATTGTTATATATTGTTGATTATACATACATAGCATAGGTTAGAGTCATTTCATCACTGATTACGTATATTGTTATATATTGTTGATTATACATACATAGCATATGCTAGAGTCATTTCATCATTGATTACGTTTATTGTTATAGATTGTTGATTATACATACATAGCATATGTTAGAGTCATTTCATCATTGATTACGTTTATTGTTATTGATTCTTCATAATACATACATAGCATATGTTAGAGTCACTTCATCATTGATTACGTTTATTGTTATATATGGTTGATTATACATACATAGCATATGTTAGAGTCATTTCATCATTGATTACGTTTATTGTTATACATTGTTCATTATACATACATAGCATATGTTAGAGTCATTTCATCATTGATTACGTTTATTGTTATATATTGTTGATTATACATAAATATCAGTGTTAGAGTCATTTCATCACTGATTACGTTTATTGTTATTGATTGTTCATAATACATACATAGCATATGTTAGAGTCATTTCATCACTCATTACGTTTATTGTTAGAGATTGTTGATTATACATACATAGCATATGTTAGAGTCATTTCATCACTGATTACGTTTATTGTTATTGATTGATCATAATACATTCATAGCATATGTTAGAGTCATTTCATCATTGATTACGTTTATTGTTATAGATTGTTGATTATACATAAATATCATTGTTAGAGTCATTTCATCACTGATTACGTTTATTGTTATTGATTGTTCATAATACATACCTAGCATGAGTTAGAGTCATTTCATCACTGATTACGTTTATTGTTATACATTGTTGATTATACATAAATATCATTGTTAGAGTCATTTCATCACTGATTACGTTTATTGTTATATATTGTTGATTATACATGCATAGCATATATTAGAGTCATTTCATCACTGATTACGTTTATTGTTATATATGGTTGATTATACATACATAGGATATGTTAGAGTCATTTCATCACTGATTACGTTTATTGTTATATATTGTTGATTATACATACATAGCATATCTTAGAGTCATTTCATCACTATTTTACGTTTATTGTTATATATTGTTGATTATACATAAATATCATTGTTAGAGTTATTTCATCACTGATTACGTTTATTGTTATGTATTGTTGATTATACATACATAGCATATATTAGAGTCATTCCATTACTGATTATGTTTATTGTTATATATTGTTGATTATACATACATAGCATATGTTAGTCATTTCATCATTGATTACGTTTATTGTTATATATGGCTGATTATACATATATAGCATATATTAGAGTCATTTCATCACTGATTACGTTTATTGTTATATATGGCTGATTATACATATATAGCATATATTAGAGTCATTTCATCACTGATTACGTTTATTGTTATATATTGTTGATTATACATACAAAGTATATATTAGAGTCATTTCATCACTGATTACGTTTATTGCTATATATTGTTGATTATACATACATAGCATATGTTAGAGTTATTTCATCATTGAGTACGTTTATTGTTATATATGGTTGATTATACATACATAGCATATGTTAGAGTCATTTCATCATTGATTACGTTTATTATTATATATTGTTGATTATACATAAATAGCATATGTTAGAGTCATTTCATCACTGATTACGTTTATTGTTATATATTGTTGATTATACATACATTGGGTTTGTTAGAGTCATGTCATCACTGATTCCGTTTATTGTTATACATTGTTCATTATACATACATAGCATATGTTAGTCATTTCATCACTGAATACGTTTATTGTTATACATTGTTGATTATACATAAGTATCATTGTTAGAGACATTTCATAACTGATTACGTTTATTGTTATATATTGTTGATTATACATGCATAGCATATATTAGAGTCATTTCATCACTGATTACGTTTATTGTTATATATTGTTGATTATACATACATAGGATATGTTAGAGTCATTTCATCACTATTTTACGTTTATTGTTATATATTGTTGATTATACATAAATATCATTGTTAGAGTCATTTCATCACTGATTACGTTTATTGTTATGTATTGTTGATTATACATACATAGTATATATTAGAGTCATTTCATCACTGATTACGTTTATTGTAAGAGATTGTTGATTATACATACATAGCATATGTTAGGGTCATTTCATCATTGAGTACGTTTCTTGTTATATATGGTTGATTATACATACATAGCATATGTTAGAGTCATTTCATCATTGATTACGCTTATTTTTAAATATTGTTGATTATACATAAATATCATTGTTAGAGTCATTTCATCACTGATTACGTTTATTGTTATTGAGTGTTCATAATACATACATAGCATATGTTAGAGTAATTTCATCACTGATTACGTGTATTGTTATATATTGTTGATTATACATAAATAGCATATGTTAAAGTCATTTCATCACTGATTACGTTTATTGTTATACATTGTTGATTATACATACATAGCATATATTAGAGTCATTTCATCACTGATTACGTTTATTGTTATATATGGCTGATTATACATATATAGCATATATTAGAGTCATTTCATCACTGATTACGTTTATTGTTATATATTGTTGATTATACATACATAGCATATGTTAGAGTTATTTCATCATTGAGTACGTTTATTGTTATATATGGTTGATTATACATACATAGCATATGCTAGAGTCATTTCATCACTGATTACGTTTATTGTTATATATTGTTGATTATACATACATAGCATATGTTAGAGTCATTTCATCACTGATTACGTTTATTGTTATATATTGTTGATTATACATAAATATCATATGTTAGAGTCATTTCATCATTGAGTACGTTGATTGTTATATATGGTTGATTATACATACATAGCATATGTTAGAGTCATTTCATCACTGATTACGAATATTGTTATATATGGTTGTATATACGCAGCATTGTCGGACCCATTTCACCAGTGATTGCTGGTTACACATAGCCTATATGAGATTCACGCTCCAGCTGATTACATCGGTTAGGGCTGGCGTGTTTTCCCCAGGAATCGTGTTTGTCTCTGGCCACGGGGATGAACTAACATTTAACATCGGTTACCACACATGCACCTGTTGCATCCAGGGTTAGGCATTTATCAGCACATCGCAATCAAACAAAACACCCAATGTTGTTTTCCCCGCCATGTGTCAGATCACGTTCCGCCCCACTCCGTTTTTCACACCCGTTAGTGTATCCAGAGTGCACCCTACTATGCAGTACACACACAGTTTCAGATACTGCAGTCTGCTAATAGCGGTTGTCATAATGGAACACTCAATAACCAGCGACACATGTAGATCATGTTTATTTGCTATGGCTCTATCCGAAAATGAAATTGCAGGATTTCCGTGACTATCCGAGTCACGTGACTGAACTACATCAAATTAAATTTAAATATCAAACTTATATTGTTATTAATGCTGCAATTCTTTATGTACAGTCACAAGGTGAACTGACGTTATTTTTCTGTTTTAATCACGGCTCTTCTATTATACTACCTCTGAGTTTGTCCCACCCCTTGTGTTATACTCCCCTAGTTCCACTTAAGTATTGATTTGTGAACTCAGTCACTGTTAATTACAGCACGTGTCTTGGTTTGTTTTGTTTTTGGTTTTGGTTTCGCACCAAGTTCTCTTACTGACTGTTTGCAGGTAAACGTTTAACTTTAAGTTTCAGATTCCCTTTATGACAGTAGTGTGCAATCCACGTTTATACCCCCAAAAATTAAGAATCAAATAACCCTTAATGGGTAAATGTAGCCAGTATTTAGCATTGATACAACCGGTTCCTTAACGCCTTACGTACGCCTTCAGATGTGTCATCACTTATTTTCATTAGGTGAGTGAGTGAGTTTTGTTTTACGCCGCACTCAGCAATATTCAAGCTATATGGCGACGATCTGTAAATAATCGAATCTGGACCAGACAACCCAGTGATCAACAGCATGAACATCGATCTACGCAATTGTGAACCGATGACATGTGTGAACCAAGTCAGCGAGCCTGACCACCCGATCCCGTTAGTCGCCTTTAAAAATGAATATAGGTCGACATGTTAAAGCCAACACAAACCTAACTTATGCTGTGTAGATTAACCAAACACATCTCTACAAAAGGTGAAGGTTTAACATTAATTTTACACCGATGAATATCCTCCCATTGAAAATGCAATACAGCAATGTCGTGTTTTACTGCTGGTTTGGTAACGTTTCTGACGATTTTGATTTATAGTATGTTTTACAGGTTAAAGATAGTGTGCAGCAGAGAGGGTTCGGGTGATCCTGGCACAGTCAGGCTGGTAAGGCTCATCATCAGCTCAGGGCCCTTGCCCCCTCTTACACGCAGCCCAGACAGCGAATGGGACTTCTCCCAGGAAACACTGCTCAGTCGAACCCACCAAGAACTTTCCGGAGAATATGAAGGCTCCCCAACACTGCAGCCTTCTGCATTACCCAGAGTGTCAGAAGGGCTGTTCTCCCGGTGGAGAACCCGGGCACTCTGCTGATCTGCGCCAAGAGATCAGGAGGTACCAAACCAGGTGCACCCAGAACAATGGGGAGCCTGACGAATGTGTACTTGGGATTGCGAAGGCGAGGTCCGCATATTTAGCATGCTTGTCATGAATCTTGCCAAAAGCGTTGCTGTCAAACGGGACAGAAAATTCAATGATGTCAATAAATTCATTTATGAAAAGGACAAGTTCTGGTTTGTTAGCTGGAATTCTTCCGAGGCTGTATATGGGCCTATTCCAAAGAAGTTTAAAAACATCATTTTCCATGACGCCCTTGACATGTTCAGAGTCGTACCGTGGATGGAGCTCCAGGATTGGCGAAGACGATGGTAGAAGCAGCGAGCCATGATATGCTGTCTGTGCCAAGGAAGGGCATCCACTGACATGGTGTGCACAGTCCCTGTATATTCATAGCAAAGTCGACATTTCACATTGATATTTTGTTTAAGAATCACACTTTGGGGATTGCGAGTGGGAAGTGAGAAGCAAACAAAAAGTTCTCAGTTTCACATTTAAGACCAGCCGAATTCATCCAGGCGGTTGGATTATTATCATAATTATTATTATTGTCACAATAACAAAGTATGCACTCGAGTACAGCTGTTACTATCGACTGCGTAAAACAAAGCGTAACTATCATCAAAGTTGTCACCAATACAGGATGGGAAAGTTCATATCTCGTAATCTAGTGTTGAAAGTGTGGTCAAACATAATACGCTTTAACACCACAAACCGTTACCACGCCTGCAAGGACGATACATCAAAAATAGTCCTGACATCCTTCTCCCGGCTGTTCTGTGATGACAGAGATACCCAACAAATCCACCAATCAGAGGACGTTCTACTGTCCCTAAGATATCATCGTTGTTTTGAGGTGTTCGTACTGTTCTCTTCACACGTTTTTCATGTAAATCTGTATAAATATAACCTGTGTATCCCCAATCTGCAGATACTTGTTCATCTGTCTGCTTTGGGTAAGTAGCGTTTTTGTGATACTGTTTTCGTTAAATTTTCTGATGCAGGATTTGTTAGATATATACATATATATTTATATATTTGTATGAAAACTAGGCGACACATAACTATGACGACACTCAGCTTTCATTGTACACCTGAAGAGCCGTTGAACGGCGAAAGATCTTGTGCAGATATAAAGGATGTTTGACAAGAAGAAATATCTGGACTCATATTTTATATATTTATTGCTTATACACCTGCAGAAATCACTTGTTTATATAAAGCGTAGTGTTAACCGGAGTCCGATTGTTTGAAAAAATTGGACAAAAATTACAAACTTCTTGATATTTAACTGCGTAATTATATTGAATGGTAACAGCTATTCCAATGCAAAATCAGTTAAATAGATAGATGCTCATGGATTGTCATGGACACTGGATTGTCTGGTCGAGCCTCGATTATTTACTTACCTCTGCCATACATCTATTGCTGAGTATCATATAGATATTGCTGTGTGCGGCGTTACATTCATCAAATGACCATTGAAACTCTCTCGTGAAAATGAAGTGTGCACCCCAACTTTCTCAAGAGTGTGCATCCCCCCCCCCCTTCTCAAAAAGCTGTATCCGCCCCTGTTATGCAATGTATGTACATGTGAATTTGCGCTGTCTTTGATTTTCGTGAATGTACATGCATTTTATACCCCCCGAATAATGCATAAATGATAAATGTTCAAATATGTTGCATGTAAATTGTTCAGTTATGACGCCATTATTGCCACCAATGATAGATAGCAGAAGTAATGGTGGTCATATATTTCATTCTCTCGTTGTTTGGGGAGGAATCGGCCTTGGTTGGAGTCAAATTAGGGGAAGGGCTAGCCCTGGTTGGAATCTAAAGAGGAGAAGAACCAACCTTAGACGGGATTGAAAGAGGTATAAAACCGGCCTTGCAAATTAGTTGGAATCAAAAGAGGGGGAGAACCAGCCTTGGTTGGACTCAAAAGAGGGGAAGAACCAGCCTTGGTTGGAATCAAAAGAGGGGAAGAACCAGCCTTGGTTGGAATCAAAAGAGGGGAAGAGCCAGCCTTGGTTGGAATCAAAAGGGGGGAAGAACCAGCCTTGGTTGGAATCAAAAGAGGGGAAGACCCAGCCTTGGTTGGGATCCGGAACTGAAAGATGGGGAGAACTGGCTGAGGTTGGAATTATAAGAGGTGCATTCAAAGAACTGGCCAAGGCTGGACCTTCCCCGCTGTAACTCGAGAGGGAAAGGCCTGGCCGGGATTGACTGGCTTAGGCCGAAGTGGCCTATAGGGGGTGATTCGGTATGTTACACCGGCCTACGTGAAACGTGGTTTTCAACCACTAACCACAGTGGAAAGTTCACCTTAGCGCTCGCGTTTGCGTTTTTCATAAAACATATTACAAAGTTATCAGCTATCGGAATAATCATGTTGATAAACTGAGGAGAAGCACTTCTCTCTCTCTCTAGTTTGTTCCACTGGTGATTGTACTTGTAATATGCAGATTGATCTTTATGCCAGGAAGATAATATCAGCTGATCAGGATGCGCATGTTCCTTGTCCTCCTGCTGGTGGCCCTGGTGCTGTTGCCGGATTCCGACGCCTGGAGAAGAAGGAGAAGGAGGAGAAGAAGGTGGTTCAGATTCAGGGGTCGTCGACTTCTTCGTACCGCGGGAAGGATTTACAGATTTTACAGGGATCATAAAGGCATAATCAACCCAGTAATCGGTGAGTCGTCAGACTTCCAGCTACATTTTGTTGAAATGGAAAGTGTAACAATCATGAAGAACAATAAGGCTACATACAGTATGATGAACGCAATGAAAGTTCCTTGTTCATTCCAAAACTACGTTATGCATACAATCGATGCGTTTGGTCCAACGCCCCTTTAAAATAAATACCGGATAAAATAGTTACAAGAGGTTTAACGACAAGACCATTTTAAAAACATTATCCACAAGACAAAATATTAAGGTACCTTTTAGAGGAAACTCCAAATTTGTTTTCTTTTTTTACTTTATCTTTTTATATGTTTTTAAGGGCAGTTTCTTTTACATATCCACAAACATAGAAAGTTCCTTTGCCCCCGTAGCACTGCTGAAAGTCAATGAAAAGTTTACAACCTACTTAGGAAAGTTTAGCAAGGCTGTACAAATAGATATCCAGTATCAATGTGTTTACATTGAGTCAGTTTCATGCCCAAACCGCAAACTCTTCGCATGCCAACACCCACTCAGATTTCCCCCATCCTGACACTCAGAATACCCAAAGTGAGTGAGTTAGGTTTTCGCCGTGTTTAGCAATAATTCAGCAATATTATGGCGGGGACACCAGAACTGGGCTTCACACGTTGTACCCATAAAGTGAATCGAACCAGAGTCTCCGACAGGACGAGCGAACGCTTTAACCATGAACTAGGTTACCCCTGTCGCCCCCCTGGACATCCGAATATAATGGAAGTATATTTTAAGAATAAAGTGCAGGCGCTAATTCCTCCAAATGTAATCAAATATTCTTGTAAAATGTGATGGAGATATCTTGGGGTTTTGTGAATAGCACTAGTGTAGTGATATCTAGATAAAACAATGTCATGTGATCACGTGTAGTAATGCTCCCAGCACGCACCTGTATGCCTGTCATATTCCCTTGACCCTTCATTGAAAAGCGGATCCTGGGGCGAAAATGGGAGGCAACTACCGTGTTACCATCGTACGACCAAGGAATAATAATTTAGTTACATCGAAGAGTACAAAGTGTACGTATTTGTCAGATGATTCCAACATGGGTTATGCGGTGGATCTGCATTCCGTTGATAAATGCCTTTCTTTGATTACAGGAGCCCTGGGTAAGCGTAGTATCGATGATCTTGATCAGAACAAGGATGGCAACATTGACCAATCAGAAGCTGAGAAATTAATGGAAAGACGGGCAGCCGAGGATCTACTTTCACTTGCTGATGAAAATGGTAAAAAATGCGATATTTTCATTCTTTCTCTTATCAATTCTTTTTTAAGACTTAAATAAATATCTATATCTTTAAAGTCATTATCAATTTTTAATTTTTTGTTTAGTTTATATTTATTTATTTATTTATTATTTACATTGTTTTTCTTTTTTTTTTTCTTTTTTTGGGTGTGTGTGTGTGTGTGTGTGTGTTTGTTAGTGAGAGGGGGAAATTAGAAGGTAAATCCGTATCACGTCTTGAATGCATATTGACAAATCATATTTTCAGGAGACTCGAACGTAAGTCTGGAAGAGTTCTCGAGAAGCATCGATGACTTCCTGACCATAGATTCAGGTAATGGAAAGTTGGAATTTGATTAGAGTAAAAGATAACGGTGTTAGGGTCTACACCGTAACGTCGCACCTACTGCAACAAAGAAGTTGTCTATCCATAAACAGCGTTCCTCTTCATCATACCAGCTTCTAAATGCTGCTTACAGAGTGAAAGAGGTAGTTGAGAATTAAAGGAAGGTGGGCCAGGAGGGAAGGGGTTGTGGGTTCAATGGGGAGTGGATAAAGGATCATAAAGATCATAATAAAGAGCGAACCAGGCTCAGCGGACCCTGTGCCAAACGACCACCCAATACACAATTTACTGATTCGATCTATTTTCTGAACAGAGAAACTGGTTGCGTTAATTGGTGTACATTGTCTCCTTTCAGATCCGGGATTGCAGGAAGAGTACAGTACTGCAGTGGAAGAGGACGCAGAATGAAGCTAACGATCAACTTGTTGATTCAATGATTTAAATAAATCATCACAGCAAACATTTAATGTTTTGTGTCCTCTCTATTTAGTCTACGACCCTCGCAGGCAGGTGCTGTGAAATGTCATCCCACGTTGTTTGGTGAGTCGTGGTTTGAAAAAAAAACCTTTCAAAAAGACACCTTACCAATGTTCATGTCAGCTCGATTTAATTTGAGAAGTTGCGGTTGGTTAGTCCAGTGGTTAAGGCGTTGGCTCGTCACATCGATGATCCCGGTTCGATTCCCCATGTGGGTACATTGTGTGAAGCCCATTTCTGCTGTTTACTGCCGTGATACTGCTGCATATTTACTAAATGCAGCGTAAAACCCAACTCACTCACTCTGTTTCGAGAAGGTGCGGTGAGGTAGCCTTGTGGTTAAAGCGTTCGTTCCCTGTGTAAGGACTGCACCTTGGCCGCGTCCACTAATGGGCGACACACCATATAATAACAATATAAATATCCAAGTCCTATAGCAAGGTATACGTCAATTACTTCCTTAAGTTGTTATGACATGGGCGAAATGTAATCAATGTTTTCAACACCGATCTGTGCGTTGAGTTTCCCTCGCTATTGTTACGATATTATACACGCTACATACCACATTCATTAAATATTGTTACCGTACACGAAACAAAATACCAGGAGTGTGGTCCTTGGTTAAACAAGCTTAAAAGCTGACAACATGACTTCGCCGAATATACACCGAAACATTGGAACTGATTGTCAAAAATAAATTAAGAAGTTGTTCATCCATATATCTTCTCCTTACTGATACTATAACATAGACTAACCCACACTAAAATGCACTAACACACAAAAACATACATTCATCCATACTAACATAGACTAGCCTACACTAAAATGCACTAACACACACTAACATACATACATCTATACTAACATAGACTAGCCCACATTAAAATGAACTACACATACTAACATGCATTCATCAACACTAACATACAGTAGTATATACAATGATAGTCCTGAACCTAGTCCAACAAAAAGCCTCTGCAAAGCCTTATTTCACAAATAAGGCTTTTGTCGGGCACTTAGATCTTGCTACCATTGCATCTACTACTTTTGAGGCCCCGTTGATTTCCCGCCCACACGTGGCACTATTGTGCGGCTCGTCGGCTTTCATGTCCACTTTATCTATGTTGTAAGTTTTGACTGACCATATAGGATCGGTGGCTCGCTTACGGCTATCGCCCTCGTGTTCCCCCCGTCTGGTATAGATACCTCACGAGGGCCCTGTCTGGTATCTGTTTCTCTTTCCCACGCAATGGAGCAGCCGACTCTGCCACTATTGATTTTAGTTTGATAGCGTCTGCCGGTTTCTTGCCGGTGAGACGGGTGGCTTCATGGTTGATTGCCGACACCACCTTAGGTAGCCGCGCGACCCATTCAGTTGATCGCTTCCCCGGGTTGGCCATCTCCCTCGCATACTGATGTCCGAATAAGCGCTCAGCCAAAGTCCTATTGAATCTCTATGGCTTGGCTGCGATGGGCTCCGGCCGTGCCACGCCTGACCTTTGTATCGTTATTGTCTAACAGGTGTGACACGACACCCATGAACTCCCGCCCGGGGTCAACTTGCAGCTCTGTTGGCCACGTCAGCGGACTGCGTTTGTATATGCGTTCGAATCCGCGGGCTACCTGGGCCGAGTCTTTCGCGGTCAAGGGTTCGGCTTCCTTGTAGCGACTGGCCACATCCACGAAGGTTAAGGCATACTTGTACCTCTTGTCGTGGGGTAGGAATAGGAGGTCGGCCTGGTGAACGCTATTGGGTATGTTAATGCAGAATTTCCTTCTAGGCACGTAGCGTGGTGCCGGTAAATAGATCTGCCCCAGGGCTTGTTTTTCAAGCCATGCTTTGGCCTCCTCCGGGGTACTCGCGCCATTTTAGCCAGCTTATGTACAGCGCTAGCTCCTTTCCAGTACCCACGCGGGCTGTAGTAAATGGCCTCAAACTTTCTCTGGTTCCGTGACATGCCGCCTATATACACCTATGTTCTTGGTTCAATTTTCTCATGCCCGTACGCGTACGTGTTTATCCCATCAATAGCTATCCAACGCTTAGTGTCCATCGGCGACAGGGACGTCTTGTTTATCGTCAGTCCATATATCCTATGCCCATCACTTCTAAGTGTGTTCATTTTATGCCTGAAGGTACGGGTCTTGAACAGGGCTTCCTTGAATCTGGCGTGTTTGATGTGTTGTTTTACCACATACTTCTTAACACCTTTCGCCTTCCGAATCTCACCATTGTCGGCCTTCAGGATGGAGTACATCTTAGGCCTCAAGCCTATGTACTCGGCTATGGACGTGCCAGCACACTCGTCCTTCATCTTACCTAGGACGTTTTTATTTACCGTGCTGTGTATGGCATGGCCCTTGGGGTAGTCACTGGTGTCATACAAATCGAGGCGTTTTTTCATGTCCTCATACACGTCCTCGGTTCGAATCTCCATCAGCAGGGAATCCGTGTCAGTGTAAAGCACTTCACACCTGTCGTCGTACTGTTTCTTCAGCTCGTTTTAGTAAAAGTCGTACATCAGGTGTTTGGATAAATCGAGGATGCTCATCCCCACGTAAACAGGCCGGTTGAATTTTATGTGGCTTTTCTTCATGTGTAGGGCAACCAGGTCGTTGGTGAATATCTTGCTACGGTTGAATGCCGGACTGGCTATCAGCCTCCTGAGCTTGTCTTCCTCATTCGACCGAACCAGCTTCACGGTCACGCGTTTCCTCAGGTTCTCCATAGTCTTACCAAACACCGAGTTGTTCATGAGCTTGTAGAGATTTTTCTCAAAGTCACTGGTGGCAAGCTTTCACAGGTCCATGTTCATTCTGATGTATGGCTCCATCCATGGGCTCTGGTTGAACACGAGCACCCTGTGTATTTTGGTCAGCCTCATACCCAACGACAGGTACAGCTGAAGGTTGCGATAGTGAACGATGTACTTGGTCTTATTCATTAAGTTGGGCACGAGTTTTTCAACGTCTGCCACCCGCCCACCTAACAAGTTATGTTGGTACTCAGACATCCAGTCTGGGTTAACCCTCATACGTTCGGGGGCCAGGGGGTAGCTGTTGTGTGATGTGTGTAATGCCTTGGGGTATTCCAAGTCCACCTCGAGGATATAACCTTTGTTCGAATCTGGTGCGATGCTCATAACATCGACCTCGTGCGATTCCCATTCGAATCCCCCTGTGGGTAGATACTGGCTCATGGCCCAGCCGTACAGGTTGTTGGCGTCGAGGTAGAGAATATGATTGGTTGGCTTGCTCGGGTCGTAGCCCTTCACGTATTGATTATTTGCTTTCGCGTATCGTTTGGTTGCCATGGAAATCCCACCTCGCAAGCCTTTCTCAATGAATAGGTGCATGTCGTAATCTGTGAGCAATTCCAACTTAACTTTTCAGCAAGGCATCCCACGACAGACCTGGGCTGGTGTAGTACCATGCGGGGTCGAGTTTATACTGCTTGAAACATGTCCGCCTAAACGTCTCAAACACGTCGGCTAACAGCGGTACATCTGTCCTCAAGTATAGGTCGTGATAGTCACCCAGATTCTTACATCCCAGTTTATTCCATACGTTAATAGCGTGTGAGTAATCGTCTTGGGTGATTGCCGAGTCGGTCAGGTTGCTGTAAAATTCTCTGATGGGGGGTAGTCTGGTCTTGGCGAACTTGGCCCAGCCATTCATGTACTCGTAGGGGTACACACCTTTCCTCATCAGCAGGGGTCGAGTCTCGGCGTCGGTGTATCGATCGGTGATGGGGAAGGTATCGTTGGCCTTGACAAGACTGTCGAGTGACGACAGGAGGAACTGAACCGAGTCGATGAACCTCAGGCCATTCAAGCTGAAGGAAATGTATCTCTCCATGTTGTTGGGGATGCACGTCAGGTTGCCGTCAACCCTCGCGATGGCCTGCATAATAAAGTGAGAGTCGTACCCTCTCAAGTTGTGAAAGACCACGGGGATGTTTATTGTCTTGGGGTTGATTCTAAGCTTGAGGTTACACCCACTGTGAGCGGCGCCTCTATACTTACCAGTGACGTGGCAGTGATCTCTCACCGAATCACCGTTAAGTGGTGAGTCACACACGTGGCAGTTAGTGCTACAGGCGTGGGCTAGCCGGTCAGCTTTGGTCATACGCATGGGAGCGACTGTATACAGTGCATTCCTAATAATTTTTTCTTCCTCCTGCAAACACTTTAGAAACTTTTCAGCTACGGGAGCTTTCGTTTTCCCATCACACCGGACGACAACGTATCCAAACCCACAAGCCTCATGCTCTTGTGTTTTCTGTGTGGTTGGGGTCCCCCAAACAGCCGTACCCCCGGCAACCTCAACTGGTTTGACCAAGGCTTCAAAGTCGGCATAGATGACATAAGGCACAGACATTTGGTTCTTGTGGTTGCCGAATTTTAGGATATTGTCATCTTCCTTAGGCATGTCGACTCGTATGGCCGTCTGCCCCACACCTTGGCAATCCTCCCGGTGGGATTCTAATAAATCAGCTCGACTGAAACCGTGCAAACATCGCACACAAAAGTGTTTTTTCCCAACGTGTTTCGACTGGTCGTGCAATAGCCTGCTGAGATGTTTTATCCGCATGTAGTGATACTTTTCACCTCGCTGGGTCATGAATATATTGGTAACGTGGCGACCCTCCTCCCCCAACACTGGACTGACCCTGTGCCCTATTGTTGTGTTACCTTCCTGCCCAAAGACGTTTATGGCTATGTTATTCTGTTTTTCTACTTTGGTGATCTGGGATATGGGGGTTGGTTCATCTATACCATCCCAGTTGAGCCCATCGTCTTGGGGATAGCTAGAAAGCCTGTCTGAATGAGTGTCAACTGGATACAAGTCTGCCCTGATAGCTACCCTCAGGCAATCGTCTCCTCTATTCTTGACGTTGACCATGGCATGTTTTTTCTTATAGTAGGGGGGCAAGTCTAGGTATGACCCACCTCTGAACGGCACGTAGTTAGCTATGTCTAGATAGACATTATCGATTTTATCAACAACCCACCCGGACCCCAAGTGTGTGTAGCGTTCTAGGTATTCTCGTATCTGCTGAAAACTGGTATCAATTGATGCGTCTATGGTCTCTGTATGCGTGACGACTTCTTGTTTACCTCGGAAGTAAGGCTGAATGTACTCAGTGACCCCAGCCCCCACGTTCTTATCGAGTGACATTTTCACTGTGATCTGAAACTTTATACTTCCCAGATTGTTTAGTTCCTGGTCGACTTTATCAGCTATCAGAGGCTTGATATCTGTGATGTCTATGTTCCTATCAACATGCATGCGCCAGCCTCTCAAATAGTTGCCTACAGCGCGCTCAGTGGGTATGAACTGTAGGTCAATAGCTCTATTCTGCCGTAATAGTTCTACAAGCTGTGGTTTCCTCATATGGGAATATCCGCCTAACCCCAAATTGCGTACCTCAGCTTTTAATTGTTTTACAGTGGGGAGCTGATGGTGTACGGGGTCATGTGATAACAATGCGACTAACCCGGCTCTCCCCAGGTTGGAATAACCCGTGAACCCAAGCTCTTTTGCTTGGGCTTTTAGTCGTTTTACCGTGGGAGGTGCTTGTATGTTAAGTAATCTCAACAAGGCTGATTTCCTCATCCTAGAGTAACCAATCACACCCCTCTGCCTCGCGATCTGCTTGAGCTCACGAATAGTAGTCATAGTTGCGTACACACCTAGGTATATCAATCTCTAATTGGGCCGCCGGCAAGGGCGAACCTTGATAAAAAAAGTGAAGCGCTTTAGTAAATATCTAGATAGGCCTTATCGATTATTCCCTCGACCCACCCGGAACATGCGCAGCATAGTAGGGTGTTTTGTATTATTTGCAACGAGTCATCAACAAGTATATCTATCTCCTCATGCGCATCTACTCGCCCCCCATCAAAGTAATTCCAAGTGTGCCCAGCCCACGGCACATCAAACCCTACTTTCACCATGATTGTAAACGAGCACCCCTTATATAGTTCACTAACAATCATGGGTTTGAGGACACTGATATCTATACTTTTCCCCACATCCATCTGCCAGCTTCTCAGGCAACTTTCCCTGGGCTCAATTTCCACAAACATAGTTATACCTAGGTGTGCACAGTCTCTAATTGGGGACTTATCCTGAGAAGGCGCCTACGTTCTTTTATGTAGGCCTTTTTATTCTCGTAGATGAGATGATGCCTGACTACGTTTGCCCCGTGAGCTTTGCATAGACAGTAGTGCCCTTTAACCCCGATACCACACACAGAACACGTGTAGTTAGGGCTTCCCATGTGGAAACAACAGTACCCCTTAGTCCTGCATCTCCTACCACAGGGTTCTTTCTTCCCAATAAGTATGTATTCGCATCGGTACGGAGCAGGTCTCATCTTTGGTATACTTATATGAGTACTTAGTCTAATTGTTTTGCAACCAACGCAGTCGCTGCTATACCCAGCGCGATGAAGACCAGTTCACGGTCCATTTGCCCCTTGGATGGTGTGTAGTACTGAGCGAGTGTGGGTTTATTGAGTGGTTCCAGCTGTTTACCTGTTAGTAGGTAGTATTCTCTCGCTGCGTCATCGACATCGTGGAATGTTTTAACGGCATGGTTCTCACGCCTGAGTTGTTCGTTAATGTAATCGATCCTCTGAACAATTTTTTTCGCGTACTCGGATTGTGCCGATTGTAATTTCTCCATGGCAAGGTCATGCCTCTTACGCTCTGCCTGAATCTCAGCCGCGTGTGACTCTCGTAGTTTCGAGAAGAGGAAATTACTCCCGGAAAATGCCAGGGCATTTACTAACGCCCCACCGACCATCATGGCAATCGTAGCCATCCTATATTTACTTCATAATATTTTCAGGTAGTATCCCTTGTTTTACTAGGATGTCCTTTGTGGCCATCGCCATACCAAGGTTCATTATGAGCATACCCATATCCTGCAGGTTGAAATCTAGCTTGATAGTCGGTTGTTTAAGCACCATTTTGGTCAACCGAGCGTACCCTACGGCTAGACTGGCGACCACGGTGGCGTGGTATGCGTCGTTGACGAACGTTTTCCCCTCAGACATTATGTATATGATATACAAATATATATTTTATAACATGATATGTGGGTTGACCTCTAATTGTGGGGGTTTCTCCGGGGGCTCCCCGGGATCCCTGTGTCGTGTATATAACCATGAGATAGCCACGGCAGCAGTTACGCCTGCAACCAACAAGAGTCGAGTCGGGTTCACCGTGATACTTTTATGTTGGTGACACCACCTTTTTTTACCGGCAGCTACTCTCTTAGGGTTCTTCTGCCTGGTGACTGTAGGAGGGTTCACCTCGGGAGGGTTCACCTCCAGTTGGGGTGGGGTCTCCTCCCTGGGGGTTTGGGGTGGTGTCTCCTCCTGTGCAGCATCCATCTATACTATTATTATAATTTTTCCCCTCCTTAAATTGGCAATGTTTTGCCGTGATAATCGCCGCCGTCACCGGGGCTAGAAACATACCGTATTTGTGGTACAGCACGCAGCTGATAGAGCTCAAGGCGTGTTCAATAAAAGGGTCTTTCTCAAGGGCCTCCCACAGGTAAAGTCGGCGCTCCGGGGGGATGGGAAGGAAGTACGACGCAATACCAGTGTATATCTGGGTCATAGCCGATCCTATAGTTTTCGTCATCTCTGCCCCGAGTCTAGACTCGTATCTAGCGTACAGCTTATCGATTTCTTCGGCTGACATTTTGTGAATTTTATCGGGAGTGTAGTCTCCAAAGTAATGTTTGGCTTTGCCACCGACAGACAACGCCACCAGTCTCTCTCGCTTGTCGTCACTCACCTGTGGTGATTGTGGCACCAACAGTTGTTCGAGCAGTTCATCACACTCCATCTTATAATTTAACAAGCAAGTTTTAGTTTTAACAATATAATATACGGTGTAGGCGAAACACAGAGAAATGAAGGTTAAGTTGCACACGACGAACACTTCAAAAACAACCATAACTATAACTATAACTGATAAGTGCTAAACGCTAAGCATTGCTAAGCTTTGCTAAGCATTTGCTAAGCTTTGCTAAGCATTTGCTAAGCATTTGCTAAGCATTTGCTAAGCATTTGCTAAGCTAAAACACCCTATAGGCCACGGGTTGGTCGGTCTTGAGCACGAGCTTAGCGTGTTTAGTTTCAGCGAGCTGTTTCTTCACCCGTTCCCGTTCTAATTTGCTCATCACATCGTTCTCTCTCAAACACTCCTCGAACGAATCCCTGTCCTTGCAGTGAAATAAGGCCACCCATCGCGTCTGCTCCCTGAGGTCTTTCAACACCGAGTTGAACTTCTGCGTTAGCACCCAGACGCTGTGATTTGCGTGCCGGCCGGAGAAGGCCAGGTACGATAGCATGTCTCTCTTTTTTGTTATCTCACGATTAGCGCTGCAGTCGTCCAGTATGAACAGCGTCGACTCCCCTTTAAATTTCCCGTGATAAGCTTTCAACCAGTCCTGCAGACGTGTCCCCGGGTCGACTCTGTGTACGTCCGGGTCCGTCATCACCCAAGGTCTTTCCGTGTAAGTTTTATTCATTTGCAGAGTAGGGCACATGATAACGATGTTGTCGAACACATCCCTGTAGTACCCCTCCAACATATCCAACATGAAAACGGTCTTCCCACAGCCCGTCTGCCCACACACTATGGCGCAGTGTGGGTCGCGGGGCAAATCAGTAGGCAGTGGCCTAGTAGATGGCTTGCACGAATCTCCCATTGTCTATATGAAGTTGCGCGTCCATAATCACGTACAGATATAATTTCAACTTGCCAGCGGGTTGAGCCTTCTTGGTGATCTGGATTGTTATCCCCTCGCTGCCGTTGTCGATGCGGCGACCGCTACCGTGCAGGTTATCATCATCCGTGGATCGCATGTCCAACCACAGCGCGTACTTGGTGGTCAGGTACTCACCGATCTGCACGGCGGATAGGTCCAGGTCCTTGATGACGTGTTGGTGCCGGGTCGGTAGTTTCATTATCTCATCCCACTGCTGGTGCGCCCTCATACCGGCGCTGAACAGCTGATTGGGCACGCCCTCGATGGTCACTTCCACCTTTTCAATCTCGGGGTTGAAAAACTTTTCGCTGTCCCTTCGGAACGGCTCGTAATCCTCCACGGGGACGACCAGGTTGCCTTTCATCGATCGCGCCGGCACGTTTAGGTTTATGTTCCACAGCGTGTCGCTCTTATCCCGATTGATCGCTCTATGCCTCAGGACCCTATCGTACAGGATGGCTACCTTCCCCGAGTACTGGCTTCGAACCTGCCTGGCCAGCTCCGGGCTCCAGAGAGATGTTGTCTATGGTGTAACTGGCCTCATCACCGTTCGGCGTACGCACTACTTTGCTGTAGTCGTTAAACGTGAGCTCGTATTCAAGCCATTTCACCCAGTGCGGCCTGGTAAAACGGCGCGTGTCCCGTGAGCAACTCGAAGTCAAGCGGCACGCAGAACCTGTTCCCGTACGCTTGGGCGATGGCCTTTTTACCGTCCGTGATCTTGTCTAACTGGTCTTGCGTGAAGCCGTATCCCACGCGCGACCGGGTCGATTTGCTGATGCCCTGGTACACGTCATTGACGCGTTCTCCCTCGCTTTTCCAGAGGTCCCCGTAGCAATAAAATATGTCGCTGTCGTCGATGCTCAGCACCTCGTTACCACTGATCTTGATGGTGGTTTTCTTGATGATGGCCCGACCTACGTTCCGCACTAGCTCGCGTTTGTCGTTGTTGGAGGTAAGCGTGAGGTTGAACGCCAGTCGAACCGTGCCTGGTACAATGAGGTCATTCTCGCCAAGGTTTGGGAATCTAACCAGCAGCGTTTGGTTCTGGTCTATCTTGCTGGGATTGTTGGTGATGGTCACCGACTTACGCACGGCTCTGACGCCTAGAGGCTCTCTTGATCTTCGAAAAGGATCTAGTTTTCTACCATACATTGTTATATAAATGAAACATATAAGTTTTAATACTAAATAATGGCTGAAGGCGGTTATGAGGACATCCCGATGGATGATATGTGGGATGATAGTGCCCAGGCATTCGGGGAGGATGACACCACATTCACGCAAGGCAACGAACTCGTGAAGCAGGCCGTCAACGGGTTTTAAGATGGCTTAAAAGGGGATAAAAATTACGTTGAGCCGTGGGGGCGAGACTATTCCAAGTTTTTTGTTGATGGTAAGGGCACGCTGTGATTGAAGGCTCGCCCAGAGATCGATCTCATGAATAAGCGCACGAGAGAACCCCTTGCCTTATCAACACTCGGCAGTCGCCATGGGGGTGACTTTATCCGCGATGAACTAGGCTTCATAGATTACGGTGGCGCACGGCCTAAGCTTACCCCGGAGGCTGTTCAAGATCTGCAAGACGTCAGGGGCGCCACATCGGATCAAGACATGACTGATAACATTGAAAAGCTGTTGGCCACCTACCATAACAAACCTTACACGGGTTCGAATTTACCGTTCGGGAACTGCGGGGGCTGGACAAGGCCATGCAAACCATTCGTGGGTCATTCGTGGACAACAGCGCCAAACTGGAAGCGATAGACGACCACATCGCCCATGAAAAGGTCAAACTCGGTGAAACTGAGGACGAGTCTCTGAAAGCCACCATCGAGGAACAAATACGTAATTTGGAAGAGGAAAGGAATACCCGGCTGGAAACGGCATCCTCCTTCCGAGAACAGCTTCGATCCCAGATCAGCCGTGTGCGGGAAACCGTTGATCGAGTCCTCTACCAGGACACCACGCTAGCTGACAGGATCCGAATCCTCTTCCGAGAGCAAGGCATAACCATCGCCAGCATTCTGACTGCATTGGGCTTCATCATATCAACCCTGGTGGTGTCATTGACAGGGGGTACCCCCACACCTACCGGCACACCACCAAGTGGTGGGGGTGTCAAAGCCTGGATAAAAAAACACCTGAAATCCCTAGGGGAGGCCCTGGCTAAACTGGCTGGTAAGGCCGCCGAAGCCCTGCCCGGCATCCTGGGTAGCATCGTCTCGTGGCTGCTGAGCGCTCTGGCTAAAACTGCCACATGGCTCAGTCAAAACCTGTGGGCAGCCATCGTCGCCGTGGCAGGTTTGGTGTACATAGCGGCTAAGGAATTTTTAACCAAATGAGCCCCAACCAAACCGCAACCCCGCCAACCACCAGGGCTGTTTTACGGTCGATGTGCTGGTGATTGGATTGTGGGGGTGACCCCACAGGGGGTGTTGGTTGAACCCTAGGCTCCGGGGGTGGTGCCACTATACCCGTTTCACCGGTCGTGGATGGTGGGACGCGGGGGACGTCGACATCAAAATTGACTCCCAACTTTTGGTCTGCCGTGGCTATGACTATTTCGTTGTTGTAGCCCACCACTTTTTTTACTCTCAGTTGCATATCACTCGGAGCCATGTACAGTCCCACGTCGAAGACGTAGTCGACTTTCGACCTGGCGTATTCCAACACGTCTTGGTAGCGTTTAAAGGCACTCGGGAGATCAACTGGAGAATTGATAGCATCCTCAACGTTAACAACGAACTGTTTCTGAGCGTCGTAAGCAGTCCCCTTACCGAGGATGTTGGAACGCGTTTGCGTCTGCGCACCCAACAGTCATCCGCTGCCCCCTGCTCAATCCTCCAGACTCGGTAATCCTTGCTGTTGTTGAAAGCCATGTAACGGTCATCCCACTCGTTCGTTGTGAGGTGATGATACGACTTGAAACCCCATTCTTTCATCTTCTCGCTGGCATCCACGAGGGGCATGTTGTGAACGATGGGGATACCCAACCTGTGGTTCGGTCCCGGCAAATGCCAATCCGTCTTCGGGTTTAGTTCGAATTCGTTGCAAATACGTTCGTAGGCCCGTCTATCGTACTGGTTGTTTACTGCGTCCCACGACTTGTCCTGTGGGAGCGGGGCGCTGATCTCTTTGAGGATACGTCTGACCTGGTAGTACACGTGAAACATGAACACAGACTGACTTAGCGGTCCACGCCGAGTGTCAGTTAATGCCACACCACACCCCATTGTAGCGCAGCACACGGCGAAGTTGAGTTGATTCTGCCAGAACTGCATCGGGTTGTTGAACCAAGCGTGGACTCCCTTGACGTTAGTCACAGAAAGCTTATACCGGCTGAACACATCTATAAACTGGGCGTCGAAATACATCCCATCAGCGACCACGATCTTCATGTGGGGGAAATCTATGTCCAGTTTAGGGTAAAACACTCCCGGGGAGTACATTTTAAAACTATTATATAATGAGTTTATATACTCTAACATGTACATAACACTTCCAGGAATAACGGCGAGGCCGTTCAGCTGATGCGCGCGATCGATAACACGTCGGGTCAACTCGAAGTCGCACTCTGCGATATCACCTACCTACCGCGATGGACTAACATCAACACCAGCAACAATAAGCTGTTCGTCAGTGGAACTCGCAGCCAGATAACTGAAGGCTACTACAGCGTGTGCTCGCTAAGCGACGAGGTCTTCAAGCCCCTGGGAGCCGAACTCAAGATGAACGACTCAAACGGCACAGTGGTGTTAATCAACAACGGAAGAAACTCCTTCAGGCTCGGTCGGCCTTTGGCGAGGACACTAGGTATGTCACCTGACGAGATAAAACCAACGACTACCGTCACAGGCATGAAGTTACCCGACCTAGTACTGTACCGAGAGCTGTGCATTCATCTCGGCCAGGTGAGCACAACGGACAACATTTAAGGGGGCCACCCTTCCACGATACTGAGAGCAGTGCCGGTGAAAACGGAGAAATACAACGACGGTAGAACCGAGTCGTTTTCACCGCGGCAGTATAAGAGGTTAACCCAAGGCAACATCCCTGAGCTGATAATATCGGTGTTAGATATAAATCATAATCCCGTGAATATAGGATACCTCAGCATAACGCTGCACATAAAATGACCAGCGCACAAGGCCCCGGAATGAAGTTGAAAAAATGCATCAATGTGGGGATCTTCGACCTCGGGGATACACGTGGATTCGACGACCCCGGAGTAGATAGTAAATTGTACGCCTTGCAACTGAAAAACAACATTTACAAACGCGTTGAAGTCCCCTCCATCGGTGGTACTAGCAACCTAAGTGATATAGTAGATACCTCAAGAGCGGCCGTCAACACTCGGTACACCCTAGTCAACACCGGTGATGACAAATGGATAATATACCCGTCGTTCGGGGGCAAACTGTTCGACTTAGAAGATGTTGAGAGCAACGTGACGGCCATCACCAAAAATAAGCAGTATTCCCTCGTCTTCACCGACGATGACAAGTGGGTGTTGTTACCCGCTAAAGGCGACTGGTTTCTCAATATTAGGCTCGGCTCCCCCTACGTGTTCACGGAGAACAAAGTCAACTACCTAAACAAAGTCGTGAACAACGGAACCCTGCTCGTGGCTTACATCCCGACGCAGAGGCGTAGCGTAGTCATCAGCCCAGTCGCCAGTATGGCAGCCCACATGCTATCAAGTAAACCGGGAGTGCAAGACGTGACATTGCAGTTGGTGTCTGAATTCGAAGGCGTGGTCAACATCCTGACGAGCCTACCGGAGAACGCCACTCTGGTCATCCAAGTCTACCTAGGGGAACCATCGCGGGATGATGTCGAAATCGTGAAGGGGATCAAACTCGGGTGGGCGAAAAGACACCAGTATCACGTTTGCACCGTTTACGTGCGGGTGGGTGTCGACTCCAAAACCAGTCTGCAGGGAGTCACCGTGACCGTGGAAGACACGATATCACTAACCAAGATCTTCCTACCCGACAACATACACTTCATGGGGGTGAAGTGCACCCCTGAACTATAATCAGAAAACCAGTTGGAAATTATCTCGTAATAGTATTATAGCAATGATTAGGCACCGCCCCAACGCTACGCTTAACGACCTAGGGGACACGGAGGGATTCGATCAGCCTGGTGAGGAAGGTGGCTCATACGTCCTACAATTAAGAGGTGGTGTTTATGTGCGGTACCGTCTGCACGACCACTTTATAGAACCCAAATGGGTGATCAATGTGACCCTCACCGCACCTTATATCTCACTAGACCAATATGGCTATGTCTCTGAAATTAGGAACAACGGTACCTTGATCACGTCTTTCATTCCAACTGAAAGGATGTCAGTTTCTAACTCAACATATTGGCCGAGGGACAACCTGTTAGTTTCATCCAGGCGGTCCCAGTTAATAGCCACCCACCCCGATACCATAGCAGGGGTTAGGGCTATGGCCCCAGAATCCACACTCATCATAGAAGTCGCTTACAAGGGTAAGTTTGATGATTCGGACGGCTTTGACCCACCCCAAACTTGCAACTTTACCTGGTGTGACAATGCGTTGGGTTGACACCGACACACCAGATTTCGCATATTGCCGTATCATTATACGATTGGGGGAACCCCAACTGGGATTACTACCCCCCATATTACAAGGTTGCTATAATGTTGATATAGACCAGAAGTTACCTATTGACCCTTCCCGTATCTCCACATACGAGAATCTAAGTTTTATAAGCCTTAGGTACGTTGATCAACTATTAACTGAAGCCCAATTAAATAATATCTCATAAGATATATTATAGGCACACAGGATGGGGCTGTACCCAGTCGTAAAGGAAGTAGCGAAGACCCTGGAAACCGTTGACGGATTCTGTTTGAGACAGTTACGTGATGTAAAACACCAACTAGAACAAGACCGCGACACGCGGAAAGCACTATATAAGAAGTACCATAGAGCTTTCAATGCCGTGGATGGGACTGATACTGCCCTTATGGCAACCAGCATGGGACTAGGGGCGGCAGGTGTTGGGTTGTTAGCTACCATCGTGGCTGCACCTATAGTTCTAGGCATTGAAATAACAGCTGGGGTGACAGGGGTGTTAGGGTTGGTGCTTAAGTTTGCATCACGCAGACTGCATCGTAAAAGGCGTTGGAAACGGCGACGAGATCAGGGTTCTGGCAGAAGCAAAGCAACACAGTAAGTGGCGTATTTTCACGGCACTCACTGACAGTAAGATCTCAGAGGAGGAGTTTCGTTCAATCCTCTCTGAACTCACAAAATATAACAAAATGAAACAAGAGATTCGATCCAAGTCTCGTAAGTCTGCTATCAGCGAGGACGAGAAAAAAGTACATAGAACAGGGGATACAAAAAGCCCGGCAAGCCTTTATTACAAACACCAAAGAGATCATAGGCGATTCACATTAAACTGTTTCATCGATGTCAACGTGGCATAATTGCCGGGCGAACCTGATAAAAAGTGAAGCGCTTTTAGTAAATATCTAGATAGGCCTTATCGATTATTCCTCGACCCAATCTCGAACATGCGCAGCATAGTAGGGTGTTTTGTATTATTTTGCAACGAGTCATCAACAAGTATATTCTATCTCCTCTCACGATCTACTGCCCCATCAAAGTAATTCCAAGTGTGCTCCAGCCCACGCACATCAAACTACTTCTCACCATGATTGTAAACGAGCACCCCTATATATAGTTCACTAACAATCATGGGTTTGAGGACACTGATATCTATACTTTTCCCCACATCCATCTGCCAGCTTCTCAGGTAACTTTCCCTGGCCTAATTTCCACAAACATAGTTATACCTAGGTGTGCAGCACAGTCTCTAATTGGGGACTTATCCTGGAGAAGGCTTCTACGTTCTTTATGTAGGCCTTTTATTCTCCTGTAGATGAGATGATGCCTGACTCACGCTTTGCCCCGTGAGCTTTGCATAGACAGTAGTGCCCTTTAACCCCGATACCACACACAGAACACGTAGTTAGGGCTTCCCATGTGGAAACAACAGTACCCTTAGTCCTGCATCTCCTACCACAGGGTTCTTCTTCCCAATAAGTATGTATTCGTGATCGGCACGGAGCAGGTCTCATCTTTGGTATATTTATATGAGTACTTAGTCTAATTGTTTTGCAACCAACGAAGTCGCGCTATACCCAGCGCTGATGAAGACCAGTTCACGGGTCCATTTGCCCCTTGGATGGTGTGTAGTACTGAGCGAGTGTGTGGGTTTATTGAGTGGTTCCAGCTGCTTACCTGTTAGTAGGTAGTATTCTCGCCAAGGCCATCGGCCATCGTGGAATGTTTTAACGGCATGGTTCTCACTAATCTGAGTTGTTCGTTAACGTAATCGATCCTCTGAACAATTTTTTCGCGTACTCGGATTGTGCCGATTGTAATTTCTCCATGGCAAGGTCATGCTTCTTACGCTCTGCCTGAATCTCAGCCTCGCGTGTGACTCTCGTAGTTTCGAGAAGAGGAAATTACTCCCTGAAAATGCCAGGGCATTTACTAACGCCCCACCGACCATCATGGCAATCGTAGCCATCCTATATATATTTACTTCATAATATTTTCTAGGTAGTATCCCTTTGTTTTACTAGGATGTCCTTTTGTGGCCATCGCCATACCAAGGTTCATTATGAGCATACCCATTATCCTGCAGGTTGAAATCTAGCTTGATAGTCGGTTGTTTAAGCACCATTTTAGTCAACCGAGCCGCATACCTACGGCTAGACTCGGCGACCACTGTATGCGGTATGCGTCGCTGATCTAACGTTTTCCCTCAGACATTATGTATATGATATACAAATATATATTTTATAACATGATATGTGGGTTGACCTCTAATTGTGGGGTTTCTCCAATTCTCGATCCCTGTGTCGTATATAACCATGAGATAGCCACGCAGCAGCTGGCTCTGCAAACCAACAAGAGTCGAGTCGGGTTCACCGTGATACTTTTATGTTGGTGACACCACCTTTTTTACCGCAGCTACTCTCTTAGGGATTCTTCTGCCTGGTGACTGTAGGAGGGTTCACCCGGGAGGGTTCACCAGTTGCTGTGGGCCCCTCCCTGGGGGTTTGGGGTGGTGGTCTCCTCCCGTGCAGCATCCATCTATACTCATTATTATAATTTTTCCCTCCTTAAATTGGCAAATGTTTGTCTGGTGGATAATCACCCGCCACCGGGCTAGAAACATACCGTAGATTTGTGGTACAGCACGCAGCCGATAGAGCTCAAGGCAATGGTTCAATAAAAAGGGTCTTTCTCAAGCGGCCTCCCACAGGTAAAGTCATGTCCGGGATGGAAGGAAGCATGACGCAATACCAGTGTATATCCGGGTCATAGCCGATCCTATAGTTTTCGCCATCTCTGCCCCCAGTCTAGACTCAGATCTATCCAGCATAGCTTATCGCAATTTTCTTCTGGCTGACATTTTGTGAATTTTATCGAGTGTAGTCTCCAAAGTAACGTTTGGCATTTTGCCACCAACAGCCAACGCCACCAGTCTCGCTATCGTCACTCACCTGTGGTGATTGTGGCACCAACAGTTGTTCGAAAGCAGTTCATCACACTCCATCTTATAATTTAACAAGCAAGTTTTAGTTTTAACAATATAATATACGGTGTAGGCGTAACACAGAGAAATGAAGGTTGTTGCACAACCACTTAACACTTCAAAAACAACCATAACTATAACTATAACTGATAAGTGCTAAACGCTAAGCATTGCTAAGCTTTGTTAAGCATTTGCTGCTTTGCTAAGCATTTGCTAAGCATTTGCTAACATTTGCTAAGCATTTGCTAAGCTTAAAACACCCTATAGGCCACGGGTTGAAGTTTGGTCTTGAGCACGAGCTTACGTGTTTAGTTTCAGCGAAGCTGTTTCTTCACCCGCTCTCGCTCTAATTTGCTCATCACATCGTTCACCTCTCAAACACTCCTCGAACGAATCCCCGTCCTTTGCAGGAAATAAGGCCACCCATCGCCGCTCTGCTCCCTGAGGTCTTTCAACACCGAAGTTGAACTTCGCTGCTAGCACCCAGACGCTAGATGCGTGCGGGCCGGAGAAGGCCAGGTACGATGAGTACGTCTCTTTTTGTTATCTCACGATTAGCGCTGCAGTCGTCCAGTATGAACAGCGTCGACTCCCCTTTAAATTTCCCGTGATAAGCTTTCAACCAGTCCTGCAGATCGTCCCCGGTCGACTTCTGTGTACGCCCTCCGGTCCGGCCATCACCCAAGGTCTTTTCCCGGTAAGTTTTATTCATTTGCAGAGTAGGGCACATGATAACGAGCATGTTGTCAACACATCCCTGTAGTACCCCTCCAACATATCCAACATGAAAACGGTTCTCCCAATAGCCCGTTCTGCCCACACAACCATGGCGCAGTGTGGGTCGCTGGGCAAATCAGTAGGCAGTGGCCTCAGTAGATGGCTTTGCACGAATCTCCCATTGTCTATATATAAGCTGCGCTGGCCCATAATCACGCATAGATATAATTTCAACTTGCCAGCGGTTGAGCCTTCTTGGTGATCTGATTGTTATCCCTCGCCGTTGTCGAGCGCGGCGACCGCTACCGTGCAGTTTATCATCATCCGCGGATCGCGATGTCCAACCACAGCGCTGCATTTGGTGGTCAGGTACTCACCGATCTGCACGGGCGGATAGGTCCAGGTCCTTGATGACGTGTTGGTGCCGGTCGGTAGTTTCATTATCTCATCCCACTGCTGGTGCGCCTCATACCGGGCGCTGAACAGCTGATTGGGCACGCCGATGGTCACTTCCACCTTTCAATCTCGGGTTGAAAAACTTTTCGCTGTCCCTTCGAACGGCTCGTAATCCTCCACGGGACGACCAGGTTGCCTTTCATCGATCGCTACGCACGTTTAGGTTTATGTTCCACAGCTGCGTCGCCTTATCCCGATTGATCGCCTATGCCTCAGGACCCTATCGTATAGGATGGCTACCTTCCTCGAAAGTACTGGCTTCAACCTGCCTGGCCAGCTCCGGCTGACCAGAGAGATGTTGTCTATGGTGTAACTGGCCTCATCACCGCTCGCGTACGCATCTACTTTGCTGTAGTCGCTAAACGGAGTCAGTGATTCGCCATTTCACCCAGTAGCGCGCCTGGTAAAACGCTGCGGTCCCGTGGAGCAACTCGAAGTCAAGCGCATCGCGAGAACCTGTTCCCCGTGACGCTTGGGCGATGGCCTTTTACCGTCCGCGGATCTTGTCTAACTGGTCTTGGCGTGAAGTCAGATCCCACGCGCCGACCGGGTCGATTTGGTTGATGCCCTGGTACACGCCATTGACATCGCTGCTTCCTCGCTTCCAGAGGTCCCCTGAGCAATAAAAATATGTCGCTGTCGCCGATGCTCAGCACCTCGTTACCACTGATCTTGATGGTGGTTTTCTTGATGATGGCCCGAATTCCACGCTCCGCGACTAGCTCGCGCTTCATCGCTGTTGGAGGTAAGCGTGAGGTTGAACGCCAGTCGAACCGCGCCTGGTACAATGAGGTCATTCTCGCCAAGGTTTGGGAATCTAACCAGCAGCGTTTGGTTCTGGTCTATCTTGCTGGGATTGTTGGTGATGGTCACCGACTTACGTGACGGCTCTGACGCCTAGAGGCTCTCTTTGATCTTCGAAAAGGATCTAGTTTCTACCATACATTGTTATATAAAATGAAATATATAAGTTTTTAATACTTCAAATAATGGCTGAAGGCGGTTATGAGGACATCCCGGATGGATGATATGTGGATGATAGTGCCCAGGCATTCGGGAGGATGACACCACATTCACGCAAGGCAACGAACTCGTGAAGCAGGCCGTCAACGGGTTTTAAGATGGCTAAAAGGGGATAAAATTACGTTGAGCCGTGGGGCGAGACTATTCCAAGTTTTTGTTGATGGTAAGGGCACGCTGCGATTGAAGGCTCGCCCAGAGATCGATCTCATGAATAAGCGCACGAGAGAACCCCTTGCCTTATCAACACTCGGCAGCGCCATGGGGTGACTTTATCCGCGATGAACTAGGCTTCATAGATTACGTGGCGACGGCCTAAGCTTACACCCCGAGGCCTGTTCAAGATCTGCAAGACGTCAGGGGGCCACATCGGATCAAGACATGACTGATAACATTGAAAGCTGTTGGCCACCTACCATAACAAACCTTTACACCGGTTCGAATTTTACCGCTCGAACCTGCGGGGCTGGACAAGGCCATGCAAAACCATTCGTGGGTCATTCGTGGACAACAGCCAAACTGGAAGTTTATATAGACGACCACATCGCCCATGAAAAGGTCAAACTCGGTGAAACTGGAGGACGAGTCTCTGAAAGCCACCATCGAGGAACAAATACGTAATTTGGAAGAGGAAAGGAATACTCCGGCTGGAAACGGCATCCTCCTTCCGAGAACAGCTTCGATCCCAGATCAGCCGTGGTGCGGAAACCGCTGATCGAAGTCCTCTACCAGGACACCACGCTTAGCTGACAGATCCGAATCCTCTTCCGAGAGCAAGGCATAACCATCGCCAGCATTCTGACTGCATTGGGCTTCATCATATCAACCCTGGTGGTGTCATTGACAGGGTACCCCCACACCTACCGCACACCACCAAGTGGTGGGGTGTCAGCCTGGATAAAACACCTGAAATCCCTAGGGAGCCTTCTGGCTAAACTGGCTGGTAAGGTCAAGGCCCTGCCCGCATCCTGGGTAGCATCGTCTCGCGGCTGCTGAGCCTGGCTAAAACTGCCACATGGCTCAGTCAAAACCTGTGGGCAGCCATCGCCGCCGCGGCAGGTTTGCGTACATAGCGCTAAGGAATTTTAACCAAATGAGCTCCCAACCAAACCAAGAACCCCGCCCAACCACCAGGGCTGTTTTACGGTCGATGTGCTGGTGATTGATTGTGGGGGTGACCCCACAGGGGTGTTGGTTGAACCCTAGGCTCTGGTGGTGCCACTATACCCGCTTCACCGGGTCGTCGATGGATGGGACGCCGGGACGCCGATTATCAAAATTGACTCCTCAACTTTTTGGTCTGCCGCCGCTATGACTATTTCGTTGTTGTAGCCCACCAGCCTTTTTTTACTCTCAGTTGCATATCACTTCGAGCCATGTACAGTCCCACGTCGAAGACGTAGTCGACTTTCGACCTGGCGATTCCAACACGCCTGGTAGCTTTAAAGGCACTCGAGATCAACTGAGAATTGATAGTATCCTCAACGTTAACAACGAACTGTTTCTTGAGCCGCCGTAGCAGTCCCTTTACCGAGGATGTTGGAACGCTGCTTATGCCTGGGCGCACCCAACAGTCATCCGCTGCCCCCTGCTCAACCTCTCCAGACTCGGGTAATCCTTTGTTGTTGTTGAAAAGCCATGTAACGGTCATCCCACCTCGTTCGTTGTGAGGTGATGATACGACTTGAAACCCCATTCTTTCATCTTCTTCGCTGGCATCCACGGGGCATGCCAGAACGATGGGGATACCCAACCTGTGGTTCGTCCCGCAAATGCCAACTGGCCTTCGGGTTTAGTTCAATTCAAGCAAAATACGTTCAGAGGCCCGCTCATCGCATTGGTTGTTTACCGCGCCCCACGACTTTGTCCTGTGGGAGCGGGGCTGATCTCTTTGAGGATACCGCCTGACCTGGTAGTACACGTGAAACATGAACACAGACTGACTTAGCGGTCCACGCCGAAAGTGTCAAGTTAATGCCACACCACACCCCATTGTAGCACCACACGGCGAAGTTGAGTTGATTCTGCCAGAACTGCATCGGGTTGTTGAACCAAGCGTGGACTCCCTTTGACGTTAGTCACAGAAAGCTTATACCGGCTGAACACATCTATAAACTGGGCCAAATACATCCCATCAGCCACCCACGCATCTTCATGTGGGGAAATCTATGTCCAGTTTAGGGTAAAACACTCCCCGAGTACATTTTAAAACTATTATATAATGAGTTTATATACTCTAACATGTACATAACACTTCCAGGAATAACGAGCGGCGCAGGCCGCTCAGCTGACGCGCGCGCCGATCGATAACACGCCGGGTCAACTCAAGTCGCGACTCTGCGATATCACCTACCTACCGCGATGGACTAACATCAACACCAGCAACAATAAGCTGTTCGTCAGTGGAACTCGCAGCCAGATAACTGAAGGCTACTACAGCGCAGTGCTCGCTGGGTTTAATCCAGGTCTTCAGCCCCTGGGAGCCTAACTCAAGATGAACGACTCAAACGCACAGTGGTGTTAATCAACAACGGAAGAAACTCCTTCAGGCTCGGTCGGCCTTTTGGCGAGGACACTAGGTATGTCACCTGACGAGATAAAACCAACGACTACCGTCACAGGCATGAAGTTACCCGACCTAGTACTGTACCGAGAGCTGTGCATTCATCTCGGCCAGGTGAGCAATAACGGACAACATTTAAGGGGCCACCCTTCCACGATACTGAGAGCAGTGCCGGTGAAAACGGAGAAATACAACGACGGTAGAACCGAAGCCGTTTTCACCGCTGGCAGTATAAGAGGTTAACCCAAGGCAACATCCCTGAGCTGATAATATCGGGTGTTAGATATAAATCATAATCCCCTGAATATAGGATACCTCAGCATAACGCTGCACATAAAATGACCAGCGCACAAGGCCCCGGAATGAAGTTGAAAAAATGCATCAATGTGGGGATCTTCGACCTCGGGGATACACGTGGATTCGACGACCCCGGAGTAGATAGTAAATTGTACGCCTTGCAACTGAAAAACAACATTTACAAACGCGTTGAAGTCCCCTCCATCGGTGGTACTAGCAACCTAAGTGATATAGTAGATACCTCAAGAGCGCCGTCAACACTGCACACCCTAGTCAACACCGTGATGACAAATGGATAATATACCCGTCGTTCGGGGGCAAACTGTTCGACTTAGAAGATGTTGAGAGCAACGTGACGGCCATCACCAAAAATAAGCAGTATTCCCTCGTCTTCACCGACGATGACAAGTGGGTGTTGTTACCCGCTAAAGGCGACTGGTTTCTCAATATTAGGCTCGGCTCCCCCTACGTGTTCACGGAGAACAAAGTCAACTACCTAAACAAAGTCGTGAACAACGGAACCCTGCTCGTGGCTTACATCCCGACGCAGAGGCGTAGCGTAGTCATCAGCCCAGTCGCCAGTATGGCAGCCCACATGCTATCAAGTAAACCGGGAGTGCAAGACGTGACATTGCAGTTGGTGTCTGAATTCGAAGGCGTGGTCAACATCCTGACGAGCCTACCGGAGAACGCCACTCTGGTCATCCAAGTCTACCTAGGGGAACCATCGCGGGATGATGTCGAAATCGTGAAGGGGATCAAACTCGGGTGGGCGAAAAGACACCAGTATCACGTTTGCACCGTTTACGTGCGGGTGGGTGTCGACTCCAAAACCAGTCTGCAGGGAGTCACCGTGACCGTGGAAGACACGATATCACTAACCAAGATCTTCCTACCCGACAACATACACTTCATGGGGGTGAAGTGCACCCCTGAACTATAATCAGAAAACCAGTTGGAAATTATCTCGTAATAGTATTATAGCAATGATTAGGCACCGCCCCAACGCTACGCTTAACGACCTAGGGGACACGGAGGGATTCGATCAGCCTGGTGAGGAAGGTGGCTCATACGTCCTACAATTAAGAGGTGGTGTTTATGTGCGGTACCGTCTGCACGACCACTTTATAGAACCCAAATGGGTGATCAATGTGACCCTCACCGCACCTTATATCTCACTAGACCAATATGGCTATGTCTCTGAAATTAGGAACAACGGTACCTTGATCACGTCTTTCATTCCAACTGAAAGGATGTCAGTTTCTAACTCAACATATTGGCCGAGGGACAACCTGTTAGTTTCATCCAGGCGGTCCCAGTTAATAGCCACCCACCCCGATACCATAGCAGGGGTTAGGGCTATGGCCCCAGAATCCACACTCATCATAGAAGTCGCTTACAAGGGTAAGTTTGATGATTCGGACGGCTTTGACCCACCCCCAAACTTGCAACTTTTACCTGGTGTGACAATGCGTTGGGTTGACACCGACACACCAGATTTCGCATATTGCCGTATCATTATACGATTGGGGGGACCCCCAACTGGGATTACTACCCCCCATATTACAAGGTTGCTATAATGTTGATATAGACCAGAAGTTACCTATTGACCCTTCCCGTATCTCCACATACGAGAATCTAAGTTTTATAAGCCTTAGGTACGTTGATCAACTATTAACTGAAGCCCAATTAAATAATATCTCATAAGATATATTATAGGCACACAGGATGGGGCTGTACCCAGTCGTAAAGGAAGTAGCGAAGACCCTGGAAACCGTTGACGGATTCTGTTTGAGACAGTTACGTGATGTAAAACACCAACTAGAACAAGACCGCGACACGCGGAAAGCACTATATAAGAAGTACCATAGAGCTTTCAATGCCGTGGATGGGACTGATACTGCCCTTATGGCAACCAGCATGGGACTAGGGGCGGCAGGTGTTGGGTTGTTAGCTACCATCGTGGCTGCACCTATAGTTCTAGGCATTGAAATAACAGCTGGGGTGACAGGGGTGTTAGGGTTGGTGCTTAAGTTTGCATCACGCAGACTGCATCGTAAGGCGTTGAAACACGACGAGATCAGGGTTCTGGCAGAAGCAAAGCTTAACACAGTAAGTGAGCGTATTTCCACGGCACTCACTGACAGTAAGATCTCAGAGGAGGAGTTTCGTTCAATCCTCTCTGAACTCACAAAATATAACAAAATGAAACAAGAGATTCGATCCAAGTCTCGTAAGTCTGCTATCAGCGAGGACGAGAAAAAAAAGTACATAGAACAGGGGATACAAAAAGCCCGGCAAGCCTTTATTACAAACACCAAAGAGATCATAGGCGATTCACATTAAACTGTTTCATCGATGTCAACGTGGCATAGTGCCACGTGCGGCACAATAGTGCCACGTGTGGGCGGGAAATCAACGGGGGCTCAAAAGTAGTAGATGCAATGGTAGCAAGATCTAAGGGCCCGACAAAAGCCTTATTTGTGAAATAAGGCTTTGCAGAGGCTTTTGTTGGACTTGGTCCAGGACTATCATTGTATATACTACTCATACACTAGCCCACATTAAAATGCACTCACACACACTACTCCATGCATTCACTCATACTAACATAGACCAGCCCACACTAAAATGCACTAACACACACTATTCCATGCATTCATCCATACTAACATAGACTAGCCCACATTAAAATGCACTAACACACACTAACATACATTCATCCATACTAACATAGACTAGCCAACATTTAAATGCACTAACACACATTATTCCATGCATTCATCCATACTAACATAGATTAGCCCACATTAAAATGCACTAACACACACTAACATTCATTCATCAATACTAACATAACTAGCCCACATTAAAATGCATTAACACACACTAACATGCATTCATCAACACTAACATAGACTAGCTCACATTAAAATGCACTAACACACACTATTCCATGCATTCATCCATACTAACATAGACTAACCCACATTAAAATGCACTAACACACACTAACATACATTCATCCATACTAACATAGACTAGCCAACATTTAAATGCACTAACACACATTATTCCATGCATTCATCCATACTAACATAGATTAGCCCACATTAAAATGCACTAACACACACTAACATTCATTCATCAATACTAACATAACTAGCCCACATTAAAATGCACTAATACACACTAACATGCATTCATCAACACTAACATAGACTAGCCCACATTAAAATGCACTCACGCACACTACTCCATGCATTCATCCATACTAACATAGACTAGCCCACACTAAAATGCACTAACACACACTAACATGCATTCATCCATACTAACATAGACTAGCCCACATTTAAATGCTATAACACACATTATTCCATGCATTCATCCATACTAACATAGACTAGCCCACATTAAAATGCACTAACACTCACTATTCCATGCATTCATCCATACTAGCATAGACTAGCTAACATTAAAATGCACTAACACACACTATTCCATGCATTCATCCATACTAGCATAGACTAGCTCACATTAAAATGCACTAACATACACTATTCCATGCATTCATCCATACAAGCAGACTAGCTCACATTAAAATGCACTAACACACACCTTTCTATGCTAACAGAAACTAGCTCATACTAAAATCTACTAATCCACACTAAAATCTACTAACCCACACTATATTCTACTAACCCACACTAACATAGACTAACCCACACTAACATAGACTAACCCACACTAACATAGACTCACACTAACATAGCCTAACCCACACTAACATAGACTAACCCACACTAACCCACACTAAAATCTACTAACCCACACTAACATAGACTAACCCACACTAACATTGACTAACCCACACTAACATAGACTAACCCACACTAAAATCTACTAACCCACACTAACATAGACTAACCCACACTAACATATACTAACCCACACTAAAATCTACTAACCCACACTAACATAGACTAACCCACACTAAACACGAGTTTTATGTTGGACATAAATCCATGGTGATTCATCCCTGTTCATTGTGTGCAGAGCAATGGGGGCATTCATTCCGTGTGCACGAGGTGAAAGAATATTCTTTCCTAGCGTTTGTCTTTGTACAGCGATATATGCAGGCGTTCCTCAAAGTCGTCCGAAAACGGAGGTTTCTGTGTATGTAGTAAGATCCCAGATTTGTAAATATCCAGACGGATATCAGTATTGAAGTTGAGTAAAATCACTGCATATTGCTATGGCTTAATCAAACCAGACAAGGAAATAGTCTCTCTTGCAAGTTATTCCAATTAGTTTTGCTCGCTCGCTCGTGTACAAGTGTGTTTAATATCGTTTGGTTTTAGGAAATGTTCCCGTTATAGACAGCAATAGACATAACAGTCACTTTCACATTTTTAGTACTGACAATGTGAACGAAGGTGCGCCTAGCGTCCAGGTGTAGCAGGTTGTGTGCGAAATAGCCACTGGCCCGCTAGCCCGTGGCTAGTAAACATCCAGTCGGGACAGTAAATCTCCACAGCCAATGGCCCGACTGGCTAGTGAATTTTCATGGGGTCATTTTGTAAATATATCACTCTCTCCGACTTAAGTTATAACACACTTTTAAATCATGGGAGATTATGGCTTGTTCATCATGTTAGTAACTTAATGATGAAACCCGTGTCTACATTCAAATTTCGGACTAGTGAAATATTTTGTGGGCTAGTAACTTTCAGGCATAGCCAGCCCGACTTGTTAGCAAAATTTGGAAACTATTTCGCACACTGGTAACAGGTATGTGTCCCTAATACCCGTGTGTTGATGGACATGGTGACTAAGCACCGACACTGATGGCTTACAGGCAAGCATTCCCTGTACGTGGACATATGTGAAGTATGGTCATTCCCCTCCACATCCACATCCACATCCCCACACCCAATAACATTAAACGATGTTCCAGTAGTAGCACGTGAAAAGGCCCGGATCCAGTCATCAGCTCCCTCCAGCACAAGCCCCTAACCCACCCCACCCCACCCCACTCCCTCACAGGAGGTACTCTCTTTTACCTTGGCACATAACCTCGCATTTTGTTCAAACCTTCTCCCCGGCAACCACTGTATAGATTTGTAATTGCCTCCTCCCTAGCTTGAACAATCTCCTTCTTTGATGAACTGCCGGTAAACACTTCTGCCTGGTGTTTTAAAAAGTGAGGGTTTCCAGTTTATTCTGTGCAACACCTTTGCCAATGCCAGAGAAGTGTGATGTTGTGTCATGAACTGTGAGGACATGAACGAATGGAAGGAAGCGACACAGTTCCAATCTAAGTTTCTCCTTTACTCCTTTGATGTCCCATATACGCTTCCTTTTGTCTGTTGCCAGGTCCATCTCTGACTTGTAGTAGATTCTCTTTGAGTTAAGATCTGCATGACAGAGCAGGAGCAAAAGCAGGTCAGGGGCTTCTCCCAGTAAGACAGTCACATTCTCCAATGCTGAGGATACATCTGCCTGGACGATCAACATGTCAGCATCACCAAGAGCATGCAATGTCCGGATACCCGCTTCCTCCATCTTCTTGCCAAGGAGATCAATGAAACGTTGCTTGTTCTGTGTTTGCCAGGAACTGCTGCTCATTGGATGTTAGATTCGTGTCTTCCGTGAACTTGACTTCAGACCCCGAAACACAACCAGTACGTCTCAGATGTGTGTGTGATCTTTTGTGCTTGAGGATTCTGTATAGCCATCAAAGACAACAGTGGAATTTGAATATATTTACATGCTTCACATACAAGTTGCAAAAAGATGAATGAAGCCCCCTACGACCATAGCAATCTTTGCGACATCAAACATATGATTCATAATATCATCATGTGACAAGTTCTTGTCTGGAAGAGTTAAACTCTAGATTGCATCTGCAACTGCTGGCTTCTGTGCTTCCCGTAGAAATCCTGATGAGTCAAACAGTGATGATGGTATGCTGCAAAGGTCGTAGGTGAAGATATCAGAAATGTCCCCGAATCATGTCATCATCAATCTTCACTGCCTTCTTTGTGCCAAGGGTGATAGCGTGATTTACTTTCTTGAAGGTTAAACTTTGCACTTGCTGATTCACCATCGATTTGAGAACATTTCTGCCAAGATCTTTTGCATTCTCAACATTAACCAATTACACCAGTGGCGATGTTTCTCAAGGCTTGATCTTCCAGAAACGGGTTCTTCTCTTCAAGAAATGTCAGTATGGTTTTAACATCCCTGAAATCTCATGATTGTCTTGCTTTTGTTACTTCTTGTGTTGTTCACTGTTTGTGAATCCTGTTTGGGCAAACTCTTGCATGGCAGCATTCAAATCTGAAGAAGCCGGCCTGGGCCTAGATTTTCGAAGCTCTCTTAGCGCTAAGATAGTCGTAAGTGCCATGCATTAACATTAACTTACGACTATCTTAGCGCTAAGAGAGCTTCGAAAATCTATGCCCTGGACAGTAACCATTGTGTCCTTTGAGATGGTGACATTCCATGTCCTCGGGCCAATCCTCCTGTTGTCTTGATGCTCCTCATCAGGGCCTGTTCAGTACACAAATCAGTAGACAAGCCGGCCCAAAATCGATCAGAATTTCATCAAATAGATGTATGCTTTCACTTAGAACATCGTTTTGTTCATTTTTATCAGTATCTGTGTCAAAAGTCTTCGAAAGCAACAGCACATTAAGGGCCTTGTCAACCATGGAGTGTCCTTTGAATGCCCGCGTCACAGCTCTCTCTCTCTCTCTGTCATCATTTGTCCAACAGCATTGGGCAAGTTAAAGGAGAATACTAGACAATTGCAATAATTTGCTGGGTGAAAGATAAAGTCACCAGAAACATGTACCCCAATTTTTATTTCATAATTATGGTTTATTATGTTTTTTTCGCGAAAACAGTTTCTGTTATCTGAGCTTCGGCCATTATGCATATTCCGCTGGAACTCACGTGACTTTTCCGCTCGTGACGTCATATGTGACAAGCGTCCGCCATATTGCCAAAGAACAAGCGCTGCAGTAGTACAAATCGTGTTGTTTCTGTCGTTTTTGTAAATGGTACGATGGTGTATTCCGCTGCCTGGGGATGCACGGAATCATCGAACAATGGAAAGAGTCACTATTTCTTCCGTTTCCCAAGTAAAGAGACAGATTTAGGCAGGAGAAATGCTCCGATCATTCCGAGTCGGACGCATATGAAAGAGACATGCACACATGGGGTATGAAAATGCCAAAGCTAGGTTGAAGAAGGAAGAAGTACCCACTAGATTCATTTATACTCCATCATTCCCTGCAACAACTTACTGTTAGTGGTATTTTTAACATAAATTAGATTAAAGTCCGATTGCCAGTCGAATTGCCCCCGCTCAAAATTGCCCTGGCACATTTGGTCAAATTGCCCCAGGAGGGTAGTCAAAATGCTCCAATTTATTTAAAATGATTAAATATAGCCAAAATATGCATAGTTTTGTCAACTTTGATATTATGTTCTTCATATAAAAGTATATACATAGTTATGAGTTTACTAATGGAACATTTATCAGAAATATTACTTCCTAACAACTTTTATATGAAGAACATAATGTCAAAGTTGACAAAAACTATGCATTTACGGCATATATTTAATCATTTTAAATAAATTTGACCGAATTAGAATTGTGTGACCAAATTTGTTGGGGCATTTTGTAGCTGGGACAGTTCGACTGGTACCCATGAGATATATATCATCAAAATCAGTAAGAGATTTCACATGAGCTTGAAAATGTTTCACTATAACGTTCTTTTCGGTTTGGAGCCCTAAATGCTGCAGTCTACCCGAAACATTGCCGAATACAACGGCAAATCATGAAGTACTTGTTGTTATCATTGTTTCATTTTGTCCAATTACGCATGTCGGCATCACTCTCGCTATTTGTCAGTAGTGTGTTTCGTGAAAGTTGTTCCGTATTCTCATTGGCTGACAAGAAGTCATTCTAAGGCTATGGCCGAGTACCATAACTATACTCTCCCCAAAAAGAAACGCATATAGGAATTTCAACTGTATTTTGATGTTTATTTTGAAACAACTTGTAGGCTTTATGAGTCAATGAAATATAGCGAAATTGCACACTGAGAATGCAGACTTATCCGTCTTTGGCACCAACTCGAGGAAAGTCAGTTTGAGTGTCACATGGAGACGTGTGGTGGCGCTGAAGTCAATACCTCGTATGACCACCGTGGGCATCCAGAACTGCACGGCATCGCCTCGGCATCGAACGAACAAGTCTCAGAATCTCGTGTTGCCCAATCGCAGCCCACTCTGCCTGTAGTGCCTGGGCGAGTTGCTAAAGTGTCTGGGGCTGAGGGTTACGGCGTCGCACCCGTCTGTCCAGGGCATCCCACAGATGTTCGATCGGGTTTAAGTCCGGTGATCTTGAGGGCCAGGGGAGCACAATGATGTTGTGGTTCTGGAGGAAGTCTCTAGTGTGACGTGCTGTTTGGGGCCTGGCATTGTCCTGTTGAAACAACTCCCTCTGGCGATCAATGATTGGAAGGAGGTGTGGGCGTAGGATTTCGTCACACTACCGTTGAGCTGTCAGGTTGCCCTGGATCATCACCAAAACACTTCTCCTACGGCAGGTGATCGCTCCCCACATCATAACACTTCCCCGGCCGAATCTGTCCACCTGGGGAACGCAAGCGTCGGCGAAACGTTCACGTCGACGTCTGTTCACCCGCATTCTTCCATCGCGTCGTTCCAATAGAAATCGTGATTCATCACTGAACCAGATTCTACGCCAATTCGGTAGGTTCCAGGCCTGAACGTTGGTGCACCATTGAACTCGATGTCGACGATGTTGTTGTCGAAGCACAGGGCCAAAATAAGGTCTTCTGGCACGTAAACCAGCCTCTCTCAACCTGTTCCTGACGGTCTGTGCAGAAAGCCTCCTCAATCCGGGTATTTGTCGAGCGGTACTGGTCGCCATAGCAGTTCGATTACGCAGGTGATGTACCCGGATGTAGCGATCCTGCGCCGCAGTGGTCGCTCGAGGTCGCCTACTACGAGGGGCATCTACTACCGCATTCTGCCGGCGATATCTCTCCCAGAGCCGTGAAATGGTGCTTTGGTGAACATTCATGCGTCGGGTAACTGCACGTTGAGACTGGCCAGCTTCAAGCAAACCAATGGCGATATGACGGTTGGCTTAGACGTGGCATTTTGCGTTCGTCAACAATATTCCAAATACATTGAATATTCGACAGACAGCGATCAACCTTTTATACCCATCATTAAGACTATATGATCCCCAACTTTCACGTGCATTGCATGTGAATTGTGTATTCTGTGACACTACACGCCGAAATTGAAAATCATGCTGTTAAATACGGGTATTTTACGGATGGTGCGTTTTGTTGTGATGTTTCAAAACATAAACACCATAGGACTCATAAACAGAGCAAAACCTTTTGTAAAATGAATCACATTTTAATTCATTGCTACATGAAATTGCTATTTTCATAATGCGTTTCTTTTTTGGGAGAGTATATTTCCATAACCAAACACTGGGGAAACATACATTGTCCTGGCTTGTATTTCATAATTCAACAGTTTTCGGGAATAACTTATCTGCGTCGCGAATATTATCTCTGCTCGACCAGGCTGGGATCTTGTATCGAGACTTGATACGTTATTAATGAGAACCTTGGATCCTCATTTTTTTCAACAAAATAATTCCAGTGTAATTTATGTAGCAGATAATTTCTATTTTCCCCCGTCTGAAGTATAATTATTTTGTATTTAAATCCCAGACACCCTACAGTCACCCATTTGACACAAAAATAACTGCAATCACATTTTTAAAAAAAAATTCTTAGGGACTGGTCATATATTTATAGGGGTGGGTTTGCTGGTTGTAACTGTATCACATTTTGCTGACAAATAGTATTCTTGTTAAATGATATGGCCTATTTCTAAATTTATTTTGACCTCAAGCGAGGCCTCCGTTTCCCTTGATTCTTCTTCTTCATCTTCACTGGAAGGTTGTCTTGCAAGATGTAAAATCGGATCGTATTTATACGGTCTAACATCCATTTCAGGAATGACATCAGGAACATCTTTTACTGCTTCAGAATCCATGGACACTGTTAAGTTGTGAGGTAAAATCAAAAAGAAGCCATCAGCAACAGGCACATACGATGTCATAATAATAATGATAATAATAATGAGCATTTATAAAGCGCTGTATCCATCCACAAGGTGCATGCTCAAAGAGCATCAAATGAGAGAAAAGACACAGGTAGTGAAATAATAGTATGAAAAAACACTTATGAATGATAGCCTGAAATAAAGCCCTTGAATAATAGCAGGAGAAAATGTCTATGAATTAAAGTTCATGAATGATAGCGTGAAATAAAGTCTATGAATAATGGCCTGAAAATAGTTGCGTCTTGAGTTTTGATTTGAATACAGTTAGTGATGATGAAAGTTTGATGTCTAGAGGAAGTTTGTTCCATAGTCGAGGAGCTGCGTGGCTAAAAGACTTCTGTCCATAGCTGGTAAGATTATACTTTTCTATTTTTTTAATTTTATTTGTTCCCATGGTTCAATAACAAGGGTATATGGTAGCAACAAGCACAGACAAGGTGAAAATACATTGCTGTAGAGTTGTAATAATAATTAGTTGCTGAATATTGGGATGAGTGAATTCCATTTAAGATTGAATTTTTCGATTTCATTGTTTCTCTTTGAAATAAATTTTTATACAGAAAATATCTCTTTTAATACCTTTTTATAATTACTGAGTTTTGGAATTGATTTTTTTATATTACATAAATTGATATTTTTTGGCAGAGTATGCATTATGCAATGTACCAAACCAAATCAAATATTTTGTGATGTTAATGTTTCGTGGTAAATAGATATTAATCCAGAGTTCTAGATCATTCCAGAATTTCATGCTTTCACAGCATTCCCAATAAACATGACAAATGCTCTCAGAAACATCATTGCAAAAAACTACACAAATCATTGTCAATCAGGTTCATTCTCGATCATTCTTTTTTAGTATAAATAACTCTTTGCAAAAATCTGTATTGAAAATCCATGTCTATAAAAGTAAAAAAATTGTACCAATCAAACTCACAATCATTGAATATAAATTCCCATTTAGTACAAATTTCAAGTTTATCATTTTTGGAAATCAGCTTGTCATAAAATATTCTTGAACCTTTGGAGAGATTTAACATATATCTTTGGTAAACATTGATGTATAAATTGTAGGAAAGAATGGTTCTTGTCCTTTTAATAACATTTTCGAAATATCAGGTAAGATGTGAAGTAGATAGTTATAGTCTAATAGTGTCCCTCTTATTTTGTATTTTATCTTTAACTTATCAAATGGCATTAATCCATGTTCATCACATAAATCCTTTACTGTCAATAAGTCCTTATCCGCCCAGTGTATAATAACATGGCAAGGGGTTTTATAATTATGATTGAGCCATAATGGTTCTGCAAGAATGTAATCAATATTGTCAGAATCAGCATTGAACTTTTTGCAATAATTGTTCCATGCTTTTAAAACATCTTTCCAATAAGGGTTTTCAATGTTGAGTATTTTGTCAATATTTGCTCCATACTTGAAGATATCATTATAAGGTATATTACAAGGATTATTGTCGGATGATTTTTTACAGTAGAGCCTAAGAGTGGATAATTTTAGAGCTTCAATAAATATTTTTATATCTACCATACCCAGTCCCCCTTCAGTCTTTGATCTTTTCATTGTGATTCTTTTTATTTTATCATTTTTATCATTCCAAATGAATTTGAAAAAATATCTTTTCAAGGGATTTAATAAAGTCATCTGGGGGATTGGGCAATGAACTGAAAATATGTACTAATTTTGAAAGGGCTAATGTTTCTATGACAGGGATTTTTCCTATCAATGTCAAATGTCTTTTTCTCCATACTGCTAATAATCTGTGTATTTCTTCCAGTCTTTTTCTTGTATTAATCACCCATAGATCAGCAAGGTTTGGGGTAAATTTGATTCCCAGAACATCAAACTCTCCATTATACCATTCAACTGTTACATAACATTTCTTCACTACCTGCCTTTGAGCCAATCCAGATTGCTTTAGTCTTATCTATATTTATTTTCAGACCTGACATCTTATAAAAAGTATTGATTGTTTCAATAGCTGTATAAAGTCTCTCATCTATACCATCAAGAGATAATTCGGTATCATCAGCATATTGGCCTAACTTGTATTCTTTATCATCAATAACAATGCCTTTAATTTTATCATTATTTCTTATCATACTTCCCAAGATTCCAGCTACAAAGAGGAATAAGTATGGTGATAAGGGATCTCCCTGTCTACAACCCCTTTCATTTTCAAAGAAGACAGATAAGTGGCCATTTTGTCCAGCGTATTATTTGTGGACAAAACCCAAATTTCTTAAGGACTGAATTGATGAAATCTTTTTCGAAACTGTGTCAAAAGCTTTTTTCAAAATCAATTAGAATAAGTAATCCTTTCATATTTCTTATTTTTGTTTCAAACATGATGTCATATAATAATCTTGTATTTTCACTAATAGTTCTACCTGGAATAAACCCTGTTTGGTTTTCATGTATAAGTAAATCTAAAGTCTTTTTTACACGGTTTGTTATACATGCACTAAGTATTTTATACAGGGCATTTAAAAGAGTGATTGGTCTCCAGTTTTTTAATTGAGTTCTATCTTTATTTGCTTTGGGTATGCATGTTATTACCCCTCTCTTCATTGTCAAAGATAATTCATTCTTAACAGAAACATCATTAACAAATCGGAAAATCCATATTTTAAGGCCATTCCAGACAAATTTAAAGAAATCAACAGGGAATCCATCAATACCAGGACTTTTATTGTTTTTCATATTTTTCACTGCAAAGGTGATTTCATCCATATCAATATCTTTTTCGAGTTCTTCTTTTAATTCATCATTCAGAGTAGGTGTTTCAACATTCTGTAAATTAACATTTTCTTCCAAGTTGCTGTTTGATGAATAGAGAGTCTTAAAAATGTTCTCAGTTGCTTTAAGATTGAGATGCTATCTGTAATCTCCTCATTATTGTCAGTAACAATTTTATTTATAGATTTGCTGACAAAAGTTCTTTTTTCTAGATTACAAAAGTATTTGGTTAGTTATTCTCCTTCTTCATACCATACAATTTTATTTCTAATCTGAATACTTTTTAGTTCTTCTTTCTTTATTTGTTCTAATTCCATCTTATGTTTAGAAAGTTCTGACAGGATGGCCTCATCTATATTTTGGAAATCTTTCCTTATATAGTATTCACATTCTTTTATTTTCATTTCCAATTCAGTAGTCTTATTATTTTTTTGATGCAAAAGAGATAGTTTTGCCTCTAACTTTCATAAGAAAAGTTTCCATGAATAAACTATCACTTATTTTAAGTTTAACCTTATCACAGTTCTGATCAATATTGTTAATCTCAGATGTATCATTCTCAGAATATTCTTCAATTGTTTCTTTTCGAATTTTCTTAACCAAATTACTGTATTCGGGATGAAGCAATAATGACGTATTAAGTGTCCAATAGCCCTTGCCTCTTTGATATAGCTGAATGGTCAGTTTTATAACCTGGTAAAATAGCAGAATCCAAATTTATATCAAACATATCATGAGAAATCAGGAAAAAATCAAGTCTAGCTTGTTTCCTTGGATTCTTTTTCCACCATGTATATTTTCTAGTATTTGTGTTCAATTCCCTCCAAACATCAAAAAGGTCATAATTTTCTAAGTTTTCTATGACAATATCCCTTGATTTAGGATTATTTAAATGTCTGTAATTTTCTTATTCAAGTGAAGGGTCCAAAACAAGATTCCAATCTCCAAGAATTACTAATGAATCATTGTCAAGAGAAAGTATATTTTCAAATAGCTTGATATAGAAGTTAGGATCGTCATTGTTTGGACCATATAAGTTTGTTAATGTAAATCTTTTGTCTTCAACAGTAATGTTTACAATAATGAAATTGCCATTTTCATCTTTGATGGTTCTGTGGATAGTAAGATCTACATCATTATTAAAGAGTATTGCCACTCCCCTGGCGTTTGATCTAAAATGTGCTATGGTACTTTGAAGTCCCCATTCATTTCTCATAATATTGATGTCATCTTTGGCTAAATGGATATCTTGTAAACAGATAATTGAGTAACACTTTTTTCTATAAAAATTCATACCTTCCCTTCTTTTGTTTTATCACCTAGTCCTCTACAGTTTGCTGAAATCATTGTTATCTTTTTGATATTATATGTAGACATCTCAGAAAAGTATATAATTAGACATGAAGTAAATCAAAGTATAAACTGGGATGGCAAGGCAGTGTTTTGGTTGATTTTCTAAAATGAGAGTAGGCTCAAAGTATACATTTGCAGAAGTTAATTGGCTTTTGTTATCACTCAAGCTGAAATTAAAACAATTGAATTGAGAATGAATACAAGATGAGAAACCGTGATATACATTCAGTACCTGGGAAAATTTGAAGAACAATGTAATTTGAACCTGATGGAAACAAGTTTTAGTCAACAACTGAGGAAATGAAATAAATAAAAAAAAGAAATGAAAAATATAAACAAAAGAAAAAACGGGCATGCCCTTTGACTGAGTACTCCAGATATAGATAAATCATCCCAAATGTGGAAAAGATTATACTTTGGTATGATCAGAAGATTCAGATTTTGGGATCGAAGAGTCTTTATAGGGATGTAGTCTACTAGCATATTAGAAAGATATGGTGGTGCCATATCATTTTGACATTTGTACACCATACACGGAATTTTAAAGTTGATTCTCGCTTCAATTGGAAGCCAATGCAAGTCCTTAAGAACTGGCGTTATGTGCGATGTTTTGGTGTTCTCGTCACTATCCTGGCAGCAGTGTTCTGGACTCTCTGGAGTTTGTACAGCTGACGTTTACTGATTCCTATGAGTAAGCTGTTACTATAGTCAAGTCTAGAATGAACAAGCATTTGCACAAGTCTTTAAGCGGCATCTCGTGTTATGAGATGGCGTATTTGACTGATACATAGTAAGCTGAGAATCAAAGATGACGCCAAGGTTTCTTACATGGTCAGCAAAAGGGATTGAAGCATTTCCAACTTCAACAGAGGTAACAGGAATGTCACGCAAATCATGTTTAGTGCCTATCAACAAAACCTTTGTTTTCTCATCATTAAGCTTCAACATATTTGATGACATCCAGGACTTGACATCAGTTGAGCAATCAGTAGTACTTTGTACGGCCTCCTGAACATTCTCGGGTTTGAAGCTGTTAACCAGTTGACTGTCATCAGCATAAGATTGATGGCCAATTTTATTATTTTCTATCACTCTAACAAGACTAGTTGTATAAAGTACTAACAGCACAGGACCCAGCACACATCCTTGAGGTACTCCACACGAAAGTAAATAACATTTAACTCTTCTTGATTGATGACGACGGTTTGTGATCTATTACTCAGGTATGACGCAATCCTGGCAAGCACAACATCTGTAATTCCCATCTCCAGCTGAAGTCTTGAGAGTAGTAACTTATGGTCCATGTCACGTGATACCCCCTCTGCTCATTAACTGTCGGGTGTTTCCGTAATAGGCGGAAATACGAGTACGTTTTTTGTGATTTTATTGCTATTTTACAAACTTTTTGTTCAATTTTAATCACGGAAGGTGACTTATAGAATATCCTTTACAATATATCAAAAGTTTTGTTTTCGTTCGTATTCTCCTTTAACAGTTTCCAAAACTTCATTCAATCCTGCCGATCCCATGAGATGGCCAATGGATCCAAGGAAACTCATCTGCAGATGAAAACCTCCATGTCTCAACACAAGGGATCTCAAGTCACTAAAGTACTGTCGGAAATAGAAAAAAAAAATGTTTTTTCGCATCTACATTTTATGTAGTGAATATGTGAAAGTGTGAAATATCTGTTAAACTAAGTTCGGCCTAACTACAGTCTCGGTGTTAGGGAGACAGGAAACGTAGAAAAAGGTCTTCACTGAAGAGAGATTAGTGCAGAAATGAGCAATGCGGGTTTTTTCGAAGTCCAAAGCGACTTATTTGGAAAAGACCATGACTTTATGCAAATTAGTGTGCGATGATATTGTATTATAAAGGACACCTTTTAAATTCCCACTCTGAAATTAGATTTATCTTCATCATAAACGATAGCTGACGTAAACAATAATAACTTTAATACTGAAACTATTAAGGATGTAGCTGCCATGGAGTCTCACTATCACTACAAACAGAAACAGGTAGGAGGGGTCGTCTCAAACGGTGTGTCAGGACGGGTGTCACAGACGGTGGTTGGAGTCGGGCTGGGGGGATAGAGATATCAGCTGAGATAAGATAATCCTTTAGAGGAAATAAACTGGGGAAGCAAGGAAGCAAGCAGCATGTCATAACAATATATTTTAATTTACAAATAATATCCAGTCCTGTCGATCATCGAGTGGTCATGCCGCCTATATATTTTGAGACATTTAATAACGATGGCTGATTTAAGCTTTTCTATGGGTATCATACTTTTTTTACATGTCTCAACATAAACTTTATGAAAGAAAGATGAGATATATTCAACACACATGAGAAAGCATATAATGAGATGACCCCTTTAGCCCGTAGGCAGCACATGCATTTAATGCCAGGTGAGTCGACGGTCCGTCGTCATACCTGGCTGAGCGACCTAATTGCCATCTTTAGTTTGATCTATCGTTTTCAGCAGCTAGAGGTATTTTTTTCTAAGTTTTGCCCGACATTACGAGTATACATGCTTTTCTGGATATCCTATTACGCATTCCACTGAACGCCCAGTTAGGCCGAAGTGGGTTATTTCGACATATGCTATTTGCAGTTGTGTAACTTTTATGGATACAGAGTAACAGCCTAAAAACTGTTTTTTTTCTATCTCCGACAGTACTTTAGTCATCAGTTCATTGGCAAGGATTAACTGTGCCTTCCAAAACAAAGTTTCATCAAAAGTCAGTATAGGATCAGTTCCATATTTTATTGCATACAAAGACCATTGTTGAGTAGACACATGTGGGGGCACTGGGAATCATGTCTATCATTGGCAGGAAACTGGAGGAGGACTTTCCAGGATATGACCCTTTCTGCACCATCTGTACAATCCTTGTACCGGTTCGACCATCTCCCATGACAGTTTGCTTAACACATCTAGTTGCCAGGTTGGATCTTCAACATGAGACATCTTCAGGTCCTTGTACATGATTTCCTCAGTCCCATGTGATAGACTTTGAAACAGCTTAATGTCAATATTTCCAAGTACAACCAGATCTTCAGATTTTGCTGTTATCCTTGGCACCGGCTTCTGATGCTGTATTCCTGGTGTGCTCCCTGCAATGATACCCATACCATGTATTGTGGAATGGAATGTATTGTGACCATCCAGTGTTCTGATGCTATGATCAAAATTGTCTGCCATAAACTGAAGAAAATGCCCAGGAATGAGTCCTAAAATATCTGTTTCTAGAGAGAAAACACCGCTTAATATTTGACAATTTGCTTTGAATTAATACAGAAACTGTATACTAAACAGTTTCACTTTTAATGCATTTAATGAGATTGAATTTCATGAAGTTTTTCGGGCTAAACCAAAATATCAATGTAATATCTTTAAATGCCTTTTTGGCCTCATTAAACCAGTTTGTCGAAATAATTAAATTTACTTAAATATTAACGAAAAATAATGTTTAAAATACCTGTTATTTGATAAATTCCCTTATTCTTGGTCAAATCTGTTGACATCGAGTAATCAGCATAGCCATTCTGGGGCTTCCAGAGTTCTTTATTTTCCTGACAGAGTGACGTTGCATTTCATGCCATTTTAATCTTAATTTCTACATCATCAATGCATCTCTTTTTTGATAAAACATACACGAATAACAAGTTCTTAAAATATATGTTAATGGTATTTAGTTTCTTTGCCAACAGAGTAAAAAGGTCACCTTTAGAATAATGTACTTCTCACATCCACAGGACACCGAATGTCTTCTCAAACGAGTTTGTTCACGACCCAGAAATTATTGAGAATTTAAAGATTGTAAATTTTTAATTTTTTTCACTCATTACTCACGTATTAAATGTGAATATTAGCAGAACATAACTCCAGATTCAAAGACAGGTGAACAGTTAGTATTTTGTCAAGTCACCATGGGCAGCAATGCGGGCTTCAATGCGGCGGGGCATACTACTGATCAAAGAATTAGAAAGTCGTGGTCCATGCTGTCCCAATATCGGACCACCTCTTCTTTCATTTCAGCAATATTTGTCAGATTTTTCTTATTGACACTTTCCTTCATAAGTCCCCAAACATTTTCTATTGGATTTAGGTCAGGGCTATAGCTTGGCCAAGCTAATACTGTCATATTTTGGGTCCGAAACCAGGCCTGTGAATGCTTTGAACGATGTTTCTGGTCGTTGTCCTGTGGGAAAATCTAAATATTTCCATAGAACACGTGAGCAGATGGAAGTAAATGTCCCTCGAGAATATCTGTGTACCGCTCACTGTTTATTCCCTTCAAATACACAGAGGGGCGTTGCCCCTAACACAAATATGCCACCCCACACGTTAAATTTCGGACTGTACTTTGGGCGCTGATACAAAGGTTTTTCAGTTTGTTTGGTGCAGAATTTCAGTGCATTAGGAAACAGACACACAGAACTTTCATCTGAGAAAATCACATTGTCCCAGTTAAAATTTCTATGCTGTAAGCACCAGTTCAACCTTCGCTCCTTTTGTTCAGTTTTCATGATCGGTGATAGAATTCCTCGACTTTTCTGCCAACCCATTGCATGCAGCTCAGTTCTAATTGTCTCCTTACAGACAGCCACAGTTCCTCTATCAATCATATCCAGCCTTAAGTTTTCTAAACTCCTTCGTTTGTTTTTAGAAACAAGAATACCAAGCCGCCTCCTGTCACCGACAGTCAATTTTCTGGGCCTACCTGCGCCTCCCTGGTGCTCAGTGCCATATCCATTTGCAATATTTTTCAAAACACGATAAACAGTGGACAAAGGGATGCCTGTTCTACTTGAAATCACTTTAGCTGATCTGATGTCCTTGTTATTATACTCTAAATTCAACTTCCTCTTCTCTAAATCATCCATACTGAGGATCACTGAAAATGTCGTCTGCTGGCAAGTAAACAAAGGGGGATAACTCTTCACAAACTAATGAAAAAGGATTAACGGAGTTGTCTCTCTTGAATGAAACCAAGCACTTGATAGCTGGTCAAGGTTGTTTATACTAGAAATCCAATTAAACATATCCCTAAAATTCTCAATAATTTCTGGTCATACTATACAAGAATATCTAAGGGACATAATTCTATACGTCTCGACAGATGGATAAACAGGCGTAACTCTGTACGTCTTAACCATTATATAGTGCTAATGCACTGGCGCTTACTTGATGATTGAAAAAGGGAGTTAAAAAGTCTACCATTGCAAGGCAAATGTTGCCGATGCCGTCAAGTAGATTAGGCTTTACCTAATGCCATATCTTTGAATCATGAGCGGAAACAATGCATAAATTATGTATAAAATAACTTACCTGAATATCTAGCTGAATTCAAAACCGCAAAAATGCATGTTGATGAACTTCTTTTGACGTCATGACGTAGCCTGTTTACCGTCAATCAACCAGAGTTGTCTCCCTTCTTCCCTATGGTGGTCCGAACGGGTCAAAATTCGTAGGATAAATTTATTTTAATTATTTTTATTTTTTCCCGCACCTTTGATTATATTAGACATTTAATACATCCCTTACACAATCTCAGTGAACATGTATATTGCATAATAAATTCTTTTGCAATTTGTTTGAGGTTAAATCGTAAATTGACTGGACTAAGTGGTTTCTCGGAAAGCTCCCTAAATGGCCGACTCTGGGTGAATGAGTTCACCTGGTTATCCCCCATCGCTGTAACGCCCAGAAGAGCATCGCCATCAACAAAATCAATCATAGATTTTATAGTATTATTATTACAATAAAATTCAGCTGTTGCCGTTGTCTGCGTAAAACAGAGCGCTGTATCATCACAACATCACATGGGAAAGTTTGTATCTAGTAATCTAGTGGTGAACGTGCTGCCAAATATAATAAACAGTTACCCTGCAGTCCGTTACTACACCTGCATATGGCCAAGGGCGATTCATCAAACTCAGGTTCTGGCATCCCTCTCCCAGCTGTTTAGTGATCATAGAGATACCCAACGAATCCACCAATCACATGATGCTCTACTGTACCTGAGATACCATCGTTGTTTTGAGGTGTTTGTACTGTTTCTTCACAAGTTTCTCGTGTAAATCTGTATAAATATAACCTATATGTACTCCCAATCTGCAGATACTTCTCCATTTGTCTGCTTTGGGTGAGTAACCTTTTTGTGATATTGTTTTGTTAGAAATATCTGAAATATGTAAATTGATCGGATTGTTAACCCAAATCCGATTGATTGTAAAACTATGTAATGTAAGACGAGAATTGCAAACGTGTTGATATCTTTTTTTATTTATTTATTTATTATTGTCTTTACATGAAATGTAATGATTGACATTTAATTGACATTTAATCTCAGTACTTCATAGCGTTAAAACACTCCCAGGTAACGTCATAGCACTCATTCTAAAAGTCCCCTTCCGTGATTAAAATTGAAAATTGTTTTTATAAAATCGCAATTAACACACAAAAAACGTACTCGTATTTCCGCCTATTACGTAAAACACCCACAGTTAATGAGCAGAGGGGGTATCACGTGACAAGACGTCATAAGTGCCTGTTGCTGATGGCTTCCTCTTTGATTTTACCTCACAACCTAACAGTGTCCATGGCTTCTGAAGTAATAAAAGATGTTCCTGATGTCATTTCTGAAATGGATGTTAGACCGTATTGGAAAAGAGACTTGGTATCACCGACAAAGCTATATCTTGGATTGAGTCCTATATCTCTGGACGGCACCAATCCGTTCACATTGATGGCACAACATCAAAGAAAGAAGAACTGCTCTTCGGAGTTCCACAGGGATCAGTCCTTGGTCCGATCCTGTTCACAATGTACACTTCACCACTTGGGGATGTCATTCGAAAACATAATCTGCAATTCCATCTGTATGCAGATGACACCCAATTGTACATATCTTTTAGACCACAAAGTAAACCATCAGATGAATTCTCCTTTGCTGTCATATCTAAATGTGTTTCTGATATCCGTGAATGGATGGCTATCAACTTTTTGAAGCTTAATGATGACAAGACAGAGCTCCTCATCTTCAGTCAAAAGTCCAATTTAAGACATCTCTCACTGCCGGCTTTCAAAATTGGTGACAGTATCATAGAACCAAGTAAAAAGGCTCGTAATCTGGGAGTAATTCAGGACTCTGTTTTTCACTTGAAGACCATATCAGCCAAATCTGCAAACAGGCATACTTCCATATCAGAAACATTGCTCTAATAAGGAAGTATATAAAAACACACGTGTGGCTGCATCACTCATCCAGGCATACGTGTTATCCCGTCTGGATTATTGCAATGCTCTCTTGGTTGGGCTACCAAAACAACGAATTGCAAAGTTACAGCAGGTACAAAATTTAGCTGCTAGAGTTATCTCTCGAACCGGCAAATATGAGCACATAACTCCAGTTTTGATGCATCTGCATTGGCTCCCAATAGTCAAACGGATAGAATTTAAGATTCTTGTGCTTGTATACAAAGCTTTTCACGGTATTGGCCCATCATACATCAATGAACTGATCCAGTGCCATCAACCCTACCGTTCCCTACGTTCTAGTAGTGCCCAGTTACTAGTTGTGCCACGTACGAGGACAAAGACATTTGGAGACAGGTGTTTCTCAAAAGCAGGTCCTATGCTTTGGAACAATATCCCATTGGGCATTAAAAGTGCAGAGAAAATCTGTGCATTTAAGAGAATGTTGAAAACATTCTTTTTCAAATCATGTTACAGTTCCGAGTGACTCTTTCCTTGTCAGACTCATACGAAAGCGCCTTTGAGCAGGACTCATCTGGATATTGGCGCTATATAAATCTCTATATATTATTATTATTATTATTATCTATACGATCCGATTTTACATCTTGCAAGAGTGAAGATGAAGAAGACGAATCAAGTGCAACGGAGGCACCGCTTGATGTCAAAATAATTTTTGAAATAGACCACATAATTTATCCTGAATATTAGTTGTCAGCAAAATGTGATATAGTCCAACCAGCAACCCCATCCCTATAAATGATTAACCAGTCCCTAAGAAAATATTTTGATTGAAATGTGATTGCAGTTCCTTTTGTGTCAAATGGGCGGCTGCAGGGTGTCTGGGATTTATAAAAAATAATTATGCTTCAGACGAGGGAAAATAGAAATTTTCTGCTACAAAAATTTTACTGGAATCATTTTGTTGAAAACAAAATTAGGATCTTAGTTTTCATTAATAACGTATCAAGTCTCCATACAAGATCCCAGCCTGGTCGAGCAGAGATAGTATTCGCGACGCAGATAAGTTATTTCCCGAAAACTGGTGAATTATATAATACAAGTCAGGACAATGTATGTTTCCCTAGTTTTTGCTTATGGAAATAGTTATGGTACTCGGTCATAACCTTAGAATGACATCTTGTCAGCCAATGAGTATACAGAACAACTTTTACGGCACACACTACTGACAAATAGAAAGTCTGATGACGACGTGCGTAATTGGACAAAATGGAAAACAATGAATGTAAGTAGCACTTCATGATTTGCCGTTGTATTCAGCAAGTTTTCGGGTTGACTGCAGCATTTAAGGCTCCAAACCAAAACGAACGTTATAGTGAAAGATTTTCAAGCTCATGTGAAATCTCTTACTGATTTTGATGATATATATCTCATAGGTACCAGTGGAACTGCCCCAGCAAACTTGGTCATTGACTCTTATTCGGTCACATTTATTTAAAATGATTAAATATAAGTCATAAATGCATAGTTTTTGTCAACTTTCACATTATGTTCTTCATATAAAAGTTGTTAGGAAGTAATATTTCTGATAAATGTTCCATTAGTAAACTCATAACTATATGCTTTTACATAAAGAACATAATATCAAAGTTGACAAGAACTATGCATTTATGACATATATTTATAATAATCATTTTAAATAAATTGGGGCATTTTGACCACACACACACACACACACACACACACACACTGGGTAGTTGGGCAGTTCGACTGGCAATCGGACTTTATTTGATTTATGTCAAAAATACGACTGACAGTAAGTTGTAACATTGAATGATGGAATATAAATGAAGCTCGTTGGTACTGCTTCCTTCTTCAGCCTAGCTTTGGGATTTTCATACCCCGGTGTGCATGTCTCTTTCATATGCACGCGACTGGAAATGATCGGAGCATGTCTCCTGCCTAAAACTTCTTTTTTTTGGGAAAACGGAAGAAATGGTGTCTCTTTCCATTGTTCGATGATGCCGTGCATCCCCAGGCAACTTGACACCATCGTACCATTTACATAAACGACAGAAACAACACGATTTGAGTTACTGTAGCGCTTGGTCTTTGGCAATATGGCGGACTCTAGTCACATATGACGCGTACGTCACGAGCGGAAAGGTCACGTGAGTTCCAGCGGAATATGCATAATGGCCGAAGCTCAGATAACAGAAACTGTTTTCGCGATTAAAACATAACAAACCATAATTTTGAAATAAAACTTGGGGTACATGTTTCTGATGACTTTTTCTTTCACCAAGCGAAATATTGCAATTGTCTAGTATTCTGCTATAAATATTCTTTACCATCACCTTCACCTTCACCTATCCCGTAGTCTGGCTGACCGTTAGGGCACCACTGTAAATGTTATTACCAGCTTCCACCACTCCTCGCGGTTGTCAGCTTGCCGCTGTATGATGTTCCAGTCAAGGCCAGTCCACTCCTTGTGTTGTCTTCCCATCGTTTTCATCTGTCTGCCTCTTCGTCTCCCTCCTTGTACTGTTCCTTGTAGGATAGTCTTGGCCAGACCAGATGATTGTGTGACGTGCCCGTACCACGTCTTTTCACTGGTTTTCACCACCTCATTGGTATAAGTGTTAAATCATGTTTCAATGCATTGACATGGTTTTATAGGAAACCCCTTATATCACCAGATTCATCTTTTGTACATTTATTTGGACAATAGATATTTGGTAATTTCTACACTAAAAGGAGACTCTGTATACAACAGATGTTGATTTGCATTTAATTCTTTTAGAATCCCATTCATGAACTAGTTAGCCGTAGTATTGCTTCGTCAAAAGATGCTATACATTTTTAAATTGTATATATCGTATATATCATACATCGGATATATTTACGGTACCAGTCCTCCATATGAGTTACATCACATTTCCTTTTCCAATGTTACCATTAAACGTACAAGAACATCCTGAATACTACAGACAAAAAGCTTATGACTTCTCAGTCATATTCTATTGTCATAAAACATTCTTGGTTGGAATCAAAAGGGGGAGAACTGGCCGAGGTTGGAATCGAAAGAACGACAGAACCGTTCTTGGTTGGAATCAAACTAGGGGAAGGACCGGTCTTAGTTGGAATCGAAAGAGGAAAGAACTGACCGAGGTTGGAATCAAAGGAGTGGAGAAGTGTCCTTGGTTGGAATCACAAGTGGGATGAAACCGGCCTTGGTTTGAATCAAAAGAGGGGAAGAACATGCCGGGTTTGGAATCAAAAGAGGGGAAGAACTGACCTTGAAAACCTCCAAAGAACATCACAGCGACAATTTCTAACGGGTTTACATATAAAGATTATATAATGTTTTGGCTTTTTTTCAGGGGAAAATGAAAAATGACTGTCAGTAGTTTCTTCCACTGGTGATTGTACTTGTAATATGCAAAATGATCTTTATGTCAAGCAGATAATATCAGCTGATCAGGATGCGTCTGTTCCTTGTCCTCCTGCTTGTGGCCCTGGTTCTGTTGCCGGATTCCGACGCCTGGAGAAGGAGGGGGAGAAGGTGGCTAAGATTCAGGGGTCGTCGACTTATTGATCGCGTTAAGGGCATTTACAGATTTTACCTGGATCATAAAGCCACAATCGACGCAGTAATTGGTGAGTGCAGAAATGAATGCTCGGATTATGACAGACTTCTAGATACATTTTGTTGTAATGGAAAGTGTAACAAGTATGAAGAACGATAAGACTACAGTACGCTGAACGTGTTCCGTGTTCATTCCCAAAAATACGTTGTGCATACATTCGATGCGTTTGGTCTCACGCCCTTTTGAACTTGTGCATACGATAATTCTTACAGATAGAATAAAGAGGCTTAACGAAAAGATAACATATCAAGGATCCTTTTTGACGAAACTCCTAATTTGTTTCGTTTTCACGTTATCTTTTTCTATATTTTGCTGATGTACAACAAATTCCCTTTCAGGCGAATAAAGTATTATTATTATATTATATTTTGAGGGCAGGGTTTTTCACATAGCAACAAACATAGAAAGTTTTCCTTCGCCTCTGCAGCACTGCTGAAAGTCAATAATAAATTTACAACGTACTTAGGAATATTTAGCAATGCTGCACAAATAGTAACAGCTTTACTTGCTTGATAATATAACACATTTGCTGGTATATGTCGAGTATCAATGTGTTTAGATTGTGTCAGTTTCATGCCCAACCGGCACACGAATAGGGTGCGGGTCCATCCACAACATCCACAGATTTCCCCCCATCTTGACACTCAGAATACCGAAGTGTGTGAGAGAGCTGGGGTTTTCGCCGTGCTTAGCAATATTCCAGCAATATCAAAGCGGCGGACACCAGAAATAGGCTTCACACGTTGTACCATTGTGGGGATCAAACCCAAGTCGTTGGTGGGGCGAACGAGCTATTTAACCACTAGGCTACCCCACCGTCTCTCAGAATAGCCAAATAAAATAGTAGACTAAGTATATTTCTACAACAGAGTGAATGGGGCTAATTACTCTAAACAATCAAATGACATTGAAAAAAATCTGATATACAGCCCCTGGGGTTTGTGAATAGCACACGCATAATGATATCTACATTAAACAATGTAAAGTAGTTCAGGGGGCAGTGGGGTAGCCGAGTGGTTAAAGCGTTTGCTCGTCACGCCGAAGGCCCGGGTTCGATTCCCCACATGGGTACAATGCGTGAATCCCATTTCTGGTGTCACCCGCCGTGATATTGCTGGAATATTGCTAAAAGCGGCGTAAAACCCAACTCACTCACTCACTCTCTCAGCAGTTCGGTAGCAGTAAACGTGACGGTGTCGGGATGGTTATTCCCCTGATGTATTGACACGTGTGGCGTTTGAACAACCATTCAGTGATGGAAGCCTGTCAATTACCTTTTGAAAGGCGGATCCTGAAACGACAAAGGGGCGCAACTACCGTGTTACCATCGTTCGACCAAGGAATGATAATCAAGTATAATCGACGAGTACTAAGAGTAACTATTTGTCAGTTGATTTCAATGTGACATTAGGCGGTGGGTCAGCATTCCGTTGACAGGTGACATTCTTTGATTACAGCAAGCCTAGGCAAGCGTAGTATCGATGATCTTGATCAGAACAACGATGGCAACATTGACCAATCAGAAGCTGAGGAACTGTTGGAGAGACAGGCAGCCGAGGATCTACTTTCGTTTGCTGACGAAAATGGTAAAACAAACTACTTGCTTTTCAATTCATTTTATTTTCAAGACTTTTTAAGATTTAATTAAATGTCTACTAAACAACATCTTGTGGTCAATAATTAAGAAAATCCGTATCACGTCATGGATGCATTTTAACAATCACTTCAACAATTTCAGGAGACTCGGACGTGAGTGTGGACGAGTTCTCCAGAAGCATCGATAGCTTCCTGACCATAGATGCAGGTAATAGAAATTTGAATTTGATCTGATTTGAGTGAAGGAGTAAGTTGAGGTTTAAAGCGGGGCATTCAAGTCGCTTATATGACGCTTTGTCAGTCACTGTGGGGCTTCAATGTTTGTCATTTCCAAATTTGGTGAAACCCCCGCGATTGGAACAGTAGTGGATCAGGGATCATAAGGATCATAATTAAGACGAGATTATGATCAGCAGATCCTGGGACACAGGGCCATCCGATACACAATTAATGATTCGATCTATTTCCTGAACAGAGAAACTGATGAGTAAACTGGTGTATATTGCCGCCTTTCAGATCCAGCTTTGCGGGAAGAGCACGGCGAATTCAACTACATATGATGCAGTGGAACAGGACGCAGAATGAAGCAGATCAACTTGTTGATTCATTGATATAAATAAATCATTATGGCAAACATTTTTACTCTTTAAGTCTACGACACTCGGGGACTAGTGCTTCAAAATTTGGAATGACCTCCAACGTCGAGGTGTGAAGTCGTGGCTCAAATGAAACACTTTTTAAAAAGACGTCTTATCAATATTCATGTCAACTCAGTATAATTGTGATTCGTTTAGCGACATCAGCATCAGTTGAAGGTGAGCTTGAGAGGCAGATCAGGTTTGCGGCACCCCATGCGCGTCCGGTACCGAACACACTCATGTACCATGACCACCACGTAACCGACCATCCGATCCATTTAGTCTCCTCTTACTTGAATGTACACTGACCACCATTATATAACGGCAACATTGCATAACCTCATGCTCCCTGAGCGAGCAGTCTAAGTATACTTAGACTCAGTATTATTCGTTACACTGCTATACTGAGTCTAACAAACCCCAGTAGAAGGTCGCGTCAGGTAACCTTTTCAATTGACCAATCAGAACACAGCTTACCAAATCGCGAAAGTTGACATTCGCACATACCTTTTTGAACTTTTATCTCGAAAATGTTTTGTACTCGAGCGATTCCGAATGCTATTATCCGTACGATCGCTTCCGAGTGATGCACATGGAGCACGCCACAACAGTGAGTAAACAGTCGCTGAAAACAGGGTTTTGTCAGTTTTTTCAAGGATGTCAGCTTGCGGAAATATTAGCTAATGATAACCTTGTTAACAGAAGCCAAAAAGCGTATATTCTGCAGGTCATATATCTTTGTTTTATGTGGGTTTTCATTTGTTGTGAGATCAGTGTTGGCGACCGGGAAAAAGAAAATCCATTTTGTTTGATTGGTTAATTTCAGTTCATTTGGTGTTGTGTAACCTGGCCATTGCCCAGCCCTTATCGGGGTCAGTAAAGCGCCAGAGCAGCATACCGCGGGGAACTGTTCTGAAAATATTCAAGCGAATCCTTAGAGGTCTCGGGAATAATGTGGTCTCAACACCGCTCTTCTCTGTTCTTTCCGTGAATAATTAGACATTCCTCTCTCACGGTGTTTCTAGATTTATGGTGTTGTCGATGCTGTCTCAGAAATATCCTTGATATGTGACTGTAGTCTGTTAACAACGTGGTCGTGACCCGACCACAGCGTGTTTATAATGTCAGTTCACAATCGACCAGGCATCGAGACTGACCAAGCGATCCATTGTCATCTATTACGACCAGACCAGTTGATGGTACCAGTTTGAATTCAGGATTAGGTTCCTCATATCTACAGACTATCACACAACCCATCAACATTTGCAAAACAGAATTACTTAATGAGAAAACTCGCCCTATTTGTAATATGTGTTCCAAAATACACAATCGGAGTCTGAAATCTCAATCTGCAAATATCAACTATATCGAAAAACCCAAATAAACAAAATTATTACTTTTCAATTTCAATGCTGTCTTCGTCAAACTGGATCAGTGGGAGACACAACAACTGAAATTTAGAATTATTGACCCCATGTTATGACCATCGTCAATCTTAGGAGAAGTTTCTGGGGTGAGACAGTTTCTAGAAGGCGGTCTGTACCTGCGAGTGAACTGCTAAATGTACTGTTTTGATCCAGTTTCTCTATTCTCAGCCTATAATCTGACAATACTGGGTGAGGTTTATAAATTTGATGTAAGTTTTGACAAGATCACGATGCTGTTGATCACTGGATTGTGTGGTCCAGACTCGATTATCAACAGACCGCCGCCATATAGCTGGAATTTTACTGGGTGTGACGTTAAACAATAAACAAACGTGAAGTAAAGATGCAAGGCTTAGGTTTACTCTCGAACTTGTCTTTGCATAGAAGTAAATGCAGATGGTCCTCCAAGTCGTCCGTAAAGTGGGTTTTCTGTATTAACGAGGTTCGGAGTAATCTATGTCACTGAATTCGTAGTAAAATCCCATAAACAACAGTATTCAAGGGATACTTGTACAAACTCACCAACACCACTGTTGTCATTGAGATAAACCGAGTGAGTGAGTGAATGAGTGAGTTGGGTTTTACGTTGCTTCATGGACATTGGGCGTGACGAGTGAACGTTTAAACCGCTATGCCACCCTACTGCTATTCACCTAAACTAATTAAAAGATAAAATCAACGACAGTTCAGTTACTGACCATTAAGGAATATTAATGAAACACGACCACGCATAGATTAAATCAAAGATATGATGACTTCATCGCGTGCCGTGCAGCTAGTGAGATCAGATCACACGTAAAGATAAGAATAATCAAAGTTCAAGGTCACAATTTCCTTGTCCGATATATGAAGTTGTTTACACACCTATTTGGTAAACATTCTCAGACCAACCCTTTCTGAGACTAGCCTTTTAAATACTTATATCCAGAAGGCTATCAGTACTGAAGTTGAATAAAATCATTGCATATTGCTATGGTTTAATCAAACCAGACAGAGTCTCTCTTGCAAGTTATTCCAATAACTTTTGATCGCGTGATAGTGCAATGTAAAGTGAGTGAGTGAGTGAGTGAGCATGGTTTTACGCCGCTTTTAGCAATATCCCAGCAATATCAAGGCGGAGGACATCAGAAATAGGCTTCAAACATTATACCCATGTGGGAAATCGAACCCGGGTCTTCGGCGTGACGTAATCCTTCGTTGTTACATTTGGTTCACCCTTACAGTGAAAAACAAAACCTAAAATATGAAATGTTTATTCAAGAAAACTATCAGGATAACAATGTAGAATTCCTTCAAGTGTATGTTTATGACCCAGATAATTGTCCATTGTCGTTTCTTAAGAGTGTTATATATCCATTGTAATATGATATGTTCCCTGTGTGGACTAATTCGCCACCTTTCTCATACAATATACAGTACACCACGTTTATAACAAACACGCTTGTAACGAATTCAAGTGTACATGTCCCTTTGGGTTCGCCATAACCGTAGATTACTGTTGTCAGGATACCATGCTTTTCTTTTTAGGAGTTAGCATACACCCACGGTCACTTTAGCCTCCCAATGCCCCATACTGTATCGGAAGGCCCAGGGGGAGTACCATCATCACACACTCGAGGTATAACACACTGGAAGATAGAGGGTAAATGTCAAAACCCCAACTTAGGGACCGTTAAAAAAAAATTTGCTGACCAACCCCCAAATCCACCCCACCCCCACCCCCACCCGAACAAAATGGGTGACCCCTTAAAATCATCATCATCAATTCCAACACACACACACACACACACACACAAAACAACAACAACAACCCCCAACCCCCTTAAGCCATAAATTATGAACGGTCCCTTATAAATTGTGAAGCCTCTTATAACAAGCGAGGTAAGAAATTCCAATTGCGGATTTCATAATCTTCAGTTGCCTCCTGCTGCTAGTCAGACCATGCCATAATACCGAACGTGCGTTTCATCGTGTAAATATAATCTTTAGGTAGTTTGAGGGATTTGTTTGGTTTACCAGAAAATATACGATACAACTCTGATTCTGCAAAGCCGCAAATTTCGTTACTTCCCCATCAGGCCACCTCTATATCACAGGGGCTGGAAACAAGCATCAGTGTATTGGCCTGTTGGGTCTTGGTACGATATAAAATGATGCAATGATATACGTATCTTGTAACATAGTTTAAACATCGGGCAGCGACATTATATATATTGACGCTTGTTTTTGCGTTACAAGCCCCTTTCATCAAAGAATCACAAAACGTACTGCTGTTGCTAGTGGGCATGCTTGCAACAACACACGAGAACGGGAATTGGGCTATGGTGTACGACGTAGTCGCTGACGCTGCCGAGGAAGGTGCGTCGCAATACCCCGACGCCCCTTCTGCCTGTAATGATGAAGCTCGCGTGCTCCTCCTCCGCGACCTTCAGGATAACCTCTCCTGGACTTCCGGGAACACACTTCACTTTCCCGCTGAGCTGAAAAGGACATAACTCTCGTTTCAAACAGTCATCATTGGACAAGGGAAACACGGAACATCAATGAAACCTCGGAACGTCGTTCAATTTCATATGTTTATACAGCTATACTGAAGATGTAGATATGTTACATTTGACCACCTTCTAAATGGCATTGTGTAATCATATACTGAAGAGTTAATCAGATTGAGTTTGGCTTATCGTCGCACTGAGCAATGTGTCTTCTCTAACACAGCGTGTCTGCTTAATGTGTGTGTGTGTTTCTGTGTGTGTGTGTTTCTTTCTCTCTCTCTCTCTCTCTCTCTCTCTCTCTCTCTCTCTCTCTCTCTCTCTCTCTGTGTGTGTTCTTTCTGTGTGTGTGTGTGTGTGTGTGTGTGTATGTGTGAGAGAGAGACTCTAAAACTACCATACTCTAACACTTTAGTTTAGGTTTGACATCACCCTTAACCTGCGTTAATTCCTTTATCTGAGGGTACCACCTGAGGGCTGCTCTACAAATGTCGTCGTAGTGCGGCTTCTATGTGATAATCAGTCAGTACGTTTTCTTATACGTGTCCTACCATAGTGTCTCTCAACTTCTCCGCAAGATTGTTGACCAGCTCCTTGATTCGTTTTGCCTCCTTCCCGAACATCTTCGTCATGTCCCCTTCCACCGTCGCTTCGCCCATTCCAAAGGAAACTGAACAGGAATATATGGACTTATGGCGGGCTTCAAAACACGACTAGAGGATGTTCACAGTATCGCCCAAACCAAAGACCACATCATCGTACAGAATAACCGTAATACCAACATGCACGCACGTACACACGCACGCATGCACACACACACGCGCGCACACACACATAATGACCGTTAATTCCAACTCAACCAACAGTTTTGATATGCCAAACTAACACACCACATGCCTATTTGTGACCATTTCTTGCAGGTTTTACGAAAATATGTGTCGTGTGTTGGTTGTGTACCGCCGCACTCCGCAACATTACGACTACGGTTCTGCTTGGGCCAGGTAATGCAGCGAGTGACGGGGTAAGCAACGTCCCATGCCGTCGTGTATACTGACAAGATTATTTGTCAAGTCACCCGGTCAATCCGTCCAGCATAGCCCCAGTTGTAACTCGGAATGTCCACGGAGTGTTAAAAGATACGAGTGATGACTTCACCTTTAACACAAGCTTTGGCCTCGCCACAGCACCTGTCCTAACAGGCCCCGACAGAAGGCCCACGTCCCAGTCACCAGCTCCCTCCAGCTCTAGGCGTCTCCATCCACCCGCAGACCAAGCCTCAGCCCATCTTAGAGCTCCTCTAGCCCTAGTTCTACTCATACCTCCCAGACCTAACCATACCCCGAGTCATCAACTTCCTCAAGCTCTAGGTGTACTCTCCTCCATCCCCAGCCCTAGTCTCAGCCCCAGTCATCAGCTTCTCCAGCTCTAGGTGTACTCTCCCCCATCCCCCTAGTCTCAGCCCCAGTCATCAACTTCCTCAAGCTCTAGGTGTACTCTCCTCCATCCCCAGCCCTAGTCTCAGCCCCAGTCATCAGCTTCTCCAGCTCTAGGTGTACTCTCCCCCATCCCCCTAGTCTCAGCCCCAGTCATCAACTTCCTCCAGCTCCTAGGTGTACTCCAGCCCTAGGTGTACTCTCCCTGGCCCAGCCCAGTCTCCCCCCCTAGTCTCTCAGCCCCCAGTCATCAGCTTCTCCAGCTCTAGGTGTACTCTCCCCATCCCCAGCCCTAGTCTCAGCCCCAGTCATCAGCTTCTCCAACCCTAGGTGTACTCTCCCCAGCCCCAGCCCTAGTCTCAGCCCCAGTCATCAGCTTCTCCAACCCTAGGTGTACTCTCCCCATCCCCAGCCCTAGTCTCAGCCCCAGTCATCAGCCCCTAGTTCAGCCCCCAGTCATCAATCCAACCCTAGGTGTACTCTCCCCATCCCCAGCCCTAGTCTCAGCCCCAGTCATCAGCTTCCTCCAGCTCTGGGTGTACTCTCTCCTCCATCCCCAGCCCTAGTCTCAGCCCCAGTCATCAGCTTCTCAAGCCTAGGTGTACTCTCCTCCATCCCCAGCCCTAGTCTCAGCCCCAGTCATCAGCTTCTCCCACCTCTAGGTGTGTACTCTCCCCATCCCCAGCCCTAGTCTCAGCCCCAGTCATCAGCTTCCTCCAGCTCCTAGGTGTACTCTCCTCCATCCCCAGCCCTAGTCAGCCCAGCCCCAGCCATCAGCTTCTCCAACCCTAGGTGTACTCCTCCTCCCCCATCCCCAGCCCCTAGTCTCAGCCCCAGTCATCAGCTTCCTCCAGTCTCTAGGTGTACTCTCCTCCATCCCCAGTCTCCCTAGTCATCAGCCCCAGTACTTTCTCCCCCATCAGTCTCAGCCCCTCCAGCTTCTATCCCTAGGTGTACTCTCCCCATCCCCAGCCCTAGTCTCAGCCCCAGTCATCAGCTCCTCCTCCAACCCTAGGTGTACTCAGCCCTCCTCCCCCAGCCCTAGTCTCAGCCCCAGTCATCAGCTTCTCCAACCCCCAGGTGTACTCTCCCCATCCCCAGCCCTAGTCTCAGCCCCAGTCATCAGCTTCCAACCCTAGGTGTACTCTCCCCCATCCCCAGCCCTAGTCTCCAAGCCTAGGTCACTCAGCTTCTCCAGCCCTAGTCTGAGCTCCAGTCATCCCAGCTCCAACCCTAGGTGTCTCCCAGCCCCAGTCATCAGCTTCTCCATCCCTACCCCTCTCCTCCATCCCCAGCCCCTAGTCTCAGCCCCCAGTCATCAGCTTCTCCAACCCTAGGTGTACTCTCCCCATTCCCAGCCCTAGTCTCAGCCCCAGTCAGCTTCAACTCTCCTCCAGCCCCTAGGTGTGCTTCTCTCCCCATCTCCAGCCCCTAGTCTCCCAGCCCCAGTCATCAGCTTCTCCAACCCTAGGTGTACTCTCCCCATCCCCAGCCCTAGTCTCAGCCCCCAGTCATCAATCTTCTCCAGCCCTCTCCAATCCCCAGCCCCAGCCCTAGTCTCAGCCCCCAGTCATCAGCTTCCTCCAACCCTAGGTGTGTACTCCATCCCCAGCCCTAGTCCCCAGTCTCAGTCCCCAGCCATCAGCTTCTCCCATCCCCCCTAGGTGTACTTCTCCCCATTCCCAGCCCCAGTCTCAGCCCCAGTCATCAGCTTTCCTCCAGCTCTAGGTGTACTCTCCCCATCCCCAGCCCTAGTCTCAGCCCCAGTCATCAGCTTCTCCATCCCTAGGTGTACTCTCCCCAGCCCCAGCCCCCATCCTCAGCTTCCTCCCAGCCATAGGTGCTTCCTCTCTCCCCATCCCCCTAGTCTCAGCCCCAGTCATCAGCTTCTCCAACCCTAGGTGTACTCTCTCCCATCCCCAGCCCTAGTCTCAGCCCCAGTCATCAGCTTCCTCCAGCTCTAGGTGTACTCCTCTCCCCCATCCCCAGCCCTAGTCTCAGCCCCAGTCATCAGCTTCTCTCCCACCTAGGTGTACCCTCTCCCCATCCCCAGCCCTAGTCCCAGCCCCAGTCATCAGCTTCTCCTCCATCCTAGGTGTACTCTCCCCATCCCCAGCCCTAGTCTCAGCCCCAGTCATCAACTTCCTCCAACCCTAGGTGTACTCTCCTCCATCCCAGCCCCCAGCCCCCCTAGTCTCAGCCCCAGTCATCAGCTCCATCCCCAGCCCTAGGTGTCATCACTCTCTCCCCCAGCCCCTAGTCTCAGCCCCCAGTCATCAGCTTCTCCAACCCTAGGTGTACTCTCCCCATCCCCAGCCCTAGTCTCAGCCCCAGTCATCAGCTCCTCCAGCTCTAGGTGTACTCTCCCCATCCCCAGCCCTAGTCTCAGCCCCAGTCATCAGCTTCTCCAACCCTGTACTCTCCTCCATCCTCTAGGTGTAGTCTCTTCCCCAGGTGTCCCCTCCATCCCAGCCCTAGTCTCAGCCCCAGTCATCAGCTTCTCCAGCTCTAGGTGTACTCTCCCCATCCCCAGCCCTAGTCTCAGCCCCAGTCATCCCCAGCTTCTCCAATCCCCTAGGTGCTCTCCCCATCTCCCAGCCCTAGTCTCAGCCCCAGTCATCAGCTTCCTCCCAGCCCTAGGTGTACTCTCCCCCATCCCCAGCCCTAGTCTCAGCCCCAGTCATCAACTTCCTCCAGCTCTAGGTGTACTCTCCCCCATCCCCCTAGTCTGAGCCCCAGTCATCAGCCTCTCCAATCCTAAGTGTACTCTTCCCATCCCCAGCCCTAGTCTCAGCCCCAGTCATCAGCTTCTCCAACCCTAGGTGTACTCTCCCATCCCCAGCCCTAGTCTCAGCCCCAGTCATCAGCCTCTCCAACCCTAGGTGTACTCTCCCCATCCCCAGCCCTAGTCTCAGCCCCAGTCATCAGCTTCTCCAACCCTAGGTGTACTCTCCCCATCCCCAGTCCTAGTCTCAGCCCCAGTCATCAGCTTCTCCAACCCTAGGTGTACTCTCCCCATCCCCAGCCCTAGTCAGCCCCCAGTCATCAGCTTCTCCAACCCTAGGTGTACTCTCCCCATCCCCAGTCCTAGTCTCAGCCCCAGTCATCAGCCTCTCCAACCCTAGGTGTACTCTCCCCATCCCCAGCCCTAGTCTCAGCCCCAGTCATCAGCTTCTCCAACCCTAGGTGTACTCTCCCCATCCCCAGCCCTAGTCTCAGCCCCAGTCATCAGCTTCTCCAACCCTAGGTGTACTCTCCCCATCCCCAGTCCTAGTCTCAGCCCCAGTCATCAGCCTCTCCAACCCTAGGTGTACTCTCCCCATCCCCAGCCCTAGTCTCAGCCCCAGTCATCAGCCTCCTCCAACCCTAGGTGTACTCTCCCCATCCCCAGCCCTAGTCTCAGCCCCAGTCATCAGCTTCTCCCACACTAGGTGTACTCTCCCCATCCCCAGCCCTAGTCTCAGCCTCAATCAACAGGTCCCTTGAGCCCAGGTGTATTCAGCACCCCCAGCCCTAGTCTCAGCCTGTCACTATCTTTTCCAGCCCAAGGTTCACCGACATCCCCAGCCCTCAGACAAAGCACATCTATTATGCTCAAATTGTAAATACCGACCTGCTTCAAACATTGCGTTGTATTCAGGACAGTGGACAAATATCACGTGATCATGCGGTCTGCGTATCTGTTCCAAGTACCCTGGAATGAAACCACATCAATCAGGTTCTGGGCTGTTTCATATCACAGCCTTGTGAACAACATGAGCACCATGCAGTAGAGAGAAGATCTGGGTTGGCTTGAGGTCAACATCTAACAAAATACATAAGTGAGTGATTTGGGTCTTAAAGATACTTTGGGTTGGTAGGTTGCCTCGTGGTTAAAACGTTCGCTCGTCACACCGAAGACCTGGGTTCGATTCCCCACATGGGTACAATGTGTGGAGCCCATTTCTGGTGTCCCCCGCCGTGACTGTGCTGGAATATTGCTACAAGTGGCATAAAACAATACTCACTCACTCACTCACTCACTAAAGCAGCTTTGGTCATTATTCCAGTTCCACCACGGTGTGTCGTGTTTATGTTAGATAAGTCCACAGGTATGGTGCCCCACAAAATAAGGGATAAGGTTTAACCAAGCCACAAAAAAGGCACTGAAGCGTCCACAGAATACATGAGATGTTCACAACAACTGGCTGTCACTTTTTGATTAAGAAGAATTCTTTGATATTACCTGTTTCCCCACAGCTTACATACCATTAACCGTCAACGAATTCCGAGAACCCTATGACCGTGATCGTACGTTTTGGTATAGCCCTACTGATGAGTGAGTGAGTGAGTGAGTATGGTTTTACGCCGCTTTTAGCAATATTCCAGCAATATCACGGCGGGGGAAACCAGAAATGGGCTTCACACATTGCACCCATGTGGGGAATCGAACCCGGGTCTTCGGCGTGTCGAGCGGACGCTTTAACCATTAGGCTACCCCACCGCCCCTCCTACTGATGAAGATTCCAAACGGCCAATTTGCAGTACGCTGACTTTGGATCATCGCAACTCATATATGAATGAGTAAGTGAGTAGTTGTCGTACGCCGTCGACAACAACGGCTTGTAAATAAAGACGTCTGACGGCAATCAGTAAAGGTCAGTATTGAGAACGATCCACGGCGATGGGCAAATGGCGCCAGGGTGAGTACTGCAGCCACACGTTCCATTTCTCGACTCAACATGGAACGCTGTTTTCCAGCCCATTGGGTCGTAGTGCGTGAGTGAGTATTGTTCCACGCCGATTTTAGCAATATTCCAGCAATATCACGGCGTGGACACCATAAATGGGCTTCATGTAAGTAAATATAGGCCTGCGCCATACATGTCTATTTTGTGGTGAAGCTATCAATTTGTGTCGACAAGTGTAGAGTATTTGTTTATGGTATATGTGTGCATCTGATGAATATCATTAAATACAGTCATAATAATATTAGTTTATCCATATTCACAACCACCTTGAAACTAAAGCTGACAGTGATGGGCGTGACATTCCACAAGGTCATACTTACAGTCAAAGGCAAAGTCAGCACAATCACTTCCGTCCATGGAAATGACCACGGTCCGATGGTCACTCATGGCGTCAAAGTCGTTTCCGGTGCCTTCTCGCAAGTTGAAATCTTAAGTTCCACAAGATGCCACAAAACCTTCACTTGTGACCAGTTCTCGAGCGACAGAGAAACAGAGAGTGAGAGAGAGCAGTCTCAGTATAGCTTATATATATAGACATGTGAGGCAAGGGTCAGAGGTCAAGGAATCTGATTGTAGTTAGGATGCGAAGACAACGGTGGTATTTTTCGGGAGAACACTGAGTAGAAGATACACAACGACGTAAATATGGTCCAGTTACTCGAAGGGACATCATTGTTCCCATTTGAATCACCAAAAAAGTGGAAAACAAAACTAAAAAAAAATGAAGTTTTTATTCAAGAATAGGATAACAATGTAGAATTCCTTCAAGCACATGTTGATGACCCAGACAGTTGTCCATCTTCGTTTCTCAAGGGTGTCATGACTCATATCTCCATTCTAACATTAAAATTAATTCCCTGTATGGACACATTCGTCACCTTTCTCATACAATATACAGAGAACTACGATTATAACCAATCCGCTTATGACGAATACAACTATACAACGAACATTTTCGTCTTAACCATAGATTACTGTTGTCAGGACACCATGCTTCTCGTTCATGAGTTAAAATACACCCACGGCCGTTTTTGGCTTCCAATCGTCCATACTGTATCGAAAGAGACCAGGGTGCCGTTGTACAAAACATCATCATTATCATCATCCAATCGAGGTATAACACACGGGATAATAGTGGGTAAATGGTAGAACTCCAACTTATAAACAGTGGAGCCCCTCCAAACGTAGGGATCTCACAAATCCTCACTGGCCTGCTGTTGATGACCCGTGAAGATCCGGTTTAGAATTGATCTCCAGTAACCTATGCTTTTCGTAAGAGGCGACTAACGGGATCGGGTGTTCAGGCTAGTTGACTTGGTTGACACATGTCATTGTATCCCAATTTTGTAGATCGATGCTCATGCTGATGATCACTGGATAGTCTGGTCCAGACTCGATTATTAACAGACCACCGCCATATAGCTGGAATATTGCTGAGTGTGGCGTAAAACTAAACTCACTCACTCAGTCCTGTTGGTGGTTAGATCATACTATAATACCGAATGTTGCGTTTCATCGTGTAAATAGAATCTTTACGAGGGGATTAAATTTCGCGTTACTTCCCCACCGGGCCACCTCCGTGTGACAGGGGCTGGAAACGCAAAACGTGAAAACTGGCGTCAAGGTTAAAGTTTGAATTGTCACCACTGGAATCTGGAAATCGTATAAAAATATCTTGTAGTATTGTGCTAAGATCTCAACAGTGACAATACATACTTTGATGCTTGCTTTTGTGTTACAAGCCCCTGTGCTAAGAGAATCGCGAAACGTACTGCTGGTCTAAAGCAAGGCTGTTGCTAGTGGGCATGGTTGTAACAGCACACAAGAACGGGAATTGGGCTATGGTGTACGACGTAGTCGCTGACGCTGCCGAGGAAGGTGCGTCGCAATACTCCGACGCCCCTTCTGCCTGTAATGATGAAGCTCGCGTGCTCCTCCTCCGCGACCTTCAGGATAACCTCTCCTGGACTTCCGGGAACACACTTCACTTTCCCGCTGAGCTGAAAGGGACATAACTCTCGTTTCAAACAGTCATCATTGGACAAGGGAAACACGGAACATCAATGAAATTTCGGAACGTCGTTCAATTTCATATGTTTATACAGCTATACTGAAGATGTAGATATGTTACATTTGACCACCTTCTAAATGGCATTGTGTAATCATACACTGAAGAGTTTGGCTTATCGTCACTGTGAGCAATTTGTCATCTCTAACACAGCGTGTCTGCTTAATGTGTGTGTGTTTCTGTGTGTGTGTTTCTCTCTCTCTCTCTCTCTCTCTCTCTCTCTCTGTGTGTGTGTGTGTGTGTGTGTGTGTGTGAGAGAGACTCTAAAACTACCATACTCTAACACCTTAGTTTAGGTTTGACATCACCCTTAACCTGCGTTAATTCCTTTATCTGAGGGTACCACCTGATGGCTGCTCTACAAATGTCGTCGTAGTGCGGCTTCTATGTGATAATCAGTCAGTACGTTTTCTTATACGTGTCCTACCATAGTGTCTCTCAACTTCTCCGCAAGATTGTTGACCAGCTCCTTGATTCGTTTTGCCTCCTTCCCGAACATCTTCGACATGTCCCCTTCCACCGTCGCTTCGCCCATTCCAAAGGAAACTGAACAGGAATATATGGACTTATGGCGGGCTTCAAAACACGACTAGAGGATGTTCACAGTATCGCCCAAACCAAAGACCACATCATCGTACAGAATAACCGTAATACCAACATGCACGCACGTACTTACGCATGCATGCACACACACACGCGCGCACACACACATAATGACCGTTAATTCCAACTCAACCAACAGTTTTGATATGCCAAACCAACACACCACATGCCTATTTGTGACCATTTCTTGCAGGTTTTACGAAAATATGTGTCGTGTGTTGGTTGTGTATCGCTGCACTCCGCAACATTACGGCCATACGACTACGGTTATGCTTGGGCCAGGTAATGTAGCGAGTGACGGGGTAAGCAACGTTCCATGCCGTCGTGTATACTGACAAGATTATTTGTCAAGTCACCCGGTCAATCCGTCCAGGATAGGCCCAGTTGTAACTCGGAATGTCCACGGAGTGTTAAAAGATACGAGTGATGACTTCACCTTTAACACAAGCTTTGGCCTCGCCACAACACCTGTCCTAACAGGCCCCGACAGAAGGCCCACGTCCCAGTCACCAGCTCCCTCCAGCTCTAGGCGTCTCCATCCACCCGCAGACCAAGCCTCAGCCCATCTTACAGCTCCTCTAGCCCTAGTTCTTCCCATACCTCCCAGACCTAACCATAGCCCGAGTCATCAGCTTTTCCAGCCCTAGGAATACTCTCCTCCATCCCCAGCCCTAGTCTCAGCCCCAGTCATCAACTTCTCCAACCCTAGGTGTACTCTCCCCATTCCGAGCCCTAGTCTCAGCCCCAGTCATCAACCTCTCCAGCCCTAGGTGTACTCTCCCCCATTCCCAGCCCTAGTCTCAGCCCCAGTCATCAACTTCCTGCAGCTCTAGGTGTACTCTCTCCCATCCCCAGCCCTAGTCTCAGCCCCAGTCATCAACTTCCTCCAGCCCTAGGTGTACTCTCCCCCATCCCCAGCCCTAGTCTCAGTCCCAGTCATCAACTTCCTCCAGCCCTAGGTGTACTCTCCCCCATCCCCAGCCCTAATCTCAGCCCCAGGCATCAACTTCTCCAATCCTAGGTGTACTCTCCTCCATCCCACTAGTCTCAGCCCCAGTCATCAGCTTCTCCAGCTCTAAGTATACTCTCCCCCATCAACTTCTCCAACCCTAGGTGTACTCTCCTCCATCCCACTAGTCTCAGCCCCAGTCATCAGCCTCTCCAGCCCTAGGTGTACTCTCCTCCATCCCCAGCCCTAGTCTCAGTCCCAGTCATCAACTTCCTCCAGCCCTTGGTGTACTCTCCCCCATCCCCAGCCCTAGTCTCAGCCCCAGTCATCAACTTCTCCAGCCCTAGGTGTACTCTCCCCCATCCCCAGCCCTAGTCTCAGCCCAAGTCATCAACTTCCTCCAGCCCTAGGTGTACTCTCCCCCATCCCCAACCCTAGTCTCAGCCCGTCATCAACTTCTCCAGCGCTAGGTGTACTCTCCCCATCCCCAGCCCTAGTCTCAGCCCCAGTCATCAACTTCCTCCAGCCCTAGGTGTACTCTCCTCCATCCCCAGCCCTAGTCTCAGCCCCAGTCATCAACTTCCTCCAGCCCTAGGTGTACTCTCCTCCATCCCCAGCCCTAGTCTCAGCCCCAGTCATCAACTTCTCCAGCGCTAGGTGTACTCTCCCCATCCCCAGCCCTAGTCTCAGCCCCAGTCATCAACTTCTCCAACCCTAGGTGTACTCTCCTCCATCCCACTAGTCTCAGCCCCAGTCATCAGCTTTTCCAATCCTAGGTGTACTCTCCCCCATCCCCAGCCCTAGTTTCAGCCCCAGTCATCAACTTCCTCCAGCCCTAGGTGTACTCTCCCCATTCCCAGCCCTAGTCTCAGCCTCAATCACCAGCTCCCTTGAGCCCAGGTGTATCCACCATCCCCAAGACCTAGTCTCAGCCTCAGTCATTAGCTTTTCCAGCCCAAGGTTCACCGACATCCCCAGCCCTCAGACAAAGCACATCTATTATGCTCAAATTGTAAACACCAACCTGCTTCAAACATTGCGTTGTATTCAGGACAGTGGACAAATATCACGTGATCCTGAGGTCTGCGTATCTGTTCCAAGTACCCTGGAACGAAACCACATCAATCAGGTTCTGGGCTGTTTCATATCACAGCCTTGTGAACAACATGAGCACCATGCAGTAGAGAGAAGATCTGGGTTGGCTTGAGGTCAACATCTAACAAAATACATAAGTGAGTGATTTGGGTCTTAAAGATACTTTGGGTTGGTAGGTTCCCTCGTGGTTAAAGCGTTCGCTCGTCACACCGAAGACCCGAGTTCGATTCCCCACATGGGTACAATGTGTGGAGCCCATTTCTGGTGTCCCCCGCCGTGACTGTGCTGGAATATTGCTACAAGTGGCATAAAACAATACTCACTCACTCACTAAAGCAGCTTTGGTCATTATTCCAGTTCCACCACGGTGTGTCAATTTTATGTTAGATAAGTCCACAGGTATGGTGCCCCACAAAATAAGGGATAAGGTTTAACCAAGCCAATTTTTAACACCTGAAGAGGGTGACATCCTCCCGAAAAAAGGCACTGAAGCGTCCACAGAATACATGGCTGTCACTTTTTGATTGAGAAGAATTCTTTTTATATTACCTGTTGCCCCACAGCTTACATACCATTAACCGTCAACGAATTCCGAGAACCCTATGACTGTGATCGTACGTTTTGGTGTAGCCCTATTGATGAAGATTCCAAACGGCCAATTTGCCGTACGCTGACTTGGAATCATCGCAACTCATATATGAATGAGTAAGTGAGTAGTTGTCGTACGCCGTCGACAACAACGGCTTGTAAATAAAGACGTCTGACGGCAATCAGTAAAGGTCAGTATTGAGAACGATCCACGGCGATGGGCAAATGGCGCCAGGGTGAGTAGTGCAGCCACACGTTCCATTTCTCGACTCAACATGGAGCGCTGTTTTCCAGCCCATTGGGTCGTAGTGCGTGAGTGAGTATTGTTCCACGCCGATTTTAGCAATATTCCAGCAATATCACGGCGTGGACACCATAAATGGGCTTCATGTAAGTAAATATAGGCCTGCGCCATACATGTCTATTTTGTGGTAAAGCTATCAATTTGTGCCGACAAGTGTAGAGTATTTGTTTATGGTATATGTGTGCATCTGATGAATATCATTAAATACAGTCATAATAATATTAGTTTATCCATATTCACAACCACCTTGAAACTAAAGCTGACAGTGATGGGCGTGACATTCCACAAGGTCATACTTACAGTCAAAGGCAAAGTCAGCACAATCACTTCCGTCCATGGAAATGACCACGGTCCGATGGTCACTCATGGCGTCAAAGTCGTTTCCGGTGCCTTCTCGCAAGTTGAAATCTCAAGTTCCGCAAGATGCCACAAAACCTTCACTTGTGACCAGTTCTCGAGCGACAGAGAAACAGAGAGTGAGAGAGAGCAGTCTCAGTATTACGTATATATACAGACATGCGAGGCAAGGGTCAGAGGTCAAGGAACCTGATTGTAGTTAGGATGGGAAGACAACGGTGGTATTTTTCAGGACAACACCGAGTAGACGATACACAACGACGTAAACATGGTCCAGTTACTGACAGTGACGTGGGTGTCCTTGTCTTACCTCAACTGAAAACATGGAACAAGACAAAACAGGTTTCGGTGTGATTATGGAAAATTGTAACTCTTTAAAAGGATTCAACGTATTCCATGGCCCATCCATTTGCGTATTTTGGACTTTTTGTAAATTAATCTCTGTTAATTACTGTTTGCAGATAAACCTGACTTTTGTGTGTTCGTATTTCTGAATTACTCTATGCTGATGTTCAACGGCACATCATATTATCAATCTCAACTCCCTGGGGAACATACAACTTTTACAGCCACTAGGCACACCGAGTTATTGCGACTTTCTCATCCTGACGAGGTACCTATTGACAGCTGGGTGAACTGGGACACAGAGTCACAGTACTTTGTCCGAGTTCACTGCACGTTGCTGTACCCGGCCACCATCTGGTCATGTACCAACAGATTCGTGGGTTCTGTTAAGTGCACAGGGTTGTGTACTGTACACTAGGGGTTGTGACAACACTGAAAGAGTCTGCACACAACGTTGACTCCAACGTTTTTACACCCGGTCACAGGTGGGCTCGATCCCGACACCTCAAGCTCGCTGGATCACTAGCCTGGCGCCTTAGATAGCTCACCCACCACGAAGATCACGTAGAACTGTATCCGTATGATACGTACTGATGAACACAGCCAAGCTGACTCATTCATTATTGATACACACTAAATACTGAACAAAACTGGCATCAGACACCATGCCAGACATCCTCCAACAGTGTCAAGTTCATCCCTTCTGTCGCTTGGAGGAAGACGTCAGAACCCAAGGGACAAACAACGCGCCATGCCATAATATCACATGGACCTGGGTCCCAGTGAGCTGAAATGAACGTAGAGTAGAAATATTGAACTAGTCACAAATCCAGAGACCATATATTCTCTGACAAAACTATTAAATATGTAAGCTGTAGCGCAGTGCAAGGGGAGAAAATATTGCAGGACAGTCACTTTCAAACTTCGTCAGGACCCGAGGCAGAGTATCCATATTGCCTACGCCAATGCCCGGGTTCGACCCTTGCCATTTCAATGCTACTTTTCATGCTTTGATCGCTACGCCATCACGTGTAGATCACTAGTTGTGTCCCTTGTGATGAAAAGGCGATATCCAATCGGAGCGCTGCTCCTATTTTGAATGACTTCACAAAGATGACTACTATCATTCGTAACCACCCGCCCCTTTCTATAATTCCGTCATTCGTCACCACCCGCCCCTTTCCGTAACCTCCAATAAGATTCGGGGCGGTAGGGGTAGCCTAGTGGTTAAAGTGTTGACTCGTCCCGCGAAAGACCCGGGTTCGATTCCCCACATGGGTCCAATGTGTGAAGCCCATTTCTGGTGTCCCCCGCCGTGATATTGCTGGAATATTGCTAGAAGCGGCATAAAACCATACTCACTCACTCCAAGAAGATTCCGCTTGTCCCGGAATAACACGAGTTGGTCACGAATGTAACTCAGTATCCGGCCTGTCACGGAATAACATGAGTGGGTCACGAATGGCCTAGTATAGCAGACGAACTGATCAGACAACGATACCATTTGTGAGTCCGTGCTGACCAAGGTGTGAACCTTGGTTGACCAATGTTGGCACATTATTACTGACTTAAGTTACACTTCTGTTGACCAAACCTGGCCAAACCTGTAAGACTGGAGTGGAGAACTGTGGTTAGCAGATACGGGTTAGAACTGGCAGCTCATACTTGTCCCAAGAGGCGAGTAACAGGATCGGGTGGTCAATCTAGCTGACTTGGCTGTGCACTTAATAGTGTCCCGGTTGCGTTGATCATTGCTCATGATGACAATCACTTGATTGTCTGGTCCAAACTGGATATTTACAGACCGCCATCATAAAACTAGAATATGGCTGAGTAACGTAAACGTTAAACCTAATTATATCTACAACATTCATAATTATGAATACTTTAGACATAACAATGAACAAATGATGACAAAGCATGACTGTCTGATGTTGCACGCGTAATGTTGAATACTCTTGTGCTCCATATGCATTACACTGAGAAGACACAATGGCAGCTTTGTCAAGCAATCAAATACTTAACCCCTCATAGTTGTGTGGTGCAGCAAAACACATGACGGTTGTTTAGACCGCCGCCATATAGCTGGAATATTGCTGAGTGCGGTGTAAAACTAAACTCACTCACTCATTGAACATCCTCCAGAAACATCGATATGGGGCCTTTGATGATCATATATACTTTCTATAATGTGTCAAAAGATGAATGTTTATCTTAACACCATATGACAGTCCTATGCAGATCCTACCACACCACCACTCAAACACCACCGATGGCATGGCCAGGCTCTGTTGGTCAAATACATGCCATTGTGGCCAACTAGTATGTGACACATAAATACACTACACATACCATACCTTGGTTTGTCTTGTCCAGACAGGATCAAACACAGGACTTCCTGACATGGCTGGAATTGTGGTCTCAAACAATGCTCACTAACTCACTCACCTCTACTTGTTCCTCCACTGCATGTGGCCTTATGGCTGTATGTAAACCTATGGTGTTTGTGACCCTATTCAATCTCAGACCCGTAAAGATCCAGGTTAGAATTGGTCTTCAGTAACCCATGCTTTTCATAAGAGGCGACTAATGGGATCAGGTGGTCAGACTTGCTGACTTGGTTGACAAGTCATAGTATCCCAGTTGTGAAGATCGATGCTCATGCTGTTGATCACTGGATTGTCTGGTCCAGACTTGATTATTCATAGTGAGTGAGTGAGTGTAGTTTTATGCCGCTCTCTGCAATATGAATATTTATAGACTGCCGTGATATAGCTGGAATATTGCGGAGTGCAGCGTAAACTAAACGCACTCACTCACTATTCAATCTCAGGTGACACTCCCATTGTTACAGGTGGGTCTTGTAAATATGAAAACCAACACGGAGTAGATATATGACAAATGTTTATTGAGGCCTGATAATACTGGATGGCAACTGAAGTATCTATGTTTCTGTGATGGACAGGCTGGCACAGGTACATGAGTACAGAAGTTCAGTCAAACCTACATACGATGACCATTAACTATGTCGGTCTCCTCACGTTTCACATTTCAGAAGCGTCTGGACATTTGACATGGGTTATTATAAATAGCAACAGCCTCGAAAATACATTTCTTGTCAGCCACTAAACTGAAATATACTAAAAGATCATAGATGGAAATCAATCATGAAGTCATGCAAGGAAACCAGAAACTGTCAATGTAGTCCACCTTTAAATGCAGCAGAAATTAGTTTAATTTTACGCCGCTTTTAGCAAAATTCCAGCAATATCAGGTGGGCACATCAAAAACAGGCTTCACATATTGTACCCATTTGCGCCATTGAACCCAGGTCTTCAGCATGATGATCAAACGCTTTAACCACTAGCCTACCCCACCGCCCCAAATGCAGCAAGAACCTCAACAACTGGTGTAACATGACATTTGGAGAATGTGACATTATTATATTCAGGGAGTTGTTGAGTTTCAGAGCTTAGCAGATTCACCTTGTTGAGTTGAGAGTTCAGATAAATACACAAGTCACCTTGTTCTCATTCCTAGACCAGTTTAATGTTCGCACATCTTTTTACAAGGTCTCACTTATGTAGGTTCGAGGACTTGTTGAAATAGGTCAAAAACAGATTAGTGACATGTACCAGTTAAACTGTAAGGCCAAAGCAGCATAAAAATAATCATTGTTTGTTTCAGCATGTTTTTTTAAATACGATCAAACTCGGAAAAAGGGTAAAATATGAACAAAACAAAATGATTTTGCACATTACTGAAATAACGTCTTTTTAACCTCATATTGTATAACTTTTGTAGGTATTTTGTTGACTTGTCTAATAATAATTTAAGGGAAATGCAACCACAAATGAAGCATGACATTTCTTTTTTAAATATATTTTGCATACTGTCTCTTGGCATGTTTACAGCATATTTGTAAAACAAATAATTTATTTGGCCTTGCCATAGGACAAAGTCAGTAGTGATGGCAGATTTCAAGCTGAGTTGAATTTGTAAGTAGAGTATTTAGTGGGACTCAGAGAATGAAGGAATAAAATATCTATAAAACAACACACATTTGATGAAAACTTATCCATTTTGAATTACAGGTATCAGGCTAATGTAAATGTATGCATATATATTGGAGGTACTTTGAGAGAAAACTTACACAAACATCTTATTGGATATGACAACAAGTTTCACCCTCTTAAACTATTCATAAAGTGGAGCAGTACATGCTTACCCTTCACATGAATACCTGGTGTCTTCGCTAATTTGGAGTTATCCATTCATATAATTTTCATAATATTTGGCCTGATGAGTCTGTTTTAGCCCTGATGTTGGACACTCATATTTTTCTCTGTCAATATTGTTTAGGAAGAATCAGTGGCCTTATTCTCGAAACGTTTGTAGCCCTAAGAATTCTTAACTTTGATCGTAGCCAATGAGTTAAGAATGGGCTTAAGAAGTTTGTAGGGCTACGACTGTTTCGAGAATAGCTAGCCTGGTCATTCACACAATATTTCACTTCTTTGATAATTCCAGTTTCATGCATCAATCAAGCAGCATGGAGTGGTTATGGACATCTGACAGTGGAGAGAGGTACTTGTTGTTCCATCATCCATTGCGTTGTCAAGGAATATGATTGTCCCAGTAACAGAGTCTCTTAAAACAGGCTTTCACACTAAATGATCAGCACAAAGGTACACACATATTAACTATCATAACCATGGCAACCCCACATGGAACAACAGAATGATCAACATCAACTGCAAGATACTTGATTGGCATTTTAGAAGATGATATTTGATGAACATAGAGATTTTTTCTGGGTTACATCTTCTTTTAGAATAAAAAGAAGATGTAACCCAGAAAAAATCTCTATGTTCATCAACTGCAAGGTAAGTTGTAAGGATATAAACATGGAAACCAAAAGTCAAGAAGCATCACCAGATACGCCTTGTCATGGATGCAGGGTTCACTGGATAACACAAAGGCAGCAGGAAGGACATATGGAGGACATTATACCTGAATGATGATGACTCCATCCACTACAACAACAACCATCAGTTATTCCAGCAGAGGGTTCACCTCGGTCAGTTTCAGTTAGGATAGAAGCTTTATGACAAAATATGTTTCTCTGGAATGAGGGGACGAACATATATTTTCCTATCACAACACATTACTTTTCAGCATAAACTGGATGTCCTGCTCACAGTAAAAAAAAATTAAATTATTTTGGGTTTTCCAGAACACACATTTGTAAAACATGGAAGGCCGTCCCCAGAATATCCAATGGTTGGTCTATAAGGTGTCCGGGTAAGCAAGTGCTGGGATGAGGATTACTTGACTGGGAGATGTCAGGCTTAATGTTCATTGGAAGTGATGCAGGAGGTCCAGAAGGTTCATCAGATCTGGTGCAACCCACAGGTAATGGCAAGTTGCTGAGAATTATTTGGTCAGGGATCATTGTCAATCCAGTTTTCTGTACAAATGTGGGCAAGTCTGGGTTCATTGTCAATACACTTTTCTGTCCACCATTTTCCTACATTCACTATGAATACATACATCCATTTTGCAGTACAATAATTATTTTTAATACATCCGGACACTGCCTGGTTGTGCATTACATTTGACACAGGATTTGTCAACTCAGCAGTATTTTGTCCTCATCCCAGCGTTCCTATCACAACTCTACAGAAAGGCACAAAGGTAGACAATAGTTCTACACAGACTATCTGACACTGACACTCAGGTAGGTACTCAGGTAGACATTAGTTCTACACAGACTATCTGACACTGACACTCAGGTAGGTACTCAGGTAGACATTAGTTCTACACAGACTATCTGACACTGACACTCAGGTAGGTACTCAGGTAGACAGTTCTACACAGACTATCTGACACTGACACTCAGGTAGGTACTCAGGTAGACATTAGTTCTACACAGACTATCTGACACTGACACTCAGGTAGGTACTCAGGTAGACAGTTCTACACAGACTATCTGACACTGACACTCAGGTAGGTACTCAGGTAGACATTAGTTCTACACAGACTATCTGACACTGACACTCAGGTAGGTACTCAGGTAGACAGTTCTACACAGACTATCTGACACTGACACTCAGGTAGGTACTCAGGTAGACATTAGTTCTACACAGACTATCTGACACTGACACTCAGGTAACACAAAGGCTGGTGCTGGAAACAAATGGGACATTGAAGAGAGAAGAAATAATAAAAATTACAGTGGAATTCAGTGAATCATTATTACAAGTTTCCATGGCTGTAGCAGAGGAAATACTTTGCTGATCAGAAGCATCACACAGTCTCTCATAACACACTAATGTCGCATGGGATCATTAATGGTCCAGTGTGATAAGAAACAGCCATCATTCTTTCTGACTTTTTTGTTTTCAAAGACAACAAGATGCAGAAGGTAAATTCAGAAGTCCTTAAGGTATGTTATCAGTAATGTCTGGTGCTTTAGATACCTGCTCCACCAAATTAGGTATTCCTCTTAAAACATTTCTGTGGAAGACAAACAACTCAAGGCATGTCTAAGGCATGGGTACACTGGCTGACAAATTCAGCTGCACTGTATAATGTATTTAAATTAAAATTATATGTAAAACAAACACAACACAAAACAACATTGAGAAATCAATCAAGAAGTCATTTTGAAATTTTGTTTCACGTTTTTGGACATTCAACCAAATAACCATTTATAGTTTTTAGTCTATTTTCCCAATAGTTCCAAATTTATCTGTGGAATCAAACAATTCCATTATTCAATTTCAGGAAAACCATTTTACAGACCACCATGTCAACTTTTGAACAAAAAACATGTCTTGCATAAGAAAGATGAAATACATAAAAAAACATGGGGAAGGTAGCCTACATGAAGACGATCATGAATATCTTCATCTGAAGAATGTCATGGATCAAGGTGTGACCTTGACCTTGTAGACAGTGTCTAGCTGCCAGGCAAAGGTAGCAGCCAGTCCAGCTGCCAGGCAAAGGAAGCAGTAGGCCCTCGGTACAACACAGCAATGTAGAAGGAAAGCAGAGATACAAACACGAGGGTACAAGTTGGGAAGAGACTGAGATATGCCTGCACAACATGCATAAACATAGTCCTTGTCTAAACCAAGGCAGAACCAAAAACAATGTCTGGAGGGTACATGACTTCATTGCAAGGGAAGTAAGGAGATGTTAATATTTGATAGATCAACTCCTAAATATCAACACTGGGGCTTACAGAGTAGTTATCACCATGTTCATGTGTGGATACGTTTGATATCACATGTCTTGAGATTCTACACATCAATAATATTCTGAAGGCAAGGACACAGATTTACCAGCATGGAAGATAGCAAGCGTCAGCAGGACTGTTGAGAAGGGGTCTTCCCTGAGGGTATGAATACTATGCTCAAGATGGACTTCTTTAAAAGGGGACTAATCCGGGGCTGTCTTGCAATCCAAGCAGTTCCATTCAAGTGCCTTGACAACACTTTTTTGTCTGTAAGCATAATGTTTATGGTACATATGAATATAACACTGTATGGGTCTGTAATTACAGGAAGAAACTGTCCCTGTTTTATATCTGTATTAATCACAGTCCAGAACTAGGTGGACACTGGGCAGACATTTAATAGATGTCTGTGCAAGACAACAGTAGACAAGCACAGGGCTTCTCCATGCATGTCCGACATTGTCAACAGTAACTGTCAGAGAAACATGTAAGATAATAAGGATGCTGAAGGTGAACTACAGTATAAAGTGACTTTGATTCCATCTCTTAGCTGAAAAAGGTAACTGGGTATGAGTTTTGATGTCTGTTTACCTTGCAAAAAACCCAAGTACATGCAATGTAAAGATTAACAATGGAATCAATTAACTGATTAGGAACAAACATGAAGTCTGTCACACCAACTTGAATTCCAACTCATTTCCCCACAGACATATTTGTTGTTTTTGACATTATCTATTAAACACAGACTCGTCAACTCAAGGGAAAGATTCTAAATGGAAACATGGGAATATCAACCAATAAGGTAACAGAATTATCAACATGGAACTTACAAAGAATATTCACCACCCTATTGCTGATGTAACTGGTACTGTAACTGACTGTTACAGTGACAATATTCCATATAACACAATATAGTACGGACAACACCAATAATGTTTCTACACAGAAGATACACAGGAAAAAAACAAAGAATATAGGTAGGCATACTTGGTTGCATGAAAACAAATGTATCGCGGGCACAATTTTCACAAAAGTGAGGAGTTCTGTAGGTCTATATTTTTATTGAAAGGATTAGAAATGCAAGGGAAACGCTGTGTTTTCTCACCAAGAATACCAACAGGCAGGTGTGCACACACTGAAAAACGCTCTTCAATACAGGGTCAGCTGTCAAGCATAGTTTTTATGTATAACAGAGTGTCCATTGTCACAAGGAAAAAATATTCTTTCTTGACAATCAACACCAGGAATAAAAGTGCTGCACATGTGCCTGAGAAACATTTCCCACTCCATCCTGCCAAGGATGCTGATATAGAGCTGCTGCCATCTCGGTCCAGCATCAGTGGTTCCGAGTCAACAACATTAACTGTAAATGCCGCAGTGCACAGTCCAGCCATATTTCCCATCCCATAAAAACTAAACAAACAATGACGATAATCCAACTAAAACAACAGAAAAATGTGAGACTGTGATGCTACACTGCCTCTGAAGCAACAAATAGTCAGGGCGTTGTCATGGTAATAGTCTCTTTTGAGAGCGGTGCTAAGCTTCTGGTGACAGTGATGACAGTGTTTTGCAGATGCAGTAGCTGACTTCACAGAAGATGCAGCACCAACCTTGAATACACACAGAGGTCTGATGAAGTCTAGGATGCCTATGTAAGTATCTGATACACTTGACTTGTCAGAAGGTGTAATCATTTCCACACACTCCTACTGAGAATGCCAATGAACACACATAGACTGACCAGAGTAGTACTTGCACGGCTATGAGCATGCATTGCGTTATGGTAACTGTATAAATGTACATATTAGTACATCAATAAAAAGGGTTGGCTATTTTAAGTACGAAATATATTTATCGTTAGAACACAAACTGTGTATGGACTGGGATACATTACACATGAGTGACAACTATGCATTGCAGGCAGAAGAAGGCAAACCTAAAGACAGAACTAAGAGGATCAGATAGTTTCACAGATGAACCAGCCAATCAGACAGTTTCTCAGATGAACCAGCCAATCAGACAGTTTCACAGATAAACCAGCCAATCAGACAGTTTCACAGATAAACCAGTCAATCAGACAGTTTCACAGATGAACCAGCCAATCAGACAGTTTCACAGATAAACCAGCACATCAGACAGGATTTTAATGCCTTGTACTATGATTCTACCTTGGATAAAAATCAACACACACTTTTCATATTTGATGGAAAATATATTTACTAAGAACCCCAAAGTTTTATTTCTGCTGAAAACACAAAATATTTGTCTTGAATTGTGTTTTTCTGCATGAATGCATGCAACATGACATTACGTGAAAGTGTGTCACTATTTTGCCTGTGTAATTATCATCCTCAATACAACTCATGCCTCAAAAACATGACTTAAAACATGCATCAACTATCCAAATAAATAACTAGATTTAACTAGAATTATTACTGTTAAATAACTAGATATTACTAGCTTCAACTAGAATTATAACTAACTTCTAACAGTTTCTAAATGGTCGCATGATACAGATCATCCTGACCAAGCATATCTGTACATTATGTGAACCACTGTCACGTTTGTGTTGCAGTTGATTGATCAAGACATCAGGTAGATGAACCCCGATCATAAAGGTAAAAATAATCTTGAAATATTTGCAAAATTATTATGTATACTGAGGGAAACAAATAAGGGATCACATGAAAGCACAAGTGTTCCTTTATTGTGTTTCCTGGTTTCTTCACAAGTTGTGTGATACAAAGCTTGTGAAGAAACCTGGTAAAAAAATAAAGGAACACTTGTGCTTTCATGTGATCCCTTATTTGTTTCCTTCAGTATATGTTCATAATGCCCACACAAACAACATCGATACTTTACACTGAATTAACCATCTAAAGTCCTGTAGTTGAGGATACCAAGAAACATACCTCATATCGTGTCATCAAATGCAACACAAATGGACAAAGAGCCATGAAATTCAAAATATTTATTGTACAGCATTTGACTTGACTATCATCCATCCAACCCGAGCTGTGTTAACCCCGGCAGTTTAACAAGTAGCTTTGAAAATTGACATTCAACCATCGTCCGACTCAGCTGATTAATGTAGGTATCTACATAAGTACTATTCGACATCAAGGGATCATATGTGTGTGACGAGAGCTATCGGAGTGGCAGGATATGGACACGTGTTCGTTGACATCTGATATCGGCAATAAGTGACACTGATACAAAAGCATAATATGATCATGATAAAGTCAGGATTACATAAGGACTCTGTTTAAATGAGAGGCTTCTTATCATGGAAAAGGTTTTGTCATTATTGTTTGCACATCATAGCATATCAGGAGAAGTGTGTAATACAACTTTACATTTGAAGACATCAAGTCTGTGTGGGTGTGAGAAAATGAAAGCCTGTGGTAAACATTTGCCTCAGAAATCCTGTGAGCAAATAACAAAGCCCTCATTGTTAATCAGTTTTAGAAACCAACAGACTGAAATTAGGAGCTATCAAAAGACATACAGCAAATGGTTTTGAAGCCGAATCAGGTTTACATTTAGACTTGTCCCAGAAACATGTACGCAACATCATTTATGAGAAACAACAACCATTTATAGACTGGCTCACACCTACTTTAGAGTCGGCAATGAAAAACCCCCAAAACACAAACTGATATTGAGATTGGAATATTTGTAAGTGTATATGTGAGCAATCAATTAGTGGCCCAATATTAGATTTCAAGAATGTTCAGCAAATCTTGACACAGCTAAGGAAAGCAACTCTGGTCTTCTACTACATGGACTAAAAGCCTGGATGTTGTACGACTCAGCGATACAAGAATAGCAGCTTGGGCCCCAAGCCATTGAATATGTATATATGAGTACGGGAATAACCTCTCACTGATGTACTGTTAGTATCACCATAAATAAATAGCTTTATCTGTTAACTAAAATATATAAAATGTTCTGTACTATGATATGTTATCACTGTTGTATCACAATCCCATCAGTACCACTACCTGTCGTTCACCCAAGTTCCGCCAACTAGTTCTACTCAATCATACAACTTCGGTCACATATCTCCCATATTGCTTAGATTCATCAACTAACATAGAAATAATGCTTAAACCACATTGATCAAGAAAGCGTTTGAGATGAATGGTGGCCTGCCAGTTGGTGGCTAGTTAATTTTGAAAGGGCTAGTGAATGAAGATCACACTGTACTATATGGGTACTTTCCCCACAACAGAAAAGAAAAACATTTGACCTAGATCTTGTTCATACGAAAATAAAATAAGGATGCACATCTTGGATAGAAATTTGTCCCAAATATAATTTGTAAAGATTCAATTATCACCAAAGAATTCAAATCTAAAATTTAGAAAAAAAGCCAATCCTTAAATGAAAACAACTAACTCCTGTGTTCTTAAGAGACGAAGTAATAGTCTGGTACTGACACAAGAAGCAAACAGCTGTGTTGCTAGTCAGAGATTCTATGCTTGTTGTTTTTTAATAAAAAAAACACACAGTGGGAAAGCATGCCATGAGTGACAGAGTGATTAGCATGTGATCGTCTATCATCACTGCTCTGTTACCTCATGGCAATTCCATCGCCAATGTCACCTCTCAGTGTCTAGTAGTTTACCTCTATATTGTTTACTGAAATTAGTAACATGAAAAGAAAGAGTTCCATCATAAAATTTGAATGAAGAAAAATTGTAAATTTGAATATTTTTGGAATGTAAAATTTGGTTCTGTTCTGAAATACATGTATTTTTATAAACAAAAGTTACTGATCAATAATCATATGATCCAGAACAATGACTCACACTTAAACAAAGGAATGATTCATGTTAAACATGGACGCATACAGCTCTTTCACTTCTATATTTGATATTTAATATCAGTCAGATATCAATTAGCTCATCCTGAACACCTGCTATATTATCATCCACCGATACTCATGAGCACAGATGAGTTGTTCTTGGCTTACAGATTTTGATAGTGAAATATTTAATCAGTTGGTGACCAAAATATAAAAATAATACACATTTTACAGGATTTTTAATCATCTTAAACTTCATTTGGTTCTGTTTGGGATAATATAACAGTAAACACAATCTGAAAGGTCCTCCTAAATCTAAAATCGAAAAGTTTCACTTTATTATCACATTTGTTGTCAAGGCAATTTTAAAGACAGCACTTTAAAAAACACAAACAACCTTGTCATTTTCATTCTATCTTTTTAAAGTTTTCACTTTGTAAGGTGGGGCATCTGTAAACCAAGCAAATTACACATGATGTGTGTTCAGCATCTTTAAAGTAAGAATTTCACTGGAGAAATCTTTTACATTCAACTGAAGTTTCAACACTCGGTTGCTATCTAGAATGTGGTCAGGCAAGTTTCCCACTGCAAATTACACACATATACCATTTTAGCCACAAATTCTTAATTTTATTGATTAATATATATACATATATGATTTTAAACAATCAAATGTCACATTTAAACACTTAGAAAATTAATATGTATGAGAACACTGCTATTTAAACAAACCCACAATGTGACATGCATGTGCAGTACGTGAGAGTGGAATACTAACAATGCAGGAATTATCTCCCTTGTTAACGCCATGCTAATATGTGACTGCAGTGTTCAGTGACCGGTAAAGGGATATGTAGCAAGAGTTATGTCCCCTTGACTGTTTGGCACATTCAGTTACTGAGCTTATTCATTGACAAGCTAGATTTAGCAGTAAAAAGTTGATATGGTCATGTTATGGCTGAGATCTTAACCCCAGCTTTGTGAATTTAATCAGCTATCTACTTAAAGATGTTTTCTTCAAACTGAAAAGGTAAAAGTCAGAAATGGATACAATTATCCTAAAATAGTTGACTATGCTGGACTATTCACTGAACACATCTTGTAAACTGTAATCTGCAACAAACATTGTCATACATGCATGGAATCTGAGGTTTGTCAAACTGCATATCGCAGTTTTGTTAATCATGGTGCTAACATCATTCTTACACATTCATACATCTGCTACAAATACCATCTGACAACCACTGGTCCCTGTATAGTTCGACTGCTGATACAGACGATGCTGGCATTTTCTCAACACCTTGTAGAAGAGCAGACCCACATGTATAGCGTACAGTCCACGGTTCACCTCTGAAGTGAAACACTGGCTCTGCAATGGTGACCACCTTGACGTTCACACCTGTGTTTACCTTTATTATTATGTGAACGATGGATCAGAGGGGCAACTGTCATGACAACTTCCATGGAAGAAATAGAGCATCACATCACTGTCGCACTGATTGAAATACTTGCACATTCGCTGATATGTTAGAGGTCACATGATAGGTCTAGGGCTGTGCAGATATCGTTTGCTGATGACCAACAAGAACGTCTGTCCACAGACACGACAGTCGCCGGATGCCTCTTGTAGAGTTGGGGCTTGCACGATTCCAGAGGTGAGATACGCATCATATATATGTCTGCATCATAAAGTTCCCATGAATTATTTCCTTAATCTTGTTATCAGTTCCTGTGAGATTGAAATATAAGTACAAGGACAATGGCCTTAAAAGGCCTCTCCATGGCCTTCTGTGCCGGATCTGTATAAGAATGTTTCAGGTGATCACTGACGTCAGTGTACAGTTCATGTTGCAACTGCTGGGCAATGTCTATGTTCCTGCTGTCACACTTTCTCCAACCATCGTGTGTATGAGCCTAGATGAACACTTCTCCCAACAGAAACATCAGGGGTTCTCATTGTTTGTGAGTGATCTTGGCATGCATCCTCATCAGTTCTGGACCTCCAGATGTCTCCGAAATTGTAGTCATGGATTTCTGCTCGTCCTGAAAGATAAAGCAAATGTCACCATACCATTCTGTCCTTACAGTGAACCATACCATTTTGTCCTTACAGTGGACTTTGACACCTTGTCCTTACAGTGAACCAGGACACCTTGTCCTTACAGTGGACTTTGACACCTTGTCCTTACAATAAACCAGGACACCTTGTCCTTACAGTGAACCAGGACACCTTGTCTTTACAGTGAACAAGGTCACCTTGTCCTTACAGTGGACCAGGACACCTAGTCCTTACAGTGAACCAGGACACCTTACAGTGAACCAGGACACCATGTCCTTACAGTGAACCAGGACACCTTGTCCTTACAGTGAACCAGGACACCTTACAGTGACAGTGTGTCAAAAATAATAATGAATAATAGATCGAACTAAAGTATTTATCTATCTTTTTTCCCAGTTATCCCTACTTTATAGAAATGATCAGAAAGAGATTTATCCACTGTCCATATCCACCATCTGACAGAGAGGTGCTGACCATAGTGTATGGCCAGCCCACAGCTGACATGGCATACCTCCTTCAGTCGTGTGGCTCTCTCCTCCATCTTCAGCTCAAAGCTGGTGCGCTTGTTGTTCATCTGTTCCTGCCACTCCTTCTTCTTCTGCGTCTGCCTCCGGTCCAGCATCAGTTTGCTCAACTCGGGCTTCTGCAGGACGTTCTTACCTCTGAAACAAATAGAGTGAGTGAGTGAGTTTGTTTTTATGCTGGTTTTAGCAACATTCCAGTAATATCATGGCGGGGGACACCAGAAATGGGCTTCACACATTGCACCCATGTGGGGAATCAAACCCAGGTCTTCAGCATGACGAGCAAATGCTTTAACCGCTAAGCTATCGAACCAGACAAAACAGGAACATATAACCTTCATGATACTGGATGATACTAGATACTGGATGACACTGAATCATGTTTCCTAACACCTATCATGCCATAATATTGGCACATTTCCTGAGACAAATATACTGGACAAAATACGTTAGGGATATTGGTATTTTTGTGATTGATATTTTATCAGTGTGTCAATGAATAAATAAATCATTATTCATAATTTCAAAATGTATGTATATCCCTAACTATTTTTGTCCAGTATATATCAAGTTTAGTTTCTGGATACATGTTTCCTAACACCATTCTAACATGTTTTGAATGGGGTATGTTCCCTAACATCGTTCGGTCGTGCTTAGTCTAAGAATACATGTTTCCTTACAGCAGTCTTGTATGTCTGTGATGAGATTATATGGCTTACATCATTCTTTTATGTGTAGTGTCTGGATACATGTTTCCTAACACCTATGTGTACACTTTAATACAGGAACATGTTTCCAAAAAACAACCTATAACATAACAATAGGAACGATGGTGCTTTGTAGGATATGTACCTCCATGTTAAAAAAAAGCAAAAATGTTTGTGATTTCTTTCAATCATGTGACACATAAAATTTGAGATATAAAAGACGGAAGCATTCCACCATTTACAACGCCACAAGGGATAGAATGTCAGATCAGACAGTGCCTTCTGGATCACACTTACAGCTTGTAGTTCAACAGAAGTTCTCGATGCAGGGCTTGTCGTTCCCGCGACTCAACGCATGGATTAGCCAACCTCTTCGGTCGGATAAGTGATTCAGCTGACTCCGTGTCGGACAGTGATGGAGGTCGCTGATGGGGGTGTGGGTGGAGGTGGAATGACTGGCCGTTCTGGGGGACGACGTCTGCATCCAGACTGAGGGGTGATGGGGGAAGGGGGAAGGAATCTGCAGACACATCGTCATCTAGGAGGTAGTCAGGGTCAGGTTCGGCCACATCAGCATTATTGTCGTCTGGAACAGAGGTGATCTGATGCTTACAATCTGACACAGTCAGTTCAGGATAATCTCCAGTCTAGGTATTACTTTGACCAACATGCAATACTCTACAAATGTGTCTTGTGATTAAACAAATTTAAATAAATGGACTTAGATTTAATGGACTAGAAATCTACAATTTGGGAGAATGTAAAGACTTGAAAGTTTTCATGGATAACGGCCTTATTTGTAACACTATTTCTGAGCTACATCTTTCACTTTCAACGCCTGATATTGCACAGCAACTTCCTCCCCTTTGTCCATGATGATATTCCAACCACCCATGGACCTCATGATGCCAGGTTGGAGGCCTTATTATCATGACAAAAGAGGTTAACCATTGCAAGCTGATAAGGCAGGGTTACCATCTGTGGTATAACCACATGCAATGACCCTACAAGGTCACTTCTTGCCCTTCATCATTCATTGTACTTCATCACTTCAGAAAGGGCAAGAAGTAGCCTGTATCAGCATTATAAAGAAGTTGTTAGAAAAAAAAAGTCAATATCTTTGTTTAACAATTGTAATTCAAAAGGTTATTATAAAACAACATTCTAAACAATAGAAAGTTATAAAACAACAAATCAAAATATTTATGTGTGAGGAAAATGCTCTAGTGCACAAGAATCTAAGTGAAAAAAGCATTGACTATTTCAGCAAAACAACTACTTAAAAATATCATGCAATAGATTATTCTCTTAATGTTAATCTCTCTACAGGCCAGTGAAAGCTATCAAAGTGAATGCTTTCACAACAGATTTGTGACTTTATGCTGAAAGACAAAGACATTAAAAAGATGTAGGATGTCCAAAATATCATAACTCAACGTGTACATTGCAGACAAGTTGCTTATCATCAGGTATTTTATTACACCAGAAGTAAATATGCCAAGTTTTAAGTGAAAGGCTGTTAAATTTGAACTTACAGATGACTAAAGAAAATAGGATTTTTATGTCAGTCTACAGGGACTGAAGACAAATCATTAGGTTTATTTGTTTGTAAGAACCATCAGTACATACAGAACCAAAATAATAAGTGTTCTCTCTGTTAGGTACCTGAGCAAAATGTCAGAATCACGTTATAAAAATTGGACATCCTAACTGTTGCACAGACTTGCCAGGTGATCATATACTTTCCACAAGACATATCTCCCTTCAATAAAACGCACTTATACTATAGGTATCTCATTTTGGTGAGAAACATAAATAAGTACCTTATCAGGCCATGACAATTTAAACTTTAGATTTTCATGCCTGCTTATCTCACAACCAAACATCCCAGCTAATTCAATTGCTCCCCTAGCAATAATTATTATGACCCGTAAAGATCCAGATTAGAATTGGTCTTCAGCAACCCACGCTTGTCGTAAGAGGCAACTAATGGGATCGGGTGGTCAGGCTCACTGACTTGGTTGACATGTGTCATCATATCCAAATTGCATAGTTCGATGATCATGATGTTGATCACTGGATTGTCTGGTCCAGACTCAACTATGTACATAGCACTACCTTATAGCTGGAATATTGCTGGGTGCCGCGTTAAACAACAAACCTACCAACCCAAGCAATTACAGATGAATGATATAATTTTGTGATTTCCTTGTCTAATTCACAATAACACAATATACAAAGTCCAAGAAACTGCTTCACATGTTCGCTAGTTTATGTACAGACACACCGAACAGATGAAAGTGAAAGGAGAAAGCTTCCTTCCTCATGTACAAAATATGAATTAATGAAACTCTAATGGTGACGTTGTTGTGGCCTAGGAGAAGGAAGATATGTTTAGCTAGCAATGACCCCTGCAGCAGGTGCTCTGTGCTCTGTAATGATATGCAGTGTCTGTGAGCTGCAAGAGAAGGAGACACTACGGCCAACACATGTCAGAAGCACAATATATATCACACTGTTAATTATAATCCATGGGGCTACAGATCTAAGATGTCAGTACTGTACAGGAATTAGAGGCATATGATCTAATCACACTGTCAGACACAACTGTTTCATTCTCAGCCATATCTGTGTGACTGTTGTAACCTCAGTAGGGAACGGCTTCTACAGCAGTATGTGTTAAGTTTGTACAACGGTTAATGCTTTATGTATCTAAGGTATAAAAAACACTTGATACAGAGAAGTATATCCTGATTCTGTCAAAAATGTGTTTGTTCCTTGTTTCAAGTGGTTTATGCGATAAACAATTAAGATATAAATAGCTCAAGGATCTGCTATTGAAAATAATAAAATCTGCAGATAACAAATTGAGTCTTGAGTAACATTTCAAATTTTTCACTAGACATATGTTTAAAATATATGTAGGGGCCTTATATTGATTTTGGTATTTGTACATGGAAGAAAAAATTCACGAAGGGTAAGTCATTTCTTGTGCAAAAGATGAGAAAATGGCAAGATAGGAATTTGGCTGAAATAGTTTACTGTGAGTGAAAAGACAACAGACATTGTTAATTCCTAAACCATGTGATAAGTATCTACAGCTGAACACATGACTGCAAGGTGACAAGATTTCAAGTAGGTTTCAGTTGTACCGGTATATACCACTTACAAAAGTTCAGAATCACCTGATTCTGGCATGACATGTAGATTCTGGCATGACATATTAACTAAAGTACATTTGATATAAAAGAGTTGAGTGATCCTCAACATATTATGAGCAGTATATATCCAATTGAAACCACAGTTAAGAAACTATTTTCAGTTGTAATATTGGATGTAAAAACACCCCTATCTCTCTTTGTTTTGTAACTTTACACCAAAACAGAAACTTGTAAGCTTTCAAGTCGAATGAAACATTTACAGGTTAAGATTTGTGTACTCAATAAAAACATGATTTCACGTAAAGTTTAACAAATGATGTCTGATGTAATACACTGCACAATAAGTGAGTATCTTTAAACCACAATAGCACTGTCTATAACAGATGGAACATTCCTCATGTTGTAGTATATACTTGTCCTGTCTAGGAAAGTCTATCCTTGTCTCATAATTTGAAACCTCGAAATCATTCCCTATATTTGCATTCTAATGTAGTCACCCTGCATAGCTGTCACGTGTCCAGCTTTATATATGCATACATAAGGTTACTGTCTAGTATAGAATAAGTACAGGTAAATATAGGTAAATAGAGTTTATCGTTTATCACACTTTTCTACCTATTAAGCTTATGCTGGTTAAAACCCTGGAGAATCGTTTAACGAATAAGGAAACGGACTTGTCGACGTTTTCGTCTGGTGACTCTAAGTCATAGTCCGGCAGTGGTGTCTCCGGTGTAACGAGGTATAACTCTTCTTCCTCCTCTGTAAAATACACACATGTAATGACAACATCATGCAATACACACAGCCAAACAACAGTCCATAACAACAGTCCATAACAACGGTCCATAACAACAGTGCATAACAACGGTCCATAACAACAGTCCATAACAACAGTGCATAACAACAGTCCATAACAACAGTGCATAACAACAGTCCATAACAACAGTGCGTAACAACAGTCCATAACAACAGTCCATAACAACAGTGCATAACAACAGTCCATAACAACAGTGCATAACAACAGTGCATAACAACAGTCCATAACAACAGTGCTAACAACAGTCCATAACAACAGTGCTAACAACAGTGCATAACAACAGTGCATAACAACAGTCCATAACAACAGTCCATAACAACAGTGCATAACAACAGTGCATAACAACAGTCCATAACAACAGTGCATAACAACAGTCCATAACAACAGTGCATAACAACAGTGCATAACAACAGTCCATAACAACAGTGCATAACCCTAGGCCAGGTACACTGAAGTGGTGGTATAGAAGAGTAAAATGGACTAAGTTACAACACTAATAATCATAAAGCTATATACTTGGTCTACCTTAGGATTTGAGGAAGCTTTCCTATTTTCATCAATACAAAATACACAACAGTTTGTTCACAGTCAAAATAGCCATGTACAGCGACAGACTATTCCAGACTGTGGAAATCAAGCAATGTTTGTACTGTAATGCTACTTGGACTTGCTCTCAGTACAACACACTCCTTATGCACTTTAATCCTTTAAAGTGCATTCAAGTTCTTCATAAGTGATCAAGTTCCTTCAATGGTTGAAACTTTCCTGTGACCAGTGTTGAAACGACATCCGTGTTCACGATTAACACCACTTGGAACAGATCTGCAGCTATGACATGGCGCAAAGTCACGCTGGACTCAAGAGGTGGAACAATTGGTGTGAACAGTATGGTGCCAAGAAACCCACACATCAAAATAAAGTGGGATTTGAACCCACATCATCGGTTCCTGACATGCCCAACGGACATAATGACTACTACATGATGTACTGTGCCCCCATGGCCACCTGTGGTCATCAACATTAGAAGTGTGTGTGTTTGCAGGATAAGTACTCTCTCAACAAGGGGTAAACACGTCTAACACAATGACCCCCAAAGTGAGCTAAATATCTTTATCACATCCCCAACAGATATAGTCCCTGACTCCACCTGCTTTAGTTCACAATCATGCATGACTACATGACACAATTTCATTCAAGTTAAGAAAAATACAATAAAAAAACCAAGGAAGCAAACCTTTTGACACAATGTCACTGAAAAAGTCGCTACTGGAAATAACTCTTAAAAAATCATTTGGGGAAAAAATCTTTATATTTCCTTAACAAAACCATGATCAGCTTGTATATATATACAGATTCTTGACACCTGATACTGGACTGCGTGTACTGCCGTTATCCTAATAGTAGAAGGGTGTATTAATCTAAACATGAGTTGTGCACTGGCTTGGTAAACAGTATCGATCACTCTAATAGTCACGTAGGTTTGCTTTATTTTACATGCCAACAAACCCTTGTTAGATCGTCAGCAATAATCAATGCCTTATGTTTGATATTAGCATAGCCGCCACTTGACAAATTTACTGGGGTTCTTCTCTAAACATCTGTCGATGAGAATGGTCAGCGCTCTCATAGTAGGAATGTTTTCACATCTCAGCTGTTAGATTCGGACCAAACTTGTCAAGTACCAATCCTGAAAGAGCTCGGCTGAAGTTCTTGAATTTTGAGAATTTCCCACATTAAAGAAAACAAGCACCTTCCCAGTTCCTCATTTTTGAAAACTTAGCATCATTGATTTTCACTGCACTAACTAAGCTATGCTGCTTAGCTAGCTGGCGAACATTTCAGGTGTCTCCTAGTGTCACTGATTTTAAGGGGTTTTTTGTTTGAAATGTTTAGTGAAGGGAAAATCTTATCCTATATAGTCTTGATATATGTAATACAAAAAGCACAAGATACATTTTCACAAAATAAGGGATATTTTGGTTCAGAAAAGCACAAAACACATCTTATCCAAATAAGGGGATTTGGGTTCAGAAAAGACCAAGCATGCGATTTCATAAAAACATGATCTTCCTAAATATTCATGATCCTTTATGTTTTTTGTTCAATACATGTTTACAGGAAACTTTAGACAACAATCATTTTCCTAGGAAACCTCAGCTTCTGAAACTCCCAGTTACAATGATGCTCAAGATCAGTTCACTGCTACTGTTTTCAACAGCACTCATTATATACTTCCTGGGTGATGTCATAACTACCCTGATCCACTTTTGAGGCAATTATAATACTTGGGACTTCCATTATTCTGCATCTGAACTCCAAACTACAAACATGTGCTATTTAATTTGCCACGCCACAAAATCTCATTGTGAAAAAGTCACAATTTACAACCAACCTCAACTGAAGATATCTGATGACAAAGCTGATTTTATCACCTATCAAATGGTCAAGGAATAAGTCATCTATTTCTTCAAGGAAACTTAATGAAGACAACTTTTTATATTTTGAAATCTGTCAGTTTAAAGGCCTGCCAAGGCAGATAATCTGATGTCTATTTGCTGAAGGACTCTCAAGATTAATGATTAAGTATCAACCAGGAAACTGTCATCAAGGCTTACACTCATATTCCTGGATATTATAAATAGCTGATAGTGTTTAGTAATGTACTGATTGTAGATATATAACAACACATGCTTGAGCCGGCTTGAGTCAGCCAAGTGCAACTGGTTTAGATAACATGCCCTGTCAACAAATCAAATCAGGGAGGATAACTGGATACAAATACTGCAGAGTTATGTGTTCTTACATACAAAAGTTACATGTGACAGGTTTTGACATGTTCCTGTATCTGTATAAGGCCACAACAAATAAACAACTTGATCTTTAAAGGCTTGAGTGAGTTTTATTTTTATCCTGCTTTTAGCAATATTCCAGCAATACAACGGGGACACCAGAAATGGGCTTCACACATTGTACCTATGTGGGTAATCGAACCCGTGTCTCTGGCGTGATGAGCGAATGCTTTAACCACTAGGCTACCCTATCAACCTCAAAAGCTTGAACTTTCACAATTGTTTCATGTTTTCTAATTGGACTTGATTCCTGATTCTGATGATTGGTAGTAGATAAAACAAATCCAAACTTGAAGTCACAAAAGAAGATGAAAGCACATTTGAATGACATGATGGTTCGAATTCATTATTTAATATCAAGACAAGCAAGTTGCAAAAACTGACACAGATTTAACACAAACCATTCAAAACCAAAATCATTCTTCTCAAACTGTGTAATGTATAATAGTCAAAAAATTAAAAAAGTTTAGGACCACCAGATTCTTTTATAGTTCTTTAGTTAATCTGACATGAAATGAAACATCAGTGTTCCTTAACTTCTTTTGAGCAGTATATATGAATCTAGAGGATGCTCCAATTGTACACCTGATGTTTCAATACACACAAATCACAAACAAAAACATCTGGATTGAATATGGGCTTCGAGATTGAATATCGCAGTCACCTTCAACTGAAAATGCTGATACAACAATTAACAATTGCGCGGTGATTAATATGTAATTACCGTCACACAATTGTCACAAGCAGATTCTGATGAACACCATGCTAACCCTGATTTTGATAATATCGATATTACCTTCTTTTGAATATGAGCAAACTGCATTAGCCCCATGGTTCGAGCTGCCAAATGACTGCTCAATAAATCAATGTGGGACCAGTGAAGACGGCAAAGCTGTCACTTGGACAGGAATTATTCATTGTACATACCAGCTCACACCACTAGTAACCACTCCATACAGTATTTACAACTTACACTTGATTGTAGTGTGTTTGTTCTGCCCTGAACTCACAGATTGTGATCAAAGACAGGCAGTTTCTATATACACACAAACCTGGCTCACCGATACCATGACCTGTCCTAGATAATTAAACATTAGGAATAGTTCATTTCACCTCACCTTGGAGCTAATCTCCTGTAGATCGTGAACAGATGAGTGACAGCTCTAACATGCAGTATGAAATATTAATGAGGTTGCGGTTGCAGCAAGAAATAGTTACAGGTTGTTGGTGGGTCGTTACTGGACGCAAACATGATGAATTCTTTATTCAGGATACCACAGGTTGCTATTACGCTAACGGGGATTTATTGAAGATTTAGTACTAATTGTTCCTACTATGATTACACAATGCCGATTTTTAGAAAGTGGTCAAATGCAACATGTTAAATTTACATTATTAAGTAAGTGTAATCACAAATATAACATATGTTTTAATCATGTTAATTGTTCCTGCTCAGAAAAGTGGGAAAAAATCAGCTGCAACTAAATTACAAACCGGAAAGTACTATTGCTAAGTTTCATTTTTTAAAAGCATCCAAATGTGACAGTAGGGCTATTTCCGGCTTAATTTATGATAAAATACACACAGTAATCTCAATATCTGTCTATCAATCAATGACAAGCATACAGGAAATACAACCGATATTGCAAACCATCATGTCTAGTCACGTGTCATTGACCACGTTTGTTATTTCCAGCCATTTGAACATACACTAATACTGAGCACACAACAGCTCTATCATGTCACAGAGTGAGTGAGTGGTGAGGTGGTGAAATTGGGTTTTACGTCGTGCTTGAGAATATTTCGCTCATATGACGACGTGCATGCGTGTGAATGTGTATGTGCGGCTGCTTGTACTAGCCCAGACTTAAGCTGGTTTCACTAGCCCACTGAGATACCATGCCACAGTGAAGCATGAATACCCCACTCAGACACATTATACTGACTCCGAGCCGACCAGTCCTTGCTGTACCCATTAATGCCGAGCGCCAGGCAGGGACCAACAAGTACCATATTTTTACGTCTTTTGGTATGACGCGGCCGGGGTACGAACCCACGACCTTCTGCTCTCCGGGCGGACGCTCCAACCACTACACCACTGAGGCGGTTAGTGAGTGAGTGAGTGGTGGGTATGTTTATGTCACGTTCAGCAATATTCTACTGAGATATACCAGGAATGAACCTCACACATTATGGGAATTGAACCTGGACTTTCGGATGAAGAATGATTATTTCAACACGTATGTCACTGTCCCTGAATGAGCCGCAGGCCTGATCCACAAAGTATTCCTAGCTCTACATTATGGCGTAAGCCATGGATAAACTGTATGGTTCAGTCAGTTTATAACATTATGGACACTTCATGGATCAGAACCCAGCACCTTAACAACAAATGGTTATTAGTCCAAGCAAAGATCCAAATTGTCAGGGGTACATGCAGTCATGCACACATTGTCCTAATTCAGAGCTGAGGTTTATCAGTTGATCACACAATCAAGGTGAGCAAAAAATTACACGTAAGAAAAGTCTTTAGTCTAACATAAGTATCTCAGTTAGTGCCCAGACGTAATCAGAAAAGCACCAGGAACACAAACATGAATATCACAGTGTCAGGAAAGTTCATGCAATGATTTTCTGTATTCATTTAAAAAATGTCTAAATCATGCCCATGTTGACATTCCTGAAAGGTATTTAGAAGTTGGACGAACATGAATACATGGCAAGTTTTTATGGATAATAACGTCTTTATATTCTTTATACAAAGTGTAGAGCTATAATACTTGCTCCTTCATCAGGTGAATTAAGGAGCAAGAATTAGCTCTGAAACGTGGTATAAAGAATAAAAAGAAGTTGTTATCCATATAAACATCTCACGTATTCACATGCTCATGTTGGAGATAATACATACAGCTGATGACCATTAGGTAGAGACCATGTAACCACATGACAATGACTTACCTGGGTGTTTGTGGTTGGCCTGATTCTGCATGTCAGCAAACCTCTGGAGCGTCTTCTCCTTGTGTTCCTGAAACACATACACCAATATAATATCTACCTCCAACAGAAAACACAAATATTACATGGACCTCCAAAAATTAACACTATTAAATCTACCTCCTACTGAAAACCAGCTGACACTTTCAGCTAAGCTAAGAGCTCTTTATCACATAACATTCACATCAAAGTTCATTCCAAGCATTCATTTTTTAGAGACAAGACGTTTATCTGAGGGATCGGTGGAGGAGCAAATAGGATGGTCAGGGACTGATACAGACGATATCACATCCTACCAGGGCAAATATCAACACATCAACTTTGATCAACTCCATATATTACCCTCCTCTTTTCCAGATTAAATTAATCAACGTTACAATATTGTGAAGTAATGGCTCAGGTAACTGTCCTAAACAAATGCTGGTCTCTGATACACAACAACCACAAAACAATGCATTGTTTTTCACAAACTGAAGTACTTGGTTTCAGGCTTCAATGATAGGCTTTGTCTTTAAGGGCATATTATGTAACTAACTGGGGTCTGTCTCAAAACCCATGAAGCAATATTCAAGCTTCAAAAGTCAAGTGTTCAGCCAGGAAATGTACACACTCAACGCCACCTCCAGTTGTGATCTGTGTTTCATGTAGTTAATAAGTGAGTTGGGTTTTGGTGATTTGAAGCAATATTGAATCAAAACCATCACACTTTAAATGGGCTTCACAAACTATACTCATAGGGGGTTTGATCAGGGACGTCGGTAAGATGTGCTAAAGCTTAGTCCTTCCTGAACTACCCAACAGCACACATGTCCACTACTGAATTACCAACATGTGCAATCATAAACAGAACATATGATATAGATTTAGCAACAATACAAATTATAAATACATTTGAATGATTTATTGAAATTAATCTTGTGAGTTTTGAGACAACCCCTGTTTCAGTCACCCGCCCAGAGAAACATGATGATGTATAAATTGTGATACTTGTCGATCTCTTTAAGCATCATAGCACATACTCTGTGGAGCATGCTAAAGTGTTTCCTGTAAACCTAATTGCACGGAAAGTTGCCCATATATGGAAATATATTGGTTATTGGTTAGTATATAAAACGCAATAGCAAACAAAGTTAAGACCTAACCACTTCGAGAAAACAACACAAAACATACTGTCGATACCATAACTTATGAAGTAAAATAGTGATTGATCAGACCAGTTGCTTGAAGGATACGGAAAATAATTCAATGTATTTAAAACTAAAAAATAAGACTATTGACAGAATCATGTCGTAAACCCACACATGGATCTGCTGCGTGTCGAGATCGGTGTACTGGATCAGCAGTATGCACAGGAAGAAGAGTCACATGTACAGACCAATATCTAAGCCATGATGATCATTACATGTATTTGGTTGTAATCCAGAAGTATTTGTGCTTCTCAAACTCACAAACTGAATATCACAAAGGGCGTTACTAATACACAAGGCAGGAACAGAAGACAGGTTGGAGGGGGCGAAAATGCAACAATATTTTCTAAATACAAGTATTATCAGGCTGTTATCAGTTTTCTTGAAGCAAATTAATGAAAGAGGTTGTTTCAGGGTTCTAACTAATTTTGAAAATTAAACTATATTGAGAATTAAGTATCATTCCTTGATTGCATTAAACTCTACAGTGACACGTATTATGTCAGAGTTTCTAGTAAAACAGCCTGAGATGTAAGTCTGCAAGTAAAACATGCAATCTTGGACACCACATCCACTCCGATGACCTACATGACATCGTCATAAATAGAAATCCCGCCAGGAAACATAACTCAATTACCCAAACCCTCAGACATCTGTAGACCATGTAGTCATCCCGACCGAAAAACATGTGAACATAATCCAAAACAGAGCAATGATGCTCCTCTGACAGCGCTATCAAATCAGTCCAACACGGTACAATATTTCTGCATATCTTCATCCCATCATTACATCACCAAGTTCCACATCTTGTATGTGGATCTCAAGAAGGAAACACAGATCGCACTAATATTGATCGTCAAAAACCATGCCGCTGTCATTATCTCGAGATCATTAAGGCACATCACGAGGGACAGTGACCTGTTTAAGTCATGGACATGAGGTATGTGATGTCGTACAGTGAGGGTCTATGACCGGGCACAGCTCTGTACTCCTAATGAATGGCTGTCACAGAAATAACAACCTCAGCCACTTCAATCATATCGTTATGGCTAACCGTAAAAACCATCCAGCTGTGTAATACCATGAATAAATTTAACAAGAAAGGTAGAAAGAATGCCAACCATTCAGGTGAGTAAACGCATACTTACTTTCATGAAGCTCCTAAGAATGAGAATAAATCCAGCTACAGTAGACTTATACCATGTACGCCTCACAACGGCAAACTGCAGCGTCCAAGTGTGACATAAGATAATTAGAAAAAGCCAGATGTAATTGATGATTTGAAATAATCTGAAATCTGAAGACACTGGTATATACAGGAGCTAGCAGCACCGGTCAGCAGTTTCTGAGAGTTATGATAGGATGTGGGCCGTGCCAGGAAGTATAGATTTCCCAAACACAAACGAGGAAGTGCTCCTCAGCTGATCACAACAAAGGAGGCCCCCGTCTGGGTTGGAATTCTAGTCATGTAGGCTCAGATTTTTCTAGTACAATACGCTTTCTATTGTTGTTGACTGTCAACAAACTGACTGAAAGGATTATGACTCTACTTGATCTAGTATGCTCGGCCAAAGACATTAGTATGATGTATAACAGGGGCCTTATGTTGTTTGTGGATATACCGTTTGAGTCAACATGACTGAGTCTAGTTACGTTACCCCCCACCTGACCCCCAAAATTGTTGGATTCCCATTTCAGATTATCAACGAATATGGAAGGTTGACTTTTTTGCTTTCTTGTCTTTAAATGATAGGTTCATCAATCCAAACGCTAGGTGGATGAAAGACGGACAATACTGTGAGGGAAACAGGGACATTGTCATCAGATTGGGGGTGGTAGGGAAACACATTATGTTTGTTTGGTCTTAGCAGTGAATGGAACTACTGGAGTGGCTAAATGTGGCTAGTGTCTAGAAATCAGTGAGCACCTAGATCAGCTAATAGTGGAAATCCTTATCCTGAATACTTCAATGAACATATGTAACAGCTCATTTGAGCGAGTGAGTGAGTGAGTGAGTGAGTGAGTGAGTGAGCGAGCATATATGCTCATTCTGTCATATAAGGGTGTGTCAGATTTATGTGTGAAGAGAGAATAGCAGCCATCATAAACATATACCACATCCATGAAACCCATGATACAAGATTATTGAAATGACAGTGACTGAGTGTGAACGAATTCTGTTATATGTCACTATGGTTACAGTTTGAACATGGAGAGGATACCTTCTTGTCCAAGTTGGAAGTCTGGTTAAACAGTATTTCAGTAATAACTCTACACAACAATGTGACAACCAGGAAACATAACCAAAGTAAATCTTAGATTTGAAACCCACAATGCTAGGTTCCTGGCATGCCTAAGGGATGTAACTCTTGATAGAATTTTTTTTAGCCTTTGACTACTTAATGATTAATGACTACAAATATCATGTCATAATACATTTACAAAACCTACAGACAAGTGTACCGTTAGCACATGAAGATCACCATCGAAGTAAGACCATTGAACTGTTGAGGAGAGTGTGTGAAAAGATTTGAAATCATTTTTCTAATTGGTAAATAGATCTAGTCAACCTATTTCAAGTTCTTTCTTCCACTTAACAAATCAATTAAAAATTCAATAAACTGCTGATCTAAATCCTCCCAAGATGGGCCCCCTGACCAATCCCCTGATTGCCTGTCCATTTCCTGGGGCCGATATAAATCTGCTCGGCCATGATGATGTTGGCTAGTAAGTATTACAGCAGAAACATTCCGGCCAGCGAGGGCATTAATCAGTGAACAGCCCACTGATTGTCGGACATTAATCAGTCACACTGTTCCGTCACGTGCGCGATGGAGGACATGACACCAGTAGTGTCTCTACTCATCGCCTACTCATCAGATCCTTGTATTGAATACAGGCACTTCTTGTCTCATAACTGTAATATGATAAGAAAAACTACATGTATTTCCAGGTACTTGCACAAACATAAGCCAGCTCATCAGCTGTATTTCTTTCAAAAGTCATAAAATACAAAAATTCAATTTCAATCAAAAACATTGTTTCCACACCTTCACACTTCTTGAGTTGATGTAATAATCTAAGTATCCGTATTGTGAAGGTACAAGTACAACAGTGGCATTAGGACTGACACAACCATGTTTCAAATTGACATCAAAGATGACCTTGACCAGTGACTTATAACCCACATTGCAGGTTTTGTTATGAAACAGTAAGTGTGATCTTGTAAACAGCTGTTCTGGATGATTTCCCTCTGGATTAACACAATTGCAATCAGTAAGTAACTCTTGATGAGATAAAACAAATAATCATAGTGTTACACTGAAACTGGATTAGCCATTTTCCAGATTAATGAATCAAGGTTAGAGTAATGTCTCCTTGTCCTCATGTAAGCTTCTCAGCAGGAATTGTCCTGAAAGGGATTATGAATAAGCAGGGTCCACAGTACTAAAATCTTACTGTACAGAGTTCACCTACACTCAGAGACCAAGACAATGTTCCACAACACTCTACTTGGCTCTCAAATCCAAATTGGATGACCTCCTAACACAACTTGTTACAAATATCGACCTGTGTCAGGTTTGATTCCCAGTAAACTGGACCCCTCTGTCAGTACGGGTATAAAACCCTTACTGCATCCACAGTGATCAGAAATGTCATCTGGTGTTGGAGAGCGCTCATGCACACATACTTGAACCATTCCAGGAACATTTCATAATATTCATTGGTTTTTAACTGATAACGAGTCATTAACGTCTCTCATCAAATAATAGTCATTAGGGGATCCTTGTCTTCAGCCTCCACAAGAGACACAATAAAAAGGAAATAAATGTAGTCCATTCAGTTTGATGAGTTTATCTGAACTTACACTATGAATGAGTCATTTCATAAATATTCTAGTAAAAAAGAGCAAACACAGCAAATATGCTTCCAGGGGATGTGAGATCTAAGATACGCTACAATATGTATTGTTTCACCACCCACTGATAAACATCCTGCAAGGGGAAGTCCTGTGCAAGGAACGCCGCAGACTTACCCCCAGGGGGAGATCACTCTCAACATCCAATCTCAGATATTGTGTGAGATATAAGAATTTATTCCCTAAGGCCATATTGGATTGTGCTATTTATATCATCCCTGGTCTCACAAACCAGTGGTCAGTGATAGTACATGGGTGTAACAGCGTTCATGCGAGGATAAATAAGTTAATATGTATTTATATTGTACTCTAAAGAAATCTTAGACTTTAGTGTCTATTTTGTTGCGTTTCTTCATGACAGGAATAATCTGGAGTAGAAAAAAGAGATTATTGTGTAAAGATCAATGTAGTGCCAGTGTTTGATTTATAGTGTTGGAAATGTTTTTGTCTTTTTTTAACTTGTGCTAATTTCAAACATTTCTTCATTGAATACCATTAGTTGTCAGGAAATGGCATGACCCTCTGTGTACAGTGTGTTTCATGAAGACATGTCAAACAGTAATACAAGAAAACATTAAACAGGTTCAGCCTTCATCTGACTTGTAGTTTTTCCTATTCCCCTGGAAATTAAATTTGTCAAAACATAAAAATTCACAAATCAGCTAAGGGCACCACCTCACCACTACATAATTTTGTGTGCAAAAAATTGTGAATAAATATTTTCATATTTTTTAAACAGACATAAAAGATGGTTGCCAAACTTGGAGAACTCAAAACTGAATTATGGATGCACTCAAAATTAATTCTTCATAATTTCATGACAACATGCCAAGTTTAATAAATTGTTCACATAAAAAAACCACTAGTCACATGGGATAGCCAAACTATTTTACGCCCTTGTTAAATTTCAAGTACTACTGTCATTGTAATCAGAAAAACAGTTTTTTTGTGTTCTCAACTCCAACAAATCGCGAATGACCAATAAGACAAGCCTTCTGATTGGTCAAATATTGTCTCCAAACTTGAAGCCCAACTGACCGACAACCTACAAATTGTTGCCAGATTTGACCAAATGTTTTGACACAAGCAAGTCCTGTACGACCCCTGCAGCTTCCAGGTTGACCTCTTCTCACAGCAATTAACTTAATCCTAGTTAGACAAGTATGGCTTGTAGGTTCATGTTAGGAAAACAAACCGCTTGTCTGTGTTGAAAGAGTTTAACCCATACACATTTGTTCAAATATTTTCACAGAAAGGCAAACAGTTGACTTCACGAACATTTGTTATTTTTCCTTTACAGTGGCCTTTCAACTAGGCTGTGTTGTGGGTAAGTATGAAATTGCAAAACAGAGGACCAAGCCGTAACACTCTGATGTCCTGTGTACTTCAACACATTGTCAGTTTCAGAATTTATTCAAAGTTAAATCACTTATCACAACTGTATGCAGGTTAGCAGGTCACAAATCTATCAGACAATTAATTATGTTCCTAATTAGATACATAAAAGTTAAGCCGCATGGTACAGTGTGGCATGGCATGGAGCGGAGTGAGTGAACGAGTGAGCGAGTGAGTGAGTGAGTGAACGAGTGAGGGAGTGAGGGAGCGAGTTCAACAATGCTTTTTCACTTATTTCATTTATATTTTAGCATGCCTCCTTGACATAGTAGGAAAGCCGGAAAGTGATGCAGGCTTTACAAGTTCCGCACAACAATGATCAGTGAAACCAACTTGCACTAGTATTGTGCAGACAGACCTTGCAACATAATCATGGGGTGCACATCCATGCCTGCCAAAGGGATGCAACTCTGCATTGCAAATTACAGCTCTCCCGACCACTTGGTCACTCATTAAACCTGAATTAAGTACTCCGATTATAGACCCATAGCCAATCAGTTGTCTTTCATGATGCCTATCACAGAACACTGTTTACACACCTTTGACACTAGTCGGTCTCACAGTCCCTAAAGCACATTATTTCCCCTTCCACACAACCCTGACTCTAATACTAAAGCCCTAAATGGGGTAAGTCTAGATTTTCCATAGTTTCTGCAACTTCAGTTTCTGACTGAAGCTCCTTTTCAATTTAAAAGGATTTGTATATTGCTATCAAAATTATATATTTTCAAAGAGTAAGAAATGGTATATCTTGATACATAAAGTGTGTAATACAGTAACATAAAACCCTTGACAACTGTTGACAGATACCTAATTGTTACATCATGACGGTCAAAGTTTATTCATCTGCAGATCAAATATTTGTACAATTTCTTCATAAAATCCACTAAGTTGTAATTGGACAGCTATTTGCTCTGGCCACTTTTTAATTCTCTACAAACACGCACTGCAAAAAGTCTAAAGGTGGTAATCAGTTTGGCATGAGGAGGGTTTTTGTGTTGTCTGGAAGCCACAGAGCAATTAGCCTGAACTTGTTCTGTTTAATGTCGGATTGTCATGTGACGCTAACAAACATATGTGAAGACACAGACCAAATCTAAGAGCCACACACGATCTTGGATATTCTAGTGATCTTGGATATTCTAGCGCCAGCAGAGTGATCTACCCTGGCCCTCGACACTAGGGAGAGCATAAAAAGTTGTTACAATATTATTAAAGCTGGATTGTATTTGGATTAAAGTAAGCCAAAATCTGTTGAGCTTATAGAACACATAAGTAAACTTGTTTTCTTTAGTTATTCTATTTGCTATTAGACACTTTTATAAACTACGACGTTCTTCTACATTATCGTTCAAAATTGTAAAAACAGATATTTTGTTTTGGTGTTTAAAACATTGATTTAAGACTATTATATCTAGAGCTATATTTTACAGGATTAACCTGAAATAAAACCTGTGTTTTGGAATTACTTTTCTGTAACTAGACACAATAACCAACAAAACAATGACCAAGAAAACCTCTGTAGCACAATGAATGACCAAGAAAACTTCTGTAAAACAATGACCAAAATGACCAAGAAAACCTCTGTAACACAATGACCAAGAAAACCTCTGTAACACAAGGACTGACCAAGAAAACCTCTGTAAGACAATGGCCAAGAAAACCTCTGTAATGACCAAGAAAACCTCTGTAAGACAATGACCAAGAAAACCTCTGTAAGACAATGACCAAGAAAACCTCTGTAACACAATGACCAAGAAAACCTCTGTAACACAATGACCAAGAAAACCTCTGTAACACAATGACCAAGAAAACCTCTGTAACACAATGACCAAGAAAACCTCTGTAACACAATGACCAAGAAAACCTCTGTAACACAATGACTCTGTAACACAATGACCAAAGAAAACCTCTGTAACACAAATGACCAAGAAAACCTCTGTAAGACAATGACCAAGAAAACCTCTGTAACACAATGACCAAGAAAACCTCTGTAACACAATGACCAAGAAAACCTCTGTAACACAATGACCAAGAAAACTTCTGTAACACAATGACCAAGAAAACCTCTGTAACACAATGACCAAGAAAACCTCTGTAACAAGAAAACAATCATAAAATGTTATACAGATATATCACACATATCAATGCTATTGTCTGGAGAGTCCTTTGAAGATTCAACAACAGCCTGACAAAGGCCAGATGTATATTCTTGTAGGCCAGTGGTAAGTTGGTTAGGTTTACTGCAGGTCAGAGTTGAGGCTTATACACAGCCTCTATGGGTGGTCAGCCATTGACACGTTAAGAGGCTGATAAAGCGCTATAACAATACCTAGTCTTATAGGAGATATGTACTAGATGGCCCATTCTACAAACCATTCACAATCCTGTTATTTACCGATAGTACAAACGATAGACTGTCGTATTCACTGACAGTATTTACTTCTAAATATACAGCAATTATGTTTCAGTTAAATTGCTTTTGCTTTTAATTGGTAGTTCTTTAACTTGTCTGAATGGTATGTTAGAATCAGCACTAATAAACTGGGACGACAATGAGAATTCAGGACAAATAATTCTAATGTCTCACTTGGAAACTTAAAGGTCACATGCAACCAACAAAACAAAAAAAACATAATTAAAACACAATTATCACTTATTCATGACATATAATACACATTGCTGATTATGAAAAAACAAATAAACAAAATTATAAGCGTACAATCGCAAATCAAAAGAGCAATATTGTGTACTTGGGTTTACTTGCCTCGAAACGAAGCACCTGGGATACCGAACCCAGTCAGAGCGGGTGGGCGTGCACGTAAGTGTAACGAAGTCTTTCATTGGCTGCAGGTTCATTTGCTGATACTCTCAGGGCTCTTTGTGTGTGTATAGAGATGTTGGGTTTTGTAAATACATGCTCATTTTTTTATGTATAACATTTTGTAATCAACAAACAACATAACATGTCATGTGTACAAGTATCACACCTGTCAGTCTCTGTAATTACATAATGTGACAGAACTCGGGTGCCCAAGCCATAAATCAATAGCCTGATAGGTGTTAAGTTCAAACTGCATGAGGTCAGTGATCAAAGTTGTGTATTGCATATTGTCATTAGCAGACAGGCAGGCAGACACACAGGTGTCAATAAAACACACATTGAGTTTTGTTTGTGACAGAGGCATATCTCTATCACTGTTAGAAATTCTGACAATATTAAATAATGAAGTTGCTTTTAAGTATCGAACTGAGAAAGTGACTCCGTAAGAAGAACATGTGGTGAAATAGTCAAATGAAATTATATAAACAGTTAAATCGGTAATCTACTGTAATAACATATAAAAAGCTCGAGCCTGTGAAATATCAACAAAAGTCAAAACATTTAAAATAATAGCTCACATCAAAGCCTACTCCGAGTACTCACTGCCAGGGAAGGTTTTCCGTCTTGAAATGTCAAACGCATCACTGGTTGACACATACTAGTAGCTTAGTAGAGGTAGATCCATAACAAGGTTCTTTTATGTAACGAGTAGATTATTTACTATTTGTTGTTTGTGTACACAACCAAGATTAGACTACTCCTGCTCACGACCTATAATAATTGGGGAATCCCCGCTTCAAGCTGTGCGAACCTATTCACTGCGCAGTGCAGCGCAGCACAGCTGTTGAAACCACTTTTCAACCCAACTGGGGTGAATTTAGTGAATCGTTTGAACTCTGATTTAAACTTTATTAGTTGATTTTCCATTTTTGATAATTTGTTACTGTTAGTCCATACAAAAAGAATCAGAATCTGCAAAGTTGTGTTTTACGTTGCATGTGACCTTTAACAAAAATAGTACACTGAGAACTGCAATTATACCAATAAAATAGAGATAGGGAAACAAATATATGACATTCTGGTTGACTTACGATGTCACCCTAGTGGGTACAATGTGTGAATCCTAGTTCTGGTGTCCCCCCGTCTTGATAATTACTGGAATATTGCTACAAGCACAGTAAAATCATACTCACTTACTTACTAAGATACGCATAGAATTACGCATTGAAAAATAATTGTTGCGTACCAATTACGCATTTAAAATGTTAGATACGCAAAAAGTTTAAAACAAATGCATACGGAATATATTTATAAAAATCGCTTGCGTAATGAAAAAGACATCGATTGCTATCAAGTTGTACTGTTTAGTATAGGACAAGTGTTGTACTGTCAGTATAGGATGAGTGATTTTTTATGAAATCATTTCCATTATATTTAAGCTGGTTTTGATTAGGTATGACATAAGGCAGAACATACCTGCTTAGTAAGCTTACTCAATGACATAATACTTAGGTGAGTAAGTGACTGAAATATGCACATATTTGAAAGCAGTGGGTAACGGGAAATGAAATACCCACTCAACATTCATAATACCCACTCTAAAAAAATACAGTGGGTACAGTACCCACATGAGCTAAATCTTATCTGGAGCTCTGAAGATGTCGGGCACATACGGCAGAGCAGACATCAATGTTTCCTTCACTGACAACAGACCTTAACTCTCAGTAACCATTTTGCAAAGTTCTGTTATTTGTGATTCAGTATATGCCTTCATCACTGATCTAGTCTAATTTGTTCTTTTGCTTTAGGACGTATCTTTGTGAACACACAGAGGCATGATGGAACAAATATCTAAAGGTTATCAGGTTAATTTGAGGATATATTCCTTGACAAAAAATAAAGAACTCAACAAATGAAAGAGAAATTTGTTCCAAATAAACATATTTCAGTCCAAAATAACATTTTAATTCAATAATTTAGTTTACGTGTGCGGAAGCTCATCTGGCTGCCAAGATAAATCAGTAATACTTTAACTGATCAATAGCGCACACACATCCACATTTCTTATAACATACTCATTTCTCTACTACATGCGTGACCCAAAACACAAGGCTGAAGGACAGATTGCAATACACTTGATTCCTGTCTTGTGAACAGATCATGTGGCAGTAAGGTATTTTCTTATATGCAGAAACTTAAACATAGTAGCATGTGTGAAGGAGATAAAACATAACGATGATGTTTAATAAGATACTAAATACGCAGCTTCACAGATGAGATCTAAAAGTCGGTGGAGATTTTGAAACTGGCCCCAATGGACTGGAGAAGATACAGCACGTGATCAAGCTGTAAACCAATGGAATAATTAACAGGGAAGTTTTATGCAGTTACAAGTTTGCCATGAGATGGCCCAGACCAGGAACACATGTGTCGGTTGGCATATGGCGGCCATGATAATGCTCCCAGGAACTACTCAATAAGTTTAACAAAGTCACCCACCATCATCACATGATCATCACAAACCTATTAATTGAAGGTCAAGGCCAAAGGGGCAGATAAATACTTGTCTTCATAAACATCCTCAGCACTTTGAATAAATATTTATTGTCGAAGAAATGAGCTTACTCCAAGTCTGCTTGTCTCATAAAACACTTACTAATAAAAATGCACCATAACGAAAATGCCAATCTTCAAACCAGTTGTGCGAAAGAGCATACTGACAAGAAAACTAAAAAACTGAGTGAATGTTGTTTTGTGCTGCAATGAGGAACATTTCAGCAATATCTCAGCATTCATTCACAATCAAGTCAAGGAAACTGGTGGTTGATAGTGTGAGGACCGATCCAATTTAGTTATGAATACAGCTGATCAAAGCAGCTGCACTACCATTCCAACCACCAGTGCCAAATACATCAACCACTTTGGTACCTTTCTGTCCTCCGAGCACACGAGCAGGGCAAATTTATACAATATACAGAACTGACACCTATCACTTATAATATAATACAAAAATTCTTGAATATATATGAACACACAAACACAATACCCTTCACAATAAAATAAAAGATAACTTAACTGTCATTACATTTGGAAAAGGGACAAAACAAATAAATTTTACGGCCACCTGAGAGCAACATTAATGTCAAATGCTGTAATAGATTGTCACAATCATAAACAAATCAGAAATCAGGTTAAAGAACATGTGAGCCAAAGCACCTTACCTCCCAGCCCGCAGTTATTCAGACTCACCAGTTATGGCAAGACGGAAACTTTATTACAAAATAGCTCTATTCATCATGCAGACAAATTCCCCATATTGAGCAGAAATACCACTGTATTGTGAAACTGACAATGGTCATGATACGCTCTAGATAGCCAAAAGCACTACCTTATAATACAAACACGACCGACAATCTCCACACAATCAGACAACAATAGTCCTCAGTCCATTACGACCATGGCAGGAAGCATATATAGAACTAAAATATGTCCTATTCAGATTAGCAGATGCTCACAAATATTTCTAAAACATGACAGCTCAGGGCTGTCATTATATCTACTTCACTGAGGGTTTTTTTGCGAGATATTTGAAACTATTTTAACACTTTTAACAACTGACTTAGACAGATACTCTATGAACAACTGTTTCAGTACATACCCAGACTGGCCACACTGGCATAGCTGACCTCATGAGACAATACACTCCATACAGAAAACAGACCTATTGTTTTTGAGAAATGACAAATTGGTACAAACTTGCAATGAATCAATCTTCAATACAAAAAGATCCCTAGAACTACAAGTTTTTCCAACAAGTTGCAGGTCTTCCCATTTAAATCCCTGAGAACTTCTTTCACAAGAAACATATCTCTCGACTCACCCCCTGTTTACGCCAGGACATAAATTCCATGTTATCATCACTGAGGCTTGTGGTTTACACGGCATGACAGTGTTCACTGAAGAACCAAAATAACATGCTGGGTAACTGACCTTTAACATATGAATCACTGGCACATTTTCACAAAAGAATTTTGAATCATCATGATGAGAACAATGTTTCTGTTTTTTTCTTTTCCATAACCTCCCATTGGACAGAGTGATGTTGAAAACATCAGATTCAGTTATCATGTTCATTATGTCACCATCTGTAACAATAATTCAAAAAATTGTGCAAAAGCAAAAAAAACCAACTACCGCGGTAACAATTCTCTGACTTTGATATGATGCAACACCGTGTTTAGACAACAGGCTTGTTAATTCCTCGATGTCGCCACCTAAACCACCACCACGACAGTCGCCTGTCAGTCATCAAACTGAAACTTTGCGACCTGCTGCAGCACAAATACGTTATCAGCAGGAGTTATTGGATAAAAAAACATTTAGCAATTACTACCTCGTAATAATATCATCTCTGTCAATTTGTCATATGAATAATGCAGTAATATAATTTGATGCTAGCTAATTAAGAAAGAAAGACAAAGGGTCTCCAACATTAGAAGGTATGCTAATGTCAGAGTTACATTACCAACAATGTCCTTCCCTAATGTCATTACTGATCCTGATAAGTCTGACCCGAGCACCATCCGTGGCGTAAGTAGAGGAATACCATGGATCACTTCAGCAGGGATGGAGTTTTTCAACTCTCACAGGCCCATTTTACTTCATTAACGTTGGGAGCAATGAAATTAAGAACATGCCACTACCAAGTCTGCTAATAAGACATTTCCAGAAATGTATCCTAGGTTCAGAATCTTGAATCTAGTTATGAATATATACCTCGTATAACATATTGCTTAGTAAAAACATTACTTAGATGATTTTTACACAGAACCTGTTTAGAGTACTAAATTTCTGCTGTAAATATAAGATGAGCGAAACACAAATAGTCATGAAGCAAATCCACAACAAGATTCGTACAAGTCTAAATGAAACTTCACAGCGTAAAGTTACTTACTGTTGATCATAATCATACTTAAACCTCTTTTAATGACATATAACTTGATCTAAGTGACACAAAATTCAGTCAGTGTCTGGTATTTGCAAAATGAACCCCTCCCAGAATGAGCTGTTCAAACACACAGACCGATGATTGCATGGAGCTGATTTCACATTATTTATTAAACTTGACAGCTTGTCTGCTATTTGCACGTACTTTACAAACTAAAACCCCCAATGTTACAGACGACCAACTCGTGGCAGTGCCAACATGAGGCCCCTGCCTTAGTGATGTCACAGTAGCATATGTCAGCTCCATACAGGGTTAGAAGGTCACTTCAGATTGTGCAAATATTGCTTTAGAATGTTTCAAGTTGGATATATATAAACATGTTCTTGATTCATAATACGCTTCTGTGTTAACTGAATACATCGTTCAAAATGACGTAGCAGGAGGTGGTTACCCATCCCATAGATGATATCCTTACCTTGTCAGCTAGCTGACAGAGTTAAATTATCTTGGTGTGGCCAAGGCATCCCATCTTGGATCAGATGGTTCTACCTTTAATACCAAAAGGTCCAGAAATGTTATGTCTCCAAGTATATTCTTCAGCATTTTCAGTTACCCACAATTTCAATGACAAGACACACTCAGCATGCCCTTATACCCGATTTAAAATATGCTTCATGTACTTGATCAAGCTTATTGTTGATTCAGAGAAAGGTCCATTGTACAATGTTTTTCTTGGTGGATAATGCAGCTCCTATGTGATGCTTAAGTGAACGATTTATTCAAACAACACATAATTTGTTTTGCCAAAACTATTCCTTTCATAATATTCAAGAACTTCAACACAAATGACCAGGTATGAGAAACCATGTCAAAACACAAGATGTTTAACAAGAACATAAACCCAGAGACACAAGGCCCTGTAGCTCATCACAAGTACAAAAAAAAAATGGTTCTAAGTCAGATTTTGATTTTTAATTTTTTTAGTGACACAACAAAGTTTGCGTTGAATTGTTGAAAAATCCTGAAGCACACAGCTGAGATAAACAACTAGATGATGCACTGGACAAAAGCCGACTTTACTTCCAGTCAGGTTGGCTAAAAATGAAAAGTTGGCAGAGGGTGTTAACAAACACAGCTGCTAAAATAGCCATCTCTGATGTCTTAAGGTAACAAGAAAGATATCCCTTTAATACCGACAAATTCTCCCAAAACATCACGTAATAATATTCCCCTGTCAAACGTGGTGAACTCCACCCATATCACATAGTCAGCCATCATCTTTCAACAGCCTCCACCTTCCACATCTCTGTACATCACCTTAACTAACAGCTCAGTCATATGGTCAGTTTCATGAAGTATTCATACACTGTAAATACTTTGTATCCATGCAAACAGGTTAATTATTAATTATTTTCATCTTATAGGTAATTTCTTCAACAAAACACTGGCACATTGTAGAAAATGGAAGCCCACATTTTCTTTGTATAATATCACAGCAGTTGCTTTGAATGAAATTGTGGCATGATAAGTTTAATACAAAAGTCATGACATGTTCTTTGTACAAACAAGTGTCATTATACATATGTCCTTCTACAATAGATATGAATATAACACACCAAAAAGTCTTCTATTTACTAGATTCCTTGAAGGGCATGAAATAGCATAACTGGCTCCACTGGACAATGAAGTAAAGTACTTCAAGTAAACGGTATTTAAAGTAGACAAATGATATGTATGGAGCCCATATTAAAAAATGAGTGAAAGTCATTTTGGAAGATATATAGTATACATAAGACTTCAAACGAAACTTGATTTCATGTGACCTAGCCAGCAAGAATGAGAAGTACAAAGAAACATTAAGCCAATTTCACAAAATTGAAAAATATTTCTTTGTACAATAAATGAAATATGAAGGAAAAGCCAACATGTGAACAAATGAACAAAAAGGTCCAAGCATCCTTTGTCAATTGTATCTCAAAGTGTCAAGTCACGCCAACTAATTGGGGAACAACTAGCTCCACTGATTCAAACCGACAACCAGAAACAATTAATAGCTCTGTTTAAAAAAAAAGGTGAAAATCAAGTAAATTCAACATAGCAATGGGGAATACAAGATAAACTGCTGCCTTGATGTGTGACATTGACAACTAAGGAAGACACACATCTGTCAGACAGATAAGTGAACTGCACGTCACGGAAATACTTGAACAATCACAGATCCAGACAGATGCACAGCAATGTTAAAATTCTACCTGGATTTATTTACTTCCATCAATTTTAGAAACGATAGAGGCTTAATTCCTTGCCATTTTGTTATATAAACCTCATTCCATCATCCTGTTACTAGGCTGATGAGACACTTAGGGCTCATTCTTCAAAGAGAACTTAGTGGTATAAATGTCATAAGTCAGCGACGCAGTATGGGGGTTACGACCACCTTAACGCTAAGATTATTTTGAGGAACAGACTGATCATCTTACAGTCTGGCACCATAGTCAATAATAGCCATTAAATAACTGAGAGTTGCAGGCAGCCATATTCTCACTGAATCAAGGCATCCTGGAAGTAATGAAATCTGGAATGCCCAAATCAAACTCTATCACTGTTGTTGTCAAATAATGCAATCAGTCACAGAGCTTCTATGTCCCCTTGAACTTGTCATTTAAGACAAGCTTGAGCTTATATTCCTGAACACATCTGACGTGGAATCCTCACAGGACAAATATTACTTTCGATAAATTTACAGATCTGAATGCCATGTCAATTATAACTGACTATAAACAATATCATGCAAATTACTTCAAGATATCAACTCTTAATCAGTAAACAGAAACATATTGTTTGATTCCTAGTGTCCACATGAGAGTTGAGCACTCAGTGCCCAGAACGACCCATGGAGACACGTTTGGATCTGTTGTCCACAGCTACACTCAGCAATCTGTAAATGATCGAGTCTGGGCCAGACAAGCCAGTGATCGACATCATGTGGATCTATCTACACATTTTGGTACGATGTCATATGTAACTGAAGTCTGAGAGACTGACCACCTGATCCTGTCTAAATGTTGCCTCTCACATGCATGGGTTTGCTGAAGTTCTGACCCTAATCCTGTCTAAATGTTGCCTCACATGCATGGGTTTGCTGAAGTTCTAACCCTGATCTTAACATGTAGTCACTGATCTACAATAGCATGTAACATTTTGACTGACCATAACCATTGCTGCTCCATTAATACTTACACATTGAATCTATGACACAAAATACTCCATCCCCTTCAACATAGCAATCAAAGCATTCTGACTATCGCAATTCAATATTCAGTCAGTGCACGAACTTTGTTTTCTTAATTGTTCTGCAGTGGAAAAAGTCCACAGATGGTATGTATTGCCTTGATGATGACAGACCCTGTTTTATATACATGTGTTCATACATATGATTGTAAACATGAAGGCATGTTATTTTTTTTCAGAAGACAGCTAACTCAGAGATGCTGTGTGCAATATGTCTTTACTCAACCTCCTCCTATAAAGCTGATGAGTTATGCAGTGACTGACCCCTCCCCCCTCCCAGTGTGTGACCCTCCTCCAGCTTGTGACACTGCTCCCATCTTTTCACCTTTAGATTCATCATTCCAGCACATCACAATCCAACCTACAGTTAGGAATCTCTGTCACTGGAATGGAATGTCGAGCACTTAAATTTATTACGCTTGAAAAAGAAGTCAACATAACCACGCAGATATCTTCTTCCAACAGCCTAGGCCATTAACCCCACCACCACCCCAACAACCCAACAACCCCCACCAAGTCGCCCCATGACCCAGTTCCATTGACAACATCCCACCGAGACAAAACAACCATCTATCTGTATGTTTACTTACAGTTAGTTATTGTAACATGTTAATACTCAAGGAACTCCGAGCTCCAGATATGTCCCTCTTACCCCACCCTGCTCTTCCACTTTCTCACCCTGTACGTTCCCTTTTAACCGTTACCTCTGCCAACATTTCCCATCCCGACTTAATCTTTACCCATCCCTAACCCCAACACTTCCCCTTTCCCAACCAACTCTCCCCTCTACTCATTGCCCAACCCAACACCATCCCTTTCCCCACCCAACACTTCCTGCTCCTCTACCCGTTACCCAACCCAACACCACCCCTTTCCCCACCCAACACTTCCTGCTCCTCTACCCATACCCAACCCAACACCACCCCTTTCCCCACCAACACTTCCTGCTCCTCTACCCGTTACCCAACCCAACACCACCCCTTTCCCCACCCAACACTTTCTGCTCCTCTACCCGTTACCCAACCCAACACCACCTCTTTCCCCACCCAACACTTCCTGTTCCTCTACACGTTACCCAACCCAACACCACCCCTTTCCCAGCCCAACACTTCCTGCTCCTCTACACGTTACCCAACCAAAACCACTCCTTTCCCCTGCCAACACTTCCTGCTCCTCTACACGTTACCCAACCCAGCACCACCCCTTTCCCCACCCAACACTTCCTGCTCCTCTACCCGTTACCCAACCCAACACCACCCCTTTCCCCACCCAACACTTCCTGCTCCTCTACTCAACATTACCCAACCCAACCCAACACCACCCCTTTCCCAACCAACTCACCCCTCTACCTCATTACCCAACCCAACCCAGCACCCCCCCCTTTCCCCACCCAACACTTCCTGCTCCTCTACACATTACCCAACCCAGCACCACCCCTTTCCCCACCCAACACTTCCTGCTCCTCTACCCATTACCCAACCCAACACTTCACCCTTTACCCACCAAACACTTCCTGCTCCTCTACCGTTACTCCAACCCAACACCACCCCTTTCCCCACCCAACACTTCTTTCCCCACCAACACTTCCTGCTCCTCTACACGCTACCCAACCCAACACCACCCCTTTCACCACCCAACACTTTCTGCTCCTCTACCCGCTACCCAACCCAACACCACCCCTTTCCCCACCCAACACTTCCTGTTCTACACCGTTACTCCAACCCAACACCACTTCCTGCTCCTCTACACGCTTCCAACCACCACTCCCCTGCCAACACTTCCTGCTCCTCTACCGTTACCCAACCCAGCACCACACCTTTCCCACACTTCCTTTCCGTTACTCCAACCCAACACCACCCCCTTTCCTCCTGCTCCTCTCTACACGTTACCCAACCCAACACCAACTTTCCCACCAACCTTTCCTCTACTCATTGCCCCCAACACTTCCTCCCACCCAACACTTCCTGCTCCTCACCGTTACCCAACCTCTACCTCTACCCATTACCCCCAACCCAACACTTCACCCCTTTCCCCACCCAACCTCCTGCTCCCTACACGCCACCCCCTTTCCCCACCCAACACCCAACCCAACACCACCCTTTCCCCACCCAACACTTCCTGCTTTCTACCCAACCCAACACCAACACTTTTCCCCCCAACACTTCCTGCTCCTCTTCTACTCCAACCCAACACCACCCCCTTTCCCCACCCAACACTTACCTCACCCCTACCCAACAAAACCACCTTTCTCCCACCCAACACTTCCTGCTCTCTCACACGCTACCTCCAACCCAACTTCCTGCTCCACCACCAAAACCACCCTTTCCCCACCCAACACTTCCTGCTCCTCTACACGCTACTCCAACCAAACACCACCCCTTTCCCCACCCAACACTTCCTGCTCCTCTACTCATTACCCAACCCAGCACCACCCCCTTTCCCCACCCAACACTGCTCTCTGCTCCCCAACCCAGCACCACCTCTTTCCCCACTCAACACTTCCTGCTCCTCTACCCGTTACACAACCCAACACCACCCCTTTCCCAACCCAACACTTCCTGCTCCTCTACCCATTACCCAACCCAACACCACCCCTTTCCCCACCCAACACTTCCTGCTCCTCTACACATTACCCAACCAAACCACTCCCAAACATCAATGTATGGGAACCTGGGACCTTGTAGATTAAGCACACTGTCACACACATAGCTGAGTGTCACCTTACCAAGTAGGTATTGCATTGCTCATTACCCCGGTTCTCTACAGGTGGTGCAGCAAGCTATCGCCATCATAACGGCTGCCTACATCCTCACCGGCCCAGGAACACAATGGAAACATTCTCTCAGATATTATGTGTCTGAATACATTAGACCTGGTCTACTTACATCCATTGTCAGCCATCAAGTAAAACACTCCCATCAGTACCTGTAACAGCCCCCACACCTCATGATCTGCTCACTGCTAAGTAAATAACTATTGCACAAAGGTGTTTTCATGTAAATGCGTGTTTTCCTTCAAATTGAATCTTCTGTTTAAAGCCCTAGTTGAGAAGATAAAGATAAAGTACACAATTGGTTTGTTGTTTTATTCCATGAATACAGTTTGTGTTATGTATTATCCATCACTGACAAAGACTGATATATTGTGCACAATGAATAGAAGTAGAAGAATACTTGACTGTTTTCTGCACAGCAACACTCAGGTGTCTCTAATTTGACATACTTAAAGGCACAGTTAACAACCTGTCTTGCTAGGTAGTTACAGAGTGGTTACATCACCAGCCAGCTTGCAGTAGACCCAGCAATGTGGCGACCGTAGCAAGGCCTATTGTAACTGCATGTCAGAAAGGGGTAAAACCTATGGGTTGTCTTAGGTTTAGATTCCTCATGTGCCTGTGGGGTGGTGGTGTAGCCCAGTGGTGAAAGCATCCTGCGGAAAGGCTGGGTTCGATTTCCCAGATGGGTACACTGTGTGAAGCTCATTTCTGGTGTCCCCCGCCATGATATTACTGGAATATTGCTAAAAGCAGCCAACTTGCACATATTATATACAAATACAAGTCTACTGATACTTGTCAAAACCTATGCCAGTTATATTGTGCTAACCTACTGATATACCATGCTGCAGTTTGACATGGACACCCCATACAGATACAGACTCACACCCACCCACTAGACACTCAGGTGAGTCTTTGTCTCATCCACAAACACCAAGGTAACAACAAGTACCATCAACATGGTTTGCTACGACGAAGCTCAGAGGATGGAAAACTCAAAACTTCCACATCCAGAGTAGATGTTCAGACCACAGATGTAATCCGCAAGGTCACAAATTGTAATCAACCATCACCAGTCAAAAATGGCTATTCGTCTATCAACTGAGTCTTTCCTTGTATAATTCAACCAAAAGGTTTCTAAGGAAAGAACAGCAGCTAAAATACTTGTCTTTGTTAAATCTCATGAAACATAGATAACATCTAGTTACCTAATCCTTGGGGAATATTATATTCTTCTTTGGTACACATTCTAGAAGTGACAGATAAACAGCAACACCTGAACTTAATGGATTACAACTTCTGAAGTTACGTTAAAGTCCTTAAACCAATATCAACATGTAGTCTGTACTGGTATAACCTGATATGTCAGTCTTGCTCAATACAGGAGGCGTAATCAATAACATTATTGTGTTGCTAAAGATGAAATATTTCCTGTGACTTAATGCAGGTACGTTGTTTCATTTCAGGGCATGCTTTTAGTTTTGTGTTTTGAGTGGTCTGCATTACATATTGAATCAGTAAATGATTTGCTTCCAGTAATTGATTCATCTGCTCAATATATATTGGAAATATATACCAATATGATTGCTGTCATATATTTGTTTGTAAGAATGAACCTTCAGTAACCCATGCTTGTCGTAAGAGGCGACTAATGGGATCGGGTGGTCAGGCTTGCTGGCTTGGTTGACACATGTCATCGGTTCCCAATTGCGCAAAATGATGCTCATGCTGTTGATCACCGGATTGTCTGGTCCAGACTCGATTATTTACAGACCGCCGCCATATAGCTGGAATATTGCAGAGTGTGGTGTAAAACTAAACTCACTCACTCACTCATACATTTGTGATGGAAAATGTTACCAGCACGGATTGGAAGCTGACAATAAAAGTTTCCTGAACGAGAAATATTTTACCTGCACCGATCTAGCCTTGATAAATCAATCCCTCTGTTTGTTTGCAGTACTATTCCTGCATGAACTGAACCTGACAATCCAGTGATTGATATTATAAGCAACAATATACTGCACTAGGGTATCATGACATTACACTCTCAGTCAAGCCGGATCTGATTTACTTACTTGCCACTTATAACAACTAACCTGTCAACCAAACTGGGTGACACTAAACATGGTAGATACATATGATGAAAGAAAAAGGTAAATATTTGAGCCATTACCTTTGATGTGAAAAGACATGTTCACTAACAATGTACTATGGGTTTTAAACTGTTCTTTGAATAATATCTTTACATAACAGCATGTCAGTGTAAAGTAGGAGTGCATAAGTGAACTGGATTTTAGGCAGGTTTGACCAGTATGCCATTTCTGGCCATGTCAGCAGAATGTGGAATGAAGGCCCAAGCTAGCTGGTGATCGAGCGATAACGCTTTTTGCATGGTGCTCACGAAACATCAGGCCAATGCAGGGACTTCAACTCCTGATTAGAACAAGGGTGAGTGAGTATGGTTTTACGCCGCTTGTAGCAATATTCCAGCAATATCACAGCGGGGGACACCAGAAATGGGCTACACACATTGTACCCATGTGGGGAATCGAACCCGGGTCTTCGGCGTGACGAGTGAACGCTTTAACCACTAGGCTACCCCACCTCCCCCTCAGAACAAGGGACACAACTCTGTACAGTGCACCTATCTTGTGCCTTGACAATGGTTCAGAAATGGATTACCATCATATATTAATATCAATCACTAATATCACCGATAGCATATTAGCACATTCAATCTATATCCGGGTAGTGCATTGTGAAGACTGACGCCATTCAGGGGCCACACAATGACAGCCACCGATATAATGACTATCTACCTGAGGCTATATATCTACTGCCTCATTAACATGTGAAAAGTGGGAAGACTTTTATGGTGCTTAAGCCAAGGACATCTTGCTAATCAAATCAGATCATGTCTAGGTGGAATAACGATGATCCACGCCCTTTCTGTACAGGGGCCTGTTGAATATAATGTCCATCCAAAGAATATTAAAATGCATAGGATGACACTGCAAGGTATAAACGACTTGGTTCAGAGTGAGTGAGTGAGTGAGTGAGATTTACACAGATGTCGTCATCATTCGATCACACCTGTAAATATCATCATGTAGTCTAGGACAGGTAGCCAGTTGTTAAAGACATGATCAAACTCCAACGTCTTGAGGGTAAAACAACCCATGCCCCACTATCGTCAGCTGTTATGACATTCACCTCAGGACATTGTCCAGAGTGGAACCAGATTAGAATTATCTACCACAAAGAATCGCAAAGCATACGATTAAAAGGATATTACAACACGCACAAGATACACACACTAAGATGGGTGTTTCAAAGTTTTACAACAATTCAGCATGACCTTGAACATTATCACATTAGGATAATTTCCCTGAGCATGACACAACAAATTATCCAAAATATGGGCAAATATGAAACCAAGGAATTTGCCATCACAAAAACACCACAAGACTACAAATTAATACAAGATGGTAGCAAGTGTTCCTAGTGATACTTAAGTAGTAAGTACATGATGTCAAATATTGTAATAGAACTCCCACATTTGGATCGTCAACTCTCCGACATTCTAACTCCACATAGCGTCTATTTCCAGCTCATTACAACACTTCCCACAAGACATCAGAGAAAGCATCTCCTTGAAGAGCCATGCCCATAGACATTGCTGACACCTAGGATACGTTTCAGAATACCTATCACCTTCCACATCAAACATTCCACAAAAATTTGTCATCCACTTTGCGTACCATAAATGTTGTTATGATATTTATGTATATTTCAGAACTATCAGGGTTGCTATCAGGGTCATGAATATCTCAGGTCCTGGAAGATGCCTGGGTATGTGTCGTGCCCGTAGGGACACCATGCAGTGACGTGGGGACAATAGATGTTGGTAGATACAGACAGTTGTCTAGGCCAGGAATGGGAACAGGAACTGTGTCAGTGTGTTGGGCCTGCGCTACACTCTGGTAGATTGCTTTAGCAGCTGGACTATTCTATATGTTTTACTGACTTCCTGGGTCTGTGTTGAGACTGACTGACTGACTGACTAAATTTGGTTTTACGCCGCTTTAAGGAAAAATCCAGCAACATCACGGCGGGAGACACCAGAAATGGGCTTCACAAATTGTACCCATGTGGGGATTCGAACCCGGGTCTTCGGCGTGACGAGCCAACGCTTTAACCACTGGGCTACCCCACCGCCCCCTATGTTGAGACAGATGTTGCAGGCCTGTAGGTTATCTGGCGTTTTATCTTTCTCAGCTTGTTCATGGAACAACAGGATATTTACTCTGCAACCTTGACAAGTCCCAAGATCCTGTGGAGACCCAACTACACAGGCACTAACACGACTCCATCATGATGCCCTGTACAAGATCTCAACAAGATACGAACTAGTCCCCAACAGGACTCCTATTTGATGCCACACAGAAACAAACATCGCAACTAAATATACCTTGACCGGATCCTGACTATAGCCACTGACTGCACTAAACGCTGACATAATGGGAACAGCGTTTATTGGGGTAGTCTAGTGGTTAAAGCGTTGACTCGTCATGCCGAAGACCCGGGTTCGAATCCCCACATGGGTACAATGAGTGAAGCCCATTTCTGGTGTCCCCCCGCCGTGATATTGCTGGAATATTGCTAAAAGCGGCGTAAAACCAAACTCAGTCAGTCAGTCAGTATTCAACTCCATACCAGCACTAGAGCTGTGACGATATCTCGTAGTATCAATAATCGTGATGCTTTATCTGAGGATAAATATATCATTACTTTATTCACATCGTGATATGCATCACTGACCTTAAAATTGTTAATTTTCACTAGAAATTGATGGTTATGTCAAAATTTACACTGTTACTTGCTATCAAATATACTTTTTAATAGAAAATAACTAAAGATAGCACATCGTGATATGCATCGATTCATATTATTCCATGATCTTGGAATACATATTCTATTGTATTGTAAATTTCTGCATTGTCACACCTCTAATCAGTACCCTTCAGAATGATCATCAACAAGACCTTGACACATCTTAATTCACTGCTAAATTGCTGGTTCTCACTTGGTGTAAAACTGTGTGATACAGCCCAGGGTATGAACTCAAACAGAGCAGATCCTTAAAAGGCCAGGGGAACTAACACAGAAAGATGTCATGTCTTACCACTGTGTCAACAGTTCCCGTCCTACTTACAAAGCACTGACATATAAAACACACCCAAATCATATTTTATCAATATTTGACTGATCTTTCCACCATTTGACAAATCAATTAACTAATCACCTCAGGCAATGAGATGATTAACGACATCCAATCAGACACAGGTGTTGAATGCGTGAACTTATCAAATGTTGATTAGCGACGAATCTGACAATGATATACAGAGTTATTCATACCTTAGAATTAATTAACCATTACAGCTTTTAAATCCTCCACTGTTTCAGTTGCTGGAACTAACAGATTTCTCACGACCCTGACACTCGATCAACCCATACAGGTGTCAGAAGAGAATGTTCACCCTGGGCTTAATGACAAGCTGACAGAGTGCAACAGCACTGAACTTGTCAAGCACCTTGTTTTCGGACCTCTCCACCAGACACAAAAATCAATTCCCTGTCTGATCCTTCTGTGATTACTCATAGGGTATCACCTGACGCAGGTAATAACACAGGTATGAATATCATTTGCCATTAAGAATTCTTTAGTTGCACTGCCTTAATAAAAATATAAATAAAAGGAGGAATTTCCAACAAGTGAACATATACCTGCTCAGGTGAGATATAGAGGGATATACCGATATTTAGGCACGAGTGTCATAAACATAGTATGATATGGGCACGAATATAATATTCTGTTTATTACCGAAGTTGTCACATTAAGGAAAATAGACCGTAATCTACTTTCAAACATAGGCTGGCTACCCGCCATCGTCACATGTAGTACGCCACGTCATATTAGAAACATGACGTCATAGCATTGTTCATGACGTCACATCACCATGACAAAGTGATATTTTGCCTAGGGCATCGTATGAAAAATATGAACCCCAATATTTTCGCCCTCGTAGCTAATAAAACAAGCTATGTTGATGTCCATTATGGGTATAAGCTGTGACTGTCCATCATAGATGGAAGCCAAATTGAAAAGACAGAAAATTGAATGCTCCTGTGAATCCATGTGAGATAACGAGAAACCTTGTCATCTATCACAGGTACCAGTAGTAATACATATGCCATGACACAGGTGAATTAACGACCATCACTCAGGTGAGAATCTAACAAGGAAGATGACCACTATGATCTGTATGGCATCCAGTCGTCCTTGACCTTAAGTTGCAGGGTCACCGAGTCCACAGGTTGATTAGCGGGCAACATTTAAAATCAATGTAGAAAAGGAAAGAGTTTGTTTGCTGTCAAAAAATTGAGTGAAATAATATTTGACTGCATTTTAAGGTAATCAAAGAAGTCACAAGAATTCTGAATCAATATGAAAAGTGATTTCAGCTCCAAAAGCAGGTTGATGTTATTGGATGTTACCTGTTCAACATACCTGAGAACAATCAAGGTGATATCAGTTTTTGTAAAATCTGTCCTGCTTCCATGATATCATTCAATTAAAGAGGTTATGTGAGCTGATAGATCACAAAATAAATTAAATAGAAAATAGAATGGAAACAGTGCAAACCATGATTTTGCCATCCTGCTTACCTGCATTTGTTACTCCTAAGTACAAGGACTCTCAGAAACAACTTGCTGGGGGGACTAATGCACAAACATAAAGGTAACTGCGCGACTGGGGATTTAAAAAAATTTATAGGATTTAAAATTTTTTAATTGATATCATATGATTACACATGCTCAAACTAAGCCTCAATTCAGCCCATCACAAATGGACATTAACCACACACTAGCTGAATTCTGAACATCTGAATGTCTCTTACCGCAAGTGAAATGTTTCTCCTTCTTATCCCCCAAAATAAATTATCTGCATCCATTCACAATTTGTATGCATGTACAATTTTTTTACAGCATTCTTTTCCAATTTATCCCTTTTCAAAATGCCTCTCTACACCTCTATGAACTTTAAAACCCCCAATGTTCCAATGCCTCAGCAACACTATGACACCATCTAATCAATGTGCACCTTCTTGCTTCAATGCATCAGTAATATCATGACATCATCAAATTCCTGAAGTCAAGAGTTCCTCAAGTCACCGTGACGAAGGTCAGAGTGGTCAACCCCAAACTTCCTTGTCATGCCTGAATGTCCCAAGGTCACAGATGACCCAGGTAAATCTCAAAGACATCACTCAGACTGGAAGTACCATCCATGACAATGCCAGAGTTCAAAATTAAAATACGACTTCCTGATCCGACCATACAAGTAACAATTATTTTCAAACTACCAGAGTTTTACCAGACAGTATCTCTGAAAAAGATAACTTTTGCCTATGTGTGAACATAATAACAAACGTAAAGTGAAGAGCTACCTTTACATGTCTTCACAGACTCAATACCAGCACACAAGATATTACTTTTGTCTCACAAATACTACAGATGTAACATCACAGCTGACAGCCGATTGTGCCAAGCTGATCATGTTTTCAGGAAACAGTTTTCTTGACTGTAACACTGTCCCCACTTAACTAGACTTAACGTGTTTATACAAAGCACACAGAGTAATTACCATCTAAACAAACTAACACCAGGAAAACACGGTGCAAACTTCACAAACTGTTGAGTCGTGTGACAGTGCTGCACAAGATCAGGCCACATCTTCGTGTTTGCTGTTCATGCTTGAGATCTACTTGCTCAAACACGACAATTTATTCACGATGTAAAGTATTTACCAGGCAGATTTGTTAACTTTACAGTCAGTACTCTGACGATTGTAGTCACTTTCTGAACTCTTCCATATGTGGTTAAATCTATAGCGATATCAGCATCAATGAGTCCTATCTTCCATCTGTGGTTAAATCTATAACGATATCAGCATCAATGAGTCCTATCATCCATCTGTGGTTAAATCTATAGAGATATCGGCATCAATGAGTCCTATCTTCCATCTGTGGTTAAATCTATAGCGATATCAGCATCAATGAGTCCTATCTTCCATCTGTGGTTAAATCTATAACGATATCAGCATCAATGAGTCCTATCATCCATCTGTGGTTAAATCTATAGCGATATCAGCATCAATGAGTCCTATCTTCCATCTGTGGTTAAATCTATAGCGATATCGGCATCAATGAGTCCTACCTAAACACATTGTTGGTTTGTTCTTTAATCAAGTTAATGCTGCACTCAGCAATATTCCAGCTATACCACAGTGCACTGCGAATATTCCAGTCTGGTGAATGAGTGAGTTTTAGTTTTACACCTCTTTTAGCAATATTCCAGCAAAATCATCGTGGGGGGGCCCTCAATGGGCTTCACACATTGTACCCATGTCAGGAATTGAACATGGGTTTTCAGTGTGATCAGCAAACACTTTAACGGCAGGGTTACTCCATCTCCCCATTCAAGTATGGACTAGGCAATCCAGTGAACAAGACAATGATTGAACAACGATCCACACGATGAGGAGACAATGACACGCTGCCAATCATCATCGAGTCGGACCATCGGATCCATTACTCGCCCTTTTACATCCAGCTTAGATTACTCAGGGGAGCAATCCAAATCTAGATTCCCCACGAGGCCTGAACATGTTGTCTGTGGTAAGCTCCATAGCATTATATTAGCCTACATTGACGATACTCCAATTGCCTTTACGAGAAAAGACCAGGTTCGATCCCCATTGGTACAATGTAGACCATTGTATATGTATATCCTATTGGTATATTAGTGTCATTGACAGCATCAAACATATTAGCAATCAGGACAGATTTTGTTTCATAGATCACTTTGTTTTGAACTTTATCATGCTGGTATATATCATTGATAACGCAAGCACCAAAATCAGGATTCTGTTGATATATATCATATTGGTCTATTATTAATAATTGATGCAGAATATCATGATAAATTAAGGTTTACATGTTGATACAGAATTTCCAATTCAGGATAGTATGGTATATGTTATGAAGCTTGTCACGATATTTAGCATCTCAAGTGGTGGTGTAACGATTCATCGATGGTTTCGATGTTTGCATCGTCAACTACGCGATACGAGTGCATCGATACAAAACACATTTAGGCAATATATCAGGATATTTATATCGTGAGGGTCCATGATACATCGATGTATCGCCACAAGAGACGATATATCCCGATACAACTTAAGTACTACTTAAAGTGAGGAGTATTGCATTAGGAATAGGAAGGGAGTCTCTTTGAAATCCTTTTGAATTCTAAAAACAAATTGAACCTTATAGGAATTTGTTTGTGTCTGCTATCTTGTTACATGAACAAAGGAGTTGGTGTATAAGTGAAAGAGTGAAAATTTTTCAAACTCTGTGAACTGTACAATAATTGTCGTCAAGTAATTGAAATATGTTTTAGTTGTTTGACACATAACACAATTTATTAACAACTATGAACGATGTCTTAGCTTTGTTAAGAAAGATTACAAAGAGAACATAAAATTTAGAAAGCATACTTAAGAGTTTTTTCCCTGTAATTCTGAATTCAGATATAAATTACAGTGAATTGTATGTGAAAGCATTGGTACAGAAACACAATTTACCAACGGAAACTTCAGCTTCAAACTTGTTTGACTGTACTTTCTTAAGCATTAAATGCTGAAACTTTATTAGATGAACAGCTTTTAAGTGTGTGTGAATGTAACACAAGTTCTGCTATGTAACAAGTAAAGTTAAAGTTATTTTATCTGTCATATATGTTCTGTTATTAGAAACTGTAAAATATCGGGATAAGTATCGTATCGCCACCATTGTGTCGTGATAATTGTCTCTCAGGTTCCTTGCCAATACTTTCATAATATCGTCTCGCCTCACTAGACTGTTATTAAGATATATCATCTCGCCATTTAGGCCACGATACACAGTTCTAATCTCCGAGCTCTATCTCCTGGTCCCAATTTAATGACGTATCAATATCATCACTGGACACTATTCCCAGTAATGCAATAATCTGCACTGTAACCATGGCAACAACAGTTAAACAATATACCACTCCTAATAGCCATCCTACCGGTAACCATAGTTACACAGCAGAAACAAATAGGTGTGTGCTTTATCCGATAGAATGTGGTAAGAAATAGTCATTACATCATGGTTAAAAATTGAGTGTAAGAATTTGCAATTAACCTTTTTTCATTAAAATAATAAATTAGGCCTGTAGGTATGTTTGTTTACTGGTGGAAGGCAACTAAGGTGGGACCCTGTGTTGGTCATGGAGGAGTGTCAAGGGAACACTCTGATGTACACTGATGCTAAATTAATTAGATCAGTCACATTCCAACAAGCGATCTCAGCACTACCAATACTATTGTATGGTATGGTTTCACATTTATAACAACAATAATTTAGTACTATCACGGCAGGAGACACCTGAAATGGGACCCACAATGTACCCAATCGGATTTACGCCTATGATTAGTGAATGCAATTTCATTTTGTCTCAGTGCTGAAAATAATTTGTGTCTCAAACCAGATCAGTGTGCTGGCGATTAAGTGCCTGACTGAGGGTGTGGGTTCGTATCCCGGATGGGACTCAACCCAACAAAAGTACCAGAACCTGTACTTTACTAGGGAAGTGTAATCCCAAATAAAACACATACACAGTTCCCTTCATCTTGTACCAATGAATATCCTCTGAATTTTGGAAATATAATATGTAAATAAAATGGTATTTTTAACTTTATATATGCGCCTTCGAACATCTTATATCAGTTTTTTCAAAAGCAGTTTTAGGGGAAAGAAAGGGAAATTGGCGTGATGTCAATCCTGACAACATTCTTCACATCCCTAAGTGTCCAGGGATTTGGAAAGGCAGGGGCTATGGGCCATTTTGCACATTAGAATAAAATATGGCCCATTAAAATTTTGAAGTTTACTATTGATACAAGGGCAGTGGCCCATAATCTTAATTCAGAAAATGGCTAATAATCCTGAAAATGGCCCATTGTCAAAGTTCTCTATCCCAAACCATCTGTGTCCATCCTACAACTTCTCGTACATCAACCTACCCTGAGCCATGCTGTACATTTTACATCCTAATGTAACAGACAGGTTGTGTTTCCAACACGGATCACATCAAATCTATTTTCAACAATAAATGGTCATTGCTACAGAAATATCTGACTGGTTACCGAGGAAACAGATATGATAAAGATCTGTTGTCATAGCACCTTCAAATTTGATTGCCAGTGTTACTGTTATGATTACAGCCCACAACGAATAACCCACTTCTGTAACCAACGACAGGAGGATAGACACATAAACATCAACGTGATTAATGGATTGGGAGTGAACTTATGCTCTACTTGGCATCAATAGAATCACTGTGATACCTGGCTAACGATGGCACCCGTTAAGTGAGCTACCTACCTGAAACGAGCAGGTGAAGTCACCCACTATTCACATGGAGGACTTATCGCTTCGACTAATACATGACAGTTCAAGGTCTTATCACTGAAACAGATATTCCTCAGTTTCTGACCGCCATCCCACCATTAAGGACTCCGTTAAACTCACATCCACTCCAAATCAGAATGGCTTCAGTCACTGACATAAGCACTGAAGTATATATAATCCCGGCGTCAGTGTACAACCAAGTCTATGTACAACACTACTCCACGACCAAGGTCACGCCTGAGTGGCTTCTCTCACCTGTAATCAAGCATACCTACAGAAGAATAGGAATACTTTCAACAATACAATACAGAAGGTCAAAGCTCTCGGCTATGTTTAGAGTTGGGGAAGTATATATGTTTTGTGTAAAATAACCAGTGAATAGTACACTAATGACAGTACTTGGACTACTCAAAGCATCTTATTATCCTGTTGTAATTAATTCTGAAATAAGAAATAGACTTCATACGATGTAAGTGATGATGAGTTTTTAAGACATGCTAATGTATCTTGGTATTGGTACAGGAAATACAAGTTTACTTAAGTAATTCTCTCAACACAACAGAAGAAAGAAATGGGATGGCTGACATATCTTTACATAGATAAGTGAATGAGTGAGGTAGTGGGTGAGTGAGTGAGTGCACTTAAAAGAACCCACGAATCTGATGTATATGACCAGATGGTGGCCACATGAATACATGCAAACACCTAATTGCAGGTACAGCAACGGGCAGTGAACTTGGACAAAGTGCTGTGACTATGTGTCCCAGTCCACCCAGCTGTCAATGGGTACCCAGTTGTGAATGGGAAAGCCACAATAACTCGGTGTGCCTTGTGGCAGCAAGAGTTGTATGATCACCAGGGAGTTGAGATTGATAATAAGATGTGCCGTTGAGATTGACATTCAAAGATCGAGGGAAAAAAAATACCAGTGCCTTGAGCATGCACTAGTGTGTGGATATGTGCGCTATATATATATCCTATAGTAATATTAATAATAATAATGATAAAGAGTGAGTGAGGCACTTGGCAACATCCAACAAAATCATAGCAGGAACACGAGATGTGAACTTCACGAATTACCATCTAGAGAACAGAACCATAGCTATAGCCATGACAAGCTACACACTGACCATTATGCCACCCTTCACCCCCAACAACTACGTAAAGTAAACACACAATGACATAGCAATTTGCTATCAGTATTTCAATTATATCAGCTTCATATGTGAGGAAAGAAATTTAATAACATTATAACGACGGCATCTGGGAGTTGAACCCTCTATCACAGGATCCTAGCACATCTGACTTCCAAGGGATGCAACTCCATGTAGCTAATTATACTCACCTTGCCCCCATTTTCTTATCAAGACAAGTACACATACCATATCCACAACTATTCAAGTGACACTGTATCCGTAACTAAAATATGAAAACTGAACAGTTACAATGCATAATGTAACACTGAATCCATATCAGTAGGGCACAACTGACAACTTAATATTAATCAGTATTCATGAATTGACACAGAACAGTATTCATGAATTGACATAGAACAGTATTCATGAATTGACATAGAACAGTATTCATGAAATACAAACTGGGTCACTGGATTCTTTCATGATAACTATCATAGTGACCTAAAATTATTTCAGTAATATAGTTACAAGACTGAAAATATTTTAAACATTCACTATCAATGTTTTGAGGCATTGAGTGGGCTTAAAGCATAACTGCCTAAAATTAGAATATGACATTGTTTAGAAATGGAACACAGCCATCTTGGGTGTTGGCTGTATGTCATGGTGGGTAGTTATGCATTATAGCAGGAAAACTTGTCTCTACTCAAGTGTGAACTAGAACAGTCAAGTTATAATACACACCACACCCAGTCAACCAGGAATACACACTGGTGTCTCATTGACTTCATGTCTGAGTGGGTAACAATGAGGCAAATCAAAATATCATGGAGGCTGTCAAGAACATCCTTATTGCCTTCCTCACTTCCTCCTCCCCATCATCATCAATATCATCATCATCGTCGTTGACATCAGCAGCAGCAGCAGCAGCAGCATCATTGCCAATGTTGATTATTTAAGTAGTGCAGTCAAGGGTTCTTGTCATTCAAGCCTAACATCAAGAAGGGTGCTTAGTTTATAACTCAAATGCATCACATGTTACATTTGGGATTACACTTTCTCAGTTAATACAGATTCTAGTACTTTTGCTGAGTTGAGTCCCATCTCACATTTGTCTTTGTGTAAGTGGATGAGTTTAGATTTATGCCACTATTAGCAACATTCCTGCTATATCCCTTCAGGGGACACCAGAAATGGGCTTCACACATTGTACCCATGTTGGGAATCAAACCCGGGGTTTGCAGCATGACGAGCGAACACACTAACCACTATGCTACCCTCATAGTGTAAGAGAGCGAGTGTCTGTTTGTCGTGTATATTTTCAGTGTAAAGTGTACAAGTTGCCAAGGAAGAGATTGATGAAGGCAGGTCTGCGCCGAGGAAGGAGGTGCACCAACCCTACCTGAATAAACCAGTTATGGGATGAAGAAAAGATGTTAACATGTACTGGGTAGGACTTCAAAGACATGCATTTAACTCTCAAAACATGTCAACATCTCTCCCTCGCTTGAACAATGCCTTTATAAATTCTGGTTTGGTTGGTCCATTTCCTTTCAATCATACAAAAAACACAACAAGGACGTCAGGAGATGACACATCTCCCAGGGCAATTCGGTGCAATTTGGAAATGGAGTTTGGCTATTTATACTCCACCCTTGGTTCATTGCCATTGCATTCCCTCAGTTCAGTGATGAAAAAACTAATACCGTTCGGTATTTTCCAATATCTCAAACGACACCAGTTCTATATTAGTATCACATAAGTTATTAAAAACTATTCAGTGGTTTGGGTGTTCTGCTCTGGAAATGAGCTGTGACAACCTGTTGTCATGAAACAAACAAAATATAACCTTCAAATCTAAATCACCAAAAGGCACAAGCTCTTCAGTAGTGTGATCTATATAACATGCTGCAGCAACAAATACTTAAAGGTTTAGGAATTCTGCTCTGGAAACAGAAAACAAGAGAGGAAACAGATGAACAAAAATATGGATCAACATGCTGACAGCTTAATATCATCAGCTTGCATCAGTCCTAAATCACCTGCTATCTATTGAGAATCTTTCACAGTATAACATTCTATATTATGCCTACTGTAATCTCTAGCCAGATATACACCCATCAGGTATTTCATTTGTGTTAGTTGTATAGGTTCAGGAACAGAAATAACCTTCACACCTTAGTGTTAGAGCTTAGACTTAAGATTACAACGTCAAACTGTGACACTTTGTCAACACTGCATCTTGCATTTTATGTATACCACCATTATAGAAAGTTACCATCCATAGAACCCCACTTAGCCCCCTAAACAGGTGGAGAACAAGCTTGCCCCACTTCAGTACTAGATCAAACACTTCCAGCACCCACATCAACATACTAACTCTGCTTCAAAGCCTGGCACGTGATGCCAAATAAAGGCCGCAAACCATAGCCCCCACCTGTTACAGATTGTTCAGGGATTTCCCTCAACGCCATTGTCACTGAACAAATCGAAAGGCTACACAGATAATTGGACCAAATATTTCTGTAAATTCTTATTGTGTTGCTATTGGGCTGGAGGGGCCTCTCCTTGACCTGATGGAGCAGGACTGGTCACTGGCCAACACGGACAGCAGCAACCTTAAGGACACCAGGACACTCAGGTGACAAGATGATTCCTATACACCAGTGAAGATGAATGTCTGGTCCTCCCCTTGCATCTCCCCCTCCTCCCCCACAAAGTACATCCACAGTCTCATTCCGCTTGCTGGGACAGTGAAAGGCCAGGTCTTTGGGTTTGATTCCCAGACACATCACACCAAAGGATGTGACAAGAGGACAGTTGTATGTAAGGCCAAGTTTTGGGTTTGATTCCCAGCTACATCCTACCAAAGGATGTGACAAGAGGACATTTGGGATGACAGTTGTTGTGACGGGCCTGCTACTCAGGATCCAGGAGATGGATCAAGCACCTGCAGGCTCTGTATACTGGTAGCCATGTCACAGTGCAGTATGGGCTAGCACTATAAAAATGGCTATAATCTGGAAATGTTCTCTTGTTTTGAACCCACTGATCATCCTCTTCTGTCAATAACTGCTTACAACTCATAGGGAATACATCAAGTTTATCAAACAGATTGTCCATGAGATTAAGTAATCGCTTTCCTGTAATTTAACCTGATCATGATTGATGTATCCTGAACTGAAAATTCATTTGTTGGATTAGTTCTCGAGGGACCTATCACTACTTTACTATAAGCCCACATCGACAGAAGCTGTTGCTTGCATGTACAGCCATAGCTTGATTTGTTACGCAGTACAAGTGAGTAGGTATGTTCTTATGCCTCTTTTAGCACTATTTTATTCAAAATTCCAAAACTACCAAAAAGGAACCAGAACACAACCAAACCAATCTATGTGTCAAGTTTGGTGAAGAAATTAAGTGAACAGTTTTAGAGTTCAGCTCCGGAAAAGACAAATGTGCATGGACAGACGGACGCACGGACAGAGTCCATTTTAATACCCCCCGCAAAACGCGTTGCGGGGGATAATAAGGCGGGCGAAACCGGAAATGGGCTTCAAACATTGTACCCATGTGGGAAATCAAATCTGGGTCTCCATTGTGACGAGCGCACGCTTTAACCATTAGGCTACCCAACTGTTGGGGATACTAAATGTGGTAGGTGTCTTCAAATGAAACACTTCAATAATTTTTGCCTGAATATAAATAATGTAACCAACATGTAAGCTGGGTACATTGAAAATAATGGAATAGGTCCCAGGCAAACAGAATCCAATATTGACGTGTGAAGAAAGATAAGGAGATTATTACAGAGTACATTGCTTATACATGTGACAAGCATGAGTGGGAGTATGTCTATCATCGGTCCGACATCACACGACATCCTAATCTGGAGGCTCACTGAGAGGCAGCTTTTATGCAATAAGCATGTTTTTTTGTCATTTTCTTTTTCTTTTTAAGCTATTTATGTAAACCATCTGTCTTCTTAAAGAAAACATTATTCAAACATGTAACTGAAGGATAATATCACAGCTGAGAATGCTTGTGGTTGTGGAGAGAAAACAACAGTGTTCAGAGATTCTCAGCTAATTAGCAACTACTTGACAATGAACTAGGTTTATTTGTGCTAAACATTGACATTTAACATCCAGGATTACAAAACGAGACAATTGTTTCTGTATTGCTGGCTCAAGCTACAGCATCATGAGGGAAATAGCTTTTTCCGACAGATATGGTTATGACAAAATCCCTCGACAATCTCTTAAACCTTGTACTTGATCACAGTGTTTAAGCAAAGGAGCCCCAATGTCTGTAAGGATTTCTCCTTTAATACTAAAATCTGGAAACTCTCTGCATTTCTGACAATCAACATTATGACCAGAGTAAACAGGGGCATTGTCACGTAAGGTGCTGCAACTTGCTGTGATGAGACACATCGTATAGGCCTGCCCGACACCTATGACTGTGGAGTTCACCCACGTTTCATGTGGTTTACAAAGAGTTAAACATCTGAGACCGGTATCACTTGCAGTCTTCCTCTCACAACATGACAAGCTATGATGCAACTGGAATACTGCTCAAAGCAGTGTTGAAAATGATAATCCAAGTCTTTCACTTACAGCACACACTATTATCATGTGGATTACAACAGTTTTACCTGTAAGGTAATCTACTCTTGATAGTTCCTAAATAAACACAGGTATATAGATTCAATTTTTTATAGATTATTTGCAAAATCTAAATTTTTCTGGGTGCCCTTCTTTAAATATGAACAAAACTCACAAATTCAAGCTTAAAAGCATATAAGAACCAAAAACAGAAAACAGGATAGTATTCAAGTTTCTGAACCAGTGAGGGATTCTTTAATAAAGAGGACTAGCACACTAAAATGACAAAGATATGATAGAAGTAACAAAATAATGATGCATTGGTCACTATAAGTAGGCTTCTGGATGGTGATAGACAAACAAGGAACCTGGGATTCAAATACAGACGAGCAGATCCTGGCACTGATAAGGGATGCAACTCTGGACATCAAATTGCAGCACTTCAGCCCAATGGGCAAATCATCCTCAGAATATGTACAGCCATGTATATATACTAAATGACATTGTGTCAATTCTGACAGATTAACTATACCAACATGAAATATCTGCCCGGTGATCCTTAACTTCTTCTGAACAGTATATATCCATCCTTTATACATGCAACAGGAGGACCTTGTTCTCAACAACAAACAAAGCATGTTGATGATAGATTCAATGTAGACTTTGTTAAACAATCCTGCGACTAAACCACAGCACTGAGCCAACACAAATCTGACAGCACAATAATCATTGTCTCTCCAGAACAAATTCAAACCCATGTAAAGTGCCGTTCGAAACACTATTAAAAACACATTATGTTCTGAACATGACGTTTTCAAGGAGTGGGAAAAAAAGAAGTTTACAAAATCCAGCTAAATCTACAGTTAATTAACATTTGTCAACAGAGCACCAGGTATAAAGGAGGCTATGTTTAAAGAATGCTGGACCTTTTTTAGAGGTGTTCAATCTGAAAATAGCAGTGTGTGTTGATACAGTTCCAACTGGCCCATTCATCATTGTGGCCAATCCATAGACTGGCAGATGGCGTGCATTAACTTCTCCTACAGCTTAGAATAATAACCAAACATAGAGATCGCACACAGTCCAAGTTCAAAGACTTTAGGGACCTCTCAGTGTCACAAGGAGGCATTATTTCCAGATTGGAAATTTACTTGACAATTTTGGTAGTCATCACAAGTAATTGTTTTTTGGTAGGCAACATCTTTGTAAATTCATGACAGCAATTTATTATTTGATTATTTTCATTCCCTTATTCAGGTTTATATATGAATACAAAACTTTTTGTCAAACACAGTGGGAAAATAATAAATTCTTTTCGGGTGTTACAGAAGGTGGAAACCCGCACCAAAGTAGTCAGGGAACACCTTTTTAGTAAGTCAAATTTCAATTTAAAAACTTCAAAGCTAAAGATAATCAAACTCAAGCTGGTTAGTGAAATCTTGTGTGTAAGTTAACGTGAGGAATTGATATAACCTGTAAATATTGACAGGTCTCCCCGTGATTATCTCATCCTATATACACACCACACCAGAGAGTTCATCAAATTTCACCGCAGGAAATAGCACCGAGATCCTTTGTATTCCCAGCAGTTCTCTGTCAGTTAATTGACATAAACAAGCTATTTCTCCATGACCCACAAGGAAACCCTCTCCCACTGACTTGGCCTTTCAGCCTACAAACATGCTGCTATGGTGTTTTAACAAGACTGCCAGACAACTTTAAAGAGACTCAAAAAAATATCTCCAAACAAAAACTGAAATATTTGTAACAAGTAAAAGTTAACTTCCACATCAAAGCCTTGTGACATTAAACCACCCTCCTACCTTTGGCTTGTGTCGAACCTGAATGCAAGTTGTCCACTTTTTCGACATGTTGCAACGAATATTCCTCCAGGTTTTCGTAACGAGAAAGTCGAAATGCGGTGTGCAGTGTTCTGTCACTGATGATGAAGTCCCTTGTAAGACGGAACGGTTCAACAATGTCAGAGGTCAAGACAACAGGAAGCTGTGAAATATGTATAAACCACAATGCTTCCTTACTGTTGCTGTTTGTCCAGAAGACAGGCACATGCATGCATAGAAACTGATGTGTCAAGAAATAACAGATATTTATGTTTCCTGTTCCACTAAATTTCAGTCAGAAGACGTGAACTTCAACACACATGGGTTAAGACTTAAATGTGTGTCCAGTCATTAGGACATTTAGTTCACAGCTTGGTATGTGAAAACCATCAAATGTCACCAAGTGTCACAACTTTTCGTCCAACCAGAAGCACCAAGTTGATACCCTGTATAATGTCTTGATGTTGCTGTAATGTAAATCTGAAGAGAAACATGTGAAGTCTGTGTGAAACAATGGAGGGCTGATCTGTTCCACTTGTCAACAGCAGCAGCACTCGGGTTAATCCTTGACATACGGTCACCAGGGGTGCGACAACATCCAGTCAATGCAGGTGACAATATTCCGCCGAATTCTCACCCAAAAAGCACAATCCAGCACAAACACATCTTTATGGTGTCAAATATTGCCGATCAACGCGTACCAGTTTCGGTATTGACAACAATTTTACAACAAATCTGAGAATGAGAAAAATTTCTGATTTGAAAATTGAGATATGACTGTCCTTCAACACTTATGATTCAAAGGAAATAGAAACTGATTATTCAATCACGTAAAGACGCATGTGGGTTGCACCAAGACAAGATATTCTTGATAATAGACCGCGATATGCCACAGCTACAAGTATGTCCGAGACCTGTTGCTCTCCGACTGGGTATGAAACTGGAGAGCATGTGATGGTCGTTGAGGCTGTTGCGTCAATTGGGTACGCAGTGTCGATGTTTGTCAGGCTAATGTTGTCACAGGGATGGAGGGCTCGGGAATGTTGATCCTCATCTGTCATGTCAATCATTACCGACACAGGTACAAATTTCCCCGACCAGACAGGTGCCCTGTGTGTTGTGACTGGACTGACCACATCACAAGGCAAACACCAGTGTTAAGCCAATGTAGCTGGACTTGCTGTATGAAGCAGCTGAGATGACCATTATGTGTCAGTATTCATAAATGAGTTGACAAACAATTTGTGAATGAAAGAGCAAGAATGTACTTTTAAACAACGTCCATGAGTAGAACGTGTACTTTCAGAGGTAAGTTTTCAGAATTGAGTTTTCACATATTGATTTTCTTCTTTTGATCAGAAGGGGATATTGAGTACACCACACTGACCATTGACAAATATCAATCATACAAATGATCATGATTGAAATATGTAGCTTTTAGAAGACCTACAAGGTTTATTAATAACATTTGGTTTCATTTGGATAATTTTACTCAGTATTGTGGGCTTTGAAATTCCTTGTCAGTGCCAATATTCATTTGGCACTGTTTATATACATTTTCAGAACATGTATGGCATACTTAGAATATACTCTCTTTTAAAAACTTTGTGATGCTGTTTATTACATCATGGGGAACACACTTTCAAACTGGAAAAATATGTGGAAAATAATGAATAATTTAAATTAATGTTATTTTGAATTCGAAAATGTTTTCTGTTTGTTTGAACATGTTGGCATACTTAAATAATAAAACTTAAATAAAAACCATATTATCATGACAGGGCTCGATTTAGTGCTTTGTTACTTGCACTGGTGCAACCCAATATTACAAAGTGCAACCTAGTTATTAGTCTGACTTGCACCAGGTGCAAGTCAATTTTTGAGTGGGTACACTTCTGAATAGAACATCTAAATAATTCAATAGCATATTTCTGATATTACATATTGCAATAAAAACAGTGTAACTGGAATTTGACTGGTGCAACTACGTTTATATCTAAGGTTGCACTTGGTGCATGTGGGTTAACATCTCTTAAATCGAGCCCTGCATGAGTTCCCTGGAGGTGAGGTAAGATCCAAACAACTTTTCTGACACAAACATTCAATGCTGACATCAATTCTCATTGATCCCTTATCAGCAGCAGCAGCAGCAGCAAGAGGGTAAATCAAAGAGTCACAAATAGAAATGAAATGTAACATTACTCTGGAATTTTATAAAATTGTTTGAAAAATGAGCCCCAAAAAAGTCATTTTCCTATCCATGCTCTTTTCACAAAATGTCATGAACTGACATTTTTATCAAATTCACAGAAATGTTGATATTGGAACAGTAAAATTTCTGGTGAACATGCTTTTAATTCAACTCATACTTCTGTATTTTTCAAGATGGAAATTGGTAAAGCTGTGTAGAATCTATCCAGGGTGTGAAATATTTGAAAGAATCCTACAAGCTAAAAAATATATAAACGTTCTTTTGTTTTCATCATGTTCCCAAATCCTCATAGTGTTGTTGGGTACGTGTCACAATGCAGATAATGTTGACAGTGTAGCGCTCAGAGTTTGTGCTGAATTTGTCTTAATAGGACGTTCTACTGTGATGTCAACACACTCACAATGCACGTCACGAAAAGAGAGCTTAATTTGGAAGCACTGTGTCGAATAATAATCGCATCACTCACTATTCAAACCTAATTTTCACTGTCCTGAAGGATGCTGTAAACTCTGGCATAAGTTTGGGTGACAGAGGAAATGATTATATGATGTAAGCAAACAAATAGCAAGGGAGAATATAGTAAGGGAACATATAATAATATATCACAACACAATCTTCAATATATTGCTGATTCATTTATGGTGAGACAGAAGAGGTCATGCATATTCATACTTGTTAGTGACAGTGAGTGAATGATTGAATGATTGATTGAATGATTGATTGATTGAATGATTGATTGATTGATTGGGTGAGTGAGTGAGTGAGTGAGTGAGTGAGTGAGTGAGTGAGTGGGTGGGAGGAGTGAGTGAGTGAGTGAGTGAGTGAGTGAGTGAGTGAGTGAGTGAGTGAGTGAGTGAGTGAGTGAGTGAGTGAGTGAGTGAGTGAGTGAGTGAGTGATCGATCGATTGATCGAGTGAGTGAGCGAGCAATGAGCACATTGTCTGGACACATCGGCTGTCTGGACACATTTGGACCTCTCGGAGGGCAGAAACACTGGAGACACCAAGACACGCTGGTGTTCAGTGAGCCAAGACACCTCATCACCACAGAATAAACGTGTCAGAAACATGTAGAAGTATTTCCTGGATAACCTATATATTGTTCAGTGATCTGACCAGGAGAATTCCATGTCCCTAAACCAGTGTGAAGCAGGTGTTTCAGATTCCCAACATGTTGATTAATGAACATGTCAGGTTCTTATATACCCAACATCAGTCGATAAACTTCAAGGATGATTAAATCAAGTCAAATACCAGGACAACCAGACGATGATTGATTGAGCACCACATGTTGGCAATGTGAGTATAGGTTTCTGGTGTCCTTAGCAATATTCTATCAATACCACAGCAAGCCACACACCAGAACTGAGCTTCACAAACTCTACTTGTTGAAAATCAAACCCAGGCCCTTTCAATGATGAGCTAAACCCTTAACCACAGGCCTACCCCACCTCTTCTAACATTCAAGGAAACGATTTAATAGTTTCATCTTAAAACTGTTTTGCTGCAGGCAATTCTCAGTCACAAAATTACTGCCCGTTCTCAACATATAGTTTGATCCAGTAAAACCTACATGTCTATTGGACATTATGAAAATTTAACAAGAAATTATGTCAATCATAATATGGTTTAGGCTGGAGGAATCTCTTGAATTCCAAAATCAACGATCACTGATGGGGAATTCCACAATCAACGATCACTGATGGGGAATTCCACAATCAACGATCACTGACGGGAATATTCCACAATCAACGATCACTGATGGGGAATTCCACAATCAACGATCACTGATGGGGAATTCCACAATCAACGATCACTGATGGGGAATTCCACAATCAACGATCACTGATGGGGAATTCCACAATCAACGATCACTGATGGGGAATCAACAGGCTCTCATCATTTCTCCATTATCCAACATCCACAGGATTTGTAACATCTAGATATCATTGACACATTTTCATGATGGTCTTCCTATTAAGTTGGGCCAAGGTGAGGGTCACTCAATGTACATAGGTTTCAACATTGGTATCCAGTCAGTTATGTTGGTAAGTCCTAAGCTCTAATGGTGTAAACTTATTCCAGAAAGCGTATCTTGTGACATGTCGTGGCTAAACTCCACTATAATGATACCAAGACAAGTCTCAGCCAGCAGAAAAACACAAACCACTTTGCCACACATTTAATGTAAATGGAGGAATCCAATGTACATGACCAAACTTGGAGTTTGTCTTTACATATAAATTCATAAGCATGGTTTTAACAAACACGAGAGAAAATATTTTCATACCTGTTGAAAAAATGCGAACACAAGGCTCAGAGCCAAAATAGAGATATCCGAAGACTAACATCATTTAGTTCTGGAATGTTTATCAATGTATAATTAAATTTACTATCTATTCAACGAGACAATATTACCTCAATCTTCCACACATGAACTCCGTTATATGCCAACATTGTTTGAAAAGCCACTCAACAACACACCTGTGTAAAGGCTGGCCTATCTCACTTAGTACAGGTCGATCTATGTCTGTTTAAGCACGGTGCTATCAATGTCTATCTCCAGGTAATCAGAGGGCTGGTGCCACTAGAATGTGTGGTGTAGCACACAATGCTAAATGAACCATTGCCAACTGGGGAACATATAATCAGGAATTTGCAAACAGGTAATGTAATCAGGACCCAGAGTACCTGCTCATTGCTTTCTGTCACTGTCTTAAATCATGGCTAGAAAGTTAACAGCATCATTATAAAGCAAAAATACGAGGGATAATACTTCAGCTGATAACATACTTTCAAATAACTATTTGTATTATCTTCTTAATTCCATCAATAAGGCCTAAAGTTGTGTTAATTTCTGTAATGGGTCAGCCCTGAACACATACTTTGTACCAGTCACCATAGTAACCAGTCTAAATTTTCAATCCAAGCATGCACAATGTTTAAAGAATGAAAATGTTTTCTCCAAGAAAATTCTTCTCTAAAATCGTCACTTGTTTGACCTTCCTTTACACCCGTGAAGATCAGGGTTAGAATTGATCTTCTGCAACACAGGCATGTCGTAAGAGGCGACTAACGGGATCGGGTGGTCAGGCTCAACTTGGTTGACACATGGCATTGTATCCTAATTGAGTAGATCAATGCTCATGCTGTTGATCACTGGATTGTCTGGTCCAGACACAATTATTTACAGACTGCTGCCATATAGCTGGAATTCTGCAAAGTGCAGCGTTAAACAACCAACCAACCTTCCTTTGCCCTTTTTCTGGATAACTTACAATCTCTGACTAGTAACAATGACCAACCCTGTGTTTCAGGTTACACTAGAGGTAGTTTGTTGGGTTTTGATCTGCTGAAAAGGTAGCTCAGTCATATCACTGATCACAACAGCTTGATGCTTGAAGTAAGCACAAAGTGATGCATGCCAATTTGGTGAAACCCACAAGCCTAGGTACAGTACTGCCAGCCAAGGATCAAAATCAGGGTTAGACCATGATCATGGGATCCTGGCAGACCAAAGGGGAGCAACTCTGGCCACTCACTGTCACAAAAGTTCAGGCCTTAGTTACATACAGACTGCAGTAAGTGTTCATTATTACAGTATTGTGATGACTCAGTCTTGTTCAGGATACAAAGGACAACACAAATCATGGCACTAATGTTTATGATGCAAAATTGTTTGTTTCATTCTAGTATTTACTAACCTACAATCAAATCTTAGTTCAGAACAGAATGTTTCTTTAACGAAATAATTCCCCCAAACAGCAAGACACTTACCTCCATTTCTTAAAGCAATGTTGTGACTAATTGATAATACCAATCAATAAACAGTTGTGCGACAAACAGCATCCCCGAGCTGACTGTATTAACCTGGTCATCGAGTGCTGTATGACCTGTCGTTTATCGTACAGGAGTTACATGCCTATTGTTGTGACTTGAGATACATAAAATGTTTTGTTACCATGGAAACATACAAATAAGTGATATGTACATCAATTTTGCAATTTTTCTTAAGAACAAATTAAGGAATACTACATACAGTGTCAATGATCTAAAATACCAAGGGGGCCCCATTCCCTGTTTTAGAATCTGGCATTGGTTACAAGCGGACATTATACATCGTTACTGAAACAAGGTAATTTGTAATTTTATACAATCAATTCGATTCGTAGACAGAAAATTACATAAAAATTGAAGATGTTTCAGTTTCATACAGGAACAACCTGAGGCACCTCAAGAAGCCATGACAGTGTATGCACATGATATATCCCATAATGACAACGTTAATAATTAGCTGATTATTACAGTAATGAGTATTCACACTAACAGCTTCTGAGAACTGAACATGATGACAAGACAGACTCTTGTAAGTGCTGGTCTATTGACAGCTATTGATGTATATTTGGTCGGGGGCAGACACTGAACATCCCCAGTGAGTTTGGGAGCAGCAGGGTGAGAGGGGTGAAGATTGGGGTGTGGGGTGGGGTGTGGGGAGTGTGTGTGTGTTAGTGTGGGCGTGAGATGATTCTTTTATCCTAGTGCTCAGGGAAGGCAGGGCATCTTTGATGGGCAGTCCTTTCATAAATCAATCAAAACACAAAGAGACAAAATCTCTATGATACAACCACTTCTTACTCGTTCAACAGTATAGCCATCCTCGATAATCTCCGGGGTATACGTTCAGATAAATCTCCACTATACCCTGGATGCATCCACGGCTCGAGACGATGATTTTATTACCTACCTTGGCTGGCTTTTTATCCAATCAGGTGTCTACGCTGGGAAGGTGAACGTACCAATCACAACTCATGTTCGCTTTTTAAATTATCTAACCGATTAAACTTGGCAACACAATAATATATTGTTGCAGATAGCCTCCAAAAGAGGTAGAAGGAGTTCTTGCATATATTCTTTTTAAGATTTCAGACCTGTCAATTTGTCTGTTTGTTTTTCCCCAAAATTTGAGTCGCACTGCGAACAAAGCTGCGACTGCTATCTTTGTTGACACTGGCAAGCTCGGTTGTAACGGCGGCTTATCTGATTGGCTACTGTGAGAATGCAGAGCCAGCAAAGGGAGGTAATAAAATTATTGACTCGAGCCGTAGATGCATCCAGGGTATAGTGGAGATTTATCGGAAGGTATACCCTGGAGATTATCGAGGATGCAGTATAGCGTAGTACTGAGATTAGTGAGAAACTTTCTACTTCGACTTTAAGCAGAGACTGGTAGTCACCATGGTGATGCCTGGCAACAAAGAAGCAGTTTTTTCCATTTACTTGTTTAGTCTACCAAGCTTGGGTGGGGAGGTTTGCTATAGTAAGAACAACAGGAAACCAGCCTCAAAATTTTGTCCACCAGAATCAAACCCAGAACTGCAGATAGATGAATTACACACACCAACCACTGGCCTTCAAGGACTAAACATATTACAGCCATATAAACTAGTGCCCAGTGTGAGTATTTAGTGCATTTTCTGAGTATCTACAGTGAGTACTTATTGTAAGTACCTATCACGAATACGAGAGGTATCTATTGCAAGTACCATAGGCATCTATTGCAAGTACCAAAGATATCTATTGCACGTACCAAAGGTATCTATTGTGAGTACCATAGGTATCTATTGCAAGTACCAAAGGTATCTATTGTGAGTACCAAAGGTATCTATTGCAAGTACCATAGGCATCTATTGCAAGTACCAAAGGTATCTAATGCAAGTACCAAACTATTGTGAGTACCATAGTTATCTATTGCGAGTACCAAAGGTATCTATTGCAAGTACCAAACTATTGTGAGTACCATAGCTATCTATTGTGAGTACCAAAGGTATCTATTGCGAGTACCAAAGGTATTTATTGAAAGTACCAAAGGTATCTATTGCAAGTACCAAACTATTGTGAGTACCATAGCTATCTATTGTGAGTACCAAAGGTATCTATTGCAAGTACCAAAGGTATCTATTGCAAGTACCAAAGGTATCTATTGCAAGTACCAAACTATTGTGAGTACCATGAATACCTGTTGCAAGCACTCTGAGTACTACAAGTATCTAATGTCCACACTGCATTCAACAGAAAAACAGCATCCATAAGTCCAGCAGCATATGTACAATTGGTAAGGAGCAAGCAAATGATCTCACAACTGAAGTAATGAGAGAAAGAAACACTGACAAGATCACATATCACCACCATCCAATTGGTGCCATTACTGCTCTGCAAAACGTTGGAGTATATTTTTTATTGGTTTCATTCATCAGAATAAACAACGCTTCTTCCCCAGATTATGTGGCAAAGTTCTGCAACACCACCAGCCATTTGATAAATGTGGTGGCTTTCCAGTTTTTGAGGCCGAAGTTTGGGCAAACAGGAAGTTCTAATTGCCTGATGCAACCTGGGTAATCCTGACTTCAGATATACAGTGTTGACCGCAGAAACCTTGCAAGTCTTGGGGAACAAACTTAACAATATGTTTTGTGATCACTGCTGGAATGTTTCATACATCATCTCATCAACACATTTGTGTTTTGTGTGTATCATTCATCAACACATTTGTGTTTTGTGTGTATCATTCATCAACACATTTGTGTTTTGTGTGTATCATTCATCAACACGTTTGTGTTTTGTGTGTATCATTCATCAACACATTTGTGTTTTGTGTGTATCATTCATCAACACATTTGTGTTTTGTGTGTACCATTCATCAACACATTTGTGTTTTGTGTGTACCATTCATCAACACGTTTGTGTTTTGTGTGTACCATTCATCAACACGTTTGTGTTTTGTGTGTATCATTCATCAACACGTTTGTGTTTTGTGTGTATCATTCATCAACACGCGTTTGTGTTTTGTGTGTATCATTCATCAACACGCGTTTGTGTTTTGTGTGTATCATTCATCAACACGTTTGTGTTTTGTGTGTATCATTCATCAACACGTTTGTGTTTTGTGTGTATCATTCATCAACACGTTTGTGTTTTGTGTGTATCATTCATCAACACATTTGTGTTTTGTGTGTATCATTCATCAACACATTTGTGTTTTGTGTGTATCATTCATCAACACATTTGTGTTTTGTGTGTATCATTCATCAACACATTTGTGTTTTGTGTGTATCATTCATCAACACATTTGTGTTTTGTGTGTATCATTCATCAACACATTTGTGTTTTGTGTGTATCATTCATCAACACATTTGTGTTTTGTGTGTATCATTCATCAACAAGGGTAGAAACATGGAACAGTCTCTGTACCAGAAACAGAAGATAATGCTAATATATACTCCATGTTGCCACAGTGAAGGAGTTTAATGCTTAATGCAGATTTGAGCACATGTTGAAAACTGTTTGGGGTTCAAGAAGAACCAAACATAAGACACTTGCTGAGTTCATGGCTCCAAAGAACCTGAAAATGTGACACGGTTACCAAGGTTACAACAATGACGAGGCTGTTAGAGGAAGCATTCCAGAATTGCTGGCAGACAACAGAAAATTTGCAATGAATATTGTCACGACCATCTGTTGCTTTCACAGACAGTTCAATGATACTGGGAAATATTCTATTTTCAACTTGATGACTACAACGCCTCCAGAGAGAGCCACCATGGAGAATGAAAGATCACAAAAGAGTTTATTCGTAATATCACAGCACATCAGTGTAATGTGAAAGGAATGAAAAAAGACATGTGTTAAGAATTTCATATCAATTTGGGGAAAATCATATACATATGGTGCTGACAGACCCTGGGTCATATTCGGTGCAAATATGGGATTCAAACTCAGGATCAGCCGATGGAAAACTCACGTTGTCTTCAAGAACCCGTTCTGATTCCAGCTTAACAGAGAACTCAAGGAAACCATCCATACTGTCAGCCCTAGATCAGAATACACAACTGATAGGAAGACCAATCACGTGCTCTGTAAACACAGCTGTCTGAAAACATGCACCATGTGTTAACTAGCACAGGGAATCCTTGATATGTAGATATCAAGACAGATGGACAAATATGATACAAGGTATAGAAGAATGGCCTAAGATGGAATCTGCCGGAACACCAAGTATCTGAACAACTGAGCAATAAATGGGACAAAACTTATTTCTATGTGAAATATTTGAACAGGCTAAGCTGGTCAGCTCTTTAAGTGTCCACACACCTGGAAACTTTGTCATGCCAGTGCCATCGTACCCCACCCTATCTGTAATTGGCCATCCTATTGTCCTCCAGGTATCTGAGCAGGTAACACAGGCCAGGTGAGATGCTCACGTGAGGTATGCTCCTCAGGTAAACATCACAATGTGCTGAAACATTATCTCATCATGGTTGGTGGCTGCAACATTGTCAGCAGCTGTGAGGAATATCACAGAAGGAGAGGGGAGCGGAAGTGACGAAGGATCTAATGTCACCTTCAACATTGTTTGACTTATAATTAGCATGAATACACAATGTCATTTAGTTAGTGGTCAAATGTAACACAAGTTACATTTGGGATTACACTTTCTCAGAAAAGTAGTGATTCTTACTCCGGGATTTGAACCCACTGTCACTCTCCGAGTCAGGTTCTTAATCACCAGCATATCAGTAGTGAGTGAATTTAGTTTTACGCCACACTCAGCAATATTCCAGCTATATGGCGACAGTCTGTTAAATCGAGTCTGGACCAGACAATCCAGTGATCAACCGTAACATTGTAGCAGCAACAATGTCAAAACCGTCATGCAACCAATAGGACCATGACAGCAACATTGCTGTAACATTGTACCAGCAACGATGTCATGACAACATTGTTGTGCTGTGACCAATATGACAATGCCAGCAACAGCATCGCAATGTTGTACCAGCAACAATGTCATGACAACATTGTTGTGCTGTGACCAATATGACTATGCCAGCAACAGCACCGCAATGTTGTACCAGCAACAATGTCATGACAACATTGTTGTGCTGTGACCAATATGACAATGTCAGCAACAGCACCGCAATGTTGTACCAGCAACAATGTAATGACAACATTGTTGTGCTGTGACCAATATGACAATGTCAGCAACAGCACCGCAATGTTGTACCAGCAACAATGTCATGACAACATTGTTGTGCTGTGACCAATATGACAATGCCAGCAACATCGCCGCAATGTTGTACCAGCAACAATGTCATGACAACATTGTTGTTCTGTCACCAATATGACTATGCCAGCAACATCACCGCAATGTTGTACCAGCAACAATGTCATGTCAAAATTATCATGCTGGCAACAATATGACAATGTCAGCAACATTGTCATACCACCAACACTGTCAACATTCGGTCATGTCAAGAACCAACTGTGACGGACATTATGCTCCAAAACAGACTAGCTACATTCTCATCACACTCACCTTGATATACGACACAATAACTGTCACAATGTTTAATTATCCTGACTCAGCCGGTAATAAAGTAGCAGATGATTTATGCTCCCCATAACACCACAACTACAGGAAACCGTCCCAGCACAGCTGACCCTTTTGTTTTAACTTGTCACTGTACATGGGAAAAATATTTATCATTGCCATTAAAACAATACATAAATGACACAAAAACAAATTAAAGGACAATGAACAAAAAAAAGCACTTACATTTATGTCATTAGACGTGTCCGATGGCGGTACAATTTTCCCAATCTTTCTCTCCTCATGCTGCAAAACAAAGCATGCAGAGTAAGCAAAATAAAGCATGCAAGTCATGCAAGTCAATAATCAGCATAATCGTTAAAGTAATGAAGCGAATTACACAAACATGAAGGGCAAGGTCACCATGCCATGTGCAACGGTGTATACACAAGGGTTGATGAGGACCAGGGTTGAATATAGGAGTCGAGTTTAAAGTTATGAATATTGATAACTCCCCAGGAGGTATAAGATACAATTCCTATTACCATGATCACAGTTTGTTATCCTTTATTATCTGTTTAGAAGGGAATAATCTCATAGTTTTGTCTTTTGATTCCGTCTCACTGAGCATTGAGATTGCAAACTGGTGTATCACATCTCAGGTTGATGAAAAGAAACTACAGTCTTTATATTCATCATCCATAGACTTGAGACAACATGGACATTAACCCTCTGGTTCAGCCTGGTACTGATGCACTGTTATATTTTCTGAATATTCCTATATAAGACGTAATAACCTTTACAAATGTGTGTGTGTGTGTGTGTGTGTGTGTGTGTGTGTGTGTGTGTGTGTGTGTGTGTGTGTGTGTGTGTGTGTGTGTGTGTGTGTGTGTGTGTGTGTCTGTCTGTGTGTGTGTGTCTGTGCCTGCGTGTGCATGCATGTGTGTATGAATGCTTTTGCTACTAAAGTCATAATAATCATTAAAAAGACATATAATACGATGTACAGTATATCAATACTTGAAATATACGGTTATTTTTAATACATTGAACCCTGAATGTCCATTCCCCAGATATCCATAATGCAAGGTTTCCAGACAATATTTTCGTGAAATGAAATATTTACAGTACTACATAAAACGCTAAACTGTTCTAGATCCAGACAGTGAACTTCAATTACTTCAATTACCAACAATGGAAAATACACAATATGACCCACACACTGGACAATACCCACGGTGAACAATGTTTGTTTTGCAATGCAATGTGCAAGGTGCAGCTATCATGTGACCTGTGTTAATCTACTCATGTCATTACAGTTGTGATACTGTTCATCGTATCTCTGGACTTCCATTTGTAATCAGTTTTATCAATATCATTCAAACTTTTTTTTACATATTTTTTACATTAATTTCTGGAAAATTATAAATCACTATATTGACACCAAACACACTTAGCATATTACCTCTATGTAAGCCTTGAAACAAACTTTAGTTGATAATGGACAAATATATCGTAAATATAACACTTTGACTCATATTTGTTGAAGCATGACAAAAACATTTCAACATAAAGTTTTCGTATTAGAAATAGCAGGGCCAAAGGAAATCTGAATGATGACTGATTAAGCTGTGCGGTACGTCAAGACAGCAATCAGTTGTACCATGGTGGTATGCTTATCATGCTTATAGTAATTTCATACATTTGTATAGACACTGCATCTACAATAACACTATATTAGAATATATTATTCCTTATTTCAAATTTAGAGTTTCAGATTCCGGCCATTGTGTCAAACTTCCTTATATTACGGGGATATTTTTAACCTGAATTACCGGTGCATTAGGAAAAAAACATGTGTCCAACTGATCGCTATTTCCAGCTTAGTTTGTCTCAAATTTCACATTCATAATGACCAAACTGTCATATCCTGCTCATTCAAATGAAATCGCTGAATGGATACATGGTTTTTGACTGAGAGGAATATACAAATAATCTTTTGTATGGTATAACAGAGTGTTGCTAACACCCAAAAGTTCATTATCAGATCAGCCTGGTGGTTTAAGTATTAGCTTGTCATGCTGAAGACCCAGGTTTAATTCCCCACATGGGTACAACGTGTAAAGGGTACAACGTGTGAAAAGTACAATGTGTGAAGCCTATTTCTGGTGTATGCAACCATGATATTGATGGTATTTAGCTAAAAAAAAAAGAGTGGTAAAACCTTACTCACTCACTCACTCACTAAAGACTGAATATGAGGTGAAAGGTTTATAGTGTGCGTGTCAGCTCATACAGGCCAGGACTGACGATTAACATCTATACTCCACTCCAAACAGTTTTGTTTAATCCACATTGTATTTGATCGACAGTCAAGACAATAACTAGTCTGTCTCACAGTCCCTGAACCACATTATTTTCCCTACTGCCTAGCCTTCCCTGCAATGCTAAAGCCCTAAATGAAGCAAGTCGAGAATTTCCCACCACACTGGGGTTCCTTTTCAACTTAAATGGGTTGATGTGTTACTATAAAAATTATATATATTCAGACACTAAGTGTTAGCCTAGATAATAACAAGTGCCATCTTTTAACATCCTTTGGTATGACACGACATGACCGAGGGTTGAACCACCTTATGTTTACTCTTGGTGCAGACTCCGTAGACCAAGTCTAAACATGTACGGGTCCCCAGATTCAAATGCTTCAACAGAGAACACTGCAGGACCACTGTAATTTTGAACACTGTTGTGTAAATAAAGTCCTTGAATGTAGCATGCTGTTATCATGTTCCTGGGTTCAACCGCTGACACCACTTTGACAGCATTTGTGTCGTAAATCCCCATCACTAGGAGCTCTGCGTGAGACATACAAAGATGTACACCACTTGGTGAGATCACAGGTCTGGTGTCGACAGGTCACGGTGAGATCATGGGTCTGGTGTCGACAGGTCAAGGGTCATATACATCGTGAGATTCAAACCCACAAGGCTGATCCCATTGTTGCACCGTAAACCACTTGGACACCCACATCCAACAACTTCACAAGTGAGCAAAACCTTGTTAATGTGGACCTATTTGGACAAGGACATCCCACAAGACGTTTATGGATTCAAATAGAGCTCGAGATTTACTAACTAGTCAAAGTTACAATCTAGGGTCAACACACACTAACTCAGGCCTGACATTCACTAACTAGTCAAAGTTACAATCTAGGGTCAACACACACTAACTCAGGCCTGACATTCACTAACTAGACCTGACACTAACTAACCATAGTCGACAATTACTAACTAGGGCCAAAACTCACCAACTAGGGCCTGACATTTACAAACTAGAGGGGCGTTGGGGTGGCCTAGTTGTGCAAGCATTTGCTTGTCACACCAAAGACCAAGATTCTATTCCCCACATGCGTACAATGTGTGAAGCCCATTTCCGGTGTCCAAACCGTGGTTGTGCTGGGATATTGCTAAAAGCAGCGTAAAACTAAACTCACTCACAACTAACTAAAGCTGACACACACCAACTTAAATTGATTGACACTAACTAACTAAGGGCCAACACCTACGAACTAGGGGCTGACATTTACTGACTAGAGCTGACACTCAGAGACTAGGGCTGATACCCACTATCAGGGTCGGGACAATAATGTAGATGAATATATCCCCCTGGAAGCCAATCCATCATGCCAACCCACTTCTATTGTTATGAATAAACAAATACTCCACCACATTGTTCATTAAACATTTGTTGAGCCCAAAATAGATTTATGACAGGCTTCGAGAATGTCAGTCATGTGACAAGTCTGTTGAAGGCATCGCCTTGAGGGCAAAAGCAACTGATTTCTGGAAAGTTTTCTTTTTCTTATTTTGATGGTAGAATAAATTATTATCACCCAAGGATACCCAGGGATAAATAAAGTATCTTCAAATAGAGTGAGGATGTCCATATGCCACTGTCCTTTGGAATATAAGCATGATAACAGTGCTAAGCAGAATAAAACTTTCAACCAAATAAGAAAACAGATTGTTTGTTCTTTAAAAGATTAAGTGTGTTTCAATGTTCATCAGTTTCAACTTGTTTGTTCAGTTTGCATGTAGAACGTTAATGTCACACTGCCTACACAGAATACAAATATTTTCAGTTTTTAAACTGTCATTTCAAAGTGTACCCTTAAGGTACATTGAATTATTTTTTGTTGATCCACATAGTTTTACAGCTAATGGTATTTTCCATACCAGTGGGGTTACCATGGTCACAAGTTTCAAACTTCTGCCTGGCAGACATAGTGATGCTGTCGGAGACAAATGGCAACAGGATATTCATTAATTTATGAACTTTTAAAGGAAGTTTCTTCCATACCATTACCAATTTTTCATAAATGTTTAGGGCATTTTCAGTGGCAATCGATGTCCAAGGAAATGAACCAATATAAATATCTGCAGATATTTTTGTTTTATATTCTGGCAATTGTGATGAACAAGCCAATGATGATGTTCAGTGCTTCGTCAGAGACAAAGTTAAATATATGAGATCATTTTGCATATCTAATCTCAACCTGTACCCAAATAGCCTCTTTGACTGAAAATTCAAATTAAACAAACTTTCAAATGTCAATTGTCTCTGATGTATGATATATATCGAGAAAGAGAATATATCAACCAATGCTAGTAAGTCACTTCCTAGCAACAGACACAAGCAGCGAATCGCAGCAACTCAGTAATCTCATTCTTGTGTAAATATGACATTTATTCAACATCTAGTCAATGCTCTTGTTCCTTATCAGTTTGTATCAGACATGCACAAGACATCTGTCAATGAGACCAGTGAGACAGCATAAGAAATATTCTTTCAGTAATTTTTACATTCTATCCATGGGTTGTCACCCTAACATTTAATTGACAAGAAAGCACTAACCTACCTGCTTAGAACAGTCACTTTTATGTTAACAGACATTATCTGAATGATTAACTGTTTTTAATTGTAATGCCATGGCAAAAAAATTAAAACTTAAGCTTTAGGCAGCTTACCATTATCAAATACAAGTTTGTATTCATAGGTACAAAGCTGTCTCCAATGCATTAAAATATAAATATTGATGATTCTTTTTGACAAGTTACCATGGTTACAAATAAGATGACATTTGATCATGATTGATCAGTTACATTTCCATGGTAACCAGAAACAAAAATAAATATATTTTAGGTCTATCATTTATCATGTTTAATAATATTTAGTTGACAGAGAAAAAGAACTGCTTTTATACACTATTTCTAAAAAAAATATTTGATACCAAACTCCTCGGTTGGAACTGTCTTGGATATCAGTTCAAGTGCTATTCCCCCTATTAACTCACTATTACTGAAGATCAGAACATTTCAACAGTAAATACTTGTTGTAATCTGTTGTAGCTGTGACATGCCATTACCTATGTTACATGCTTTAACGAGACCGGGCGACATTTACCTCGGAGGTCGTCGTCTGTGACTATTGTCCTCATCACCAGTTCAATGGCCACAGGCAGCGAGACTAATGGATATAGGCTTCAACAAAGCTTGTGAAAACACTACAAATCACTGCTTAATAACTCTGGCAACATAATACTATCTTTTGTAAATGGGTTTATATTAATAGCAGTGTTTACATTGTTCACCAACCAAACAGTGACTCGACTGACTACAACTTGTAATTAAAGACACAGGCTAATTTCAACATGCCTGATATTGAACACCATAAATCATTCCCACATCAAACATGACTTGCAAAACGCTTTGACCATAATCAAAGATCATATGTTTGATGTTCTTTGGGGACATATAAGATTCTAAGATTTCTCTTAGGCGAAAATGTAAACACATTTCACGTTTCAATAGATGGTTCTAACAAAGTTGAATGATGCATGGTATCTGACATATTCACAACTATTCATCATACGGCTTTGTATATGTCATATTACAGTCTTGGGAACCAATGGAAAAATATAAAAAATATATGGATGTAATTGGATACCATTTGAACAGTTAAAAAAAAGGTATAAACCACAAAAATTGTTACCCAACCGTCCAGTACATTAAATGCTGATTGTTTGTTTGAAAAAAAAAAATAATTTAAAAAAATTCATCAATGGTTGAGTTGTGCTCATAATGAAACCCTTATTTGAACGCTGTCCAGTTGGTTATTGGTAGATATTTCTAGTCTTGACTGATGTTATGTTACTGCTACTGATGCCAGTAAGAGCATTAGATTAATTGAAGAAAATCTAGCTAAGTAGCTAGGTAGCGGAGAGTTGTGAATGCCATGGCAGTACCTATTGGTTGTTTCTGAACGTGTCTGGATTCTGACCTATGGTCTGTTACAGTGTCATACTCGTCATACCGCGGTTTGTGGTTCAACAAGTTCGGATTATTGCTACATACCTACATTACTTGTAACTTGAACCTCCGTCTCACACTAAACTTGTATGACCCAATGTCATTGAAATTTTGTTTAAAGGGGCATTTGCTCACTACACAGTAAACCTATCCACCCTCCCATTCACTAACTTAGTCATCCACTCACTCACTCATCCACCCATCCACTAACTTGTCCCCCTACTCACTCCACACTCAATCGCCCTCAGGAAGATACTTACTCACTTGTTCCACATTCATTCATACTCAATCATCCACTCACTCTGATGGAGAATCAAGTCATATTCAATGAAAGGATTCTAAAGCTGTTTATTCTGTCACTGCCTGACATTACGACGTCATGACGAATATTGTGTATAAACATACCCATGGGAAATAAACACGGTGACTAACTTAGTCTGAAAAGACTTGAAGCTTACAATACAGACTGGTTAAAAAGATAAAGATTAAGGTATCATAACGTCAAATGGGGCATGTCTAATTTGTTGTAATTAGTTAGGCAGAGTTGTTTCCCTTGGGCACTCCAGGAACCTGTGATCATGGTTTCAAATCCTTTCATCACAATTATGTTCCTGGGTTTGTCAGCAAAATGGCTTTGATCATATGTTTCAACAAAGTAGATAATAATTTTAGACCTGCACCACTTCAGACTTTCCTCCTACCTGAAGTAGACTCCCCTGATATCACTGGATTACTGTTAAACAAAACCCATCCACTCCTGTACAGGGGTCCTATGTCAACTATGCCAGTCAGATTTAAACAACACTACGAACATTCTCATACATCACATTTCACAAGCTGGGACAGCATGTGACAAACTGAAGACATTAATGCTCATTTATTTAAAAAGAACTGTCATCTTTACAATTTACATTAGGTTTCATAATACCATACCATGGTTTATATCATAGGCAATCTATTGAAACATTTCAAAATGTGTAAAAAATGGAAGTTGAATTTGGTTTTTCTTTTGTTTTATGCGGAAGGGTTTTGTCACTCTGATAATGGCTTAAAGAAATTTAAGGTTCAACTGTTGCCATGGTTACTTCTGGAATCCGAGGTTACAGAAAGGATCAGAAAGTGTCTGAACAGTTGGAAATTAAGATTTGAAGTCAAGCCTCAAGAGGTCCATGACTGAAGGTGACTAAGCTGTACAGTGCTGAAGTTAAAGGTTAAACATGCAGTACACTATGGGTATAACAACCTCAAAGGAACCGCTAACTCTAGGTGCTCTAACCGTAGTTCACTGTATGCATTTCGAGTGAAATAAGCAGCAAGTGTAACAGTTTGTGTATTGGTTGGTTATATCTGTCAGTTCATTATAAGCATGTTTGTTATAAATGTATTTAGCTGTTCAAGAAGTCCCAATTTTCAAATACCATACAGGGCTTGATTTAGTGCTTTGTTACTTGCACTGGTGCAACCTGATATTACAAAGTGCAAGCTAGTTATTAGTCTAAATTGCACCAGGTGCAAGTCAAATTTTTTGAATGGGTAAACTTCTGAATAAAACATCTAAATAATTCAATAGCATATTTCTGATATTACATATTGTAATAAAAACAGGAATTGACTGGTGCAACTAGGTTTATATCTCAGGTTGCACCTGGTGCAAGTGGGTTAACATCTCTTAAATCGAGCCCTCCCATAGGAAAAGTCCTTTAGGTGCCCCAGATCCAGGGTTTCAAGAAAGTCACCCCCGAGCACCCTGTACACATACAAATTGTCAGTAGAGGCAGATGAGTTACATGTTGAGTCCTGGCAGAATATCTGGAACATTTGGCTGTTTGAATCCACTCATACCAATTGTAGATTACATGTTGCATACAACTGACATTTCTATTCTCATCAGAAATACCCTTACAGTTCAGTGTCAGAGCTTCAGTTAATTCAATCTTACATTGAAATCCATCTCTCTAATCAGCTTAGAGCGTCTGAACTTGTGCAGTGATAGGACATCAGTAAAATTCTTGGAGATTAAACTGAAGGTGTCATGTGGCCTGGGAACCCTTAAACATTACAACTAAAGGTTACAACTAAGATAGACTCAGACAAATCCTGCAAGATTAAGTATTCAAACGTTCTCTGAGACCCTACAAATATTGGATAAAAGAAAATTCATGCAACTCAGTTTGAGCGTAGAATGACTTGGCAAGTCTAGATAAAACGACATTGTTCTGGGTTCCAGTTGGATTTTATCCAATATTTAAAGCCACACTCAGCAATATTCTACCAATATGGCAGCAATCAGTAAATAATCAAGTCTGGACCAGACAATCCAGTGATTAACAGCATGAGCATCGATCTATGTATGACAACTCTGCAGCATATAATTACTGTTGGCAACTGAAAATAGCAGTTTGTTCTAACGCTGACATGATTCACAACAAAGTGTGGTATCTATTGAAGGAGAGGCTTCTTCATGACCCATTCATTTGTGACCAAAAAAACCCCATAAAACATAATTGGGACCCAAGTGCATTCTGGGAAACAATAACCCATCCATATATTTTAGTCAGTTTCCAAACCACCAGTTTAAACTCCCACTCTCTTCCTGGTGACCACAGTCTCATGTAACAGGTGTCCCTGTTTGACCTTTGACTTATGACTCCTGATCACTAATACACCAACACAAAATATACTTAATAATTCACGACCCCAATAGCAGAATTTGAAAAGAGAAGAAATCAAACCCATACAGATGCAGACTGTTATGAAACAAGGAAACAATGATATTTGCATAATATATTGAACTTGTACAACAGGACAGCATCGGGGAAAACAGTATAACAGATAGGCTCAAACTGAGGATCGATCAGAAGATATCCAGTACAGCCATTTTGCCTCATGTTCAAAATATTTAGAATTTAAAAGAGTTTGGCTTTTTTCCTGATGACATGCTTGTAAGTTTATAGAAAACACTCTGTATGGATACATATAAAATCTTAAATTTGGAACAAGAAGCCATAAAGGATACTTGAGAAAAATAGTTAATCCAAAGTGGTTTTCTTACTCTTTTCTCTGATGCAGTAATGATAGACTATATATTGGTTCACTAACAGATGAAATTCCTCTACTGTGCGAAGCAAAAACTCGAGTACTACATTATCTGAATTGGGAAATACTAAATTACACTATACATTTCTGTACCAATATATTTCTGTGACCCTGAAAACTGTCCTACAGAATACAGGACAAATTCCTACCCATATAGCCACACAACACCACTGAAACAAGATTAAAAAGACAGTGTTTGCCTTGCAGACTACTATTCTATTCTATTGGCATAGGTTGCTAAATGCAATGTCTGGTACAATTCCAACAAAAGGATTAAGAAACATGATTCTTGACCCTCATAATCTCTTATTATGAAATATTTATATAAATCTTTTCTTCATCTAATCCCAAGTGTGTTATGCCAGCTTAGACACAGGTGAGGGGCAGTCAGTGTCTCGACTGAACTGTGTACATTCAACATTATCATACCAACACTATGTCGCATACCATGTACCGTAAGTATTTCACCAAGTCCTTTTATTATTCACTGCCTTGCATACAATCTTGTAACATTACAAGATGTGTTAGTCAGTCAGTTGTATGACCTACTCATGGTAGCTGTTTTCTGCCTTGAACAGAAGACAATCTGACCTGAACACGTCCAAACTGACAACAATCTAACCTAACTTTATTTACATTACATAAGTAATGATCATAAATAGTAAGAAAATGTGTGTAAAGACACACTTATGTTAAATACTATAGTGTTGTAAAACTTTCTGAACAAAGTTTCTTTGCCATTATTCATTTCCCCATACAGGTTGGGGGCTCCCTTTATCGGAGCCTATAAAAAAACAATCAGACGTCCCCTCAGAACAACAGGGCTCCTGGACAGCGGGGCTCCAGCTGAAGTAAGCCACGCATTTTCTAATAGGTTACTCAAGGCACGTACATCAACCTGAACCCGTACATGCTTGCATACAAGTTATTACAAAACTATCCTGCACAAGGAAGTAGCCTGATTCAATGAGAAACAAAAAACATTTGGTTATACATCTTGTTAAGTCGTATCTACCATGTCAACATACTATTATAGTCGGTTGCAGTTTTGTTATCAATACACATAGTCTGTGAACTATTACAGCTATACCTGCAAAATGAAAACTAACATATAACTTCTTGTAATTTGTTTACAGACCTAACAAGAGACCTGACAGAAAAATTACATATCTCAAAAGCACTTTTTTTTCTTCTTCTGCAAATGCAAGCTTATGTAATCGGTTTGTATGAAATGATTCGTGGTATGAAAATATTAAGATAGAACTATATGTACCATAACTGAATGTTTAATCATCACAGGGGCTGCCATTAGTGCCAATGTGATGACACAAGTACTTTCACACACATATTTTATTGCTAAAACTCATAAAAGTCACAGCAAGAGAGAAATATGCTAATTAATATAAATTAGGTGGTACCAAATTTCTCTATCACATTTTATAGTACTCCCTTGGTCAATATTCACTTTGAAAAATTAATTCTGTGTAGAAATAGTCTGATGTGCTTTGGGATAAAATATTATGATTTATCATTTTCATAAAATCACCTGTGCAGCGACTCAAAAAATGGCCTCTGAGTTACTAATAACAGCACCTTAAAATCTGGAAAGCTGTTATTGTTCGTGCAGTCAGTCCTATCTATACCGACAATATGTACACAGTTCTGGCTGGGTAGTTTTCACTGGATTGAATTTAATGTAACCCAAATGGGCGCGGCAGTTCCAAGTGCTGTCACGGTATCTAATTAGGCTTGCTATCAAATCACAGCGTCTTTATATTCTAAGACTCTCAAAACATGTATATAGTTGCAAATGTAAAAAGAGAGAATCTGTCCCAAAACAGACTATGTATATATACCTGTAAATATTTACACGGAACATAACCGATGGCGTTATCCTTTAGGGAACGAGCACCCCACCAATCTGTCTGTTTGTGACAGTCAAAAATTTCAAACTTGTCTCCCTTCTGAAATGACAAAATATTCTGAGACCCCTCAGTATCCGGGGGAACGAAGTCCGAAACCGCACGGTATATTTCCATTTTGGCTGTCCCCTGCGCTGTCAAGTAGACATGCTACGTCGAACCGGCGATTGTATTCTCGCGGGACGATGACAGGCTTTCATCAACAAAGAATGATATAATCCGGAAACAGGTGTTCAGTAAGAGTTATCTTCCCCTCATTCGCAGGGTCATAGGGCAAAAAAAATCGTATCAGGTCGGATATTTCCGTTGACATGACAAAAAAATAAATGGTCATTTCCAGACGCATTTTCATTATGATATTCTTCATCTACTCATTATGTTAGTGTAGGCTAGTATTATGCTTTTGGGGTTGTTTTCGTATTAATAAATAGTGTCTAATATTATTCAAACAGTAAAAGTTGAACTCGGAACCAATGACATGAAATATGAATGGTATCATTAGCTGAAAAAAATGTCACCAAAGGATTTTATATCAAATTATCAACTCGAAATAGAACAATTCTGGGCTTTGATTATTTAAACTGTATGCATGCTCATCGACTGGTTATTTGTTAAACGTATCAAAGCACCCAAGTCCAATAAACATCATTGTGTTGTTCACGGGGATTTCACAGAGCTTACAATTGTGTAACACAACACTAAACTCCTACACAGATCAGTTGCGCCAGGGAGACTATATAAGGTGTTGTAGAGTATCCCTGGTTGCGCTAAACACACAAACAAATCTGAAAGAAGAAGTGAAATCTTTAATTACGATAAGAATATATTGTTTGGTTTACCTTTCTCGTTTAGCTTCAAATTTAATAATACAGCCATCAAATCTACCATTGAAACATCTAACTTGAACGCTTTAGGTTTCTATCTGCCCATTAAGCTGTTTAAAGCGCTGATTATCCTGGCATCAAATCACAACACAGCGATTAGGTACTCTAAAGCTTATTAAGTAAGGATACTGTTAGTTGCAAATCTGTGTCTACATGTGTCTCCTTGTGTGCGTCTTATATAAACACATTGATCATAAACAGTTAATCATCCATACTATTTTGTCATCAGTTCCATATACAAATTGTGGATGCGACTCAAAGATTTTTAATAAAATAGATACCTTCTGCCCTAGTTGACCACGAATAAAAAAAGCGATCGTAAAATCACCACGCTTGAAGATGTACATTTCAGCCTGTACCACGACTGATGCTGCTGGCCTAGTTGTGCAGAGTTATGTCCCTTGGTGTGCTCGACCGATTTGATCGTGCTTTCAAATCCACATTTACTCTGATGGTGTTTCATGGTGTGTCGCGAATGTACACCTACAACTCCACTATGAAGATGACACCCAGTGTTATCACCGAAATACTGGCCAAAGTGGCCAAAGTCACTCACTCACTCGCGTACGCACGCACGCACGCACGCACGCACGCACGCACGCACTCACTCACTCACTCACTCATATGTGTTCGAGATTACAGACTAACGGGAAAGCACCTAACTTCCACTTTGCAATGTACATTTTGCATGATAATTGATGTGCAACAGATATATATTCAAATTCACAAAGAATGTATTTAGTTAACGGAAAGTAATCTTCATCACAACAGGCACCACCTGTTTGTCCGTTTTGTCGGGGTTTTTTTTTAATATCTCGTTCTGGGATACACCGTATCTGACAGCCTCTCGAGTAGTAATCTGTATTTCTTATTTGACTGACTGACTGACGGAGTTTACTTTTACGCCGCAACATTCCAGCAATATCAGGTCGGTTACACATTTGAGATAAGTGGTATCAAACATACACGTGTGAGATCGAATATCAGGTTCGTGATTGGCTCCCCCTTGATTATACTCCGTCACACTCTTGCCACGCATACTGCAGTTCAATGTGTACAGTAGTTGGCCATAACTGAGTCATCATTAGTGAAATTCCCATAGACTTGCATGTTAATTAATTCTTGCGAAAGTAATTTTCATAAATTTAGTTTCGGTCGAATTGCTTTCAATACTTATCTACCAGCTGGGAAATCATCTCAGCTACATACACATAATTTCCATTCAATTTTCCGATGATTATTAAGAAAACTGCAACTATCTAAACAACATATATCAGACATACCAATCAGGTTTAACATGGATATCATTCTATGGGATCGATTAAAATTAAGTTGTACTTATAATATGGTGCTTAATCAGGTGTCATTCGATAACTAATCAACGGAAAGATGAAAGAAAATTATGTACACGTAGCTAAAGATGATTTCCAAGATTTTTGCAAAATATCAAAATAAAATGACTTCTACTCAATTTATGTAAATTATACTTTCAACAGTTAATTAACATGCAAGGCTATGGAAATTTCATTAATGATGACTCACTTATGGCCAAGTACTGTACATTGTCTCCATTTGTACTGTACATGTTCTTTCAAACAATCGTCGCCTATAACCACTGAATTTGTTGACGCAATACTTGAATAAGACTAACAATGACATTTTCTCAGGCTCGTTTACAAGTCTTACACGAAGAATATGATTGAATGAAATCGTCAACATTTTCTCTCTCCGATGAAAACAAGTCATAACGGACAAGATATCCAGTAAACAAATTATTTTTTATAACGGTAGATCTATTCACATTATTTGTCATGTGCTAATCGCTTTAATAGCTCAAACCCGAATTCATATTTTTTATCTTAAAACATCTACCCGTTTATTGAAAAACAAGCAAAAGTATCAGCAACTGCATATTATCAAAATACATATACATGTTTTCACGATTTATGTACATACACATTTCGTTTCGCTGACGAGTTGCAACTTTCAGTCAACCATTGTTTACGTTTTACCAAGCAGCATGACGGAAGTGCTTTACATACGGTAAATACTGTCGAGTTTATTGACCGCTTGTTAGTGGCATTGAATGGAGACTGCCGTGACAGTCGTGTCTGTCAGATCGAACGGTTCAGCGCAGCAACGCTCTCTCGGGAGAACTCAAGTATTGACTGATTGGTGCTGTAGGATGCTGTCAAAGTAAACGAGTCTCAACATTATCTGATCACCAACACAGCCCGGCAACACGGGAGGAACGATACACGCGTGATCCTGGCCAAGACAAGCTTACTAATCAGGCTAACAGAGTCTTTTTCACCTTTCCAGTTCTGATCTGATTGGGAAGATGACACCGAAAGCACGATGGCTTTCACCTGGTAAGTACAATGCTCATTATATGGAGGAACAACATCGATCTGAACTTTCATGTAAATCTGTAAATCCAAGAGATATTTTTTTCATGGCTTGACACTGTAATTTGTCAGTTAGGTTTTTTCTTCAGAGATTAACAGAGTATGCAGATTATCAAGAAAAATGTGTTGCTTTGCTCACTGCGTATCTATAGTTCAACAAGATTATATGCTCTGTAAACATTGCCAAGCCATTCAAATATTGATAGGGAACATGAACATGAGCATAATTGTCCAAGATATTTTTATGGATTAAACTTCTTTTTTAACTTCTCTCACAACGTTTCGAGACCATTCCAGGTCTCGAAACGTTGTGAGAGAAATTAAAAAAGAAGTTTAATCCATAAAAATATCTTGGACATCAATGTACAACTTCTAAATGCCACTGAAAGACATGATCATAATTCATGATTAATTTAGTGATCTCTGACATGCTGGCAAGGTTATCTAATTAACATGTGCTATGCTATCACTACCATATCTCAGATACCTTACATACAATGACAATAGGGATACCACTAAGATTGTTTTAAGCAATCTCTTAATTCTCTGAATATTTTGGGAAAGGTGTTGTAGAACTTGGATAATTTGCTGGACCTCAATTACCGTCAACCCAAAATAGTCTTAATTGTGATCAAAACAGTAGTTTGTATCATGTTGTATTGTTAAGGAAACAATAATCCACTGTGTCGATTCGAATTTGACTTTCCCCGTGCGAATTGTTGGAAAGAATAAGACCCTGTGCCTTTGCTTAAACTGGCTTATAAGTAGGAGTTATAAGTTATATATGGTTCTTATAGGAAAAGATAACTCTTGACTGATTTGCTCACATCCTCGACCACTGGTTGCCTGGTGTAGATGTGGCTATACATACACATTGTTACCATTCACACATGTTGGATCACAACTGATGCTTAGGGCATGTTTGCTATATTACTGTGAGATTATATTGTGAGTTCTTCTGACTTTGAATTTTATGTACATGACTAGGAGCTTTTGGACTGAAATGTTTGATACAGTCTGGTTGCCAATTGTCTCTATGGTAAATATCTATGTGTTAAAGATCAGTAAATATATGTGAGCAAATCTTCCATGTGGTAAATATCTGGGTGTTTATTTACCAGCTGATGAATATTGGTGTTAAGGATGAAGATGGTAAATATCAGTGACTGAATTGTCCAGGTGGTAAATATCTGGATGTTTATTAAGTAACTAATGTAGTAGTATATACAATGGGGGTTCTGGATCACTTTCAACCAAAGCCTCTGCAAAGCCTTATTTCACAAGTAAGGCTTTGGTCGGACCCTTAGCTCTTGCTACCATTACCCCTACTACAAAAGTTGGGGGATGCGAACGCACCTCCTAGCCGCGCTACCGGGGGCATGGCTGGAGTGTGTTGGTATCCTGGGATTGCACCATCCAATACTGGGCTGCGTCTAACGTGCCGCTATGGCACTATTGTGCCGCTATGGCACTATTGTGCCGCTATACCATGTTTACCTCGATGAAACAGTTTAATGTGAATCGCCTATGATCTCTTTGGTGTTTGTAATAAAGGCTTGCCGGGCTTTTTTCACCCCTTGTTCTATGTACTTTTTCTCGCCCTCGCTGATAGTAGACTTACGAGACTTGGATCGAATCTCTTGTTTCATTTTGTTATATTTTGTGAGTTCAGAGAGTATTGAACTAAACTCATCCTCTGAGATCTTACTGTCAGTAAGTGCCGTGGAAATACGCTCACTTACTGTGTTCAGTTTTGCTTCGCCAGAACCCTGATCTCGCCGTGTTTCAATGCCTTACGATGCAGTCTCACGCGGATGCCAACTTAAGCACCAACCCTAACACCCCTGCCACCCCAGCTGTTATTTCAATGCCTAGCACTATAGGTGCAGCCACGATGGTAGCTAACAACCCAACACCTGCCGCCCCAGCCCCATGCTGGTTGCCATAAGGGAGCAGCGTCAGCTCCGATCCACTCGATATTGAAAGCTCTATGGTACTTTTACATAGTGCTTTACGTGTGTCGCGGTCTTGTTCTAGTTGACGTTTCACATCACATAACTGCCTCTCAAGCGGAACCCGTCTTCGGTTTCCAGGGTCTTCGCTACTTCCTCTACGACTGGGTATAGCCCCATTCTCTGCGTGCCTATAATATATCTGGGGAAATATTTTTAATTGGGTATCAGTTAATAACCGATCAACGCATTTGAAGTTTATAAGGCCTACATCCTCAGATAGGTGAATAGTGGAAAGGTCAATAGGTAATCCTTGGCTACCTACCCTAAATATCTTGAGCTTATTAAGGGGCAGCAACCCCCACTCGAGTCCCCGTCGTGATAATGATATTACAATGGTAGTCAGGGTCAAAGCCAACATGACCAAGTTCTATGCTCACCCCAGATAAAAGGCCCAATGAGTACTTCATACGGACGCTTTTAAAAAAGAGTATTATGATTAATGTGGAGCCTGGGGCATAAACTTAGGAAATGGTAGGTCAGAGTATATCTTAAACGATAACTGTGCCGTGCCCTGGGTAGATCTAACATGTAACCAGGGTGATTTGGGATTTGGGAAATTCTAATTTGTTTATAGCCGTCGGGTTGAAACCCCCGAGCAAGATACCGCTGTTCTTAATTTCAGCGATAAACCTACCATCATGAAAAGACACGTAGGTGTGGTGAGGGTTATGTTGAGAAACCATTCGACTCCATAAAGTGGTTGTGTAGATTTCTCATAAAGTCGCCTGGCAGGCTCATCAGCATGTACACACCACCTATTAATTGTAGGACGTACAAGGCGCCTTCTTCGAACCAGGCTGATCGAATCCCTCTAGGTCCCTGAGTGTGAGTTTGGGCAGATGATCGGCCATTGCTGCCCCCCTATACACGTTGTCTTTTAAGTGTAGGATGTATGAGCCACCTTCCTCACCAGGCTGATCGAATCCCTCCATGTCCCCTAGGTCGCTAAGCGTAGTGTTGGGACGATGACTGGTCATTGCTATAATACTATTACGATATAATTTCCAACTGGTTTTCTGATAATAGTTCAGGGGTTAACTTCACCCCATGAAGTGTGTATGTTGTCAGGTAGGAAGATCTTGGTTAGTGATATAGTGTTTTCCACGATCACGGTGACACCCTGCAGACTGGTGTTGGAGCGACACCCACCGCACGTAAACTGTGCAAACGTGATACTGGTGTCGTTTCACCCACCCAAGTTTGATCCCTTCACGATCTCGACATCATTCCCCGATGGTTCCCCTAGGTAGACTTTGATGATCAGTGTTGAGTTCGCCGGTAGACTCTCTAGTATCCTGACCACGCCTTCAAATTCAGACACCAACTGCAATGTCACGCGTTTTGCATGCCCGCTTTACTCGATAGCATGTGGGCTGCCATACTGGCGACTGGGCTGATGACTACGCCACGCCTCTGAGTCGGGACGTAAGCCAACGAGCAGGGTTCCGTTGTTAACGACTTTGTTTAGGTGGTTGTCTTTGTTATCCGTGAACACATAGGGGAGCCGAGCCTAATATTGAGAAACCAGTCGTCTTTATCTGGTAACAACACCCACTTGTCATCTTCGGTGAAGACGAAATTATATGGCCTGTTTCGGGCGACGGTAGTGCTCTCAACATCGTCTAAGTCGAACAGTTTGCCCCGAACGATGGGTATATTATCCAATTATCATTACCGGTGGTGACTAGGGTGTACTTAGTGTTGACTACCGGCTCTTGAGGTATCTACTATATCACCTAGGGCTCCACGGAGGGGACTTCAACGTTTGTAAATGTTGTTTTCAGTTGCAAGCATGCACAATTTACCATCTACTCGGGAGCGCCGAAACCGGTGGTGTCCCTCGAGGTCGGAGATCCCCACATTGACGATTTTTTCACCCCGGCCCTTGTGCTGGTCATTTTATGTGAAGCGTTAAGCTGAGGTATCCTATATTCACGGGATTATGATTTATATCTAACACCGATATTATCAGCTCAGGTATGTTGCCCTGAGTCAACCTCTTATACTGCAGCGGTGAAAACGACTTCGGTTCTACCGTCGCTGTATTTCTCCGTTTTCACCGCACGGCTCTCAGTATAGTGGAAGGGTGACCCCTTGAATGTTGTAACGTTGTGCTCACCTGACCTAGATGAATGTACAGCTCGGCACGGTACTAGGTCGGGTAACTTCGATGCCTGTGACGGTTGTTGTTGGTTTTATCTCGCCAGGTGACATACCGAGTGTCCTCGCCAATGGTCGGCCGAGCCTCAAGGAGTTTCTTCCGTTGTTGATTAACACCACTGTGCCGCTTTGAGTCGCTTCATCTTGAGTTCGCTCCCAGGGTTTGAAGACCTCATCGCTAGCGAAAGCACACGCTGTAGTAGCCGCCAGTTATCTGGCTGCGAGTTCCACTAACGAACAGCTTATTGTTGCTGGCGTTGATGTTAGTCCATTGCGGCGGTAGGTGATATCGCAGAGTGCTTAATTTCGAAGTTGACGGACGTATTATCGATCACGCGTCGCCAGCTGAACGGACTCACCGCCGTTATTCCTGGAAGTGTTATGTACATGTTAGAGTATATATGCTCATTATATAATAGTTTTAAAATGTATTCCCAAGGAGGAGCATCCCGCAAGGAGTGTCTTACTCCCCTGGAGTGTTTTACCCTAAACTGGACATAGATTTTCACCCATGAAGATCGCGGTTGCTGATGGGATGTATTTCAACGCCCAGCTTTTAGATGTGTTCAGCCTGTATAAATTTTCGTGACTAACGCTAAGGTAGTTCATGCTTGGTTCAACAACCCGATGCAGTTCTGGCAGAATCAACTCAACTTCGCCGTGTGGTGCGCTACAACGGGTGTGGTGTGACATTGACCGACACCGGCGTGGACCGCTGAGTCAGTCTGTGTTCAAGTTCCACGTGTACTACCAGGTCAGAGCGTATCCTTAAAGAAATCAGCCCCGCCCCACAGGACAATGCATGGAACCCATTAAACAACAAGTACGATAGGCGAGCCTACTGAACGTATTTGTAACGAATTCGAACTAAACCCGAAGACGGATTGGCGTTTGTCGGGCCGAACCACGGGTTGGGTATCCCCATCGCTCACCAAATGCCCCTTGTGGAAGCCAGCAAACTGCTGGTGAAAGATTGGGGATACAAGTCGTATCATCTCTTCACAACCAACGAGTGGGATGACCGTTACATGGCTTTCAATGCCAACAAGGAGTACAGAGTCTGGAGGTTTGATCAGGGGGGCAGCGGATGACTGGAAAAGTTTATGTTGGACACGCCGAAAAGGGTTTACTCGTGCGGCACTGAACGCTTAAACGACTCGATTCGAACGCGTGCGTGTGGGCGGTGTTGGGTGCGCAGACGCAAACGCGTTCCAGTATTATCGGTAAGGGGACTGCTTACGACGCTCAGAAACAGTTCGTTGTCAACGTAGAGGATGCTATCAATGCTCCAGTTGATCTCCCGAAAGTGCCATCAAACGCTACCAAGACGTGTTGGAATATGCCAGGTCGAAGTCGACTCACGGTTCGACGTGGGGTTGTACATGGCCCGGTGATATGCAACTGAGAGTAAAGTGGTGGGCTACAACAACGAAATAGTTGTAGCCACGGCGACCAAAAGTTGAACGCCAACCTCGATGTTAACGTCCCCCACGCCCCACCACCCACGACCGGTGAAACGGGTATAGTGGCGCCACCCCGAGCCTAGGGTTCAACCAACACCCCTGTGGGTGGCCCACAGCCTGAACACGCCCGCCGTCCAATCAGCAGCACATCGATCGTAAAACAGCCCTGGTGGTTGGTGGGGTAGCTTTGGGGCTTATTTGGTTAAAAATTTCTTAGCCGCCACGCATTACACCAAACCCACCATGGCGACAATGGCTGCCCACAGGTTTTGACTAAGCCACGTGGCAGTTTTAGCCAGAGCACCCAGCAGCCACGAGACGATGCTACCCAGGATGCCGGTAGGGCTTTCGCAGCCTTACCAGCAAGTTTAGCCAGGGCCTCCCCGAGTTTTTTTATCCACTCTTTGATACCACCTGTGGGGGCAGGCGTGGGGGTACCCCCACCGCCGCCGGCAGGCGTCAGTGACACCACCAGGGTTGATATGATGAAACCCAATGCAGTCAGAATGCTGGCGATGGTGATGCCTTGCTCCCGGAACAGTATCCGAATCCTGTCAGCTAGCGTGGTGTCTTCATTTAGGACTCGATCGATGGTTTCCCGTACTCTACTGATCTGTGATCGGAGGGCTTCCCGGTTAGAGGTAGCGGATTCCAACCGAGTCCGTCTCTCGTCTTCCAAGTTTTTTATTCTCTCCTCGATACGACGTTTCATATCACCATCTGCTTCGGTGAGTTTTATTTTCTCGCGAGCGATGTGCTCATCGATTTCGTTAAGTTTCCCCATGTTGTTCACGAGTTCTCCGCGTACATGTTTCAAGGCTTCGTCTAGGCCTCGCAGTTCCCTCAGGGGAAATTCGAGACCCGGCAAGGGTTTGTCATGGTACGTGGTCAATATTTTCTCGATACTGTCCGACGTTTCTTTAGCATCCCCAGTATTGGCCCTGGCTGCTTGCAGATCTTGGACGGCCTTCGGGGGAAGCTTTGGCCGGTCGCCGCCGTAATCTATGAAACCTAGTTCATCACGGATCAGCTGGCCCCATGGCGACTGGTGAGTGTTGACAAAGCATACGGCTTCCCGTCTTTTTTTATGATATCGACCCCCGGGTGAGCCTTCAATCGCAGCGTGCCCTTCTTATCGACGGTAAACTTGGCATAGTCCCTTCCCAACGGCTTGATGTTGTCTCTATTTTCAACTGCGTTGTAATAATCGTCGACAGCAGGCTGTACAAGTTCAGTACTTAAGGGGGTAGTGAATGAGGTGTCATCCTCGAATGCCTGGGCACTATCATCCCACATATCATCCATAGGTATGTACTCTGCCATTATTTAGTATTAAAATATATTTCATTTATATAACAATGTACGGTAGAAAACTAGATCCTTTCAGAAGATCAAGAGAGCCTCTAGGCGCCAGAGCCGTGTGCGCCAGTCGGTGACCATCACCAACAATCCCAGCAAGATAGACCAGAATCAAACTCTGCTGGTAAGATTCCCAAACCTTGGTGAGAATGACCTCATTGTACCAGGCACGGTTCGACTTGCGTTCAACCTCACGTTGACCTCCACCAACGACAAACGTGAGCTAGTGCGGAACGTAGGTCGAGCCATCATCAAGAAAACCACCATCAAGATCAGCGGTAACGAGGTGCTGAGCATCGACGACAGCGACGTGTTTCACTGCTACGGGGATCTCTGGAAAAGCGAGGGAGAACGCGTCAATGATGTGTACCAGGGCATCAGCAAATCAACCCGGTCGCGCATAGGGTATGCCTTCACGCAAGAACAGCTAGACAAGATCACGGACGGTGAAAAGGCCATCGCTCAAGCGTACGGGAACCGGTTCTGCGTGCCGCTCGACTTCGAGTTGCTCACGGGACACGCGCCGTTTTACCAGGCCGCGCTGGGTGATAGGCTTGAATACGAGCTAACGTTTAACGACTACAGCAAAGTAGTGCGTACGCCGAACGGTGATGAGGCCAGTTACGCCATAGACAACATCTCTCTGGAGTTCGACATGGTCACTAGCCCAGAGCTGGCCAGGCAGGTTCGAAGCCAGTACTCGGGGAAAATGGCCATCCTGTACGACCGCATACTGAGGCATAGATCAGTCGTACGAGATAAGAGCGACACTGTGTGGAATATCAACCTGAACGTGCCGGCGCGATCGATGAAAGGCATCCTGGTCGTCCCCGTGGAGGATTACGAGCCGTTCCGGAGGGACAGCGAGAAGTTTTTCAACCCCCGAGATTGAAAAGGTGGAAGTGACCATAGAGGGCGTGCCCAACCAGCTGTTCAGTCATGGTATGAGGCCATACCAGCAGTGGGATGAGATAAAAAAAGCTACCGAGCAAACAACATTACATAACCAAGGACCTGGACCTATCCTCCGTGAAGATCGGTGAATACCTGACCACCAAGTATGCCCTATGGTTGGACATGCGATCCACAGATGACGATAAACTGCACGGTAGCGGCCGTCGCATAGACAATGGCAGCGAGGGGATAACAATCCAGATTACCAAGAAGGCTCAACCTGCTGGTAAGTTGAAATTATATCTGTACGTTATTATGGACGCGCAACTTAATATAGACAATGGGAGATTCGTGCAAGCCATCTACTAGGCCACTGCCTGCCAGCAAGCTATTGCTACCCCGCGACCCACACTGCGCCATAGTGTGCGGGCAGACGGGCTGTGGGAAGACCGTTTTCGTGTTGGATATGTTGGAGGGGTACTACAGGGATGTGTTTGATAACATCGTTATCATGTGCCCTACTCTGAGCATGAATAAAACGTACACGGAAAGACCTTGGGTGATGACGGACCCGGACGTACACAAAGTCGACCCGGGAACACGCCTACAGGACTGGTTGAAAGCTCTTCACGAGAAATTTAAAGGGGAGTCTACACTGTTCATACTGGACGACTGCAGCGCTAATCGTGAGATAACAAAAAAGAGAGACATGCTATCGTACCTGGCCTTCTCCGGCCGACACGCAAATCACAGCGTATGGGTACTGACGCAGAAGTTCAACTCGGTGTTGAAAGACCTCAGGGAGCAGACGCGATGGGTGGCCTTATTTCACTGCAAGGACAGGGATTCGTTCGAAGAGTGTTTGAGAGAGAACGATGTGATGAGTAAATTAGAACGGGAACGGGTGAAGAAACAGCTCGCTGAAACTAAACACGCTAAGCTCGTGCTCAAGACCGACCAACCAGTAGCCTATAGGGTGTTTTAGCTTAGCAAAGCTTAGCAATGCTTAGCAAAGCTTAGCAAATGCTTAGTATAATGCTTAGCATTTAGTTATAGCTATGATATTTGAAGTGTTCGTCGTGTGCAACTTAACCTTTATTTCGCTGTGTTTTGCCTGCATCGGGTATTATATTGTTAAAACTAAAACTTACTTGTTACATTATAAGATGGAGTGTGAGGAATTGCTTGAACAATTGTTGGTACCCCAGTCACCCCAGGTGGATGATGATAAGCGAGAGAAACTGGTGGCGTTGGCTGTTGGTGGCAAAGCCAAACATTACTTTGGGGAGTACACTCCGGATAAAATTCACAAAATGACAGCCGAAGAAATCGATAAGCTGTACGCTAGATAACGAGTCCCGCTCGGGCAGAGATGACAAAGACAATAGGATCGGCTATGACCCAGATATACACTGGTATTTGCGTCATACTTCCTTCCCATTCCCCAGAGCCGTCGGCTTTACCTGTGGGAAGACCTTGAGAAAGACCCTTTTATCGAACACGCCTTGAGCTCTATTAGCTGCGAGCTGTACCACAAATATGGTATGTTGTTAGCCCCGGTGACGGCGGCAATTATCATGCAAAGCATTGTCAATTTGAGAGGAAAAATAATAATAATAGTATAGATGGATGCACAGGAGACACCACACCTGGAGGAAACCTCCAGGGAGGAGACCCCACAACTGGCGGAAACCCCAAAGTTGGGGGAAACAGTAACCAGGCAGAAGAATCCTAAGAGAGTAGCTGCCGGTAAAAAACGGTGGTGTAACCAACATAAAATTATCAGGGTGACTCACCCGGAGCGACTCTTGTTAGTTGTATGCGTAACTGCTGCCGTGGCTATCTCGTGGTTATATACACGACACAGGAATCCCAGGGAGGGAGACCCACACAGGAATCCTAAGGATTCGGTGAGGGAAACCCTCTCCCACAATTAGAGGTCGACCCGCATATCATGTTATAATTTAATATTTTATATCATATACATAATGTCTGAGGGGAAAACGTTAGTCAACGACGATACCACGCCACAGTGGTCGCCAGTCTAGCCGTAGGATACGCATTTCGGTTGACCAAACTGGTGCTTAAACAACCAACTATCAAGCTAGATTTCAACCTGCAGGATATGGGTATGCTCATAATGAACCTTGGTATGGCGATGGCTACAAAAGACATCCTAGTAAAACAAGGGATACTACCTGAAAATATTATGAAGTAAATATAGGATGACCACGATAGCTATGATGGTCGGTGGGGCGTTAGTGAATGCCCTGGCATTTTTTCGGGAGTAATTTCCTCTTCGAAACTCACGAGAGTCACACGCGGCTGAAATACAGGAAGAGAGAAGCGGCATGATCTCGCTATTGAGAAATTACAGGCTGCCCAATCCGAAGCACGCTAAAAAACGCCTCCAGAGGATCGATTACATTAACGAACAACTCAGGCGTGAAAACCATGCCATTCAAACATTCCATGATGTTGGACGACGAGCTTAAAGAATACTACTTATTAACTGGTAAACGGTTGCAACCACTCAATAAACCCACACTCGCTCAGTACTACACACCATCCAAGGGGCAAATGGACCGTGAACTGGGCTTCATAGCTGGGTATAGCAGCAGCGACATCGTTGGTTGCTTAAAACAATTAGACTAAATACCCATATAAGTATGCTAAACATGAGACCTGCTCCATACCGATGCGAATACATACTTATGGGGAAGACCGAGGCCTGTGGTAGGAAATGCAGGACTCAGGGGGTACTGTTGTTTCCACATGGGAAGCCCTAACTACGTGTGTTCTGTGTGTGGTATAGGGGTTAAAGGGCACTACTGTCTATGTAAAGCTCACGGGCTTAACGTAGTCAGACATCACCTCATCTACGAGAATAAAAAGGTCTACATAAAAGAGCGTGGCGACTTCTCAAGATAGCAGTGTAAGGCTACAGTGGCCCAATTAGAGATTATACACACCTACATTATAGCTATGTTTGTGGAAATTGAGCCCAGGGAAGGTTGCCTGAGAAGCTGGCAGATGGATGTGGGGAAAAGTATAGATATCAGTGTCCTCAAACCCATGATTATTAGGGAACTATATAAGGGGTGCTCGTTTACAATCATGGTAAAAGTAGGGTTTGATGTGCCATGGGCTGGGCACACTTGGAATTACTTTGATGGTGAGTAGATGTGCATGGGGATATAGATATACTTGTTGGGGACTCGTTGCAAGTAATACAAAACACCCTACTATGCTGCGCATATTCCGGGTGGGTTGAGGGAATAATCGATAAGGTGTATCTTGATTTTTTACCTTACGGTGGGCCAATTAGACATTGGTTCTCTTAGGTGTGTACGCAACTATGACCACTGTTGGTGAACTTAAGCGGGTCGCCAGGCAGAGGGGTGTAATTGGGTATTCTCGAATGCCCAAACCAGCATTGTTGAAATTACTAGGTTTAGAAGCCCCTCCTACGGTAAAACAATTAAAAACTCAAGCAAAACAGCTTGGATTCACGGGTTATTCAAACCTGGGGAGAGCCGGGTTAATCGCATTGTTATCACATGCCCCCCGTAGCAAAACCTCCCACTGTAAAACAATTGAAAGTTCAGGCACGTGATTTGGGGTTAGGGGGATATTCCCGAATGAGAAAGCCACAGCTTGTAGAACTGTTACGGCAGAATAGAGCTGTCGACCTACAGTTCGTGCGCACTGAGCGTGCTGTAGGCAACTATTTGAGAGGCTGGCGTATGCATGTTGATAGGAACATAGATATCGCAGATATCAAACCTCTGATAGCTGATAAGGTCAACCAGGAACTAACCAGTCTAGGAAGTATCAAATTTCAAATCACAGTTAAAATGTCACTCGATAAGCAGGTGGGGGGAGGTGTCACTGAGTACGTTCAGCCTTACTTCCCGGGGTAAACAAGAGGTCGTGACCCATATAGAGACCATTGACGCATCAATCGATACTAGTTTTCAGCAGATAAGAGAATACCTAGAACGCTACACACACTTGGGGTCCGGGTGGACTGTAGATAAAATCGATAATGTCTATCTAGACATAGCTAACTACGTGCCGTTCAGAGGCGGGTCATACCTAGATTTGACTCCCTACTATAGGAAAAAACATGCCATAGTCAACGTCAGGAATAGAGGAGACGATTGCTTGAGGTTAGCTATCAGGTCAGCCTTGTTTCCAGCTGACACTAATTCGAACAGGCCTTCTAGTTATCCCCAAGACGATGGGCTCAACTGGGATGGTATAGATGAACCCACCCCCATATCCCAGATAACTAAAATAGAAAAACAGAATAATCTAGCTATAAATGTCTTTGGGCACGAAGGTAACACAACAATAGTGCACAGGGTCAGCCCAGTGGTGGGGAAACGTGTTATCAATATATTCATGATCCAGCGAGGTGACAAGTATCACTACACATGGATAAAACACTTTAGCAGGCTGTTGTATGACCAATCGGCACACAGAGAAAAGACCCACTTCTGCGAACGGTGCCTACATGGCTTCACACACGAGCTGATTTATTAGAATCCCACGGGAGGATTGCCAAGGTGTGGGGCAGACGGCTATCACGAATGTCGACATGCCTAAAGAAGGTGACAATATCCTAAAATTCGGTAACCACAAGAACCAAATGTCTGTGCCTTATATCATATACGCCGACTTTGAAGCCTTGGTTAAACCAGTTGAGGCTGTTGGGGGTACCCCCACCACACTCAAAACACAGGAGCATGAAGCCTGTGGGTTTGGATACATTGTCGTCCGTTGTGATGGGGAAACGAAAGCTCCCGTAGTGTATAGGGGCCCTGACGCGGCTGAAAGGTTTCTAAAGTGTTTGCAGGAGGAAGAAAAAATTATTAGGAACGCACTGTATAGAGTCGGCTCCCCATGCGCGATGACCCAAGCCGACAGGCTAGCTCACGCCTGTAGCACTAACTGTATCCGCGTGTGTGACTCACCACTGAATGGTGATTGGTGAGAGATCACTGCCACGTAACCGGTAAGTATAGAGGCGCCGCCACAGCAGCGTGTAACCTCAAGCTTAGAATCATCCCTAAGACAATAAACATCCCGTGGTCTTTCACAACTTGAGAGGGTAACGACTCTCACTTAATCATGCAGGCCATCGCGAAAATCGATGGTAATATAACGCATCCCCAACAACATGGAGAGATACATCTCCTTCAGCTTAAACGCCTTAGGTTCATAGATTCAGTACAATTTCTATTGTCTTCATTAGACAGTCTGGTCAAGGCCAACGATACCTTCCCTATCACCGACCGATACACAGGCGCCGGAGACTAGACCCCTGCTTATGAGGAAGGGTGTGTACCCCTATGAGTACATGGATAGTTGGGCCAAGTTCGCGAGACCAGACTACCCCCATCAGAGAATTTTACAGCAATCTGACCGACTCAGCAATATCCCAAGACGATTACTCGCACGCGATTAACGTATGGAATAAACTAGGTTGTAAGAACCTGGGGGATTATCACGACCTGTACTTGAGGACAGATGTACTGCTGTTAGCCCGGCGTGTTTGAGACGCGTTTAGGCGGACATGTTTCAAGCAGTATAAACTCGACCCGTGATGGTATTACACCAGCCCAGGTCTGTCGTGGGATGCCTTGCTTAAAAAGACCGGAGTTAAGTTGGAATTGCTTACAGATTATGACATGCACCTATTCATTGAGAAAGGCTTGCGAGGTGGGATCTCCATGGCAACCAAGCGATACGCGAAAGCAAATAATCAATACGTTAAGGGCTATGACCCTAGCAAGCCAACCAATCACATTCTCTACCTCGGCGTAACAACCTGTATGGCTGGGCCATGAGCCAGTATCTACCCACAGGGGGTTGAATGGAAGCCACAGGAGGTCGATGTTATGAGCATCGCACCAGATTCGAATAAAGGTTATATCCTCGAGGTTGACTTGGAATACCCCAAGGCATTACACACATCACACAACAGCTACCCCCTGCCCCGAACGGCATGAGGGTTAACCCAGACTGGATGTCTGAGTACCAACATAACTTATTAGGTGGGCGGGTGGCAGACGTTGAAAACTCGTTCCCAACTTAATGAATAAGACCAAGTACATCGGATCGTTCACTATCGCGCAACCTACAGCTGTACCTGTCGTTGGGTATGAGGCTGACCAAAATACACAGGGTGCTCGTGTTCACCCAGAGCCCCTGGATGGAGCCTTACATCAGAATGAACACAGACCTCCAAAGCTTGCCACCAGTGACTTTGAGAAAAATCTCTATAAGCTCATGAACAACTCGGTGTTTGGTAAGACTATGGAGAACCTGAGGAAACGCAGCGTGACCGTGAAGCTGGTTCGGTCGAATGAGGAAGACAAGCTCAGGAGACTGATAGCCAGTCCGCATTCAACCGTAGCAAAATATTCACCGATGACCTAGTTGCCCTACACATGAAGAAAAGCCACATAAAATTCAACCGCCTGTTTACGTGGGGATGAGCATCCTCGATTTATCCAAACACCTGATGTACGACTTTTACTACAACGAGCTCAAGAAACAGTACGACGACAGGTGTGAAGTTCTGTACACTGACACGGATTCCCTGCTGATGGAGATTCGAACCGAGGACGGTAATGCGTTGACATGAAAAAACACCTCGATTTGTATGACACCAGCGACTACCCTAAGGGCCATGCCATACACAGTGCACGGTAAATAAAAGGTCCTAGGTAAGATGAAGGACGAAAGTGTGCTGGCACCCATAGCCGAAAGTACATAGGGTTGAGGCCTAAGATGTACTCCATACTGAAGGCCGACAATGGTGAAATCCGGAAGGCTAAGGGTGTTAAGAAGTATGTGGTGAAACAACACATCAAACACGCCAGATTCAAGGAAGCCCTGTTCAAGACCCGTACCTTTAGGCATAAAATGAACACACTTAGAAGTGATGGGCATAAGATATACGGACTGACTATAAACAAGACGTCCCTGTCGCGCCTATGGACACTAAACGTTGGATAGCTATTGATGGGATAAACACGCACGCGTATGGGCATGAGAAAATTGAACCAAGACATGTCACGAAACCAGAGAAAGTTTGAGGCTATTTACTACAGCCCGCGTGGGTACTGGAAAGGAGCTAGTGCTGTAGATAAGCTAGCTAAAATGGCTGAAAGTACCCCGAGGAGGCCAAAGCGTGGCTTGAAAAACAAGCCCTGTGGCAGATCTATTTACCGGCACCACGCCTTCGTGCCTAGAAGGAGGTTCGGTATTAACATACCTAATAGCGTTCACCAGGCAGACCTACTGTTCCTACCCCCCGACAAGAGGTACAAGTATGCCTTAACCGTAGTGGACGTAGCCAGTCGCTACAAGGAAGCCGAACCCTTGACCGCATGAAAAGATTCGCCCAGGTAGCCAGAGGATTCAACGCATATACAAACGCGCAGTCCGCTGACGTGGCCAACAGAGCTGCAAGTTGACCCCGGACGGGAGTTCATGGGTGACGGTCACAACTGCTAGCCAAACACGATACAAAGGTCAGGCGTGGTACGGCTGGAGCCCATCGCAGCCAAGCCATAGTTGAGAGATTTAATAGGACTTTGGCTGAGCTTATTCGGACATCAGTATGCGAGGAGATAGCAACCCCGGAAAACGATCGACTGAATGGGTCGTGAGGTTACCCAAGGTGGTGTCGGCAATCAACCATGAAGTCACCCGCTCACTGATAAGAAACCGCAGACGCTATCAAACTAAAATCAATAGTTGCAGAGCCGGCTGCTCCATTGCGTGGAAAAGAGAAACAGATACCAGATAGGGCCCTAGTGAGGTATCTATACCAGCCGGGGAACACGAGGGTGATAGCCGTAGTTTGAGCCACCGATCCTATATGGTCAGTCAAAACTTACAACATAGATAAAGTGGACATCAAAGCAGACGAGCCTAACTTGTACTACTTGAGGGATGGGCCAGGTAGGGGGTTTGTAAGAGCGGAATTATTGATCGTACCGTACGGTACAGTGTTACCTCCAGTCAACACGGCATAGCGGTGTCCCATTACTCCAGCCATGCCCCCGGTAGCGCGGCTAGGAGGTGCGTTCGCATCCCCCAACTTTTGTAGTAGGGGTAATGGTAGCAAGAGCTAAGGGTCCGACCAAAGCCTTACTTGTGAAATAAGGCTTTGCAGAGGCTTTGGTTGAAAGTGATCCAGAACCCCCATTGTATATACTACTAATGTATATTGGTGTTAAGGATCAGGATGGTAAATAACAGTGACTCAGTTGTCTAGCTGGTAAATATATGGGTGTTTTTTTCCTTTCCATTAAATATCTATGTCTTATGGTCCAGCATTGTAAATATCTGACTGACAATTGTGTATGTGGCAAATACCTGGGTTTTTATATATCAGGTGGTATTTATCTTGATGTGAATGGTCATACGTATTAAATATCTTGGTTCTAACTCAGGCACCAGTGAAGGTCCGGGTTAGAATGACCCATGCTTATCGTAAGAGGCAACTAACGGGATCGGTTGGTCAGGCTCGCTGACTTGGTTGACACATGTCATCGGTTCCCAATTGCGCAGATCGATGCTCATGCTGTTGATCACTGGATTGTCTGGTTCAGACTCTATTATTTACATATAGCTGGATTATTGCTGTCTGCGGTGTAAAACTAAACTCACTCACTCACTCACTCAAACTCAGGCAGAAGATGAGGTACTTATTATACACATGACAATATCTGGGTGGATTCTGAACAAGTAGTAATTTACACAGGCCTGAATTGAATACCTTCAAGAAATAAAATATGTCTCTTTTCCAACACATAACTAACGAGCATGGTGGTCAAGTAGCTTGTGTGTTTGCCTGGGTTCAGATCCTGTTTTGTTCATGGTGGTGGTGTTTAACCCCATTAAATCCAATGTTGTATTTTCAAGGCAGGGTGTTTAAGTTTGCAGTGGTCAATATATTTTTCAAACTGTTTGATGCCCAGATACAACCCATTTTATTATATGGATCGGAAGTGTGGGGATTCCAATGCTACAATTACTTGGAGAGATTACATCTTATGGCTTGCAAGAAGTTTTTATGTGTTGGATCCGCTACTCCAAATTGTATGGTTTACGGTGAATGCGGGAGATATCCGATGTATATTAATTCGCAAATACGATGCCTTAAATATTGGTTTAAGATTCTGTTAATGCATAAAAGTCGTCTACCAAAAATATCTTATAATATGATGGTTCATCTAGATAATATGGGTAAAATATCTTGGGCATCACATATTAGAAATCTTTTGTTTTCTCATGGATATGGGTTTGTATGGATAAGCCAGGGTGTTGGCGATGTCTTTATGTTTTAAAAAGAATTTTGTGATCAAGGGTTAAATAGGTTTCATCAGGAATGGCATTTCACTCTAGAAAGCAGCTCTCGTTACGAATGAATCTTTTATGAAGATTTACGTTACATGTATATCCCAGAACGTTATCTGTCGGAACCACCACTGATAGCTTTTACCAGTTTATTAACAACTAATAATGAATCCACCCTATGTAATCTAGCTCTCTATGTTAAATATGCATTTATTCGCCGTAACGAGCACTTACAGTTAACCATGTCTTAATGTATGTAACTCGCTTGTATAAGGGCCGGTGGCCTAAAATACAATAAACGATTGTCTTGTCTTGTCTTGTCAGTGGTCATTAGGGACAGATATCATATTAAAATGGAAAATACACACTGTCTCACAATATCTTTTGGCTGGTTACATGTATCAGGATAATTTTATACAAGTTTGACAGAGTGTTATGTGTCAAATATCTTATCAGAGTTTATGGAAATTTTGGCTTTCTCTATCATATAGTGACAGAAATACCTATATCGGATAAAAGTCAAAATGCTCGCATCCTCATTGCGACTGTCAATGATTTTTTATACTGTAATCACTTAACAGAAGTGATTTTGTACTTTCATAAATGACAATATTACGTTCGCATCATTTGATCAATATATTGGTCCTCATCACAGGGCACTAAGTTCAGTCCCAGGCCTGTAAGGCTTGTGTCTCTGTGTTCATCGTGTATATGCCAGTTGCTATGTGCTTATTATTTCCTTAGTGTTATGAACGCAAGACACAATGGCCAGTTATTGATTGAAACAGTGGACCCGACATCACTTGTGTGTGACAAGACTGGTTGACATTGAAAACCCACCTACACTGAAGACAGGCCCAACAATTTGAAGAATATCGTCATGTGATGTCATGTATCATATAAAATGTGGATCTCATGAAGAATGGCGTTGATGGCCTATGATGTCTGTAGGATTGATTATTATAATGAGATTAAGATCACATATGGAACCACATGTAGATCTGTGTACTTGGATAATAGACTTATATTGATGTTGGTGGATGAACCTGATTAGTTTGATAATTCTTCATTAGGCCAGATCAGTTTTATTTCTTGTTTTTCATAGTTTTGTCCTCAGAAAAACCTAAGAGCAGGAATGAAAAAAAATATTAAAAAAGTCACCAGTCAAAGTAATATTCCATTTATTTATTTTTTTTCTTATTCATAAAAGATACGAACAGCTGATCCGTAAAACGAGAAATAAAATTGGTCTGGCTTTTATGTTCCATACAGAATAATTTAGCGATATAACCTTTAGCTGCACTCTAGCAGTGTAAGGATAATTACAAGTTGTACCCTAGTAGTTTATTAATGTTAGCACTTTTTGTTCATTTATCTTTATGAAATATCACAAAATGAAATACTTGGATATGTACAATACAACAACAGAAAATATACTTTTAAAAAGCATAAGGATCATATTATTCGAAAAGTCAGTGGTCATGATGTGTATTGGGTTTCACAGATTGTACCCATGTGGGGAATGAACCTGGGTTTTCGTCATGGTAGGTGATTGCTTCCACCACTGGGCTACTTCACCTCCCCAACAAACAATGAAGTAATAACGGGATACATCGAGTGCAGGGAGGCTCACGGCAGAGATGGGACAATACATGTACTCGCCAACATACTCGAACTGACACTTTATAATGGTGGAATACCATTCCTAATGATAAGAGACAGATCTCTTTCATTTCCATTTTATGACAAATCAATATTGATTAGACATTTGTTGGCGTACAAGGATAGTGCAAACCATCATTTTCATTAGCTTTGATTATAAATATTCATAGGGTATTGTTGTTTTACTAGCCACTAAATACAATATTCAAACTATTGACTCAAGACATATTTAAACATTGTAATCTGAGGTTATAGAGGGTTTACATGGCAATGGAACAAGGGGTAAGATTTGTTTTACACAAACTTATGTGAAGAGAGGGAATGTATTTATGCCACTACTGAACTGTGTCACATTGACCTGTCAGTAGTTGAGAGTGGCACGATTGAACTGTGTCACATTGGCCTGTCAGTAATTGAGATGGGATGGTTGTGTCAGTTGGGTTGTGTGAGACATTGATTGAGCTGTGTCACATTGGTCTGTCAGTAATTGAGAGAGCATGATTGAACTGTGTCACATTGGCCTGTCTGTCAGTACATTGGCCTGTCAGTAATAGAGAGAGGCACAGTTGGGTTGTGTCACATTGGCCTGTCAGTAATTGAGAGTACGCCACGATTGAACTGTGTCACATTGGCCTGTCAGTAATTGAGAGCGGCACGATTGAACTGTGTCAGCTGGTGTCACATTTGCCTGTCATTTAGCTGTAATTGGTGAGATGCTGTGTCACATTGGCACAGTTGGGATTGTGTCACATTGGCCTGTCAGTAATTGAGAGTGCACGATTGAACTGTGTCACATTGGCCTGTCAGTAATTGAGAGTGGCACGATTGAACTGTGTCACATTGGCCTGTCAGTAATTGAGAGTCACATTGGTCTGTCGTAATTGAGAGAGTGTCACAGATTGTCTGTCATTGGTCTGTCAGTAATTGAGAGCGCACGATTGAACTGTGTCACATTGGCCTGTCAGTAATTGAGAGCGGCACGATTGAGCTGTGTCACATTGGTCTGTCAGTAATTGAGAGTGGCACGATTGAGCTGTGTCACATTGGTCTGTCAGTAATTGAGAGAGGCATGATTGAGCTGTGTCACATTGGTCTGTCAGTAGCTGAGAGTCAGTAATTGAGAGTGGCATGATTGAGCTGTGTCACATTGGTCTGTCAGTAATTGAGAGATTGGTCTGTGAAGTAATTGAGAGTGGCATGATTGTCACATTGGAGAAATTGAGAGTGGCATGATTGTGTCACATTGGTCTGTCAGTAATTGAGAGAGGCATGATTGAGCTGTGTCACATTGGTCTGTCAGTAATTGAGAGTGGCATGATTGAGCTGTGTCACATTGGTCTGTCAGTAATTGAGAGAGGCATGATTGAGCTGTGTCACATTGGTCTGTCAGTAATTGAGAGGGCATGATTGAGCTGTATCACATTGGTCTGTCAGTAATTGAGAGTGGCATGATTGAGCTGTGTCACATTGGTCTGTCAGTAATTGAGAGTGGCACGATTGAGCTGTGTCACATTGGTCTGTCAGTAATTGAGATGGGCCCAATTGAGCTGTGTCACATTGGCATGATTTGTCAGTAATTGAGAGTGCATGATTGACTGTGTCACATTGGTCTGTAATTGAGAGGGGCATGATTGAGCTGTGAAATTGAGAGTGGCACAATTGAGGCATGATTGATTGCTGTGTCACATTGGTCTGTCAGTAATTGAGAGGGGCATGATTGAGCTGTGTCACATTGGTCTATCAGAAATTGAGAGTGGCACAATTGAGCTGTATCACATTGGTCTGTCAGTAATTGAGAGTGGCATGATTGATCTGTGTCACATTGGTCTGTCAGTAATTGAGAGGGGCATGATTGAGCTGTATCACATTGGTCTGTCAGTAATTGAGAATGGCATCACATTGGTCTGTCAGTAATTGTCACATTGAGAGTCTGTCAGTAATTGAGAGAGTGGCATGGTTTGAGCTGTGTCACATTGGCCTGTCAGTAATTGCAGTTGAGAGCCTGGCATTGGTCACATTGCCTGTCAGTAATTGAGGGCATGATTGAGCTGTCACATTGGCCTGTCAGTAATTGAGAGGGGCATGGTTGAGCTCTGTCACATTGGACTGTCAGTAATTGAGAGGGGCACAATTGGTCTGAGTCACATTGGCCTGTCAGTAATTGAGAGGGGCACAGTTGGGCTGTGTCACATTGGCCTGTCAGTAATTGAGAGTGGCACGATTGGGCTATGTCACATTGGCCTGTCAGTATTTGAGAGTGGCACAATTTAGCTGTGTCACACTGGCCTGTCAGTAATTGAGAGTGACACAATTGGTCTGTGTCACATTGGCCTGTCAGTAATTGAGAGGGGCACAATTGAGCTGTATCACATTGGCCTGTCAGTAATTGAGAGGGGCACAATTGAGCTGTATCACATTGGCCTGTCAGTAATTGAAAGGGCATGATTGAAATATGTCATATCGGTTAGTTGGCTGTGGTGATTAGTATAATTGGTTTATTTGTGGGCTGTTGTGATTAGTACACTGCAACAAGAGTACAATGTGGTTATTAGTAGACTGTATGGATGCACCACCTTTTCTCTTTACAGGGCTCGATTTAGTGCTTTGTTACTTGCACTGGTGCAACCCAATTTTACAAAATACAACCTAGCTATGAGTCTATCTTGCACAAGGTGCAAGTCAATTGTTGAGAAATAAATCAACAATAAATCTAACATATGCATAATTATGCCAGCCCATTTTTCTTCTAAACTTTGAATAGCTATGGCAACGAAACATTGCTATTCATAAACACGTCTCGGCTATGACAGCTCTTGTAAACAGGGATCAGCTGTGTCTCAGTGTTGCTATGGTTTCATGGGTACTACATCACTGATTAAGGTTTATGTGCACCGAAACGTTTTAACACACTACGTTGCAACTGGAATTTGGCTGGTGCAAATAGGTCTTTATCTTAGGTTGCACCTGGTGCAAGTAAGTTAACATCTCTTAAATCGAGCCCTGCTTTATCACCACCTCTAAACACAACGCATGGGATTCACATGCACAACACACTAGCCCCATACACATGCATGGGGTGTCATTCTTGATTTTGACGTTTTTCACTTAATTTTGACAATCATCTCGCAGCACACAGTTGTTAGTGTTTGTTTCTAGATGGGTTTTTTTTGTTTGAAAGTGAAAATCGTACACATGCAAATTTCACGTAATACACCAATCACTATGGTCATAAGGAAGTGCAAGTGGTAATGCAAGTGGTGATGCATTCTCAAAACATTCATAGTTATCATCTCAACATTGATTGACTCTGATCTATCTCCCAATTTTTGTCAATCGTAAATTAAAAATGAAGTTCCCCTACTTTTTTTAAGAGTATATTTCCTATATCACCTCTTACTTCGTTTACAGATTCAAGGTAATGGGTAATGGTGCTTCGTCCAAAAATAAAAACACAGCAAATAGAAATTCAGGAACAGAGCGTAACCAAGCAACAACACCAAGAAGGGGAGGCAACTTCGAGGAAGTCCAGGTCCGGCAGGCGGACAATCACGTGACCCAGGACTACCGGGGAACGCCGCCACCGTCGACCAATCGACAGTCACCAAGTCATAACAATATGGCACAGAGAGATCAAGGGTCCAACCTGGCCAATGTAAGTATACAGAGACTGTGCCAGTCTGACCTGTGAGAAGCAGTTTCACAGAATATCATTGATAATTCGATTTCAAAGTTTTACAAAGATTATGCAGCAGATATGATATGAGACACAAAAAGTCTCAATTCCTGTTATTTTAGATTATTAATTTCATGGCATAACCGAGGTAACTTATAACAGGCCAATACACGGAAAGAGGCCTCAATGAAAAGTTCTATGTTATCATAGGCGGATCCAGAGGGGGGATGCAGGTGTGCGCAACCCCCCCTTTTGTCCTGAAAGTTTATTAAATGACCATTGAAACTCTGGTGAAAATGAAGTGTGCACCCTCTCTTTTCTCAATAGTGTGCACCCCCCCTTTCTCAAATAGCTGTATCCGCCCCTGGTTATAATGGTACATACAATGTTATATATATCTGAATATATACAAATAAGAAAATCTGATAATAGTAGTTTGATACAAAATTAAAAATATTTCCCACTTTGTGTGCATAAGACTTCATGTGACTGGGAGTATTGAGAAATTCCCCCTGAACTTAGAGAGGACCTGAGAACAACCAACCAGGATATGTCCCTCTGAGCTGTCAACCAATCAGAACTTAAAAGGAATCTTGAAAAAATGATATCAAGATCCTTGTTGATGAGATTAGCAGATCATAATACCGTAGTCATCATAATATGCACCCTTCTCCAATAACCCTAACCCCTGTCCAGATTCTAGATTGTTTAAAGTGAACTTTATAAGCTTCCCCCACAAAAACCGAATATTAACGTGACAGTCCGTATTTTCAAGTTATATAACAAATTTGTTTAAAAACACAGCGATGGCATGTACTGATATCAATACAGTCACTGTTTCATTAATGTTTAAACTGAATTTGTTTACTATGATCTCCAACAAGACATTAGGTCAGATGCTTATCTGGAGAGGGCTTTTCTAGGTTGGATAACTTGTGCCCAATCCTTTTCTTGAATGAATAAAATATGTTTAAAACAACACAAGACATTAAGCTTGCTGTTTACTGAGTTGACAAGAGGTGGTTATTATGGTAAATACGGCAGTATGAAACAAACTGTAATATAATATGATTTTCAGCCAGACCCACGATATAATGAGAGTTCTACACAACAAATGACATGGGAACCTAGGTACTTCCTCGTTGTCTCAAAGCCACATGGTATTATTGCCAACACTAATACCCTGGCAGTCAGGTTTTATCTCTGAAGCTGGGTTGTATAGGAGGTATTTCTTGCAAGAGTTTATGAACTGGATTCCCCAGTGCATGTCTATTCATATTCTCACACAAAAGGGCTGTGATACCCTTGAAGTGTTGCTTATAATCACTGGGCATGCTTAGAGATAATCAGATGTTATTGTTGAGTTCACATGTTGGTGGGGTGGCTAGGGGGAGCCCATTCTCTTCCCACAGAGGTTACTTGTCATATCTTCCTACGAACCTCTGTTCTACTACGGCCATATTTCCCGGTTCTCTTAAAATCCCCTAGTGGCAAAAAGTCGCAACACGAATTATCTCCCTTCTTTTTATCCAATCAGAACACGTGTTACGTCGACTTAGATCCAGCTTGACTAATACAAACAAATGTGGGGCCACAAATGTCTCTCATCAGCAGGGAATTGTGTTGATGTGACACACAAGACATTTAATGGCTAGCTTGTCCGTTGTCAACGAGGGCGATGGAGATGCCATTGATCCGCCATTACATGACTGAGTTCTGTCTAGAAGAAACGTTGCGCAACGCACAGGGGAAGAGGTTCTAGTTTTCCCAAAGCATACAGAAATTACCGAGGCCTTGCGAATGATCACTTTTGAAACAACGTCGCTGATTGCACAACTAAATCTGATTGCAACCAATGACGAACCCTGAACACTCGCACCATGAAAGGGCCGTATTAGAACAGAGGTTCGTAGGAAGATATGACAAGTAACCTCTGTGGGAAGAGAATGGGGGGAGCCTTGTGGTTAAAGCATTCTCTCGTCTCGTCGAAGACCTGTGTTCGTTTCTCCACAGGGGTACAATATGTGAAGCCCATTTCCGGTGTCCCCTGTTTTGATATTGCTCAAATAATGCTAGAAGCAATGTAAAACTAAACTCACTCACTCACTTTTTCTATTTTGAATTTATGGTTTTAAGCCAAGCAGGAAACGCAAGGCTATTTTGTTAGTCTTTTAAAATCAATTATTATAATCAATGTATTTTATTATGAAAAATTATATGTATGTGATATTATTGCTGGATTTAAGTACAAGGATTCACTTAAATTATTACCTCCCTTGGTACTGCCAGGATAAGGGTTTGAGTCTTGATTTGTCAGTGCCATTTAGATTTAATTAAAACGGCATACTGATGCAAAGTGAGTCTTTGTGTGCCAGCCCACTTTAAGCTGAGAATGTTGTTCGGATACACCAACCCACCAACCTGCTCACTCACCCTCACTCACCCTCACTCACTGAAGGTCAGGAACAACCAAAATGAGCTTAATTGTTCGAATTCAAATATTCTGTTTTGCTTGATGCAATTTGCATAAAACAGACAATTCACACAGGAAAAACTGCATTCTCATACCATGGAAACTGAGTGATAAACTGACAAGAGAAAGAAACTACATCTTTTGGTTGAGTTTATTGGATTGATTGATTTTCAGTTGAAAATATATTAAACATTAAAAATTGTATGTACATGTGCTATGTCAGCACTCACAAGATACTTCTTATTGACTTTGGTTTTGATTTTGAAGTTAAACTTTTGAAAACTAAAACAAACCTTTTCAAATAATAGAGAACTGTTGATGGGTATCCTTGATGTCTGTTGTTATAAAAATCAATAAATTTGCCTTTTTTTCTGCACAGATTTACATATCAAACCTTGAAGGGTTCATTGCAAATATATTTCAATATTTTCACTGAACAGATTTATATTTACACAATAACATCCCATGGATTATGTTTCATAAACTGTTGCATTAAGGAGTGATGGTTACATAGACACAATCAAATTTAACAACAATTCTTTCCATATACAGTCAAATCCCGATGAGTCGAATGCCGGTGTCTCGAATATTATGCATAACTCGAAGTACCTGTTGGTCCCGACCATTCGCTGTTATAGTTGTCATCATTTGAATACCGGTTACTCGAATTCGTCTCATAAATACACACGATAACTCGAGAAGAAAATTTGGTCCCATGAGATTCAAACAACAGCAATCTTGTACACATAAGCCGAAGTCAGACAATGAGAAGTTGATTGGTGTAGCAAACTGATCAAATTAACAAACCAGCGCAGCTCACACCTTTCCGCCACTGACGGGTGAGTTCAAAAGGCAGATTAGTGATTTTACGGAAATCACTGTCTGTGCTAATCAGACTGGAACTGATAAGGTGCCCCTATTAGTGACAGGGGAAGTCATTAGATAAACAAATGCTTAGGTGGAGGAATTAGGACTGGATCATCTTTTTTCTACCCTCATAGACATACCTATGTCTCGAATACATCGATAAGACGAATTTATTACTTGGTCCCCAGCGATTCGACTCATCGGGATTTGACTGTATTTATGAGTTATGTTTTACTTCTCACTTTGTGCAATGTTTGACATGCAGCGAGTGGGGAAACAGAGAACAGAGGTAAGAGATAATAACATTGTTTAATAACCATTGTACTATTGAATAAGAAGATATATTCCGTTGTGTGTTATCTGCAGATGATGCCTTTTTTAAATTAACAAATGAATCCAAAAACAAACACTTTCATTGTCATAAAATCAGTGATGTATTAAATGTCTTTGTGACAGCATATCAAGTAGTAAAGGAGTGTATGTATATACTGTGACATTTTTCAAAACCTGCCAGCCAGTCTGGATATTCTACATAAGAAATAACTTCCTGTTATTGGTGACCAAAGTGGTGATCTTTAAAGGTGTAACATCAGATCTGTGATTTAAAAAAGATGCCTTTAATTTTTATTTGAAACAAATGGTAAGCAAGGCGGTTGTTTTTTATATGTTTAAGATAGGTGTGAACTAAAGGGATACCCGAACTGGTCATCTGTTGAAGGAAATATGGAATCATCTTATGCATACATATAGTGCAAATTATTGAGGATGAATGTTTTGAAAGAAAAAAAAAAGTACCCTTCAAACAAAGAAACTTGACATGCTGTTTTGGAGTTTACTTACTGATTGCATAGAACTGATTCAAACATGACATCATTGCTCAGTTACAGTAAAATTACAAATTTCCAATACTTGATTATCCAGAAAGTGTTTTGTAAAATCACAGAGGGCTATCAAAGCCACTTGGTCAGAGGAAAATGTCAGTATCTGGTGTGACCACCATGAGCATCGATAACAGCTTGGCAGCGTGGCCCACAGAAGAAAGGAGATGCCGAATGCTGTCTTGAGGAATGTTGTCATACACTTGTTGAAGTGCTGTGTGCAGTTCTTGTAGTGTCTGAGGTGGCGGACTACGCTGGCGCAAGTGTCGATCAAGAATATCCCATAGATGTTCGATGGGGGACAAATCCGGTGATCGAGAAGGCCAAGCTAACAACTGAACATTGTTTTGCTGGAGGAAGACCTGTCAAACACGTGCAACGTGAGGTCGAGCTTTGTCATGCTCCAAAGATCACGCTGATGTAGCGAACAACGTGACGTTGAACTGGTCTTCTGGCAAAAAGTCTGGCTTTCCATAGCCAATTGCACACTGTCTGGTCAGGGATTCGGAGCAGTCCAGGGATTTGGATTGTTGTGGATGATGCGACCACGGTGTTTGAACGAAAATGTCTCAGTCGGATGTAGCGATCCTGGGCGGCGGTAGTAACTCTAGGTCGACCTGACCTGGGTCTGTCATTAACACTTCCAGTAGTTTTGTATCAGGTCCATAGGTTTGAGATGGTCTGTCTGAACACGCTGAAGTGCCTTGCCACATCATGCTGCGATGTCCGTCCTTGTAAACAGCCGATGGCGTTGTGTCATTGAGTTTCTGTCAGTCTTTTCATTCTCTTGTCATCTATAGTGGCTTAAAGCAATGCACGTGGCGTACCATTGATGTGGCTTTTTAAAGGCTCAGGGTGATACACAATTTCATGATGCTCGTGCATTTCATGTAGGGTACCTTTTAGCGATTCACTACAGACATGAGTGTAACGTTACATTTTTGTTAAACGCTTCTTTTTTTCAAACGTTTTGTCATCGGCAACCATTCCCGCACATGCTGGGATTCATCATGGATTGGTTTGTGTCAGATACTTTCCTAAAATTCAAATTTGTCCTATGTCAAGTTTATTTTTTTGAAGAGTATATGACATAAGCTTTTCTTACTATAATAGTGTCTTTACACAAACCATTAACAGAAAGTAACAACTCAATACCACCAATCTGATCTTACAGCTTTAAAGCATGGTACAGTGTTAGAATTGTTGTCTTGTTATAGTTTAATGTCACACACACAAGCAATATTATTAAGCTTATATATGCTACCAGTAATATTTAATTGTGATATACAATAAACAGGCTCACAAGACTTCTCAGAAAGCCTTGGAAATAAATGAGGTAAGGTAACCTCTAAGATCCCCTTTTTTCTTTTAGAATTCTGTGGCAGACATTTCATTCATGGATGTTTTGTTCACCCGGGTCACAGATCTGGCTGACATTATTGCACATCGTTCTGTCCACAGTTATTAAACTTACTTGTAGTTTCTACTTAAACATCTGCCCAAATATAGCAGGAACAATGATCATAGTGATGTTAGACCAGACTCTGGCTTTGGAAAGGCCTATTGAAATAAAAGTGAAAATAAATTGCAAATTCAATTTGTTATATATCTAGTTATTTATATATTTATTCAATCTTGTACAATGTGTGGCTGGAAGGGTGAATGCAAAAAACATGCCATGCAATAATATAATGCGGCCTAAAGGGTATAGATTCAATAATATAATGTGGCCTAAAGGGTATAGATTCAATAATATAATGTGGCCTAAAGGGTATAGATTCAATAATATAATGTGGCCTAAAGGGTATAGATTCAATAATATAATGTGGCCTAAAGGGTATAGATTCAATAATATAATGTGGCCTAAAGGGTATAGAGTTAGTTTCTCACTCCATACAATAACACTTAAAGCCCGAGTACCTTTTATAAGTGATTGGTTTCCTTATTCTGTTTTGATGGTAGTATAATATGACTTGTCTTCACTTCAAAATTGAACATATATTGTCAGTTTGTATTGTCTTGAAACTTCCACCAGATACTATGTTTGTGTTTTAGCATGGGATATTGTATCTTTGGTCTCACAGATATTACCAGTAGATGCATAACCATGGCTCCTGTGTCAGGGTGCATACAAAACAAGGAATGATGACTCTTTGGCACTTAGACATAATAAGGGAATTCAAATGATGTTTTTTACCAATTCTAAAAGAAATAACAATATGTTCAAATGCCATGGAAAAAGGTGAGCTACAGACCCTGTGTTTGTTATGTTTTTACCTCTGAACCACACCTTCCATATGTTTTATGAGTGCCACCTTCCCATACTTCCACACATGTACCTGTGCATCTCTCCGATTGTTTCTTATTATACATATATCCATGCTGTTGCATTTTTAAACTAATTTTTAAAGTGCCCATACCTGAGTTCTTTTAAACTCTATTCATTATCATAAACAATGCACACTTCAAGCAGTGCACTTGCATCATTATATCATATGTTTTCCCATATATGTACTAGAATTATCTTCTAAGCACAAATTCGGTTCACCTGTGTCTTGGATTGTCACACCATGTACAGCTGTGTCTGATATTGTCACACCATGTACAGCTGTGTCTGATATTGTCACACCATGTACAGCTGTGTCTGATATTGTCACACCATGTACAGCTGTGTCTGATATTGTCACACCATGTACAGCTGTGTCTGATATTGTCACACCATGTACAGCTGTGTCTGATATTGTCACACCATGTACAGCTGTGTCTGATATTGTCACACCATGTACAGCTGTGTCTGATATTGTCACACCATGTACAGCTGTGTCTGATATTGTCACACCATGTACAGCTGTGTCTGATATTGTCACACCATGTACAATTGTGTCTGATATTGTCACACCTCTAAGTGTATGGTCGTCCAGGTGTACAAGGCACACTGAATTATCAAATGGTTATGATTGGCATATATGGTACTCTTGTGACCTTGATTATTATACATGGTACATGTGTCTCTCTTGGGGTACACTGTTTGTCTCTGTATCCTGTATGTACCATGCTACCATATAAAATTATATTTCATCTGTAATATTTGGAAACATCAAAATAATATTTTGTGTACCATCTAACAGTTGTGTACCAGAATATTTGTGTTATTTGTAGCCATGACATTTATATCTTAATATTTTAGTTTGTTTTCTTGATGCTTTCATGGCAATATTTATATATATATGTCCTTTAATTATAATATTATAATTCCTGAATTGATATTTTCTAACATGCAAGAAATATCTCTAAAATTCCAAGTTTTCTGTTTATAGTTTGTGATGCACTTTTAGCCTGGTTTTACATTCTGTATGTAGATGATGTGTACTTCTGGTTTGATTTCCAATATCCTCCTATACTGATTGTTTACTTTTGTCTCCTTTATGGATTTGTTTGTATTTTGTTGCTATGGCGACAAGAGGTATTATACAACGCATGTGCCATCTTCTGTGTCTCTGCTGTTTGTGTGGTCTCCACTGACTAAACCAAATATGGAATAATATGACAGGGGACCGTGTCAAAACTCTATCAGAACCTATTTACTTTGCAGCAACCCATTCCTTTGACTTTACTAAACGCGTTTATTTGTGGGTGTCAATAATAATCTGATATGGGTATGTCCAGACTATTTCACAAGTAACAGCAGCGACAAATTGAACTTCCTACAGCTGCTATAAGCGTAAAAATATCCCACCTTGCTGTTGGCAGTGTCTTTCTAAACGACCTGAAGTGAAGTTATTCTTGTGATGTCCACATTTGTAACACATGATTCTGATCTTGAAGGCCTGGATATATCCAACATTTGACCTGTTTATGCCATACTTATATGTTTGTAATATTTAACTATACCTGACCATATCTGACTTCATTGCACCAACCGGTCTTGTTATACCACGACAGCATGACAGACAGTCTTGTTATACCTGACTCCATGACAAATTTTGTTGTTGTACTGACTCAGTGACAACCAATCTTGTTATACCTGACTGCATGACAACCAATCTTGTAATACCCGACTACATGACAACCAATCTTGTTATATCATACTGCATGACAACTGTACTTGTTATACCTGACTGCATGACAGCCAATCCTGTTATATCTGACTGTATGACAAACAGTATTGTTATGCCCGACTGCATGACAACAAATTATGTTATACCTCACTCCATGACAACCAATCTTGTTGTACCTGACTGCATGACAACCAGTCTTGCTATACCCGACTGCATGTCAACCAATTTTGTTATACCTGACTCCATGACAACCAATATTGTTATACCTGACTCCATGACAACCAGTCTTGCTATACCTGACTGCATGACAACCAGTCTCGTTATACCCGACTGCATGGCAACCAATCTTGTTATACCTTACTGCTTCACAACCAATATTGCTTTACCTGACTGCATAACAGCTTACTTTGTTACACCTGACTGAACAATTTTCATTAATGAATCATTTTTTTATGTCCAAAGTATGTTTTAATTGTGATGTCCCAAAAAAGAAATTCAAAAAGATTATTGTCTGCATCTGTAAGAGGAGTAATTAATTTTGAAAAAGTGACTCATACACTGTGAATAACCTATATTTTTTTCCCCATGCAACATTACAGAGGAACCCCCAGGTAAGAAACTACTCCTGCTAATTAATATAACTGTTATATCCTAAATCAATTGTCATTATTCTTTGATGTTTTCTGTTTGTGTGCACTTTACCACACACAGGTATTGTTCTCAGAACTATTGTCCCTGGAGTTGAAAACCTGAGTCAACTGTTTAATTTATCTCCGACCAACACACTAACACATGCACATTAATTCTCCCAGTAACCATGATGTGGTGTTCCTGGTTTACACATCAGCACATCACATTGCCACATCAGCACATCACATTGCCACATCACCACATTGCCACATCACCATATCACCACATCACCAAATCACATGTCACCACATCACATGTCAGCACATCACCACATCACATGTCAGCACATTGCCACACCACCATGTCACCACATTGCCACATCACCATGTCACCACACTGCCACATCATGTCACCACACTGCCACATCACCATGTCACCACATTGCCACATCACCATGTCACCACACTGCCTCATCATGTCACCACACTGCCACATCATGTCACCACATCACCACACCACCATGTCACCACATTGCCACATCACCACATCACATGTCACCACATCAGGGTTAGGGTCACCACATAGCCACATCACCATGTCACCACGTCACCATGTCACAACATCACCATGTCACCACATCAGGGTTAGTGTCACCACATTGCCACATCACCATCTCACCACATCACCATGTCACCACACAGCCACATCACCACATAGCCACATCACCATGTCACCACATCAGGGTTAGGGTCACCACATTGCCACATCACCATGTCACAACATCACCATGTCACCACATCACACGTCACCACATCAGGGTTAGGGTCACCACATAGCCACATCACCATGTCACAACATCACCATGTCACCACATCACATGTCACCACATCAGGGTTAGGGTCACCACATAGCCACATCACCATCTCACCACATCACCATGTCACAACATCACCATCTCACCATGTCACCACATTGCCATATCACCATGTCACCACATTGCCACATCAAATGTCACCACATTGCCACATCACCATGTCACAACATTGCCACATCAAATGTCACAACATTGCCACATCACATGTCACAACATTGCCACATCATCATGTCACCACATTGCAACATCATCATGTCACCACATCACCATGTCACCACATAGCCACATCACCATGTCACCACATCACCATGTCACCACATAGCCACATCACCATGTCACCACATTGCCACATCACCATGTCACCACATAGCCACATCACCACATAGACACATCACCATGTCACCACATTGCCACATCACCATGTCACCACATCACCGTCTCACAACATTGCCATATCACCATGTCACCACATAGCCACATCACCATGTCACAACATCACCATGTCACCACATCACATGTCACCACATCAGGGTTAGGGTCACCACATAGCCACATCACCATGTCACCACATCACCATGTCACCACATAGCCACATCACCACATAGCCACATCACCATGTCACCACATTGCCACATCACATGTCACAACATTGCCACATCACATGTCACAACATTGCCACATCTCTATCTCACAACATCACCCTGTCACAACATTGCCATGTCACCATGTCACCACATAGCCATATCACCATGTCACCACATAGCCGAATCACATGTCACCACATTGCCACATCACCATGTCACCACATCACCATGTCACCACATTGCAACATCACCATGTCACAACATCACCATGTCACAACATCACCATGTCACCATGTCACCACATAGCCATATCACAATGTCACCACATAGCCATGTCACCACATCACCATGTCACAACATTGCCACATCACCATGTCACAACATTGCCACATCACCACATCACCATGTCACCACATTGCAACATCACCATGTCACAACATTGCCACATCACCATGCCACAACATTGCAACTTCACCATGTCACCACATTGCAACATCACCATGTCACCACATCACCATGTCACCACATCACCATGTCACCACATCACCATGTCACAACATCACCATGTCACCACATCACCATGTCACCACATAGCCATATCACCATGTCACCACATCACCATGTCACCACATAGCCATATCACCATGTCACCACATCACCATGTCACCACATCACCATGTCACAACATTGCCACATCACCATGTCACCACATTGCAACATCACCATCTCACAACATTGCCACATCACCATGTCACCACATTGCAACATCACCATCTCACAACATTGCCATATCACCATGTCACAACATTGCCACATCACCATGTCACCACATTGCAACATCACCATCTCACAACATTGCCATATCACCATCTCACAACATTGCCACATCACCATGTCACAACATTGCCACATCACCATGTCACAACATTGCCACATCACCATGTCACCACACTGCAACATCACCATCTCACAACATTGCCACATCACCATGTCACCACATGGCAACATCACCATCTCACAACATTGCCATATCACCATGTCACAACATTGCCACATCACCATGTCACCACATTGCAACATCACCATCTCACAACATTGCCATATCACCATCTCACAACATTGCCACATCACCATGTCACAACATTGCCACATCACCATGTCACAACATTGCCACATCACCATGTCACCACACTGCAACATCACCATCTCACAACATTGCCACATCACCATGTCACCACATTGCAACATCACCATGTCACAACATTGCAACATCACCATGTCACCGCATTGCAACATCACCATGTCACAACATTGCCACATCACCATGTCACCACATTGCCACATCACCATGTCACCACATTGCAACATCACCATGTCACAACATTGCCACATCACCATGTCACCACATCACCATGTCACTACACAGCCACATCACCATGTCACCACATCACCATGTCACCACATCACCATGTCACCACATCACATGTCACCACATCAAATGTCACCACATTGCCACATCACATGTCACCATGTCACCACATTGCCACATCACATGTCACCATGTCACCACATAGCCACATCACCATGTCACCACATCATATTGCCACATCACCACAGTGCCACACCACATAGTGTGAACACTTGCATGGACTGATGGAGTGGTAAACTTCTGAGGCCTGCATCACATTTCTGCTCTCCACCCACATCAATCGGCATGCCATGATATATTCCTGAAATTCTGTTCAAAACGGTGTTTTATCACTCACACAAACAAATTACCCTCACTCACACACTCACATGATCGCAGTTTACTGGTTCCAGGACAGCCCCGCCTAACCCCGCCCAACCCCGCCCAACCCCACCTAGCGCCATCTGTTGTATATATGTACAACCTAGTGCTTCAAACCATATGACAATAACACTTTTATGGTTTTCACAACAGTTGAAGCTTATGTTGTCCAACATGAAGGTAAGAGTTACCTCTCAGTCTGATGCCTCTCTCGCATCTGTCAAAGTGATGTCTGTGAAGCTGCTCATTGAGGAATCTTTCTTTAGCACATGCACTGTTTCCTGAGGAAATATTCCACAGGATATTTCATGTCTGGAGTGAATGGAAATCAAATCTCAACTTGGTTCCGTCAAGTCCCGGACTATGTGTGAAACACAATCTGCTTTGAGAAAATTCTTACAATATTTATCAACCAATGTATTGAACTGGATGTTCTGAATTCCTGGGGTTATCTAGAACTCAGTTTAAAGTCCAAAGAGAATGTATTTAAAAACGTACGCTGACAAGTCAAACAACTTTGCATCAGATTGAATTTGCATGAAGCATAATGGCCCAAACATGAACAGTTTTTAAACTTCAAGGACAGGAAAATGATAATTGGCCTGAACAAATGGATACATAAATGCTTCTGTGTTTAATTTCTTATTATATAAATGTTTTTTTACGTCACAAGCACGATATATATGTTTGCTTTTTGTAGTCTGATGGTTTGGTCAGAATTCAGTAAAGCTGATTTGGAAGTGTAGAACGGATAAGTCAAACTGTTTTCTTATAACAACAGGTCTTTGAGACAACATGAGTTGACTGTAATCCAGTAAAAACACCAGCTTTTCCCTGTAGACAATAGGGTCATTTATATTAGGTATGATTTGTTTCGTGCTCAGGTTAATGATTGTAGTCATTTTACATCACAAACATTGACAGTGTTGTAAAGCCTTGAAAATTGTCAATTACTTATTTGTAATGACAAGAATTGTATATTTTGTTACTTCTTTCTATCACCTCCCATAATAAACTGATCTCCCTTCAGTCTCCAGCACTGACTATGATATCATCTGCTTTCTGTTTGTGAGCACATTGGTATCGTTGCGTCACTATTGCATGTGTGGAGGCTCTGGTGTCACAGTTGTGGCCCTTAGCTGAGGCACGATCTGCTGCTCATGTGTTCAACATTGCCATTTGAAATTGATTAGTATACTTTATATGTCAGGATCTTATCCATGCTTGTTAGTTTCACTCAGGAAGAGTTGTGTCCCTTGTATGTGCCAGGATTATGTGATGGTAATATATTTAGTCCAAATAACCTTCTGATTATAATCCTTAGTCTGCTTGTGGGTTTCTATTATCCTGGACCTACATTTTCGAAGCTCTCCTGGTGTTTAGATGGTCGTAAGTGCCATACATTAACACTAACTTACAACTATCGAAATCTTGGCCCTGGTTCCAAATACCAAATTTCACCACATGATGACTCCAGGTTTGCCAATGATATTCTTGTGGGTTTCATCAAGTAATAAATGTCCAACACCTCAGCCCCTTCAGACCTCATTAAAACAATAAGCTGACTCCATGTGCTGTAACTAAAACACAGATCAGAGTTGATCTGAACCTATCTCACTCACTCACTCTGGCTGTTACCACCCGCCCACCTCTGTACCACGGTGTTACCCAGCATGCAGCAGTTTTCAGGGCTACAGCGTGTGCTGTTCTCAGCCAGTGTCATTAGAACACAACATGTTTGTGTTTCAATACAGTAAATCAGCACTTAGTCCTTCAGTAGGGAAGGGACATGAATATTTAAAACTATTGTTGCACATGTATTTTGTTGAATGTTGCACTCTTCAGATCGTATGATTAAGCGACAATTCAAACGTAAAACTTTTCTTAATTATATGATCCTATAAAAGAGACTGGTTACGTTAATCATCAAATCTTAGTGAAATATTTATTAAAGTAATCATTTAAATGACAAGCCATTAGTGCTGTATTAGTACAGACCACCAATGTGGGCGGAAGAGACAGGAATAAGTTATTGCACATGTTAGGTTTGGGTTCATCAGATCTGTAGAGCATGTAACAACCAGAAAGGGCATAAGAATTGTCAGTTAATACACCCAGGTACTGTCAGTTAACATGCATACGAATTGTCAACACACCCAGGTACTGTCAGTTAACATGCATAAGAATTGTCGACACATCCAGGTATTGTCAGTTAACATTCATAAGAATTGTCAACACACCCAAGTATTGTCAGTGAACATTCATAAGAATTGTCAACACACCCAAGTATTGTCAGTTAACATGCATACGAATTGTCAACACACCCAGGTATTGTCCGTTAACATGCATACGAATTGTCAACACACCCAGGTACTGTCAGTTAACATGCATAAGAATTGTCGACACATCCAGGTATTGTCAGTTAACATTCATAAGAATTGTCAACACACCCAAGTATTGTCAGTTAACATGCATACGAATTGTCAACACACCCAGGTATTGTCCGTTAACATGCATACGAATTGTCAACACACCCAGGTATTTGTCAGTTAACATACATACGAATTGTCAACATACCAGGTATTGTCAGTTAACATACATAAGAATTTTCAGTTAACATACATAAGAATTTTCAGTTAACATCCATAAGAGTTGTCAGTTAACACACCCAAAGTGTGGGTTCGAATCCCGCATGGGACTCAACCCAACAAAAGTACTAAAATCTGTACTTTACTAAGAAAGTGTAATCCCAAATATAACATATGCTACATTTGATCACTTTCTAAAAGGCATTGTGTAATTATATCGTAATGATTCCTTATTTTAAGTCAGCTCAAGAAATTGTGATACTAAAGCTTTAATGATGAAAGCCTATACTACAAGCTACAAACCAACTGCAGCGTGGAGGACTGGAGACATGAACAACCAGTTTTACATCAATACCCGTGTGGTCTCCATGGGGACCATTAAATAGTAGTCCTGGTAATGCTGGTGTTTGTAGTAACAACTTGTTTAGACAATCCATGACAACAAGGTCCAATTGTATCCACACAAGTGGCTTAAGAATTAGAAACATTTTTGCTACTAGTTGTAGAACTGGAAGATCCCCCAGACACTATAAATTGTTTACCAGAAATGTTAATTCTGTTGTTAATTGCTCAAGCAAGGCGTGATGTTATTGATTTTCAAACGAAAAAACTTTATTTATTTGTAAATTAAAATTAAATATTTATTGGTATTATAGTCGAAGAAATTTCCAATTTGTATTGGAAAAGATACAAAAATAGTTCTGACCTGGTAGCAACTAATGTTATCAGAAATAGTTTTAATTGATATATCATCAAAGGACGTATGTCAATAGGCTAGTATTGTGGTTACGGTATTACGTAACGATTACGGTATTATGAAATTAATTTTCAATAGATATGCTTGAGAGTCCATATGGGTGTATAGAGGAGTGTGACACAGACCCTGGGAGCGGGGTACATTCATACGCTGTATGGACAGGAGTAGTGACATGCTGATCAATCATTCAATACATTGATTATGAGGGCAGCAACCATTGAAGACTACTTACCTTATCTACAGTTTGGGGGCTCTGGAGGGGGTACTCAGTGCAACATGTTAATGTTGTGTGAGTTGTAATATCACTGCTAAACAATATATTGTTTTTAGGGGTTTTCTAGACTGAAATGTTGAAGTTAACCCAGAAATTATCTAATAGAGAACTTAATTATGAAATCAGTAAAATAACCATACAAGATCAATATAAACACACAGTTTTAGGTTTATGATAATGAAAAGCAGTACATTGCAAGAAACAGTTGCATTCACAATGAGTAACAGGACCTGTTTACTGTGTGAGTGACTCCCGTATGTCCAGAATCTGTTATGTCAAATGTATTAAAAGAGGCTTTGTCCATTCTCGAATCCAGAGCAGTTTGTTTACAACAACGAGGGGAGGTTACTCTCATTTGTTCACTGTCAATGTTTGCCACTAAAATCTGCCCTTGACATTTTACCAGTGCTTCAATCATTTGCTGCCACTGACAGTAACACCACCACTTACAACAGCCTCTACTACAGTATATCAGTCACAGTGCTATACAGGATATATGAACATACTACTTATATTGATCCATGTTCACAGGTGCATTCATATGGTTAAAAATGTTAAAATATTGATACTGGGCTGACCTTCACAGACACTCACACTTGTCGTGGGTGGATCTGCCGAGGGAGCAGGAAGCCAATATTACATTGATTTGTCTTTTGTTTCACACATGAAAGACATACTGTTTGACAAAAGTCAATTGAAATGAAAACATTTCTGGTGAGTCTTTGAAGTTGTAGCCACTGAAGAAAGTGTTTTTTTCACCAGCCACAGTGTGTCAGTGACTTTTCAGATTCAAGCCTCAATCAGAAATCAAAATGAATATTATTTGGTTTTCCTTTCTATCAGCAACTGCTTTGGTAGATTAAAAAAAATAAAGCCATAAAATTTTCAAACAAGAACTGAAAACTTTTCGATTAGCATATTGTATATGTAGTGTCGCCTTTCAGAGAGATGAACGTACACAACTAAATACGTATAGTGTATTAATCATCAACAATCTCCACTTCAACAAAATTCAAATTATTTTCCCCAACTAAACCAACACACCTAACAATACTATGTGAAAAATGCTATGTTACATTATTGATCATACAAACATGATGTTGTTTTCATCCTACTCCAGCTGATTGGTTGGTGTGTAAAAGCCCTGTAGTTAGTAAACTATTAATAAAGTCCGCCTATATATGTTGCTGGGTTCATCAAGTGCACTGCTAGTCTAGTGTTAAACTGTGATGGCTGTAACTAATGTAGAACGCACTCTACGGCTCATGTATCAGACAATAGGATGCTGCAGCAACACAGGCACTCTTCACCTTTAACATTAGTCTTGTGGAAAACATTATCTTGTCAAGTAACTCGCATAACAAGCCATGTTTGAACACACAGAGAATCTCACCCAATTGTCTTCTGAAGATGAGATGATAAAAGTATAAAATATCCTATATATAGATTCTATTTTATCATCCGCAATCATTTTGACCTGAAAAGTATGCTTTTTATTAGATTTGATATATACAGTGAAACCTGCCAACACCAGCACCTGTCTAATCCGGCACACTGTCAAAACTGGCATAAAATGTTGGTCCTGCCATTTTACAACGATATTATGATCATTAAAACATTGTCTAATCCGGCACCTGTCTATTTCGTATTCCGGCACGACTTTCCGCTCCCAACAAGCATGGGTATGAGCAGTCCAATCAAGCACCCATAGTCAAATACACTAATTAATCCATTTGTCACGCTAGATAATCAGGAAGTAGTGATTTGCGCGGTGAATCAAACGTTCTAATCCGGCATGGGTATGAGCAGTCCAATCAAGGACCCTTAATCCAATACACACCTCTCGACACGCTAGATAATCAGGAATAAAGAGAGTAGCGAGTGTACATGGCAGCCATGTTAGAAAATGATCGTCACTGTCTAATCCGGCACCCTGTCTAAACCGGCAATTTATTTCAGTCGCATGGGGTGCCAGTTTAGACAGGTTTCACTGTAGTTCATTTCCTTAGTAACAATGTTTTTCAGTTTGATATTTTTTTCAATTTTGTTCATGTCTCTATACAGCCATATTTTTCATGTTTGTTTGATTTCTCCTAATTCATACAGGAACCTTATCAAATTTGTGAACCTTGTATTTACCAGTTAGTAAAAACAACATGTCAAAGGTAACGCCTTCCCTTACATCAAAACACACAGATATTCCTGGTACAGCCAGTGTGGCACTAGGTAACGCAGTGCCGATATCATCCCCATATAGATGTATCCTGTAGATATTCCTGGTACAGCCAGTGTGGCACTAGGTAACGCAGTGCCGATATCATCCCCTTATAGATGTATCCTGTAGATATTCCTGGTACAGCCAGTGTGGCACTAGGTAACGCAGTGCCGATATCATCCCCTTATAGATGTATCCTGTAGATATTCCTGGTACAGCCAGTGTGGCACTAGGTAACGCAGTGCCGATATCATCCCCTTATAGATGTATCCTGTAGATATTCCTGGTACAGCCAGTGTGGCACTAGGTAACGCAGTGCCGATATCATCCCCTTATAGATGTATCCTGTAGATATTCCTGGTACAGCCAGTGTGGCACTAGGTAACGCAGTGCCGATATCATCCCCATATAGATGTGTCCTGTAGATATTCTTGGTACAGCCAGTGTGGCACTAGGTAACGCAGTGCCGATATCATCCCCTTATAGATGTATTCTGTAGATATTCCTGGTACAGCCAGTGTGGCACTAGGTAACGCAGTGCCGATATCATCCCCTTATAGATGTATCCTGTAGATATTCCTGGTACAGCCAGTGTGGCACTAGGTAACGCAGTGCCGATATCATCCCCTTATAGATGTATCCTGTAGATATTCCTGGTACAGCCAGTGTGGCACTAGGTAACGCAGTGCCGATATCATCCCCATATAGATGTATCCTGTAGGAACATCAAACAGATTGACACTTAATAAATCATTAATTCTCGCAGTTGTATTGATTGAAAGAATGAAAAGATAATGGGTGCAAATAGACCAAGGCTGCATTTAGCTTTTTGTCTGCGTATGGCATTAGATAGTTAGACTGTTGGTAATGTTTTTTACATCCAACCTGAATATTTATTCACAAGAACTGTACATTTTTCATTTTATTCTTTAAGCGTGCTTTCTGTCTGCACTGCTTTGGAGGTATTTTTGGAGCTGTGTATTTATATTGCACCATTGACGTTTAGTGATGTCTCTACTGTCACAGAGGTGCTTATGGTGCTATATAATTCATATTACACCCTTGATCTATAGTGATGTCTCTTCTGTCACAGAGGGGGCGGTTGGGTAGCCTAATGGTTAAAGCGTTGGCTCGTCACGCCGAAGACCCGGGTTCGAATCCCCACATGGGCACAATGTGTGAAGTCCATTTTCTGGTGTCCCCCGCCGTGATTTTACTTGAATATTGCTAAAAGCGGCATAAACCAAACACAGTCAGTCAGTCAGTCTGTCACAGAGATGCTTATGGTGCTATATATTTCATATTTCACCCTTGATCTACAGTGATGTCTCTTCTGTCACAGAGATGCTTATGGTGCTATATATTTTTTATCCCCCGCAACGCGTTTTGCGGGGGGTATTAAAATGGACTCCGTCCGTGCGTCCGTCCGTCCGTGCACATTTGTCTTTTCCGGAGCAGGACTCTAAAACTGTTCAATATTTCTTCACCAAACTTGGCACATAGATAGATCTGGTGGTGTACTGGTGCCTTTTGGTAGTTTTGGAATTCTGAGTAAAATATTTTGGGCATTTCCGTGGCACCATGGCAACAAATTTGACTTAGCCTGAAATTGGTGGTTGTGCTCTTTTCCGGAGGTGAACTCTAAAACCGTTCACTATTTCTTCACTAAACTTGGCACATTGATTGGTCTGGTGGTGTACTGGTGCCTTTTGGTAGTTTTGGAATTCTGAATAAAATATTTTTGGCGTTTCCATGGCAACAAGTTGACTTAGCCTGAAATTGGTGGTAGTGCTCTTTTCCGGAGCAGAACTCTAAAACCGTTCACTATTTCTTCACCAAACTGGACACATAGATAGATCTGGTGGTGTACTGGTGCCTTTTGGTAGTTTTGAAATTCTGAATAAAATATTTTTGGCGTTTCCATGGCAACAAGTTGACTTAGCCTGAAATTGGTGGTAGTGCTCTTTTCCGGAGCAGAACTCTAAAACCGTTCACTATTTCTTCACCAAACTGGACACATAGATAGATCTGGTGGTGTACTGGTGCCTTTTGGTAGTTTTGAAATTCTGAATAAAATATTTTTGACTTTTCCGTGGCAACAAGTTGACTTAGACCGAAATTGGTGGTAGTGCACTTTTCCGGAGCTAAATTCTAAAACCGTTAACTATTTCTTCACCAAACTTGACACTTAGATTAGTCTAGTGGTGTACTGGTTCCTTTTTGGTAGTTTTGGAATTGGTGATAGTGCTCCTTTCTGGAGCAGGACTTTAAAAACCTTTCAATACTCTCCTTCCACTTTTCTATAATACACACCTAAATATTTGACATAATCATACCTCGTAGACATAATCATGAAGAGTATTTTGCCATTGCGGGGGATATTGATGACTTTGTCTTCTTGTTTTATATTGCACCCTTGATCTACAGTGATGTCTCTTCTGTCACAGAGATGCTTATGGTGCTATATATTTCATATTGCACCCTTGATCTACAGTGATGTCTCTTCTGTCACAGAGATGCTTATGGTGCTATATATTTCATATTGCACCCTTGATCTACAGTGATGTCTCTTCTGTCACAGAGATGCTTATGGTGCTATATATTTCATATTTCACCCTTGATCTACAGTGATGTCTCTTCTGTCACAGAGATGCTTATGGTGCTATATATTTCATATTGCACCCTTGATCTATAGTGATGTCTCTTCTGTCACAGAGATTCTTATGGTGCTATATATTTCATATTGCACCCTTGATGTTCAGTGATGTATCTTCTGTCACAGAGATGCTTAAGGTGCTATATATTTCATATTGCACCCTTGATGTTCAGTGATGTCTCTTCTGTCACAGAGATGCTTATGGTGTTATATATTTCATATTGCACCCTTGATCTACAGTGATGTCTCTTCTGTCACAGAGATGCTTATGGTGCTATATATTTCATATTGCACCCTTGATCTATAGTGATGTCTCTTCTGTCACAGAGATTCTTATGGTGCTATATATTTCATATTGCACCCTTGATGTTCAGTGATGTATCTTCTGTCACAGAGATGCTTAAGGTGCTATATATTTCATATTGCACCCTTGATGTTCAGTGATGTCTCTTCTGTCACAGAGATGCTTATGGTGTTATATATTTCATATTGCACCCTTGATCTATAGTTTACAGAGTCGTTTATGGTGCTATATATTTCCAGAGACCATATATGGTCTCTGATATTTCATATTGCACCCTTGATGTTCAGTGATGTCTCTTCTGTCACAGAGGTGCTTATGGTGCTATCTATTTCATATTGCACCCTTGATCTATAGTTCACAGATGTGTGTGTGGTGCTGTATATGTCATATTACATCCTTAATGTTTAGTGATGTCTCTTCTGTCACAGAGATGCTTATGGTGCTATATATTTCATATTGCACCCTTGATTTAAAGTGATGTCTCTTCTGTCAAAGAGATGCTTATGGTGCTATATATTTCATATTGCACCCTTGATCTACAGTGATGTCTCTTCTGTCACAGAGATGCTTATGGTGCTGTATATTTCATATTGCACCCTTGATCTATAGTTCATAGATGTGTTTATGGTGCTATAGATGTCATATTACATCCTTAATGTTTAGTGATGTCTCTTTTGTCACAGAAGTGCTTATGGTGCTACATATTTCATATTGCATCCTTGATGTTTATTGATGTATTCTGTCACAGAGATGCTTATGGTGCTATATATTTCATATTGCACCCTTGATGTTTATTGATGTATTCTGTCACAGAGGTGCTTATGGTGCTATATATTTCATATTGCATCCTTGATGTTTATTGATGTATTCTGTCACAGAGCTGCTTATGGTGCTATATATTTCATACTGCACCCTTGATGTTTATTTATGTATTCTGTCATAGAGGTGCTTATGGTGCTATCTATTTCATATTGCACGCTTGATGTTTATTTGTGTATTCTGTCATAGAGGTGCTTATGGTGCTATCTATTTCATATTGCACCCTTGACCTTTAGTTCATAGATGTGCTTATGGTGCTATAGATGTCATATTACATCCTTAATGTTTAGTGATGTCTCTTCTGTCACAGAGGTGCTTATGGTGCTACATATTTCATATTGCACCCTTGATGTTTATTTATGTATTCTGTCATAGAGGAGCTTATGGTGCTATCTATTTCATATTGCACCCTTGATCTATAGTTCATAGATGTGTTTATGGTGCTATATATGTCATATTACATCCTTAATGTTTAGTGATGTCTCTTCTGTCACAGAGGTGCTTATGGTGCCATATATTTCATGTTGCACCCTTGATGTTTAGTGATGTCTCTTCTGTCACAGAGGAGCCTATGGTGCTATCTATTTCATATTGCACCCTTGATCTATAGTTCATAGATGTATTTATGGTGCTATATATGTCATATTATTACATCCTTAATGTTTAGTGATGTCTCTTCTGTCACAGAGGTGCTTATGGTGCTATATATTTTTATGTTGCACCTTCAATGTTTAGTAATGTCTCTTCTGTCATAGGATCTACATATCTAATATCACAGCCTTCATGTTTAGCTGATGTCTGTTATTATATCTAAAGTAATCAAACTGCATGAATCTGTAAAATTAACAGTGGTGTTTTTGCCATTTGACAATTTCTTGTTTGGTACCTGATCTCATTTGCTTTTCATGTAGAAACTGCATGGAGCTCAAGTACTGGGGTAGTTCTACCCTCGCTTACATTATTCATATTGATACAGTTAGTGAATCAGATGTACTGTCTACATTATTTAAATTCAGTTAGCCAATCAGATGTACTGCAAATTGCATCAACCTTTTCCAAGAAGTTCATGTATTATTGAGTTGCCTTCACTGGTATGTGACGGAAAGAATTGTGTTTGATGTTTGCCTTTGTAATTTCAGTCAGGGGAAGATATAGTGTTCGAGACATTTGAACATGAAAGTGGACGAGAGTACCAGTGCCTGTACACAGGAGGGCTAAGGTTCTACCTGGACGACTGGCATTCCAAGGTCAGTGTCTGGTGGAAATAATAATTACAATAATAACACCAACAATAATAATCATCATCATTGAAAAGGTTGATCTACAGAAACACTAATTCAGTAAATATATGTTGTCATGGATACCTGTCAGTCAAGTGTGTTTTGGTTCCAGGAATGGCAGCCGTTCCCTGAGCGTTGGTACAAGCAGGGGAAGCTGACCACCAATGCTGTAACCAAGGAACACCAGGTAAGGGGGATATTAGAGGGGGAAACATATCCAGGTACATGAAAGGTTTTCTATTTGACCTACCTGAATGTCGAAGTTTGAAGTTATGGAAAGAATACAACATGAAAACTGCTCTTTTTGAGTGACTGGAATATCTAAGTTAATTAAAAGTATGAGAAAGGATGTGGCATATTAAATGCTCTTTTTGGCTGTTAAAATTGTTGAACGTGTCACCATTTGTTTGGATTATCGCTTACTAAAATGATCAGCATCAGTCAAAACTCTGTTTAGGTTTAAAAAGTAGAAAATTGTTTCGTAAGATATCTAGAATCAAGGTGAAAAATTTCAAATTTTAAGACATTTAACACGTTTTCTACAGTTTTCAGTTGTGAATGATTTGCTCTTTGTTAATTAATCTTGTCCTGTTGACCAAACTTGGCTAATCATTGTCTTTTGACCTTGCAGAATCGGAGAGGTCAAGGTGCCAGTTCGTCAAGGTCTCAGTCTCAACCAGCGAACTCAAACGTACCAAGAAACCGTGACGACAGAGAAGGCGTCATCAACCACCCACGCCGGGGACAGATCACCACATATATGTTTACTGTGAGTCTTGCTGGTTTTCTGAAATAGCAAGTGATGGGGAATTTAGTAGGAGGTGATATAGGATTCAGTAGGAAGGGATAGAGGATTCAGTTGCAATTGATTGGGATTCAGTGGAAGGTGATGGGGATTCAGTGGAAGGTGATGGGGATTCAGTGGCAAGTGATGGGTGATTCAGCGTCCAGGGATGGGGGATTTTGTGGCTTGTGATAGGGGATTCAGTGGCTTGTGATAGGGGATTCAGTGGCTTGTGATAGGGGATAGTGTCCAGGGATGGGGGATTCAGTGTCGAGGGATGAGGGATTCAGTATCTAGGGATAGGGGTTTCAGTGTCCAGGGATGTGGTTTCAGTGTCCAGGGATGGGGTTTCAGTGTCCAGGGATAGGGGATTCAGTGTCCAGGGATGTGGTTTCAGTGTCCAGGGATGGTGTTTCAGTATCCAGGGATAGGGGATTCAGTGTCCAGGGATGGTGTTTCAGTGTCCAGGGATAGGGGATTTAGTGTCCAGGGATAGGGGATCCAGTGTCCAGGGATGTGGTTTCAGTGTCCAGGGATAGGGGATTCAGTGTCCAGGGATAGGGGATTCAGTGTCCAGGGATGGTGGTTTCAGTGTCCAGGGATGTGGTTTCAGTGTCCAGGGATGTGGTTTCAGTGTCCAGGGATAGGGAATTCAGTGTCCAGGGATGGTGTTTCAGTGTCCAGGGATAGGGATTCAGTGTCCAGGGATAGGGGTTTCAGTGTCCAGGGATAGGGGATTCAGTGTCCAGGGATGGGGGTTTTAGTGTCCAGGGATGGGGTCAGTGGAGAAAGGTAATGAATGGGATGTTGTATTTTAGATGAATTAGATATTTATTGCAAAAACAGACACTGATGTGGCAAAACCAAACATGGTTCTGAATGTTACTCACTCACTCACTCACTCACTCGCATGTTTCAGGAGAAGCAGTACAGTCACTGTTACTATGACAAGGACTCAGGGTCATGGGTGAAACTTCCAATTGGCTGGGAGCTGCACCACGAGCTCATCAAGAACATGGTGGACCAAGTGGAGGTGAGCGTGCAATGGCTGTCATGTATTACTGGATATGGCCTTGTGTGTGTCAGTCTGGCTGGGGGGGACCTGAGTAGGCTGGACACTGGAGGTTACTCAATACTCAGTACTCAATATGGCCTTGTGTGTGTCAGTCTGGCTGGGGGGGACCTGAGTAGGCTTGACACTGGAGGTTACTCAATACTCAGTACTCAATATGGCCTTGTGTGTGTCAGTCTGGCTGGGATGGACCTGAGTAGGCTTGACACTGGAGGTTACTCAATACTCAGTACTCAATATGGCCTTGTGAGTGGCAGTCTGGCTGGGATGGACCTGAGTAGGCTGGACACTGGAGGTTACTCAATACTCAGTACTCAATATGGCCTTGTGAGTGGCAGTCTGGTCATCACATCCTGACCTCCTTACCTTCCTGAGTGTATTTTTTACAAGAAATATGAGTTGTATGTAACAACCCACAATTCATAATGATTCAAATAGTATACCTTTTTGCATCTCCAAGAAATCACAAATAAAAACATTTGCATCTTTTCTGAATCACTCAGTGTCACGACACAATGTTTTACGTACGTATGTTTTTGTTGGTGTGTTTAGGAGGCGCTCCCTGAGTGGAAGGATCGTATGGACATCTTGGCCTCGCTGCGAGCCCACAACTACAGCGCGGACGAGTGTATCTCCTCCTACTTCAACCTGGAGGGCGACGGTGAGGTCACGCTGTTGTCTTGTTGTGTAACACCACACTCAGCAGTATTACAGCTATTTGATGGCTGTCTGGACCAGATAAACCAATGATTTATATAGTGAGCAACCATGCTCACTATCAAATTCTGACAACTCACAGAGAAACATGTGTCAGAGCAAGATTGTGTTGAATCATACAACTACACTGCTGTTCAAGGCATTGTTAATCCATGTAACTGGTATATTGTTCAAGGCATTGTTAATCCATGTAACTGGTATATTGTTCAAGGCATTGTTAATCCATGTAACTGGTATATTGTTCAAGGCATTGTTAATCCATGAAACTGGTATAAGGTTCAAGGCATTGTTAATCCATGAAACTGGTATATTGTTCAAGGCATTGTTAATCCATGAAACTGGTATAAGGTTCAAAACATTGTTAATCCATGTAACTGGTATATTGTTCAAGGCATTGTTAATCCATGTAACTGGTATATTGTTCAAGGCATTGTTAATCCATGAAACTGGTATAAGGTTCAAGGCATTGTTAATCCATGTAACTGGTATATTGTTCAAGGCATTGTTAATCCATGAAACTGGTATAAGGTTCAAAACATTGTTAATCCATGTAACTGGTATATTGTTCAAGGCATTGTTAATCCATGTAACTGGTATAATGTTCAAGGCATTGTTAATCCATGAAACTGGTATAAGGTTCAAAACATTGTTAATCCATGTAACTGGTATATTGTTCAAGGCATTGTTAATCCATGTAACTGGTATATTGTTCAAGGCATTGTTAATCCATGAAACTGGTATAAGGTTCAAGGCATTGTTAATCCATGTAACTGGTATATTGTTCAAGGCATTGTTAATCCATGAAACTGGTATAAGGTTCAAAACATTGTTAATCCATGTAACTGGTATATTGTTCAAGGCATTATTAATCCATGTAACTGGTATAATGTTCAAGGCATTGTTAATCCATGAAACTGGTATAAGGTTCAAAACATTGTTAATCCATGTAACTGGTATATTGTTCAAGGCATTGTTAATCCATGAAACTGGTATATTGTTCAAGGCATTGTTAATCCATGTAACTGGTATATTGTTCAAGCTAGTGCAAAACCAGATACTGCAATAATGTTAAAATGTGTATTAAACCATAGGAATGAAATACTATTTAAGGCTTAGGGGTAAAATACTACAACTATACTTTGTTTGTGTTAAACCAGATGTCTGAATAACTCTTCACAGTATAATTAAATCACAGGATCAGATTACTATTCAAAGCATTGTCAAACCTTGTAACTGAAATATAGTTCAAGGTGGAAGCTGCAAAACCATATTACTGAACATTAGTTATATCTGTTGTTACGATTAATAAATTGCCGTGACAAAAGGTTTAAGAACCCCCTTTGAACCAGCAAAATATAACACAGACAAGTCTAAAATATTCAATAATATATTGAGCAAACAATGAGTAAGCTACAATGAATCACAATACAGATTTCTAGTACAATGCAATTGAGTCACAAATCTAAAGTAAATGGGTCACATATAAAATATTAACTCACCAGAGTCGTATAACCACAGTGAGATCAGATATTCTAAATGGAGCTTGTTTACAAATGAGAGCAGTCAGGCACGAAGTGTCAGGGTCAGACGATGGCGATGTCACGAAGGACGAAGGCAAACAACGATGGGCAACTCCAGTGAAAGATCCATGCAATTCCGTATGTTAGTCAGCCAGCCTTTATATATACTGACACAGATTCTCGAACTTTCCAGCAAAACATGGCTGTATCATTAAACACTTATCTTTCTCGAAACATGTTGAACATATGACACGACGATGTCAACACATAAACATCCGGTCAAGGGAGGTAACTCTGGAGTGCTATCATAAAGGCGTGCTGCTAAAATACTGTTGCCACTGAACATATACTACCCATCAAAAGTTTAGACTCACTAGTGTAAATGTAGCCACTTACTTGTCCACTGTTCTAAACTAGCTTTTTGCAAAATATTCCATACTGTTTAAAGGTACTGTTTAGTTATGAACTGGTGTATTGTAAAACATATTCGTAACATTGAAAAGATTATTGTCATGAGTTCAGTAAATGATTAAAATCTGTGAAAATTGGCGAATTCTTAACAAAACTTTACACCAAAACGAATCTGTTCACATGCACGACATTTGCTCATGCCTTTCGCAATTTGAAGCATCATCCTTGTGCAATTCATCTGCATAAGGTTTTCAGTTGGTTCCCCCAAGTTGGTGGAGAAATTCATCTTCGATGTAACCACATACATATACATAACATATAGTGAGTGCTTTCAGTGAGTCTAAACTTTTGATGGGTAGTATATATGACTTGAAATGTGACCCACAACCAACACTCAAAACTTTAAACATTGTGAATCATATTTATTATCACCTAACCAATGTTATTACAAATTACAAGAAACACACTCTCGTAACGCTATAACCCTCAACAATGTCCCTCCCTCCCTCCCTCCCTCACTCACTCACTCACTCACATGTCATTGTTTCCTGTCAGACTGGCTGAAGGTCCCCCGAACATCCAAGGAAGCCAAGCAGCAGGGAGAAAGGGAGGTTCGCTTGGCGGAGCTGGAGAAAAAAGTTAAACAACTGGTATGTAAACGTTTTTCACAACCTCCATCAGTTTTATAGCCTTGTGCATGGTCAGCAATACCAGTAACTGATTTCTCAGGTAGATCAGAATGAAACGCAAAGTGTGACTGTGTGAAATGACTACATATACCATATGCTGCTGTGTATAAGGCATCCCTATATATACCGAGACCCCCAGTGAAAGTCTTCAGAATCAATGCTAATTTATGTAAATTGTCTATAATGTGACCTTGACTCAAGCACATTACAATCTCATACACGATCCCCATATTTTCAATAAAACATGTCTGTGATAAACAGAATGTGCAGAGATTTGTGACTGAACATAATAATTTGAAACAGTCAGATCTGTTGGAATGAATTCCAGATTTACATAGGCATGCAATAAAGTGCAGCAAGTTGAATCCTTAACTAGCTCGAGGACTGGCTGTCATAAGTTTGAAAGAACATTCACGCTTATCACGATAATTTGATGTGGAGTGAGGGAATAAGTTTTTGTTGTATTTAAAAGGCTTTTGGGAAAAGAAGCGGTTAATTTGCTCCTTGTTCATAAATAGTTAAAAATATATTACTGATGAGTTTTTCATTGTGCTGTCATACCTTTTGTGTTAGTGACATGTCCACCTACGAGTAAACATAACAAAGTTGTCATTGCTTGTACAAGCAGCACACACGTTTTTCTGAGGATATTTTCATGGCGCCATGTGATTTTTAGTCAGTGGTTTATTTGACAAAGACGACAACACCCTGATATCAGTACAGGCAGGCTTGAATGGTTTTCTACAAGACAGCAAGAGGTCATTGAAAAAGTAGATTGTTAAAGGAGCACTATTTATGTGTGTTACAGGAAAAGGACTTGAAGGACGAGGAGAAGGGGAGGAAGGAGGCCGAGGAACAGGTACAAGCCGAGGAGTTTCTCATGAACATTCCTCATACCTTGGTTGTACTTCTGATGCAGTTATCTGTAGGGTGTCAGCTCACAGCAGCAACATTATACACTGCAGCCTGTTAAACCGGAGTTCTGGTGTACAATGTGATCTAAGTCTAAGGCAGTCTTAAACCAGAGTTCTGGTGTACAATGTGATCTAAGTCCAAGGCAGTCTTAAACCAGAGTTCTGGTGTACAATGTGATCTAAGTCCAAGGCAGTCTTAAACCGGAGTTCTGGTGTACAATGTGATCTAAGTCCAAGGCAGTCTTAAACCAGAGTTCTGGTGTACAATGTGATCTAAGTCCAAGGCAGTCTTAAACCAGAGTTCTGGTGTACAATGTGATCTAAGTCCAAGGCAGTCTTAAACCAGAGTTCTGGTCTACAATGTGATCTAAGTCCAAGGCAGTCTTAAACCAGAGTTCTGGTGTACAATGTGATCTAAGTCCAAGGCAGTCTTAAACCAGAGTTCTGGTGTACAATGTGATCTAAGTCCAAGGCAGTCTTAAACCAGAGTTCTGGTGTACAATGTTATCTAAGTCCAAGGCAGTCTTAAACCAGAGTTCTGGTCTACAATGTGATCTAAGTCCAAGGCAGTCTTAAACCAGAGTTCTGGTCTACAATGTGATCTAAATCAAAGGCAGTCTTAAACCAGAGTTCTGGTGTACAATGTGATCTAAGTCCAAGGCAGTCTTAAACCAGAGTTCTGGTGTACAATGTGATCTAAGTCCAAGGCAGTCTTAAACCAGAGTTCTGGTGTACAATGTGATCTAAGTCCAAGGCAGTCTTAAACCAGAGTTCTGGTGTACAATGTGATCTAAGTCCAAGGCAGTCTTAAACCAGAGTTCTGGTCTACAATGTGATCTAAGTCCAAGGCAGTCTTAAACCAGAGTTCTGGTGTACAATGTGATCTAAGTCCAAGGCAGTCTTAAACCAGAGTTCTGGTCTACAATGTGATCTAAGTCCAAGGCAGTCTTAAACCAGAGTTCTGGTGTACAATGTGATCTAAGTCCAAGGCAGTCTTAAACCAGAGTTCTGGGTGTAACAATGTGATCTAAGTCCAAGGCAGTCTTAAACCAGAGTTCTGGTGTACAATGTGATCTAAGTCCAAGGCAGTCTTAAACCAGAGTTCTGGTCTACAATGTGATCTAAGTCCAAGGCAGTCTTAAACCAGAGTTCTGGTCTACAATGTGATCTAAGTCCAAGGCAGTCTTAAACCAGAGTTCTGGTCTACAATGTGATCTAAATCCAAGGCAGTCTTAAACCAGAGTTCTGGTGTACAATGTGATCTAAGTCCAAGGCAGTCTTAAACCAGAGTTCTGGTGTACAATGTGATCTAAGTCCAAGGCAGTCTTAAACCAGAGTTCTGGTGTACAATGTGATCTAAGTCCAAGGCAGTCTTAAACCAGAGTTCTGGTCTACAATGTGATCTAAGTCCAAGGCAGTCTTAAACCAGAGTTCTGGTGTACAATGTGATCTAAGTCCAAGGCAGTCTTAAACCAGAGTTCTGGTCTACAATGTGATCTAAGTCCAAGGCAGTCTTAAACCAGAGTTCTGGTGTACAATGTGATCTAAGTCCAAGGCAGTCTTAAACCAGAGTTCTGGTCTACAATGTGATCTAAGTCCAAGGCGGTCTCTACTCCTATTTCTGAAGATCAGTTCATGAAATTGGGCCCACACTTGTTTTTATCAAATCCAATTCCTGTGTAAATCAACTGCTTTTAGGATATGGGGTGCATTTTTAATATAAACTATTGTTCGATCACCAAGTGCTGGGTTGTCTCTTATATGATGAGGGATACATGATACTGAATATCATGAATGGTACCATATGTACCAAAGTCTATAGAAAGCTGCCTTTGAATCACATTGTGTTTACATTTTTAGCCGATATGTCTGGAATGTAATTAAGGTCTTAATGATGTCAGCTTTCAGGGTCAAATATGACAGTGGTATTCAATGTTGGTTTGATTTAAATGTGCAAGACAATTTTTATGCAGTTTTCACTTTTATTTACCTGTTTTGAACTGATACATGTGTTGTTTTTCTCGTCTCTCAGTTGAACAAGCTACAGGAACAGTACAGCACAATATCCGCGGAGGCCAAGATCGCGACTACACAGGTCGAGGCAATGCAGTCCTCGCGACCCAAGACAGCTCGACCAAAAACACCAAAGGTAAAAACTCTGGGAGAACAAAGAGGTAGAAATTTCTAAAATATGTTACATGTGTGAGTTTAGTTTTATGCCGCACTCAGCAATATTTCAACCATATGGCGGTGGTCTGTAAATAATTGAGTCTGGATCAGACAATCCAGAGATCAATAGCTTGAGCATCGATCTAAGCCATTTGGATATGATTGACATGTGTCAACCAAGTCAGCGAGTCTGACCACCCGATCCCGTTAGTCGCCTCTTACGACAAGCATGGGCAGCTGAAGATCAATTCTAACCCGGATCTTCATGGGTCTAAAATATGTTACAAAGATTAACTGTAAAAAGAATAACCGTGATGAATATTGATGGATATATAGGAATTATTAGACTAATTATATATATTTACACAGTGGCATCATGCTCAGGAAACCATGGTATTAGTTGAACTGGTTAATCTCTCTTCTGGTTCAGAACCTTCTGTATAATTTTCACGATTATTTTGACATCTAAAGCAGTGGAATCGGTATTGGCATACAATTGAGGCCTGTGTCCCATCTATTTGAGTTGTCTCCCTTGCAGACAAGCAGGGGCCCACCACCAGGTAGCTTGGGCATATTCAGCGATGACTTGGATGAGCTTAACAACAAGGCAAAGAATCTTCACAAATCTCATGTTCACCTCAAGATGGATGTGGAGCGCGCCACTTCGGGACTCTCGGCAAAATGATAAAAGAGGTATGATCGCAAACTGGACAGTTATCAATCTGACAATTGTCACTGACCAGTTGTTATCCTGGCAGTTATCATGGATCATATTTTGTAGTTTTGAAAGCGGACGTAACTAGTGTGTTGCGTTGTTGTATGATTCTAATCCCAAACATCAGACAGTTCCGGCTGTCGGTCAGATCACGTGTCTCTGTAACTAATATAGTTCTCCATATGTTCTACTTTGTCATTGTGTACACTAGGCACTGTCAGCGGTGGGTCAGATAAAGCAGTCCGAGTCTGGCCAGTCGAAGGAGTTAGAGGAAGTACGGGCCCTGTACCAGAGAGAGGCCCTGCAGAGGAAGCTGCTCTACAACCAGGTACTACTTTCCTTGCTCACCAACAACCCTGACAGTTGTAGTTAAGGGAGAAATACTAATATTTATCAACACAAGGGGCATATTTTTTTTCATACTCCATACAGTGTTACTGGCTGTATGTAAGAAATTTTGTGTATGTGACAAAGGGCATATTTTTCATTCTGCATACAATGTTATTTGCTGTATTTGACATATTATTACGTACACGACAAGGGGCACATTTTTCATACTCCATACAGTGTTACTTGCTGTATGTGACAAATGATTAACATTGAATTACCATGTATATATCATGTTAGCTACATGGATCTAAGGATGTAAGTTTGATGATGGACATTCTTTATTACTCGCCCGTGGAAGATACTGCAGTGTAATATTTTTACGGCGATATTACACTAGTATAATACCGCTAGACGTATGACGTCATAATGGTTTGCAGTTATGACGTCACAATGCTAATACCTCTGTCACAATGGTATTAGACCTTGCTTGACTCGTGGAAAGCTGAAAGTCAATACACTTCGTAGGCAGTTTTTATCAGTTTATGTTGGAGAGTAATAAACAGAATACTAAACTCGCTTCCGTGAAATACCATTTTTTATTAAACTCGTGAAAGATTAAGCATCAAACTCGCTTTTGCTCGTTTGATACCAAATCATTAACTCGTTTAATAAAAATGGTATTTCACGGAAGGTTGTTTAGTATCCTCTATTTTTGTTTCTTACTTATTGCCAAGCTCAGCATATTCCATCAGAATGATTTAAATTAGTTACACAGTGTTTTGAAAGGGGATTTGAATACGGAACTTATAAGGGTCTTATAGTCCCGTACACCCTTTCAAAACACAGTGTGACAAGTTTACTACCCTTAAGATCTTTTAATTTAGCTTATCTTTAAACAACAACATTGAACCTTCGGCAGAATGAGATGCAAAACGTTTCGCCATGATTTTTCCTGAACGGTCATAAAGGGAGATAACTCGGGGTGGCTTAGTTTATGATAAAATTGATCAAATTTGAGGTTTGTTAAACAACAAGTGAAGTACAGAAACATTCTATGTTGGGGATATATTTGTAACAATTTTATTACTCTGTTTATACTCATAATTGTATATGCCAACTCTAAAATTTTGACACGATCAGCCGTTTGGCAGCCACATTCCATCTAAGGTCAAGGTCATTCGTACAACCTGTGTAGTGTGTCATGTGACAGATTTGACAGGGTGTATGGTTCATACACCCTGGCAAATAGCCTACATGGTTTCGTATGCTTTGACTATTAACCAATTAGAATTCAACAAATTTATCTTCAGGGTAATAATGATGAATACCTGTGGGGAAGGTTATCGTTATTTATTGTGTGTTTCTGTCAGAGAAACAAGGCTGTATGTATAAGAGATCTTATAGTTCTGTTCTAGACACCTGGGGTGTACTTGGATGTATTATGCAGACATGGTATTTTGTATTTTTTATGAAATGTTTTTTCAGCTTCAAGAGCTTCGTGGAAATATCCGAGTGTTCTGTCGAGCTAGGAAAGACACACGCACTAAGTGTTGTCTGACATTCCCATCTGACCAAGACATTACGATCACCAGCAATGATGGCTCGAAGAAAACTTTCAGCTTTGACAAGGTGTTCGACCCAGAGACAACCCAGGAGCATGTGAGAATCTGTGTTTCCTCAAGATTACAGCAAGCATTGGCACACGGTCCTAATCCTTCCAAACACATTCGAATGTATAGGATTTGTTAAGTATTCCTGGAAATGTACACATTTAACTTGATTATGTAACTGATGATATCAGAAGTCCTGGAAGTGTTAATTAACTGATTGAATGATGATGTTTTCATGCTGCCCTAAACAGTATATAAGTTAAATCTTGGCCATGTAATGTAAAAGGGAAACACAGGCGTTTTTGTCAAAAATTATGGCTTTCATAGACGAGACATTGTGATGAGGGTAAATCTAGAAATTACATCCTCACCCACTGGATCCTGTCTTTGGAAAGGGAGGCAATAGATAGTAGTGCCATAAACCTCTGAACCACTCATGCCAACAGTGTTGAACATTAACAAATGCCATTCTTATGATCAGATTAGCTTTCATAAAAATGTTTTTACCTCATTCATGTATCCAGCAAATTCAAGTGGATCCTAAAAACTATTCTAATGTCTTCTTTTTTTTTTCAATAAAAGATATTTGAAGAAACGAAGGCCATTGTGAGCTCCTGTGTGGACGGGTACAATGTGTGTTTGATGGCGTACGGTCAGACAGGCTCGGGGAAGACGTTCACCATGATGGGGCCGGAGAGCAACCCTGGAATCAACATCAGGTCAATATGACATTTGATAACCTACTTTGGCATCAACATGTAATAAACAACCTACTATGTCATCAATACATGATAACCTAGGCACTAACCAACGTATACTATGTGTGCGCCGAACATAACGCTGTTTTACTCATCAGAGCTAAACCATGAACCAAGGAGTCATTATGAAGAATAACAACCTGCCAAGACAATGTCCATAACGCACCCTAGTGTTAACAACCATTAATATGTAACACAGAATATTGTGTGCAATTTCTCCCCTACTTGTGTAAGCATGAGTTATATTTTCATTTGCCAGAGCTATCACAGAGCTGTTGAAAGTGTGCAACGAGAGAGAGACAGTAAAATACACTCTCAAGGTGAGACAGGGGCAGGAAAAGCATTGTATCGTCACTGGTCTGTCTGACGGTAAACATATTTGTGATAGATAATTGTAGACAGTAACCTATACAGAACTCAAGATTATCAAAGTCAAGCAGCCCAGCTTGGATAGAGTTTACTGGAAAGGAGGGTGCACTTCTGTGATGACAGGTGGATAAATTCAAATAAACTGAGGAATAATTTACATTTGGAAGTAGGACTCTTTGTTTCTTAAACATATGTCCAGTCACCTATAAGTGTACATATTGTATAAACAAGGCCTTACCTTTCTATCTGCTTGTTTACGGACTTGCTGACCTAAACAATAAAAATTTCAGAATATAATCAAAATGAAAAGGCTTTTGTATACCACCAAAGGTAAAGATACTTTTCACAAACAACATAACCGTGATATGCTGCTGTCATATTTTAGATTTATAATGTTTATAATGTCTCATACCTTTGAGCTTTGAGCAGCTGAGCTGAGCTGGATATCGGCGCTATACAAATGTTAGTATGTATGTATGTATACCAGGATGAGATATTTAAATATGTTTAATTGGATCAAAGTTTAGGATGATTAAATAAATTGTACAGTGCACCCCTACCTGAAATCTACAATGAAATATTATTTTTCAGTTACAAGGAACACATAATCTGTAGCTTTTAGGTTAGTCTCAAAATACGCCTTTGAAAAGAAACTCCATTTGATGACAGCCTGACCATTCATAGTATCAAGTCTTATGAGTGAAAGAATCATTTAAGTTCTTTTTTAATGTCAGTTTTAAAGTAAGTCCATCTTCTGTTAATGTAGAAATATGCATTTAAAGGATAGAAATTAAGATGTCATCCATCATTTTAAGAAAAGCCATCGCTACTTTGATCAGAAGGTTTGTGTGATGTGTGACAGGTGTCTCTTGTTGAAATCTACAACGAAACTGTTGTTGACCTGCTGACCTCTGATGCCAAAACGGTGGACCTGAAATCAGCCGGTAACAACATCCGCATGCCGAACCTGACTGACCATGAAGTGGCAGAGGTCAAGGACATCAAGCACGTGATGTCAATGGGAGACAAGAACCGAACAACAGCTAGCACCAAGATGAACTCAACCAGGTACGTACATGACAGTGTGTCATGTGTTTACTTTAGTGGTCGTAAGCGAAGAGGAATGACACATGCTTCAGACTTTTAATTTAAGAATGGAAGGATGAGAGAATGTGATGTACCTAATCTACTGCATAGAAGCAGTCTAGCTGTGTTGCCAACACTGTGAGTGACCTTTTGGATTAAATTAAAATATGAATGTGTAACCTCCATCCTTCCAATAATAGGCAATATAGCTTTCTTTGTATATTAGTATTTTAACAGATGAATGTACTTTATTTTAGGGTTCTATTAAATTGATCCTGTTGATTGTATTATTAAAACCAAACACAGAGTTCCTGTGCAGATCATTCCACTCACTAACCCAGGGTTTGTCCTCTACCTCCAGTTCCCGGTCCCACCTGGTCCTCCTGCTGAATGTAGAGGGGACAGACAACGTCTCCGGAGCCGTATCCCGAGGCGTCCTCACGTTGTGCGATCTGGCGGGTTCTGAGAGAATATCGAAAACTGAGGCTCAAGGACAGAGATTGGTGGAGGCAGCTGCCATTAATAAGTCGTTATCAGCTCTTGGGCAGGTTAGTAGAAGGTTGACAATTACATCCAGTGTTTCTATCTGCAGGTATTTACAGTCCAATGTTTTACTTATACACGTATTCACAATGCTAAGATCTATGTTTCACTTCTACAGGTGTTTACAATACTAAGAGCCTATGTTTCTATACAACAGGTGTTTACAATACTAAGAGCCTATGTTTCTATACAACAGGTGTTCACAATGCTAAGAGCCTATGTTTCTATACAACAGGTGTTCACAGCGCTAAGAGCCTATGTCTCTATACAACAGGTGTTCACAATACTAAGAGCCTATGTTTCTATACAACAGGTGTTCACAGCGCTAAGAGCCTATGTCTCTATACAACAGGTGTTCACAATACTAAGAGCCTATGTTTCACTTCTACAGGTGTTCACAGCGCTGAGATCAAGTCAGCTGCATGTGCCTTACAGGAACTCAAAGCTCACCCAGATTCTCCGTCCATCTCTTGGTGGAGATGCTAAGGTGAGATAAGTCTTGTATGAATACAATTTTTGACATGATTTCATGATAAAGATCTGCAGGCAACTTATGATTTGACTTTTTTAATTTCCTCCTTGATATACATATGTGCACTTCTGTTTTGCTCAATTGACTGAACAGAATTGACCTGTTTATTCTGGTTTCCAAATGTCAGCCGTCTGTCAATTGATCAGTTGTGTGTCTGAAACATCATCTCCTTAGTTACCACTTGACCAGTGAACCTGAAACGTCATACGCTTGTTTCCTCCAGCGATGACACAGATGGTTCAAGTGCTTCAAATATGACTAATTAATTGGCCACTGTGGCAGCCATATTTAGAACAAATTACTTATGGCCATTACACATTTATTATTGGTCAAAATGAAACTTTGTTTATGTTTTGGACACAGCTTATAATTTGTAAACGTTTTACTGATATTTGACCTTTCCACATTGACCATAATGAAAGCTGAACGTTCTTATGGCCATTTTTTGGTGTATGTCGTTAGTAGTTGGGTGAACCAACAGTGTTCCGTCTTTTGACATTATTCAATAGTTCATATCAACTATTACCTTTGTTACCTTTGCTCTTTTATATGCTGATGTACACTGTGAACATTATTTCATCCAAGACCACTTGACCACTTTAACTTGACATGCAGGTTTATACCAATGATAACACCCATATGTACTCAAGAGGTTCAGATCAAATTGGGGCGGTGGGGTATCCTAGTGGTTAAAGCGTTGGCTCGTCACGCCGAAGACCCGGGTTCGAATCCCCACATGGGTACAATGTGTGAAGCCCATTTCTGGTGTCCCCCGCCGTGATGTTGCTTGAATATTGCTAAAAGCGGCGTAAAACCAAACTCAGTCAGTCAGATCCAATTTTCAAAATGGAACTAACAGCAACATTTTCAGTGACTATCTTTCTTGACATATTTTACTGTTCACGACAATTCCAGGTGATCAACAGCGCCATGGCACCACTTTGACATTGTTCTTGCCGTGTATACATTTGAACAACTGTCATTAGAGAATAGTATTTACATAATGATTCTCTCGTTTCAGGCATGTTTGTTTGTTAATGTCAGCCCGGACGGTAACAATTACCCAGAATCCTGTAACACTCTAGACTTTGGCGCCAATGCTCGCCAGGTGGCACTGGGACAGGCCAAACAGAACATCTCCAAGAAAGGGCCTCAGTAACAGAACATCAGAACATGTTCCAAGATCCCTGTCCTGCGGATGGATAATTGATTACTTGTCACGACCTTCAAACAGGATGTAATAATACTGTAATTTTATCAGTATTTTTTTTTTTTTTCTGAAATTATGTTTTAAGTAACAATGTCAGCTGATAAATGCGTCTGTTGTCTCATTTTGTCAGTTACAGTTTCTGTGACATATGACAGTTATATACTGTCAGTCCCATGTGATAACAGATATATAACCATTGGATATTCACCTCCTGTGGTAACGGGTATATGACAATAGTTGCAATTGTGTCACGTGATAATTGATCTGATACAGTTACTCACTCAAATATGTTAGTATATATATTTTTGAAGTCTATATAGTGATATTATTTCACCTTAATACTGTGAAAACTGTAACCAAACTATTCATCCTGTTTCCACGCTTTTTGGAGTTGCTTCCCTTACGTGTGTCAGGATCTTATAATCATGATCAAATCCCTAATTCTCCCAGATTATGTTTGTTGGTTTGTGAGCACCATTCCCATACTGATGGTTTCAGGAAAGTGATAAAGAACTGAGACCAGCATCACTTGGACTCTTCTGCTTCAAGCTGACATACCATGATGTAACTGAGACCATTTTCTGTGACACTAGAATAATCTCACTCCCAAATTAAAATATGTTGTACATGTGTTTCTATGGAGATTGATGGTGATATTGTTATATTTCCAAATGTATGTTCACAATTCACATGTAGTCACTTCAGTGTCACATCTTTATATGAATGAAGTCATACTTGTAACTGTATAGCTTTGTCAATAAGTGCTGTTGACACAACTTCCTTAACATTACCAGTACTATGATAATTGGCACAGTACAGCGTCAGTAACAACGTACCAAGATGTTCAGGTTTATCTACTATCATCAGGAAACATTATTCAATGTGTCATTTCTTATTTAGTCATCACATATGTCAACTTCTTCAGAGTAAAGGAGGTGGTCGAGTAGCCTAGAAGTTAAGGTGTTTGCTTATCCCATCGAAGGTCTAGTTTCATTCCCATGCAGGTGCTGTGTTTGGACCCAGTCCTGGAGATCCCCGCTGTCATATTGTAATGCCTTTTGAAACCATCCTTACACAATTTTATAAAAAGAATTATTTTTGTATTAGTCTGTGACTTGACTTTGTTTGAATACAAAAGTTGATGTGAAGTGCAATTTACTTAATGTGCCTTCCTTGCTAATTATTTACCAGTAATTCCTGTCGTATGAGAAATAGTTCAGAACATGAAATGTATACAATTATTATGATATATTTGGAAGATGTACAATTACAGACAGCAACAAGATTAGAGGCCAAAATACTTAATAGGTGTCTGAGGTTAAATATATACATTATTTTCTTAGTTTCATGATATGAAGAAGGTGGATGCAGATCATAGTTCATTTTCTCCTAAATTTGTGTATATGATAAATGTGTTTTGCTTGTCTCTATGTCTAGTCGCCTTATGTAAATGTTGCTAGATGGCTAATGAAGATGCTGCTTGTAAATCTTGACTCCGTCCGACACAACTACCTACATCCAAGCTGTGATATACACACCTATATTTCATTCATTTGTATTCTATTCATTTTCTTGTAAAGTTCATATTTTGTCATTTCATACTTTTGTTATTTGTTACAAGTACATTGTTTGTTTTATAACTGGATTTTATGTTTATTTCAAAATGATAGAAATATGTCACTGAGATGTTTTTGAGTCTTTTAAAATGATAAAGATACACTTACCGGTATATCTATTTTATGTTAACAAATTTCAAAAGAGGTAATTTGTTCAAAGAAATATATTCTTCTGCTGCCTAATGCCAATAGTATTAACTAATTTATTTTGTCTAAAAATTATTTTCATATCAATGAAGGGCATACCAAATGGAGATTTCTTTCCAAGATGCAATTTCCAAGCAACTTATATATATTATTACTTACCCTATTCCAAAGCTGACTGTTGATTGTATACTTGCTTTTGAGAATTATCTGTTGTCTGTTGATCATTGCTCACAAAGAAGTCGACGATACTACGCAAAGCCGTCCAGATATTAACAATGTGAATCGTAGCCATGTTGTTTACAGGTCCACCCAGATCTTTCTGGTGTATTCTACAAGATCTATTTGTGCCAGTTTTCTGTTTTTGATGATATTTTTAACCATTTGATTTTGATATTAGGACTTTTATTGTCCATGTTCACAATGAAGCCCTGGAAGTCTTGTTTATTATCTCCCTTAGTCATGCCAGGATCTGGTGATCAATGGCTTAAATCCCAAGATTTGCCCTAAATACACTCAGTGGTCTGTGAGCACACCAGGATACCATGCAGTGGGACTCCTGAATGACAACTGACCATTCCCCTGTGTAAAGATTACACACAAAGCTATTATTGAATTAATGTCAAAGGTAACTTAATCACTATGGAAACCTAACTAAAGCCGTCCTCACACACATGCAATCAGTTTCATGGAAGTCACCTGCTATATATATATAGTTTAAGACACAGGCTTTTGCTGCCTACAGGTATATTATGTGAGTGAATCTCTTTAAACATATACTGTTTATTTTCCATACTTATTTATTTAGTAGAGATCTTGCCATTCATTAACCAACATTTGTTTCCTATTTGCTTTGTGTGGCATAGTGTTATTTTCTTGATGACTTTATAAATGTATATAAATACATTACATATCACCTGTGCCAGTGGTTGAAATGATGATGAAACTTGAAAAATCTTTCTGACATGACCTGTCCACAATGTTGTGAGTCAGGTAAAATGACAGGTGTACTATTTCATGGTCCCTTAGCAGTGTTGTCAGGTAAACTGACAGGTGTACAGTGAGAGGCAAGACAAAGAAATACTGCATACTTACTTAATTACCTTGAATTGGGTTTTTTTCACAAAAGAAATTGAATAACATACTTTGCAGGGAAATACACATTAAGGTACACATTCATTTTAGGGGATTCACATTTCAACAAACATGCTTTCCTTCAGTACTGGAAATGTTTTGTCCATGTGGGGGTCACATGCTCCCTGGATCCTGTTATTCTGTGAAGGCGTCTGGTGTTGGCATTTGGAGAACTTGAAAAAACCCTGTTACTATGAAAGGAGCTTGTGCACATCCCTCAAGATGGCTGTCAGTGTCTTATTGCACAATACCATTTAGAAAGTTGTCAAAATGTAACATTGTCATATTGGGGATTACACTTGCTTTGTCAAGTACAGATTCTGGGACTTTTGTTGGGTTGATTCCCATCTGGGATTCGAACCGACACTCTCAGAGTCAGGCACCTAATCACCAGCACACACAGGTAGGTGTCTGGTACCATGCATTATTACAAACATTTGTTGTATGTGAGGAAAGTGGAAATAATTTGATTTGTATCCTGTTTACAGTAGGATTCTCTAAATCGAGTGCAGAATATACAAGGTATGTCCAAATATGATCCAGAAAATATGAGATGTCTCTGAAAGATCCTTTTTTGATGAGGCATCTGTAAATATGATCCTGTTGATATGAGGTGTCTGTGAACATGATCCTGTTGATATGAGGTGTCTGTGAACATGATCCTGTTGATATGAGGTGTCTCTGAACATGATCCTGTTGATATGAGGTGTCTGTGAACATGATCCTGTTGATATGAGGTGTCTGTGAACATGATCCTGTTGATATGAGGTGTCTCTGAATGTGATCCAGTGTTTATTGGGATAACACTGAGTACTACAGTCATATAAGATGTGTTCTCTACAATAATATTATTACAAGTGCACCACCTGAAAGGCGGTGGTTAGAGCTTTCGCAACGCTCGTCACGCCAAAGACCCAGGTTTGATTCCCCATATGGGTACAATGTGTAAAGCCCATTTCTGGTGTCCCCCACTGTGATTTTGCTGGAATATTGCTAAAAGCGGTGTAAAATTACACTCACTCACTCACTCAGCATCACCTTATACAAGATGTACTTAGCAAATCTGTCTTCAATTGTTCTGTTACTTTTTTCAGTCATAATATGAATTCATGTCTCCATGGCAACTGCTATACTAATTCTGTGATTGTGGGCATTACCAAAATTATATACATGTGATATGTATAGGTTTATCGGCATCCTATTTTCATATGCAAAACAAATTGTTACAAGCTTATGGAGAAGGTTTGGTGGCCCAATGTTTGCTTGCGTAGAGTATCTTGGTGTGATGTGTATGTTTGTAAATTGTAACACTTTTGAATGTTGGGTTTACGTGAACGCTCAGGTTGAATGTTATGGCAGTTATATGAGTTTTCAGAATAATATTTTGAAATAGATGCAACATATTAAGTACCCAAGGACATCACGTGACAGTGTTCTGTAAGAAAATGTACTGGTGGTTTTGATGCACAGTTGGAGACAGATTCCCAGCATCAGTAAAGATTAAGGATATATCACTCATTGTATCAAGGGTACAAGTACAACATTGTATTGATACAGTGAACAGTAACACTCCCCAGTGTATATCCTTGTTTCAAGATTAACTGACAGGTATTATCAGTAAACTCAGACCAAGTACTCATGTGACCACTGGCACCATCTTCAGTAATCAAGGGAATAATATCTCCATTAAAATATACACCTTGGACCCATTTGCCCTCTTCGCTTCTGTGATCTGTGGAAAGAGTACATTCTTGTTCATCGAAATTGATTCCAAGGCTGATTTAAACTTTGTGCCCAGTGATTTTCTTGCTCAAAATGAAACAGAAGTGAATGGATCTAGGATAGTGATCGTAGGGGAATGAAGATATTATTTCGTGGATGTAGAGGATGGACAATTATGGATGTCCAGCTCCAAACTATCTGTATTCCATCAAGAGGCCTGCTCCTTTAAATACTTCAGTATTCATCCTCATGAAAATAGAAATAAGGCGAGACCAATTTTATTTCTTGTTTTACGGATCTGCTGGTCGTATTTTTTCATGAATAAGAACAAAATATATAAATAATTTTCCTGGCTCAAAAAATAATATCCTAATGTTTTCATTGGCGAAAAATGTAAAGTTACAAGAAAATTTTTTAGATTGTATTTTGCCCCATATGCACTTCAATAATTTCCAAAATTAAATTACTTTTAGTATTTAAATGGAATAGTAGTTTGGTGTTTTTTTAATTTTATTTATTTATTTATTTTTTTCACTTCCTTCGTTTAGGTTTTCTGAGGACAAAAATCCGTAAAACAAGAAATAAAATTTCTGTGGCCTAAAGTGGAAAAAAATCAACTTCCATATGAATCTGTATTTACTGCATTGTATAAGCATCATACAATTTACGTAACACTCCATATCTTCTTGTGGATATTGTTACAGAAAACCACTGTGCAGCTAAATAACTATGTATTCAACATATGTTTAGTTTGATCACATTTAAACATAGGTTGTTGTTTTTTTATCTCTGAAATCAAGTTTAACTAGTTGTGTATGGTTTTGGTAAGTGACTCTCAGTCAATGTTCATCCCATGCACTTATTCCGACATTCAGCCGGTTGCAACAAATATGGTAGGATAAGTATTTAATAGGAACATGTAGATTATTCTTATTGTGTGAACAATGTACCAAGGGTTTGCAGAAGGAAAAGTCAGTGTTTCTATCAGAAGGATATCTGTGTTAGACTCTCCTGTTTACTGAATTGTTCTGTCCTATACCACTACTGCTAGATGTGCCTCTCAGAAGCCCCTCTACCACTGTGTGATTGTAGAATAAAACAGGTTTTACTGAATGACATCTTGTCCTATTTATTCAGATTAACTTAAGGGGAATGTAATATATATTGCTCAATACAAGTTAAGGGCCAGCCAATTTTTACCTACTACTTCAGTTAATATGGCATGGCATGACTGCTTATTGAGAAGTATATGTAATATTTCCAATTGGTGGGTATCCCAATTTTACAACTTTATGAATCTTGTTTGTCTGTTATTTAATGCCGCTCTCAGCAGTATTCCAGCTATATGGCGGCGGTCTGTAAATAATTGACAGACAATCCAGTGGTCAACAGCATGAGCATCGATCTACACAATTAGTATACAATGACATGTGTCAACCAAGTCAGCGAGCCTGACCACCCGAACCTTTTAGTCGCCTCCTACCACAAGCATGGGTTACAGAAAACCAATTCTAACCCACAGGGGCGTGTCACGCTTAGAACCAGCGTTAGAAAGACATATAGGTATATAGACCCTACCCTAGTACTATATAAAAGGATCCTTTTATATAGTACTAGGGTAGGGTCTATATACCTTTATGTCTTTCTGACGCTGTTTCTAAGCGTGACACGCCCCTGTGAAGACAAAGTCGTATTAATCTTCAAAATAAGTAATAATTCAAAGTCAAGGGCTATTCCTCAGAAAATCCCCGGGCAGATAGACGATATTGAAGTAATTCCCCCTAATGCTCAGGCATCGGGATATGACAAGAAATACTGCCTCGCTAGAACAATAGAGTGACGTCACTGGAGGTTTATAACGAAGGTTCGTTCTAACACGGATCTTCACGGGTATCATTTGTCAGGTCGTGGCTCATCTAATAGTACAGGGGCGTACAATTTTCAATACTTTAAATAAATTCCCCCCCCCCCCTCTGAAAACCATTCCTACGCCCCTGTATTAGTACATCAGTAAATCGCGCTCTACGATTGACGTGTTAAACAGAAGTGGTATTGAGTTCACGCCACGGTCAGCATGTATTGCAAGTGCTTCATCGCCAATCTACCTGTAGGAACCAAGTGTATTCGTTTAGATTCCCTGCCCCGCCTACTTGTCACAAACGTGTGTACTGCGCAGGCTCATCTATAATACGTGTCAAGCAGTATGAGTCCACATTGGTTAACCCAGTGAAAAAGCTGATGAGCTATGGATGCTGTGGTTGGGATGACACCACACTGTAACATAAAGCTCCCCATCAACAGAAGGCACCTCCAATGGGAAGGAACTGAAATTAGTTTGCTTAAGTTTGTGAATAAACCTCTGTGGTCATTTACTGGTCACTGTAACATGGTCAACAGTCCACGTCATTGGTGAGTACCATGACGGTGAGTACCATGACGGTGTCCCATGATGGTGAGTACCATGACAGTGAGTACCACGATGGATGAATACCATGACAGTGAGTACCATGATGGTGAGTACCATGACGGTGAGTACCATGACAGTGAGTACCATGATGGAGACCGTGACAGTGAGTACCATGATGGTGAGTACCGTGACGGTGAGTACCATGACGGTGAGTACCATGATGGTGACCGTGATGGTGAGTACCATGACGGTGAGTACCATGATGGTGACCGTGATGGTGAGTACCATGACGGTGAGTACCATGATGGTGACGGTGAGTACCATGACGGTGAGTACCATGATGGTGACCGTGATGGTGAGTACCATGACGGTGAGTACCATGATGGTGACCGTGATGGTGACCGTGATGGTGAGTACCATGACGGTGAGTACCATGATGGTGACCGTGATGGTGAGTACCATGATGGTGAGTACCATGATGGTGACCGTGATGGTGAGTACCATGACGGTGAGTACCATGATGGTGACCGTGATGGTGAGTACCATGACGGTGAGTACCATGATGGTGAGTACCATGATGGTGACCGTGATGGTGAGTACCATGACGGTGAGTACCATGATGGTGAGTACCATGATGGTGGTGAGTACCATGATGGTGAGTACCATGATGGTGACCGTACCATGATGGTGAGTACCATGATGGTACCATGATGGTGAGTACCCGTGATGGTGAGTACCATGATGGTGAAAGTACCATGATGGTGAGTACCATGGTGGTGAGTACCATGATGATGGTGAGTACCATGATGGTGACCGTGATGGTGAGTACCATGACGGTGAGTACCATGATGGTGACCGTGATGGTGAGTACCATGACGGTGAGTACCATGATGGTGACCGTGATGGTGAGTACCATGACGGTGAGTACCATGATGGTGACCGTGATGGTGAGTACCATGATGGTGACCGTGACGGTGAGTACCATGACGGTGAGTACCATGAGGGTGAGTACCATGATGGTGACCGTGATGGTGAGTACCATGGCAGGTCCCTCCAGCTGGACACAAGGCTCCAACAATATGATGGATTTTCCAAAACCCCTAAGTACAATGACTGCATTATTTACAGAAAATGTGGCATTTTGTCCTTGCAATAATCGTAAGTACAGTCGTCATTCCCACTAACATGTTTTTGGTTGTGTTTTTTAAAAATATTTCATTCATTTCAGCCATTTTACAAGTATTGCACATTTTCACACTGTTTCATGACAGTAGAGGTAGGTTCATTTTCACAATAATTGTGACCTTCCTCGTTTTAGAGCATAGGAAATGAGAAACATACCAACTCAGAAGACCTCTGAGATCCGTGAAGATCTGGATTAGAATGGGTCTTCAGCAACCCATGCTTGTCTCCCGTGAAGATCCCGGTTAGAATTGGTCTTCAGCAACCCATGCTTGTCGTAAGAGGCGACTAACGGGATCGGGTGGTCAGGCTCGCTGACATATCATTGTATCCCAATTGCGTAGATCGATGCTCATGCTGTTGATCACTCGATTGTCTGGTCCATACTTATGTATTTACAGACAGCCGCCATATAGCTGGAATATTGCTGAGTGTCTGCCCGCTTTGCACTACACTTCTTATTGATTCATCAATGCAAAGTTACTCAGAGATATAATCACTGGATTATCGGGGATGGATTACAACAACTCCAGTAGCTATCAGTGTCAGATAACTGACACCATATTTGGAGTGACAAATGAAAGAGCCAATGAGACTCATTTGGTGTCCTTTCGAAAACAGCAAAACCATTCAAACCACGTCTTCAGATTTTTTTCCCAATTCCATACAGGTGCAGGTCGATTTGTACGGGAATATATTGATTTATACAATCCTGAACGATTAGGTTATATACAGACTGCGCGACCGGCCATGCATTCCATTCTCAGTTCTCCCGACCGTAATACGAGCGTCTGTGGGCAAGTGTTATCGCCATCTCTGTATCGACCGACAAGTACATATACTGTCACAATAAGCGAGTTTCTACGTCACATGACACTCCAGTACATATCCAGTTAACACACGCAATGAGATACACGAAATATCGTTCGGTGATATAAGATACAAAACGTGTCATTCGTCAGGCCAGAGAACGCGTCGCCTGCATATTTCTTTTCTCAGCTTGTCGACGGGACTTCTGTCTGCAAGGCCTCTGTGTCGGGGGCATCCAAATAGTAAGTATACCATTTGAGATTTATGTTTGCAAAGGTTATACAAGCCCTGTTGCAGCTATTTTTAAAGGAGTTGAGTTACCACGAGATAACATATACATGTATGTCAGAATTTAGAGGAATTGGAGCATATTGCAGCTATACCTTCATACACATGGAGTCCTCTAAGTATCTACACTTAAAGTCCTTTCATAGACCTTTAGTTAATATTCCATGGTTCTTTATCCACATTTGAGTAGAATATGTAGTTACCTGCTCCTAACATAGAATGCGCGCTCCTTAAACAATCGGTATTTCACATTTTATTTTCAGATAGCTGAATGTAGATATAATTTTGTTATATAAAGTGTCTCGCCAAATGTTTTCAGCCTAGTAACGTTTTGATAAAGTTTGTATTTTTTAAAAAAAAGTATTTTTCCTGTGTTTTTTTTCTATAAATAATTGAGTCTGGACCTGAAAATCCAGTGATCAACATAATGAGCATCGATCTACGAAATTGAGATATGACGTGTCAACCAGTCAGCGAGCCTGACCACCCGATCAAGTATGGGTTGTTGAAGACCAATTCTAACCCGGATCTTCACCGGTTTTGGTTATCAGAATATCAGAAGGATGAGATACCAATAGGCCGGGGCTTTGTTCTGGGTAGGCTTGAATTCATAGTAAACTGAAACATTCACTTACTCAATTAACGGTAAAGAGTCATAAGTGTTTCCAGTCGTTTTGGTGCAGAGTTGCGTACCTTGGTCGTACCAGGAACCGATAATCCTGCCCGGATCTTGGTTTGTCGGTACCATACCTCTTTTAGTGGGTTTCGGCTGTCAATGCCAAGGACCTGGATATGTTCCAGCTTTCCTCTCAAATCAAATTGAGTGAGTGGGTTTAGTTTTACGTCGTTTTAAGCAAATATTCCTGCAATATGACGGCGGGGGACACCAGAAATGGGCTTCACACACTGTACCCATGTGGGGAATCGAACCCAGGTCTTTGGCGTGACGAGCCAATGGTTTAACCACTATAGGCTACCCCACTGCCCCCAAATCAAATCGACGGTATAGCAGCGATGTATTGTATTTATATTGTTTAAATTCAACATACCCATGTCTAAGGTGTGACTGAGTGGCGCCACATCAGCAGACGCGGCTATTCCCCGAAATATTGGTTCCATATTTGAGTGTGTTATCTTGCAAATACACACCTAAATCCTAATCAATTCATTACTCATTTTATTATGTTTGCACTGTAAGCACATCAGCGTGTATTTATGGTAACGAATAAGTACTTCGTTTTAAGGAATGTGGAAAGGCAACCATATAATGCTTTTGCATAACCCGTGGGTGAGCAAACGTGCGTGTTCACGATTGTGTGACATCTGATTTGAAATAATGGAGGGACGGGAGATATAGGAACAACAGGTAAATGCATTGATACCTCTCCAGACCTCCAGATAAGCTGCGTATTTGCTTATAATACGCAAACTACATTTGAAAATAAGCATAGTCTGTCTCTCAGTCCATCATTTTGCCCTTCTACCCAGCACTGCCTGTAATGCAAACACTCTAAGTGAAGCAAGTCTAGATTTCCCCAGGCTCTGAATGTTCCATCTCACCTGGGCTCGTCAGTATTCAGTATAAATGGAGCTCTTTCTTAATCTCGGACCTACATGTTTTCAAAGGCTAAGCGTTAGTCTAAAACAAACATAACTCATTTAGATACGCACGAAAAAAGTAAATAACCGGAAGGTACAGCAACACTGAGAGAAAGTACTTATATGTGTAATGTCAGTTTTCGTAGCTTGCGAAAAAAAATGTAAACATAGAAAATCTTTTCCAGATCGTTTGTTTCTGACGGAAATGAGGAATTATATTCAAGAACTTTACTGAGCCGAATAATGTAACATCTCGCTTGTAGTCGTTTTGTCTAAGGATGACAAGTGTTTATGACCAACTTCTTTATTGTACTATTGTGACGATTCGGTATAGATGCTTTTCCGTTTTTCAAGCATTAAAAACTATCAAACCCAACTGTGAATGAACAAGCGCTAAATGGCTCAAAATCTGTCGGCGGGGCCTTTTGACGCTCATGGTGTCAATCACTGGATTGTATGGTCCAGGTCTTATTATCTACAGGCCGCCGTCATTCAGCTAGCATACAGCCGGGTGCGGCGTTAAACGACAACTACAAACACCCACATTCTGTAAGCGAGATGACGCAAACAAACCACTAATTATGTCAGCCAATCTGGGATTCAAACTCAAGACTAGCGTCTGCTTGTAATGACAGTTTTCTTAATGTGCTATATTTGTTGACTATTGCCGCTCTAGTTGTTAAGTGCCCGTGGCGACCCAGCTGATTGAAAGCTTGTCTCCGTGTGTTCATGTTGTGTACATTTGTTGCTATGTACTTACACTGTTGAAAACGAAAAACACAATGGTCAAATATTGACTGTATGACATCGTTGTCTATGTATAGATTGCTGGTTTGTATAGGAAACATTGACGAATGTTTCATTCTGAAATATTAAGTCTTCTTTGCTTTCCACTACATCGATATCCTATATGGCGTTGACGCTGTAAAACAAACGCAGGGAGTGCACTAAACACCTCGAGCAATATGCAAGACGGGAAGACTAAATAAACTGGTTACACCACAGTGAAGCTCCAATGATTAAAGCGTTTGCTCGTCACACCGAATATCCCACATGGTTACATGCATGAAGCCCTTTTTTGGTGTCCCCCGCAGTGACACTGTTTGAATATTTCATAAAAGCGGCGAAAATTTAACTCAACCACTCGTACAGAGTTAGGTGTGTACATTTCACATCTGTAGATGAACAATCGAGCCGTAGATCGTCACCCAAGGCCCAGGAAAAGCTTTCAAAAAGGTTTTTAGTAGACGTGTGGAGGACATTTCCACATTTGACGCATCGGTAACCGTGTTTGTTCAGGTAAAACAATTGGCTTACCTTGGCATGTGTTTGTGCCAACGTTCCCATGGTGATTTTACATGGAATTGCTCAATGGACTTCGCCGTCAGCAGAGATTTCTTATCGTTAGTTTTTTTAGGGGCACTGACGAGTGGTTTGACATTTTAAACCTAAATTGCCATGTCTCGGATGAAGCGACCAAAACTATGACCATGCGATCTCGATGGAAATATGTTGACTTACCGACCACCGGATTCAGGACTGAATTTAGGCGATAGAGGACGAGATTTCCATGTCAAGGGACGTTTTAATCACTTTACCTAACTAATTTCACAACATATTTCTGAAAACCACTGTGTCACAAAGGCAGATATTATTTCACCACTTAATACAATTTATATTTTATTTATTTTCCATTTCACTTCGTCCTCAAGACTAGTTTTGCACTTACAGACAGACAGACAGACAGTTTTATTTCAGTATATAAGGCCATGGCCCACATTACAGAATAATTTTACATTTTGTTTGATGCTGGTAAAACCAGTAATAATCATACATTATTGCCTCTGAAAGCTACGGAACCATTTTTGCACAATGTACAGGCATAATATACCCTTCTAAAGAAAAAGTAGCAATACTTATCAAAACATCATCCTTAGATGACACAAGTCTAACAAAACTATCCTTACACGGGTTACCAATATATAGGTATGGTGGAAAACATTCTATCTTATGCATCTTTTAAACATTGACAATTAAATGGTATTCCTCTTCAACTACTGGTATAGCAATATAAACAGAATCTATTACAGTACAGTGTATCATGCCTCCCTTTACAGTTGGGGGTTGGAAGCTATTATATCTGGACTAGCTTAAAACATGTTTATAATACTGTAGAATATATCTAAGGAAATACATGTATATCTTTCAATTTGCACAAGTGTCATAAAGTGACAGTATGTTGTAATAATCATACAATTTTGCTTTGTAAAGTGTCTGAAATTTTAGCACAGTGTATATGACTATAACCTTCTAGCGCCTAACAGGCAGCTTGGGTTATCCGGGGTAATAATGGCCTTGATTGTTAGCGCTATGAGCATACCTAGTGTGGAGTTTGGCGCTATATAAATGGACACATTATTATTATTATTATTATTATTATTATAGGCATAACATATCTAAGAAATAACATATGGATCTTAATGTGTAGAATATTGACTGAAATTTATGTATTTCTAATTTTACGAGCTTTCATCAGAAACTTAGCAATACTTATCAAAACATTTTCATCCTTACATTGACGTTTTATGTCATATTTGTTTCACGATTCCAGATAATGGGTATCGCTGCTTCCAATAAAAACCAAAAAGTTATCCATAAAACTGTGTCAGCTCGTAACCCAGCAACAACGCCAAGAAACAAAGGCAAATCCCTTAAAGTCGAGACACCGAGAGACAAGCACGGAAGCCAAAATTACCACGAAACCCTCCCAGATGAATCTGGTTACCTAGCAACGCAACCCAAAAAAGGGCGGTAACGTCGGAGAAGTTCAGGTCGAGGTAGATGCCGCAGTGAATCTGATGTCTCCAACTCAAGATGCGCCGTTGCAGAGAGACGCACCAGAAAGGCTTACCTCAGTACATATACATGTCAGTAAGTATGTCGGCTTCAAACGTTACTGTTTGCTCTGAAACAAGCGTTATTTTTAAACACGGTTACTTATTTACTGTTGACAAAAAGGATGGGATATTAAAATTTGGGGTGCTATTAATTGGGAACCAAGTTGTATGATTGTATATGGATTTAGGAAATGATTAATAATAATAATAATAATAATGCATTTGTTTAAGCGCCTAATGTCCAACCAGTGCTGCTCAGTGGCGCTGTGCAGAGAAAGTGGAGAAACTAGTAGGTAGCTAGAAAGAGATGAGTTTTTAGTTGGCTCCTAAATGCTTCCAGGGAAGATACTGATCTCAGTTCATTCACAACGGGTTACTGATTTCGTGCAAACACGCCACTTTGGTGCAAGCGCTATTCATGAACATTACGGACTGTTACACAACTGCAAGACGTCGTTAGTGTCAAGAGCGGCAGCACCGTCACTGATAACAATACGGCGTAAGGCGGAGTTTGGGGTCATGGATATAATCAGTGTTTATTTCTACCTTCAGGGTCGGCGTGGCCAACAAAGGGAGACAGCCTGATTCAACAAGATACCCTAGCATGCCCCAAAACCACGATGATCACACTACGGTAAACGTTACTACTATAAGTGAGTGAGTGAGGTGTAATACCATTTCGACAAATATATCAGCTTGGTGTGGAACGGACCACACTCATACTATTGACTCAAACCACTTTATTGAAACCCCCGAGAATATGCTGTTGACAAATCTAGAATATAATCAGAGCGAGCCGGGACTTGAACTCACGAGCACCGGCTTCTAACGCTCAAGGGGCAACAAACTGCAGCCTTAGACGGCTGATAATGTAGGATTGGGGACATAGACGAGGGGTAGATGGAAATGTGGTTGAAGGGGGAGGGGACTGGGTGGAGGGAGAAGGCAGGATGATAAACGATAACAAAAATGACGAATATAACAAAGTCTGTAAATAAAGTGCTCTTCACCATAACTATTATTGGGAAAAGATGAGAACAGACACGAAAGTAGTGAATGAATGACTATCTTTGTTTCCAGGAGTTGCAGGATTTCCCATAGAACAAGCAGGGTACATTCAGCAGTAGCAGCAGCAGCAACAGCAGCAACAGCAACAGTGCAAGGGGGCAGAGTTGAGTGGTAACAATACTATGTGTGTGAGCAAAGAATGGACACATGTATGTGATGTCAGCAACAGAAGATTTGGTCGTGTCAGAGAGCGCAAAGAAGAAATATTTCGATAATAACGTGCATTTATGCGAGACCCATCACCTTGGAAAGCAATGATTGAAAGCCGCCAAGCATTGTATTTCAAAATCTTAGGCCAAACTGATGTTTCCAGTTCTTTAAGACGCTACGTATGTTTTGGTTTTAACAAATCCCTATTAATGAACTAATGAGTAGTCGGTAAGTAGTACATCTGAATTTCACAATGATCAAAAGTGTCATGGGTACCTGTGTTTGGATGTATCCTAATTGATTCGTTCCTCTTGGTTATTCGGTGGCACAACAACATTTACTACTGGGGATTGTAACAACTGAATTCAGTGTCAAAGACGTCTTTTGACGACCGAAGTATTGGGGCATTGGCGTAGGCGTGCTTCAAACTGGGTCAACACAACGTCGCGAACACAACGCCACGTTACAAATGTCAGACAAAGTACGATCAGCGACATAGAGTTGACCCCAGACGTTTAGATCAGTTATCCATCAACATGCAGGTGGTCGACAGCGTTCCACCACACAAGCGGAAGACAGGTTCTCCTAATTGCAGCAGGAAGTTATCTCCTCGGAACTGCCGCCACACTTACAAATGACCGTGAACTCGACAAAAGAGTTACACAATCTTTCCTTGGCAACCATCGAGGCATTTTGGGAGACCCTGATACGACCATTCTGATCTCTCACCTCACAACACTGGACCATATACCCGCTTCTGAGATGTGTCATTTGCCGGGTGATCTGACAGACTATTGGTCACTCACTTACTGTCGGTTAGCGTTGTGTTCTACATGACGACTTTTGTTCATTAAACTTGTCTTTATGTAATATTATCTTTACCTTTTTCAACACACACACGCGCGCACGACGCACACACACATACATACACACACACTCAGAGGTATTATGTTTTAAGTGGAGATCCTTAGTGTTCATCTCCGGAGATATTTAACTTGCTTACAACAGTATTCTTTGTATATATACATGTAACGAGAGAGCGATGTTGTTGTATACATGGAACTAGAAAAGTCTACTGCCTGCTGTCAGTTGTCAAGAATCTATTTCCATTTTTTTGTTAAAATTTACTTTCACATCGTTTATTATCGACAAACTGAAAAGCCTTATATTTTTCGTTTTCATAATCCGGTGAACTGTGTCTCTCACTAGGGACAAAGGAGGAACAGAAAGTGTAAAAGAAATGCCTTTGTATCGTCTCAATAGATACATCTCGTATAATTATTATGGAATTTTAGTTAACGAGATAAAACTGTCATTGCACTGTCTATAGTACGCAATTCATAGCAAGAAGAGATTTTATGAATCTTTACTTCAGATTGAAATCTTTACCGATTTATGAAAATATTGGATCAGACTTCGACATGACCTCAGCTGACACAGCAATTGTCTTTCTACGGTAACTGGGGTATCATTGGGTGTGGACAGCACCCGCAACTCATTCTTACACTTCACCAGGCATGCGGAGGGTTATACTTTCCCCGCTACTCGGAACATATTGACCAGCAAAATACACCCTCTATATCTACTGACCACATTCTTCACAGGGAAAGTCCAGCGTAACATGGCTTTCTTAGAATGGCAGAATGACCAGGCACCTTAGTCGTCTAGGCATTACTCACACAGGCACAATGACATCTATAAATTGAACTGAATCCAATGCATTGCTTCCAGGACAATTGGCAATATATTGGTTGGTTGCTGTTTAACGCCGCACTCAGCAATATTCCACCTATATAATAAATAAATAATAGTCCATTTATAGAGCGCTTTTCCATGCGCAATGCATGCTCAAGGTGCACACAGTAAGGAACACAGAACAGTGGTAGGAATCATTTGGAATAGGCGAGTCTGTAGAAGTAGGTCTTGAGATAAGAACGAAAAGAACAATAGTCTTGACTAAGTCTGATTTCAATGGGTAGGCTATTCCAGGCAGTAGCAGCAGAATAGGAGAATGTTCTATGTCCAAATCGTTTGGTCCGGACCCGAGGGACAAGAAGAAATCGTTTGTTCTCTGATCTGAGAGATTTAGTGGGCTGGTAGATATCGAGGAGGCTGGACAGATAGTTTGGCGCCATTCCAGAGAGACACTTAAACGCAAGACAACATAGTTTATAGGTTATTATATTATTTCCTATATGGCGGCAGTCTGTATATAATCGAATCTGGACCAGACAATCCTGTGATCAACATCATGAGCATCTATCTACGCAATTGGAATACGATGACATGTGTCAACCATTGCAAGTCAGCGAGCCCGAGCACCCGATCCCGTTAGTAGCCTCTTACGACAAGAATGGGGTACTGAAGACCAATTCTAGCCCGGATCTTCACAGGCCAAGACATTGATATTAAAAAGGTCACCATTACCATATTATGGTATATATAGGAACAAAAACAAAACTTGATGATGCCTCTTTTACGAAACATAGAACGGACAACATGCGATTCACTACAACCTGTGTCAGTCACAACAAATAAAATCTTTTAACGGTTTTTGTGGCATGACGCGATTAGAGGGACCAACCCTCCGCTGTCCGAACAGACGCTCTATTGTTTGCATCACGGAGACATTTACTGTGGTTCCAAGTATCTCAATACGGTGAAACTCTAGCATATTGACAGACGCGCTGTTACACATTACTCCCTCGTTAACGAACAGAGTAGTACCCATGTTTTAATAAACTGTATAAAATTTAGCCATTTTTTTTTTATATATTCCTGCATGCACTTACCTTTGAAATATTTAAAGTTCCTTCGGCAAGAACTCATAAAGATAGAGTCTTCTCTGTCGCCAGCCTTCATAAAACATTTCTTTCCGGATGAACTTTCAGTGCTATCGTGCATATTGTAAAAACTGCAATAAATAGCTCGTTTTCATATCTGTTTTAATTATTAACTCTTAGTTTGGTGGAAATATACACAGGTACAAACGACTTCTGCTTTTCAATGAGTCTGGAACAAACGCGCACCAAAAACTCGTGCAACGGAAGTGAGATCTGATTGGTTAAAATGACAATCACTACCCCACGTGACAACGCTGCCGAACACGCGTGTGAAATACACAACGCTTCAAACTTGATATGACATTTGTTTATGTAAATATTGTACAACGAAGAAGACGTGGTGAGCCTTTTTGTCTTGTTGGACCTGACAATCAATGAAGGTAATAATTGGCTGCATGTAAGGTATGTATTTCACACACACCAACTAAAAGCACAAATATTTTCTACTTTCCAGATACACAGGATAGATATATACTGTGCAAGGCCAGCTTTCTTTTATTGTAACACATGCAACTAAAAAATCAAACATAATTAAAACACAATTATCACTTATTCATGACATATAATATACATTGCTGGTTATGAAAAAACATATAAACAAAATTATAAGCGTACAATCGCAAATAAAAAGTGCAATATTGTGTACTTGGGTTTACTTCCCAAGAAACGAAGCAGTCGGGATACCGAACCAAGTCAGAGCGGGTGGGTGTGCACTCAAGTGTAACGGCTAGTTCATTTGCAGAAGCCCTCACGGCTCATTGTGTGTGTATATATAGAGATGTTGGGTTTTGTAAATACATGCTCATTTTTTGTGTATAACATTTTGCAATCAACAGACATCATAACATGTCATGTGTTCAAGTATCACACCTGCCTGTCTGTGTAATTACATAATGTGACAGAGACCGAACTCGGGCCATAAATCAATGCGTTTTGTTTATGGTGTATAGCCTGATTGGTGTTAAGTTCAAATTGCATGTGGTCAGTGATCGCAGTTGTGTATTGAATATTGTCATTAGCAGACAGGCAGGCAGACACACAGGTGTCAATAAAACAAGACATTGAGTTTTGTCTGTGACAACGACATATCTCTATCACTGTTAGAAATTCTGTCAACGCTAAATAATGACATTGCTTTTAAGTATCGAACTGAGAAAGTGACTCGGTAAGAAGAACGTGTGGTGAAATAGACAAATGAAATTATATAAACAGTTTATTTACTGTCATAACATATAAAAAGCTCGCACCTGTTAGATATCAACAAAACATTAGGAAAATAACTCACACCAAAGCCTTCACCGAGTATTCACCCGACAACCCGCTTCCAAGCTGCGCGAACCTATTTCACTGCGCACGTGCTATGAGCGCAGCCCAGCTGTTGAAACCAGTTTTGCCCCGAAAAGTCGGGGGAAATTAGTGAATCGTTTGCACTCCGATTTCGCGCGTTTTTTTTCATCGCGTTATTTTTCAACTTTATAAGTTGAATTTGCATTTTTGACGATTTGTTTCGGTAAGTCCATACCGAAAGGTATCAGAATCTGCAAAGTTGTGTTTTACGTTGCATGTGACCTTTAAGCGATGAAATGCCTGATACTGTGTTTTCATTTCCAACCATAAAATGCTCCTACTTATATCCAGCCAATAATATATTTTGTTGAAATATGTGTAAATATGAACGTTTTCTTATAACAATGGATTGCCCAGTCGTCCAACGAGATGCAATTTTCCATGGAGTTCAGTTGATCGAGCGACTCAGACAAATATGATTGTGGATTCGAACTGCAGATTCGTCTTATTATTGTTCTTTGTTTGTGCTGGGGCGGCGGGGCTTTGTGGTTAAAGCTCGTCACGCCGAACACCAGGGTTTGATTCTCTACATGGGTACATTGTGTGAAGCCATTTCTGGTGTCCCTTGCCGTGATATTTTTGGAATTTTGCTAAAAGCGGCGTAAAACCAAACTCACTCACTCAGCTTGTTTGTGATCACCGCAGCAAATGTTTATTTCAAAAAGAAGATGTCCAAACGTCCTACATGTCTCTTTTAACATGTATGTGCCCGAGAAACAATGAGTTAATATTTTTATGGGAATTGGTGCTCAATACGTCTTTGCTAAAAACAGAAAAAAGTGACTTTCAAGTCGGATGGGTTTGTACTCGTGATCCTCAACGTCTTCGAAGGTACCTGACAGAGAAATATTCCGTAAATATCAGAAATGAGATATATTTACTCACCAGGACCCAGATTTTACTCTGCGTGAGATCTGCCGTCCGGCATCAGTCAGTCTTGCAACTTTTAGCGCCTTATAACCGACAGAAGGTATAAATCTGAACAGAAAGAGGCAGTTCAGCCCCTTCTTCTAGAAACGTATTCTCAGATATTACAAGTCAATAATGTACCTGTAGCAGATTTGTTCATGTTAATCAACTTGAAAACGTGCAATCTCATCTTTATTGAACACCTCGCAATGAAAAGGATTAGTTCCAGCTACCAAATCCATGAAGATCCGGGTTAGAATTGATCTTCAGGAACCCATACTTGTCTCCCGTGCAGATCCGGGTTAGAATTGATCTTCAGTAACCCATACTTGTCTCCCGTGCAGATCCGGGTTAGAATTGATCTTCAGTAACCCATACTTGTCTCCCCGTGCAGATCCGGGTTAGAATTGATCTTCAGTAACCCATACTTGTCTCCCGTGCAGATCCGGGTTAGAATTGATCTTCAGTAACCCATACTTGTCTCCCGTGCAGATCCGGGTTAGAATTGATCTTCAGTAACCCATACTTGTCTCCCGTGCAGATCCGGGTTAGAATTGATCTTCAGCAACCCATACTTGTAAGAGGCGACTAACGGGATCGGGTGGTCAGGCTCGCTGACTTGGTTGACACATGTCATCGTATCCCAGTTGCGAGATCGATGCCCATGCTGTTGATCATTAGATTGTCTGGTCCAGACTCGATTACTTACAGACCGCTGCCATATAGCTGGAATATTGCTGAGTACAGAGTTAAACAACCACCAACCAACCAGTCCATCTACCAGCCATTATAACTCCACTTCTGACTGACTGACTGACTGAGTTTAGTTTTACGCCGCTTTTAGCAATATTCCAGCAATATCACGGCGGGGGACACTCCACTTCTGAAGAAGGTATCATTAGACACATGTTTTGTCAACACATTCCACACACTGGATAACTGGCAAGTACCTCATATATCCGGTTTAAAAAAGAACTGTATTGGAAGCTTGCTTCTTTGTTGTTTAATGCGCACTCAGCAATAATCCAGCTATATGCCGACGGACTGGACCAAGCAATCCAGTGATCAATAACATGACCAGCCATCTATGCAATTGGGGGAAACTAAAGATAAATCACACTTCCGCAAAATATCTCACTTCAAAAGAGGTACAAGTTAAAAAGGCAATGTTTTCATGTCATTTACAAATTCGGTATGGTAATTCCAAAAGCAAGATGTTTTTGAATATATTTCCATGCTTGAGTGGCAGGAGTGAGTGAGTGAGTGAGTTTAGTTTTACGCCACACTCAACAATATTCCAGCTATATGGCGGCGGTCTGTAAATAATCGAGTCTGGACCAGACAATCCAGTGATCAACAGCATGAGCATCAATCTGCACAATTGGGAACCGATGTCAACCAAGTCAGCGAGCCTCACCACCCGATCCCGTTAGTCGCCTCTTACGACAAGCATGGGTTACTGAAGATAAATATTCTGACCCGGACCTTCACGGGTCTTGAGTGGCAGGACGTTTAATATATCGTGCAATGGAGTTGAGCTTTCCGTTCATAATTAATGGCTAAGGATGATGATGACTTTAGTGTGTGTGTGTGTGTGTGTGTGTGTGCGCGCGCGCGCGCGTGCGTGCGTGTGCGTGTGTGTGTGTGTGTGTGTGCGTGTGTGTGTGTCTGTGTGTGAGACTGAAATATTCTCAGTGGAGTGGAATTGTAAGCACGGTGTTGAGGTTAAAAGTTGATCAGTTCTATATAATTATATTGTTTTGAAACTCGAAGCTACATTACCTAAAACTGTTGGGAATCGCACGTAAAATCTCCAAAGCAAGTCCGCAAGGTCGTCAAAGAAAACATGAGAGCAGTGAACGTATTTAAACCTCTCACCCTTCATGGCACTATCCTTATTAGATAAAACAAAACACATATGTTAGCTAAGTTGTTATAATGTCAAAATGACGAAATACATTATCACGATTGTTTAAATAATCACAAACACGAATGTAAGGGGTAAGTCCATTTTATTAGGTTTTGGTGTAAAGTCAGGCAAAAATCAGTTACTATCAACTTGAATAGTGCATGTATAAAATGTTCTATTCGAAACCATCTACTTTCTAACACGGGAGCACTCAAGAAACGCATCGTGTACAATCGATTCGTTTTCAGTTTCAAAGAATGAACAAATACTGTTGTCAATTAAGTGCATTTCTAACAATTCTTTGTTGGTATACAGCTTACAGAATAAAAATCTATACAGGTAGAGGTTTGGTGTCTATAGTCTATTTCCTATATTGTACAAATATTTTGTTCTGTGAAAAGTCACCTTTTACACACCTTTAGTTGAACACCTTTCTATTTTTACTTTTTTTAATTCATGCCATTGAGTAAAATTGCTTAGTAGAAATCAGTGGATAATGTATGGAACTAATGGCAGGAAGCTGTCATAATACACTTTTCATTGTAAAGGCACGAACATCGCCCCAGTGTGATATATGACAGCATTCGTCTGATGGCCACTAGTAGTCAATATTAATCTTAGAAAAGTGCTTCACATGAATTCATATAAAGAACATGACAAACATGAAACGAACTTTACTTTGCGGTAGTTGTCATTTTTACTTCATGTCCAATATTTATTTTATAGGATGTGAAACTAACATATTCTTACAAAACTGCATGTTATCTTCACAGTGACGAACATGTTGTAATGTGCTTGATGTATATTTGGTTCAAATCCTATTTCGTTTCAATAAAGGTAACAGTAAAATAGGCGGCCTTCACCTTTACCCGACCTGGAAGTGAAACAAGATGGAAGCAGTGGGACAGGTTCGTGCGAAACAAATATCGTATTTAAGTTACCTATAGTCTTTATTAAGTGCTAATTAGCAGCTGGTATGTTAATGAACTTTCTTTGTATACATTGAGGTTACCTGTTATGGCTGTCGCCATAACAGGCCATGAATTGCTAAGTTCTTCTTAGCACCTGATCAATGTGTAATTCCACGTCTAATAACGAAATGGCACTTGAGAATGAGTCATTTATATATTTTACCATTGCCAGTGTTATGGAATGTCTCCACAATTTGCCACTACATAAGAAAGCGTGAACGGGATACAATATTCAACTGAGATACTATTTTGTCATGTTTATAACGAACATGTCAGTTAAGAAGTCAAGCCGATTATGGTCTGTGGGCTCCCGCGAAGCAAACCCGGACATAGATGGTCAAGCAATCCATTTAGTAAGAGAGGATGCCGGTTTGTTACTGTCATATGCCTTGTTAGATTAATCTGGTCACAAATGTCCTGGCAACCACATTTGTGGCCAGATTAATATAACTATTAACTACCTATACTACTATTAACTACCTATACCATGTAATGACTTATTGGTATATGTCATTGGTTTCCTGTTGACATTATGCAGTCGAAAATACTCAGAAACACAACATTAATGACAAAATGTATCATTATCCAAGAAATACAGCTTAATATTGATAAATTGATTCAATAATGTTTAATGTATGCTTATTAATATTACCCTTCCAGTTTCAGGGGTAATTCAATAATCTACATATAAATAATCAGATAACTGTGTCTTTGGAGTAAATGCATCTGTCATGTAAAATGTTGACTTGGTTTGATTTAATGCTGATTGACTTATTACTTTAACTTGCACAGTGTATTAGTGAAAAGGTAGTGTTTTTATGGTGTCCTCCCATTACTCAGACTGGCAGTTCGCAGACGCCTTAAACTAACAACATTAACGGTTCAGATTAGCTACTACCTGTTACCAACACATTATAATGGAATAGTCCAAATAAAAACACAAGAAAAAACTGAAGCTATATTATTTACTTTGAAAGATAAATCAATATAAGTCAATCGACTGTCTGTCAAATGGGTGTCTGTCAATTGGGAGATTACCTTTTTTATCTTGGATGATTTACTACCGTACACTGAATACACCCGCACTCTGTCGTAAACAGCCTGTGTTAAAACAATGTCCTTCCTTCAAAGGATTATCTGCCAATATGTTGATACATTCTTCTATCAGTTAGAATGTGAAGCGTATTTCTGGGGTTCCCTGAACCCTCCACTATTTATAATACACTAAGCAGCAAAAAAAACATCAGTTTGGAATTTTCCTTTTCAGAAACGGATAACTGTAAACTCATTTAATGTTTTGATTGTATATTTATGACAACATCTCCAACTTTACCTTAGCAAAAACATTCCTTCCCAAACTCAGAATGGAACCCAGGAAATGGTCTCAAAAACTCAACCTGATCTCAGAGATGGTACAGTGTTCTCCATGTTTTACACATGCTGTTCACAAGGACCAGCCCTATAAAATGCACCCCCAAACCTGGTTGAAACATTCATATTACAAAGTCAGGAGGATGCCGCGACTCACGACAGCTCGGAGGAACCAGGCGCTGGGAATACTTGAAGCTGGCCACACTGCACAAGCCGTGGCCAATCACTTCCAGGTCAACGTTCGGACCATCTACAGGCTGCAGCAACGTTTCCGGGCCACCAACACCACAAATGATCGTCCCCGTACTGGCAGACCAAGGGTGACCACAAGACGACAAGACCACCATGTTGTGTGACAGCATGTACAGAATCCCTTCATGCAGGCATTCGAAACAGCACGCCAGACAGTGGGAACACACGGAAGACCAATCAGTACTGATACAGTACGCTGACATCTTAACAGCGGGAACGTCCATTGCCGTAGACCTTACCGTGGACCTATCCTCACCCCTCATCATCAGCGTGAACGTCTACAGTTTGCCCTACAACACCAAAACTGGCGATACACTCAATGGAGAACAGTTCTGTTCACAGATGAGAGTCGGTACTGCGTTTCAACTGCAGATGGCAGAACAAGAACATGGTGACGTCGTGGCTAGCGTTATTCAGACCAATGTGTTATGGAAAGAGACTCATGGGGAGGTGCAAGCATCATGGTATGGGGTGGAATAGGCCTGAACCAGAACCTTGGTCCTGTGATGAACCCGAACCTTGGTCCAGGGAGAGGAGGCATCATCACAGCAGTGCGCTACATTGACCAAGCCCTCAGACCCCACGTCATACCACATTTCGCACGTCACTGGAACAACATTTTCCAGCATGATACCGCCCGGGCCCATACTGCCAGAGCTACACGGGACTTCCTACAGCAGAATGGTGTCACCATTATGCAGTGGCCAGCCCATAGTCCTGATTTAAACCCAACTGAACATCTTTGGGATAAAAAATTCAGAGGAGACTGAATAATGTCATACCAAGGCCGAACACAGCCGATTTATTGCTTGCCCCAGGCCTTTCTCAGAGTGTGGTTCCAGGTGCCAATGGCCTTCATCAATCGATTGATGCACTCCATGCATAGACGCTGTGCTGCAGTTATTGCTGCTCGTGGTGGTCACACTGAGTTATTCATTGATGTGTCAGGATATTGTACACAAAAAATGTTTTTAATCCATATATTATAATGTCCATTTCTGTAATGATTTGATTACAGTGCCTATCTAATTTTGAATTCGTACTGACGTTTTTTTTGCTGCAGAGTATACTTTGTTGTACAACTATAGAGACCTAAACAATTATGTGTTTTTTTCAACAAGGACACCTGTTATAAGCTAAAGGCTTCACTTTACATTATCAAGGTTTTACGTAGACTTTTAAAAATGGGAGTCATGGTGACTCACAATATTTATTATTTTTCCTCTTGCGAACATAGTGGAACACTTGTATCTCCTTATTGAAGCTCCCTTCAATAAAAACGTCTGGCCTTCAATAAAAAAAATCACTAAAATCACTAATCACTACTCACCAAGAGTTATCCCTCTTTCCTGTTTTGGAGGGAAACTGGCGCCACTGTTCCCCACATGCTTCACTCTCTCCTTCTTCGCCCAGTGAGCAGGTTGTGAGAGCGCCTGTGTCTCCTTACGGCACTATATCCTTTTCTTACTTAGTTAGATACCTCTTTTATACTATTATAGAGGTTTGGCTAGTATCCTTCAACAATATGGTTTGATAATTAATCGTAGTTAGCACTGTTTATTCACGGTGTAGTCCGTGTTTGTTCAGTATTTACGTTCATGAAAATCTGTTCCGTATGTAGACTACGTTTCTCTGCTGCAGACCCTCATCAATTGTGCCCTAGCTGCACGGTACCATGTTCTTTCAGCTCACGCTGCATTTATTGCAAGCATTTACCTACTTGTGCATTTAATAAATACCTTCTTTGCATCCTTAGACGTGCTGCAGATAGGTCGAGAAGGGTTGATCCAGTCATGGATAATTCAGCGGAGTCCCTCACCAGTCAACTGCTGTCTGACGACCCCCTACCGTCTGGTGTTCCGCTGGAGTTTCCCTCGGAGGAGGGGCCTGGGACAAAGTCCGCCATCTCCAAGAAGAGACCTGCTACTCCAGACATCCCGTCATCGCAGCCTAAGACTCGGAAATCGTCAACCACCCAGCGCAGACTCCGCACCCCCAGGGCATCGTCCACCTCCAAGGGGAAGTCAGCGCAGACAACCCGGACTTTCTCTGCCGAGATTGTCCCCTTGACGGAACAGGGTCTATATGATGATCAGCCGATCATCATCCCAGAGGTTCAGCGCAAAAAACGACCGGTCTCAGCTACGGTGACGTCAGCGCAGATCTCTACTCAACCCGAGGTATCAACGTTGACAACAGATGACCGTCCAGTGGGCCCCGTCGCTATCACCGCAGAAAGGGCAGCGCCAGTACCACCGCAGACCTGCAACCCGGGCGACTTCATGCAGCAGTTCTCCTAACAGATCATGATGATGGAGCAGCGTTACGGCCTGGAAAAGAAGTCACAGCCAGCCCAGGTCCCGAGCCTTCGCGAAGGCTCCAACGTAGACATCATCTCTGAGGGGCCCTCCATCAACGTGAATTCTGCCAGCAGAACTACACTCCCGGACCAACCTGCGCGAAGGTCGACTCAACCACCCCCTGCGGAGGATTCGGACGATCAGCATCCCCGAAGGCATTCGCGAAGGACGACACGGTCTTCACCTGCTTTGGACTCTGACGATCAACGCTCGCTGGGCGTTTAGCGAAGGAGGAATCGCTCATCCCCGACTCAGGATTGGAACAACCAGCGTTCGTGAAGGACCAGTCGTCAATCCCCAGATGCGGACTCAGGTGATCAGCGTTCGCGAAGGCCTTCGCGAAGGACTTCAGATACAGTATCCAAGACATCTTCCTCATCACGCAGATCGTCGAGGGATTCACCAGGACATTCGCGAACCCACAGTCGCTCATCTCCGCGCAGCTCTCTGCGCAGGTCACCCTACAGAGACAGTTCGCCGGGCCACTCACCACGCCATCTCAACGCAGGTCTCCACGCAGATCTCCACGAAGGTCACCACGAAGTTCGCCCCACAAGTCTCCGTGCAGGTCTCCACGCAGATCTCCACCCAGGTCACCATCGGAGGAATATCAACGTCCCTTACTCAGCACTCCTGTCACTGAGGATGATGGCGGCATCATCTTTTCAGACTCTGAAATACGCTACTGGGTGGCTAATGGATTGGACTTGGCTTCACCATCGAAAGACGATAATCCGGCTCACACCTGTCTTATGCGAGATGATGATGTTGACACGCTCACTCTCCCACCGATTGATCCCATCGCAGCGGTTCCACAGAACCTGGACGCAGCCTTCAAGACAGCCACTAAAGCCCAGGCGCCACATCTGCCACAGTTCAACGTCAAGAAGTTCTCCTCCCATAACATGGATCCTTTTCTTAAAGCTCAAGACATCGACGAGAACTTCAAGGTCATCAGTGATGCCAAGGCCAAGTCTTACAAGATTGAGGACAAGAAGCTGGCTCAAGTGGAAACCATGACCAGGCAAACGTTCTTTGGCCTTAACAGATCTCGGGCAGTCAACGAAACACTCATTGCCAAATTTCGAGACTCTACTGCGGAAGAAGATAGAATGATTTATTCGGCCCTCCTTATGCAGAAGAAGGACCAACAGTTCATGACAGACCATCTTTCATCCATCTCCGCAGCGCTGACCCTGGCTCGTCGTCAAGGCCTCCTAGCCTCCTGCAGTTGGAGTGAGCAGTTTACCAAGTCACTCTACACATCCCCGTGGTCAACTCCTTCCGTCTTCGCTGGAGAAATTGACAAGGTTGCCAAGGAAGTTACCAAAGATTCAAGAGAAGTCCTAATGATTAAGTCCATAGACACTCTGGCCAGCGTCATCCCAGACATCCCAGCGTTACTCGGGCAGATCCAAGTTTCCGGGATTACAGAGGGCACGGGACAAGAAAGTGGGTAGTTCCAGAGGAGGAAAAGATTCTTTTCGCTGCCCAACCCGGCAACTACAGAGCAAGATCCGGACGAGGCAGGGCACCCAGAGGCTCCAAGGATTATCGACAATGAAAAAGCGGGTTCGAACGACTGGAGTCTTCCACCCCAGCTGTTCCTGTACAACCTTCCCAAGTGGGTGGACGTCTACAACTACACTGGGAAAACTGGGGAATACTACAAGATCCATATGTATCCAACATCCTAAGAGGCGGATATCACATACAACTACAGGCCACTCCACCGCTTACAGTCGACCCTCACAAGTTCGCCTTCAAGACACATCAGATAGAGAAGTTACGAGAGGCAGTCTCATCTCTTCTAACCAAGCGAGCCATAGAAGTCGTGGATCAAGTCAACATCACACCAGGTTTCTACTCCCCAGTTTTCCTGGTGCCAAAGAAAAACTCCAAAGAAAAGTTCCGACTCATCTACAATATGAGCACGTTCAACAGAGATTATCTCAGCAGACCTCCCAAGTTCCGCATGATACATCTACCTCAACTAATCCACCTCGTCCGTCCGATGGACTACATGGCCAGCATAGATCTACAGGATGCCTACCTGCATATCCCTATACATCCAGACTCGAGGAAGTACCTCCGATTTACACTGGACGGGCTACATTACCAATGGAAGGTCCTGCCATTTGGGAATATCATCGGCCCCTGGTTGTTCACAAGGGTGACGTGAAACAAATAGTCACATATCTACATCATCGAGGGCTATGCAGTGCATTCTACCTCGACGACGGGATTCAAGTAGATCAAGATCCAGAGCATCTCAGACTACAGTTGAACTTTACCATCAAACTACTCAGCAGCTAGGATGGTTAGTGAATCTACTCAAGTCGGACCTAGAACCTACACAGGACCTACAGTTTCTAGGCATCAGATTCCTCACAACGCAGAACCGTCGATGATCGTCGCGCCAGAGGACCGATGGCTCAAGATTCAACAGACAATCTCTCAAGTACTCTCTCCAAAGTGGCTACTACGACAATGGCAGAGTCTGTTGGAGTCTCCTCACGCCTGCACAAGACATGACAGCCAGAGGCAGACTACAGCTACGCCTGTTACAGGTCCTCATCAATGCTCATCTCGACGACCTAGAACCCTTCGGGTCCCCGGATTACCTCAGACCTCATCTACTATGGTGGACCCGAGGTCGAATGTCTGCGAAGGCATCTATTTAGCAGAGCCGGAGTGCAAGACTCATCTATATGTGGACGCGTCACTCCAAGATTGGGGAGCTCATCTCTCGACAACTATGTGGCAGCCGGAAATGGTACCAGGAAGAGAAAAGTCTGCATATCAACATGCTGGAGATGAAAGCAGTCATCAACGCCATACTCCATTGGAGCACCATTCTACAGAATGCATCTCATGGTACACACAGACAACTCTACAGTGGCCTTTTACATAAACAAGCAAGGATCAACAAGATCAATGAACCTGCTGGACCTCTGTTTTCAACTGTTCGACCTGATCGATGATCTGAATATCCACGTAAGAGCATGTCACATTCCAGGAGCCAAGAATGTCATAGCAGGCGCACTCTCCCATCCAACTCAACCATCTCCTGAGTCGGCCGGAATGGATGCTCCATCCAGAGATCTTCACACAGATCATCAAGGAGATAGGAGCTCCATTGATAGACCTCTTCGCCACACGCTTCAACAATCAGCTGACAACATTCGTCTCTCCAGTCCCATATCCACGGCGTTGGCAATGGACGCTCTCAGCATATCCTGGGAAGGCCAGCGTTTCCACCGCCAGCTACTACCGAGGGTGTTACAGAAAATCAGCCAGACCAGGAACCTCCAACTGATTTTGGTCACGCCCTACTGGCCAGCGAGAAAGTGGTTCCCCATTCTCATACAAGAACTAGGACCACCAATACTGCAACTACCAGAATGGTCGAATCTACTAGTACATCCTCACACAAAACAGACGCACGGCAACCCAGGAACATTCCAACTACACGTGTGGACTGTATCAAGGCATGTTTAAACAAAAGAGGGTACTCCGCCAGAGCAGCGAAAGCAGTCACGCTTGCTTTACGCAATTCTACACGCACCTTGTACGACGACAAGTGGCGCAGCTTCGAGACCTACGCTGCTAAGAAAGAGTTTTCAGCGAGAAAAGCAACACATCCTCAAGTGGCGGAATATCTTTGTCACCTCACAAAGAAAGCGTTTAAAAGGGTCTACACTTTCAACATACCTAAGCGGCATTGAGCTTAGTTATCACTGGTGCCAAGCTAACGAAAGTACCAGAGTTACTGGCCTTGCTGCGCTCTTATAAATTGGAGGACCAAAACAGAGATTCAAAGCTCGGCATGGGACCTCAACATCGTTCTCGACATCTCACAAGTGGCGTCCTGAACCATTAGAGGCGACATCAACCGAATGCTTGACACAGAAAACGCTGTTCCTGCTAGCTCTAGCAACAGCAGCCAGGATGTCGGAAATACATGCTCTAGCCTACGAGAAACGGCAGCTTTGATGAAAATCAAAACACAGTGCATATGGGACTGCGGTGGGATTTCATCGCTAAGAATCAACTGCCAGGTCAACCGGACAAACAATTCCACGTCCCAGCATTATCCTCCGTTACTTTCGGACCACATGATACCGCTTTGACTTATCCTTGTGCCCAGTGAGAGCATTGAAAGTTTATCTACATCAATCCAGAATGAGCAGACGCAATTTTAATCGACTTTTCGTCCCGATATCAACAGCGACACAGACGGAAGTCTCCCGCACTACGATATCAATCTGGATAAGAACTGTCATACTACGGGCCTACAAAGCAGCAGGACTTGATCCCCCAAGAGCCTCCAACCCACACGAAATTAGAGCTCTGGCGTCAACACTCGCTCTACATGGGAATTGCTCGCTTAACACGATCATGGAGGGCTGCTTCTGGAAATCAGACATGGTGTTTGCAAACCACTACTTGAGAGATATCACCACCGAGGACGTCTCAGGTATTCACCATTTCGGCCCTCTGGTTGTTGCACAACAGTTGACAGTTCCTCACAGAAATGTGAGACGAAGTCTCGCTTTGTTATCACATGATTTATCAAGCCTACACTCAGCAGGGTTCTGCTTAGGTCTAAATGCACATCTAAGACTAGCATAAGTGATAAGACCCAGTACTTGTAAGAATACTCGTACAGTAGGGTCGCTTCTCCACTTGATGCTTGCATCAAGACATGGAGTCGCAAATCCACATTGAAATGTTAACAGTAGAAGGACCAAAAGTTAACTATTGTGGTCCCCCCATCAAAAGGCAGCTGAAAGAACACGGTCGCTAGCAGCAGCAGAGTTTAGCAGTAAATACAGTGCCATTATGAAGTTCCGTAGAGGGTATATATTGGCGTAAAATTCACTACATAAATCCTAAAGTGCTTTTCCCACCACCAATCGGCCAGTTCTACAAGCAATTAATCATGATCAGGATAAGGAAAAATAATATGTAATTTTCTGATTAAAATTGATATTTTTGTGAGTCATTTTCAATATTTGGGAGTCATGAAAATTTAATATTTCTTTGTGTTTATCATTCTCAGTATGTAACTGTGTATGTCACACCACCAAATGAAACTACAGCATTGTTCAATTCAAACAGCCAGGATTACTGACTCCTCGTTACTGTCTCCTCTGAGTTCTCTGGAAATCGATTTTATTGAACTGAATTGTGAGGGCCACCTATAAAACTTGCGTCAAGCTTGACTCGTATGATAATATTTTGTGAGTCATTAACAAAATTGTTGCGTCAAATACGCAGGAATCATGCATCATGTAAAACCCTGCATTATACTTGACTTTAGTAACTGTGCTCCCTGGCACCCTTATTTCCATACTTAGGAGTAGGATATTATTATTGTATAATCCCTAGGATGATGGCTTCTGTGACCAAACTCGGGTGTTGTGTCTGCTGGGATTGGAAAAGTGACTCATGTTTTAAGATGAGTTATTTCTGTTTTCTCACATGGCAAATAAATAATATTTATATAGGGTTTTTTTGTGTCAAGGACCCTACCATTTAATACTGCTTCATTTACCCAAGAAATTATGACTTCAAACACACTGTCACTTAAGCATATTGCCTAGAAAGACAAGGAGATTGGTCAAAGGACAAACCATATCACTGTTTAGTGTTATTACATCCACGATAATCGTTCATAAAAATAATGGTAGTTTCAAGTGATTATTAGAGAAACGTGGTAATTGCAGGTAAAGCAATTATTTCAAGTTCTTGTAAAATCAAATTATTTTGGTTTTGTGAAAATCTAACACTAATGCTGGCTTTGACACTGACAATATATTTATATGAATACACGACGCGTTTTTATGGATAACAACTACTTTTTATTCTTTATACAGTGTTTCAGAGCTCATTCCTGATCAGGTGATGAAGGAGGAGGAATTCTAAAAAGTCGTATAATAAAGAATAAAAAGAAGTTTTTATCCATAAAAACGTGTCGTGTATTCACTGATTATAAATGCTCTTCAAACTCTGACCCTGGTACACATTTAGTACAGCAACACACAGCCCACTGATGTTACTTAATGTCTTGTAAATTTTATTTAAGTCTTTTGAGTATTCTCCTAACTTCTTTTCTCCTTATGTTTTGGTTTATTATTTTAAAAGATCCAATAAGCTAATAGAAAAGTACTGAAAAACTTTGTCATTTGTATGTTTGTATTTGACATGTTTGAAGGCCCAATGACTCTTTAGTAGAGTAATGTTATTTGTAGGCTGGCTGTTGAGTCATTGTGTCGTATAGAGATTGATAATCATGAAGTAAATATTGATTATTCATAAATCAGTGATGTAACTTAACGCTGAAGCTGAATAGTACCGGTATTGGTGTGAATGAGGTAATGTTCAACAGCATTAATCAGAACCACATACTCATTCATTTGTTTGAGCAAATATTCAGTATTGCTATGTAGACATTTCCCTTGAGGGGAATCCAGGTTTGAATTGGCAGCCTTATCTGATCATAAGCATAAGAGGCCACATTATTGGTCAGGCTAGGTGATACGGTTATCTGAGTGTAACTCACTAACTGTACGACACACGTACCTCCACACATTCATATCTTTGTGGAAACTGTTAGAGCCCTATCACCGTCAAGTTATTAACCTCTGTAATGGGGTTTTGTTGTTCAATCTGTTAATGCTGAATTAATTGCTGAAAATGGAGAGCGGAAGGTCGCGGGTTCGATCCCCGACCGCGTCATACCCCAAAAATGGTACTTGTTGGTCCCTGCCTGGCGCTCGGCATTAATGGGTACAACAAGGACTGGTCGGCTCGGAGTCAGTATAATGTGTCTGAGTGGGGTATTCATGCTTCACTGCGGCATGGTATCTCAGTGGGCTAACACTATAAAATTAGCTACAGTCTGGGCTAGTACAAGCAGCCGCACATACACACACATACATGCACGTCGTCATATGAGCGAAATATTCTCAAGCAAACCCAATTTCACCTCACCTCACCTATTGCTGAAAATAATATCAATTTCGCACTACACTGTGAAAAGTGATTGTGAATAGTATTCAGGCTCATGCCCTTCCTGTGGGGTATGCTCATGGTTAGAGCATCGGGTTATCATGCCAAAGGCCAAGGTTCAATTCCCCACATGGCTACAATGTGTGAAGCCCATTTCTGGTGTCCCCCACTGTGATATTGCAGGAATATTGCTAAAAGTAGTAAAACCAGATAAAACCAAAGTCACTCACTGCTATGTAACTATTTGTTTAATGTTTCAGTGAAATATGTTATCCTTGCAATGTTAGTTTTTTAATTTCAAGATGAGTTGAGCATGTTTAATACTAGAATAGAGTTTTGGCTCTCATTCTAATGTGCCCGTGTGTTCCTTTTGGTTTCATCATCCGAGTAACCATGAGTAACTATATATCAGTAACAGAAACACATCGAGTAACTATATATCAGTAACAGAAACATCCACATGGCATCGAGTAACTATATATCAGTAACAGGAAACATCCACATAGCATTGAGTAACTATATATCAGTAACAGAAACATCCACATGGCATCAGTCTAACTGAAGTTTGTTTATGATTGTTGTGTAAAACTCAGCAATAATCCAGCTTTCTGAAGGCAGTCTGTTACTAATCGAATCTGGACACGACAATCCAATGATTGACATCATTGATCTTCACAATTACAGTAACATATCTCAACAAAGTCAGCGAGCATGACACACCCTTACAATGTAGAAACAGAAACCCTACAGCTACCCTCCCATTATGAGCTAAGATGAAGGTGCAGGCACAGACAGATTTTCTCAGTAATTTTGCAAAATGATCTAAAATTGCACCGGTTTTATGTTTTAAAATGCAAGTTTGGAAAAGAACACAGTATCACAACAACATTAGCGTGACGTCATCATAATGGTCTAAGTCCAAGGAATAAGTAACAGTGAGACCTCTGGTCTATCCATAACATTTTCATGTGCATCAAGTGTGTGAGTGAGTGAGTTTGGTTTTATGCCGCTTTTAGCAATAATCCAGCAATATCACAGCAGGGTACACCAGAAATGGGCTTCACACATGTGTACCCATGTGGGGAATCTAACCTGGATCTTCTGTGTGATGAGCGAATGCTTTAACCACTATTATCTTACCTTCATGTAAAATATTTTAATTTCATTGGTCCCAGGAGGGCGACAACTGGAAAAAATATTACCCACTACCACGGTAACTGCCAAGCTCTCCGCTGAGAAGCTGAAGCGCTAACAATCGTATGACGTCATAATATGACGCATGCCGTGCCCGGCGTTCGAAAACCGTTTGATCAGCTGTCTTTGTGTTCACTTTGTGCAGTTTTATTTTACCGACTTTCAATGCTTTATTTAAACTATTTTATACATTGAGTGGTTTGCATACTCAACTTAAACATAATTAACCATTTTTATAGCAGTTTTAAGCTTGTCAGACTATGTTTCACTGATTTTAAAAAGCCAGTCGAGAGGCAGACGTCATTTTGTTTACATGTCATATAGTCGGTCACGATCTTTAACATAAAATAAAATGATGTTTTGTACATTTAACTTGGCGTTAAGATGAAACGTTTTATGCTTCTCCCTCGGGTAATACGGTCTGATGGTCAGACGTACGCCTTTTTGTAGCAGTATCGGCTCAGGTGACACTGCTACAAAGAGGCATACATCAGACCGTATTACCCTCGAGAGAAGCATACAACTTATAGTCTACCCCACTGCCCAATGTGCATCAAGAATGTCACAGACAATATAATGCTGGGAAATTACTCTGTAAGTTATGCATGGAATGTGAGACAGGGAATGTCATGTTGTAGTTCACACTATCCAACAGCCACGACATGGGAGATGAGTCTGGATAGTGGTGAATGGAGACCAACCCATGTCATCAACTATCTCAGTACCATAAACATGACACTTAGCCAGTCATGTTTATATGGTGGTTACCATGGTAACTGATTAATAGCACATGAAATAATGAAGCTGTTATGATAAAAATATATTGAACTTGATAACAGGCTGCCACGGTGTCATGGGACCAGTGATATATTGATTCATGTACAAAACCTGTCTACATCAGTTACATGGCTGCCGGTGGTGTCATTCACTGATCCGACAGTTTCATGGAGAACGTAATGGCGTCCCACTTGTTTAACATGTTTAAAGGCTGTAAACAGCATGTATGGTTGGGGCATGACACAACCACATGGATCAATAATTTGTGCAGTTCCTTTTGTGTTTTGTAATAGCTGAGTAACATGTTTGAACATGTTCATTGATAAGGTTTATGTCATTGATGTGCAGGAAACATGTCAGACCCAATAAACATGGTGCCCCAGTGTGTGAAATTTATGCTGGTCTTGTGGTCCCTCGCTAGTAAAAATTCATCATGACCACTAAATGATAAGTTTGCAGTGGTCCTGGTGGCCAGTGAATTTTGTATTGATAGTTAAAGGTCACATGCAACGTAAAACACAACTTTGCAGATTCTGATACCTTTCTGTATGGACTTACCTAAACAAATCATCAAAAATGCAAATTCAACTTATTAAGTTGAAAAATAATGCGATGAAAAAAAACGCGCGAAATTGTAGTTCAAACGATTCACTAATTTTCCCCCAGCGTTTGTGGGGAATTCAAGTGGTTTTCAACAGCAACAATGGCTAAGCTCATATGGTGCCCCACCGTGGATCTTTGCTGGAATAGTGAAATAGGTTAGCTAAACTTGGAAGGGTTGTCGGTGAATACTTTCGGTGAAGGACTTTGGTGTTAGCTATTTTTCTAATGTTTTGTTGATATCTCACAGGCGCAAGCTTTTTATATGTTATGACAGTAAATTAACTGTTTATATAATTTCATTTGTCTATTTCACCACACGTTTTTCTTACCGAGTCACTTTCTCAGTTCGATACTTAAAAGCAATGTCATTATTTAGCGTTGACAGAATTTCTAACTGTGATATAGATATGTCGTTGTCACAGACAAAACTCAATGTCTTGTTTTATTGACACCTGTGTGTCTGCCTGCCTGTCTGCTAATGACAATATTCAATACACAACTGCAATCACTGACCACATGCAATTTGAACTTAACACCTATAAGGCTATACACCATAAACAAAATGCATTGATTTATGGCCCGAGTTCGGTCTCTGTCACATTATGTAATTACACAGACAGGCAGGTGTGATACTTGTACACATGACATGTTATGATGTCTGTTGATTGCAAAATGTTATACACAAAAAATGAGCATGTATTTACAAAACCCAACATCTCTATATATACACACACAATGAGCTGTGAGGGGCATCTGCAAATGAACCAGCCGTTACACTTGAGTGCACACCCACCCGATCTGACTGGGTTCGGTATCCCGGCTGCTTCGTTTCTTTGGAAGTAAACCCAAGTACACAATATTGCACTTTTGATTTGCGATTGTACAGCTTATAATTTTGTTTTTATAACCAGCAATATATTTTTCATAACCAGCAATGTATATTGCATGTATGTCATGAGATCCAGATAAGTGATAATTGTGTTTTAATTATGTTTGATTTTTTGGTTGCATGTGACCTTTAAGTAAATCACTGAATGTTATTTTGGACCAGTGAAGTACAGGCAGGACCACTAATTATTGTCCACTCATTAGTCCTGAGTTCTAGTGGGAAATTTTGAAAGGTTTTTTTCCCTGGTGCCCCATATCCTTTCCAAGTGAATACTTAATATTTCAGCCCCCATGAAAATCCTGGTCAAGTTGGTCTGCTGTAGCTCACGTTTATCTTTAATTTGGATGAGAGTTTAAATATGGGGTGATAGTTTGGCTAGGTGCTACACTGACTGGGTTGATGCAGTTGCGTAGATTGATGCTCCTGGATTGTCAGGTTGATTCAATCACTGGACAGTCAGGTTCAGATTTGTTTAATTGCTGATGTCTATCATGTCTTCAAACTGGAATATTGTTGGGAGATTATGCAGACACCAGTCGATTTGGGTGAACATGGTGTATTTTTCAAAACCCCAACTGACCAACAACATAGGAAACCCCAAACAACAATTTTCAGTGGTCCAGGCTACTTACAATAAAACTATGGAGTGCCCCAGTTAGATGAGTGTAAGATGTTTTATTACTTGTTACTTTTGCTTGCACGAGTGTTCTAAATGTGGGTATCAACATTAACATAGGATAGACAGATGAAACTTGGTATATAACTGTCACTGACACAAGAACATTTGACAACACATTGGCTGTATAACTGAGAATTGGACGTACTGTATGTTAAATCTGACATTACAGTCAAATGCCATTGTGTGGAACTTTGATGTGTCAAACCTATGGTTGTCTCAGAGGAAGACCTGAGATCTGCTTATTCTTCATTTGATTATCGGGTAGCCTAGTGGTGAAAGCATTTGCTCGTTGCGCCGAAGACCAGTGTTTGATTCCCCACATGGGTACAATGTGTGAAGACCATTTCTGGTGTCCCCTGTTGTGATATTGCTGGAATATTGCTAAAATCGGGGTAAAACTAAACTCACTCACTCATTTTGTGGCTTTGTCAGACATGTGGTAGTGTTATATTGGGTAACAATGTTCCAAGTGTGTAGCATTGTATATTCAGTAGGGGACAGTGGTGTGCTATATTTAGAATGATGCTAGATTTAGACAGAAAGTTCTGGAATTTGCCACTCTATTTTGTATTGTCTTAGTAATCATTAGTAAATATTGCCTCTGTATTGATTAGTAAACTTAGCTAATTTTAGAATACAATTGTAAATTGTTTGTTATATTTTTCACACCTAGTTCTTTTACAGACCTGGGTAGCCCAGTGGTTTAGGTGTTCACTTGTCACACTGAAGACCTGGGTTTAACTTTCCTCATGGTTACAATGTGTGAAGCCCATTTCTGATGTCCCCCACTCGTTCTTTTACGGACTGATTCTCGGTTAACGTTTCAGTTTAAACTTGGTAAAACATAAAGTTACAATATACTCTCCTTGAGCTTTATCACTGCAGTATTTGAAAGTAGATTATTATCTCAAAATATAAATCTTGACCAAATCTCTATCTACATTCATGAATGCTGTCTAAAGCGTATGTAGTTGTGTTTGTTATTCATAGATTTTTTAAAGTTCCTAGTTTACATCTAGTTCCTTCCTGAACTCTTTCATCACCAGTGAACAAGAAGCATTTACTATTGTGATACCGACTGAGGTGCCCGTGAAGATCCGGGTTAGAATGAACCTTCAGTAACTCTTGCTTGTTGTTAGAGGCAACTAACAGGATCGGGCGGTCAGGCTCGCTGACTTGGTTGACACAAGTCATCGGTTCCCAATTTTTTAGATCGATCCTCACGCTGTTGATCACTGCATTGTCTGGTCCATGCTCAATTATTTACAGACAATCACCATATAGCTGGATTATTCCTGAGTGCGGCATAAAACTAATCTCACTCACTCACTCACCGACTGAGGTGATTGATAAAGCCGACGTTTATCAAGGAAAATATCAGCTTGTAAAACATCATGGTTACTACTTGTCACATACCATCTGAAAGGTCTAATTGTACTGTTAATATATATAAAACGTTTTTTTTATCACATTATTTAAGTAATACACGTACATTTAAAGTGAATTATTTTGATAAAAATGCGGAGGAAGTGAAACTTGTGGTGATTTTGCCCAATTATTACATATAATATCCTCTTAGTCTTACCCTTTTTATTTTTTGTTTTCATGTTTACTAAAGCAGAAAATTATTATGAAAAGATTTTTTTAATAATATGTTTGGTCGCCTATTAATATGTTTGGTCATTGAACTACATGACATGTAATTGACCGGCCCAGCAGAGTGACTGTTCTGGTGTTTTAATAGGCTGCCTGTCCAGTGAAGCAGTAAATGTATAACTGAATGGGTGGTAGTTTTATCTTTGTGTCATTTATCTCAAACTGAAAATAAAGCGTTTCTACGAATAGGGTCCTGCATGTATTTATTAGAACACAATGGCAATATAACATGCTTGATGTTGAAGCTATTTCTGTATTGGCACAGTCTGTATGTGATTCATCATGTGTCTGTCTGTTGTCCAGGTTGCATCTGCGTTCAATGGCCGTGTGCTGAAGGAGCCGAGAGGGTTCATCAAGATCATTCTGTTTGTGAGTACTAGTAGATATTATGACCCTTGTATATCACCCAGGATTTGGACATGATTTTTGACCCAGTGTTCTGAGATGTCCAGTCCAGTCCTGGTCGGAGTTGTGTCCCTTGGACTATGTTGTCCAAGATGTTATGATGAGGGGTTCGATTTTCAGATTCTCTACAGTTATGATTCAAGGTTTGTTGTAGATTTTATCAAATTGGTAAACATCTGCAACTTGCATCCATTTAGGATTTCTTACCTCGTCAAACTGATGTGTGATGTTGTCTCTGAAATACTGTTCACATCAGCATTGAACAGCTGCATTATGATTGGTTGAAATTAGTTCTGCTTTTCAGGAGTAAAATGTATGTTTGTGACAAGAAAAATGACTTTGTTCACAGTGAGATCAAGGAATCAAGTTACAGTTTCATTGATTTTGGTAAAAGTGAAAACTGTTATGATCTGACATTGTCAGGTCTACCTTGTATAGGGGCGGTGGGGTAGCTTTGTGGTTAAAGTGTTCGCTCGTCATGCCGAAGACCTGGGTTAGATTCCCCACATGGGCACAATGTGTGGAGCCCATTTCTGGTGTCCCCTGCCATGATATTGCCTGATTATATTGCTACAAGCAGTGTAAAACCCAACTCACTCACTCACTCACTCTACCTTGTGTAGCATTCAAGACATTCCTGAATGAGAATTGCCTGCAGACAAGACCATTCCTGAACACCCCCCATTACAATAATACAGGACTACAACAAGGAGGGTGTAATGGCAAGTGATAACTAGAAGTGACACACTATCTGACCGTATGTACAACAGTCGTGGGAGTTTCATTGGCTTTAGTTTACTTAATGTATGTGCATTTGATTGGATCTTAATCTTTCATCCAATGAAAAGGTGTGGCTCTAAAACAAGTCTTGGACCAAGTGTGTATCGTAATTTTTTTATGGCATGGTAACCATTGAGTTTAGATATCACGATGACTTAGTGATACAGGATTAGTATATAACCAACCTATTGGAACGCCTCCGGTGAAACACCTTGTATGAATTCTGGCTCTGAGACTGGTCCCAAGTTGTGGTGGACAGTGTGCCTCATTGTGAGGCCTAATGGGAGAACACCTGCCTGTGTAACATTATCAAAAGAACTTATTTTACTTTTACGGTCTGGCATTGTTTGTCTTACTATGTATGTCTGTGACAAGAAACATGACTTTGTTCACAGTGAGATCAAGGAATCAAGTTACAGTTTCATTGATTTTGGTAGAAGTAAAACTGTTATGATCTGCCATTGTCAGGTCTACCTTGTATAGACATGGGGGTAGCCTAGTGGTTAAAGTGTTATAGACATGTCACAAGAACTTTTATGAATCCCCACATGGGTACAATGTGTGAAGCCCATTTCTGGTGTCCCCCGCCGTGATGTTGCTGGAATAAAGCGTTTTATAAAACCAAAACTCAGTCAGTCAGTCAGTATAATATAGACATGTCACAAGGCGTTTTTATGATATAGACATGTCACAAGGCGTTTTTATAATATAGATATGTCACAAGGCGTTTTTATAATATAGACATGTTATGAGCTGTCATATTTGTTGTCTTGCATGATTAGTGTTATATGGGCGGTGGGGTAGTCTAGTGGTTAAAGCATTCGTTCGTCACTCCAAAGACCCGGGTTTCGTTCCCTAGATGGGTACAATGTGTACAAGTCTATTTCTGGTGTCCCCAACCATGATATTCCTGGAATATTGCTAAGACCAGACCAATTTTATTTCTTGTTTTACGGATTTTTGTCCTCAAAAAGCCTATGGGCAGGAGGAAAAAAATAAATAAATAAAATCACCAATCAGAGTAATATTCCTTCTAAATACTAAAAGTAGTTTACTTTTGGCAATTTATGAAGTGTACATGGGGCAAAAAACAATCTAAAAAACAAATTCTTGTAAGTTTACATTTTGGGCCAATAAAAACATTAGGATTTATTTTTTGAGCAGGGAAAATTAATTTATTTTTTGTCTTATTCTTGAAAAAATACGACCGGTGGATCCATAAAACAAGAAATAAAATTGGTCTGGCCTAAAAGCTGTGTATAACTAAACTCACTCATAGTGTTATAGAGCAGGACCTAGCTGTACATGGGGTTCACTGACATGCTATCATGTTCTACCCAGTGGTATGTGATGAACAAGTGATGAAAAATGTGAACAGTACTGTAGTTCAAGGGAAGTAACTCTAGCAGCCTTGAAAGGAAGATCCAGTAAAATACCTCATAACTGGCTCTCTTCATAAGAAGTACATTTCTTACACACCCGTGGGTGAGAAACCCATGTGAGAAAACTGGTATCACACATATGTGTGAGATTGATTTCTAATCCCGTGATTGGCTACTCCATGGTGATGACCTAGGGTCAGGTTATGACGGACTACTTTCCTGATTAAAATTCATTGATAAGTTCCTCGTGCTTCAATCGAACAGGAACCTGTTGCTCGTGCAAAAAAACCCAACCTTTACACCTACCTGTTATTTTCTAGATATTTAATAATTTATACAATGAAACAGAATTTGAAGAAATAGAACACGAATCTATTGATTTTCTAATTCCTTTTATTAAAACTTTTGATTTCTAGTCATGAATTCAAACTAGCTTGAACAATCAGTGAAACCTGTGTATTAAAACAATTATGTGAAAATCGCCGTTAAAGATAAAGACCGGGATTCCCTTCAAATATTCAAAATGTACAACGTTGGTACTTTTACTGGAGAGATGCGACAAGTCATGTATCGTCTTGCAAAATTAAAATACCTGACACGATAACGTCAGTGATCAATTTGCCTCGTCGTTTCTTTGATGAATTGATGAAGATAACATTTTTCATTGATAAACATGATAAAGACCCACTTCAGTTCCAGCTCCGAGCTACTATGTGATTCCAAAACACACTCGTATAAACAATGTACAACATGGAATGTTTGCAAGGGTTCATGAGTGCAAATGGCAGCACACGTTCTTTCTATTCAATCGAACATGTACAGAAACGGTTTTATCTACACATAAGTTATTGCTTAAGATATTCCTCTGACGCATGATAATGCAAAGTTCATGTCTTCATAACATACAGGATGTAATCAACTCACATTTCATACTGACAACTCCGTAAATTCCGTTACATTCCAAGTGGCAGTTTCTGGCTCGGGAAAACAAGAAGGCTGTGGCGAAGAAGAGTAGTCCCCCATTGATAGTGAACGTAACCTCAGCAATGTCATATTCAAGCACAGGGGTTACACCTAATGACACACAGTCAATAGTTTTGGCTCCGATTCGATGGGAGAACATTGAACGTAAACTGGTACACAAGTACAGATCCCCAATGTGCAGAGATATCCAAAACAATCTTCCGATGACGACAACCACCAAACGATGACGATGACATCACACGCTGAAATATTTTTTGCTTGCAAGAATTAAAATTGTCCACATTTACATGGTAACATCATCGTTTTAGAGGGTTTAATTAATTTTCTGTGATCTTATCTACTTTGCATTATCACTATTGCCTTGATGACGCGAAGATATGGCAGGAACTATTTTTGTGGAGGGTCACCTTGGGGATGAGTAGTAATTAGGAAGCCAAGTGACGTCACTCATTCACAAACGTTGTGTATCATTGCGCAGCTACGATGAGAAATTATGAAATTTGTATCTATTCAACCATGAAATGGTGCGATTTTATGGTGTGTAAGAAACAGATTACTGTACTCGTGTCTGTAAGATATAATTTATCTTACAAATCGTTGTTTCAAAACGTATTTAACTCGCTTTCGCTCGTTAAATACGTTTTGAAACAACTCGTTTAGTAATCTCTATTGATTTATTTGGAACTGCTCCAAGGCTGATATTCATACCAAATCTGTAAAAATGTTAAAACTGTAAAATTTCACAAAGTAATAAGTAAGAAGTTTCAATTTCATGAACATGTGAGTGAGTGGGCGAATGAGAGATAGAAAAATATTTTTCTTTATTGCCCCTGGTTTGCCTTACAGGAGCGTGTTGTGTGTATTCCTAGATAAATCCCTGCTGTTACCTTTTGCCTGTCTTATTTCATATTTTTATGTAAGTTTGTCAAATTGCAGAGTTCTTGTTTTATAACACTGTTTTTCAAATGAATTAGGAATGTGGATCCTTTCTGTATCTTCCAGACAGATAGGTTGTGATAGATTTTACATTGGAAACATTTAAGTCATAATGGTTTAGTAATTCCCTTTCACTCACACTCACACTCAAACTTACTTTCATACTAACTCAGCATTCACCTGATATAAGGGCTAGAAGTAGCCCAGGAATGGCATTAACAATGAATAGAAGAAATTGTTACCAATAAAAAGGTGTCATTTATCCAAACGTCAATGATATTTGATTCTAGAACATAGGTGTATATCAGTGAGGGTTTCAGTGTGTCCACATTGTTGGATTTGAGAACCCTATAATCTCTAATTTCTCAGTAGGTCAGCTTATGGATGAGTATTGCAAGTCGATACTTACATGTACATGTGTTTCAAGTCGATACTTACATGTGTTGCAAGTTGATACTTACATGTGTTGCAAGTCGATACTTACATGTGTTTCAAGTTGATACTTACATGTGTTGCAAGTCGATACTTACATGTGTTGCAAGTCGATACTTACATGTGTTGCAAGTCGATACTTACATGTGTTGCAAGTCGATACTTACATGTGTTGCAAGTCGATACTTACATGTGTTTCGAGTACGAGTACCAGCAAGTACCATCATGCTCATGGTGATGTGTTTTTACACTCAAAGTAAACCTCTGTGTTAGATTTTACTGCCACCACATTCAGATATTGCTGTTTAGAGTATTTTTAATTTCTGAATTAAGGTTTCATAGTCAGTGCCTAAGACAATTAGAGTGATCTCCCCTTAGCAAATGTCCTTGATGAAAGACTTGCATCTTTGATTGATAGTCACTGATTGAACTTCAATACCAGTAAATTCAAAGTAGATGTGAGACATAGCCATGGTTTTAGATTGTGCCACAATGTCAGTGGTTAGTTAGAAAACATTGATGGGTTTCCCATGTATTTTGTCTATCACGGTAAAGTTTATCCAAGAGGTTTGGCAAGTATTAAGACTAAGTGCAACACCGATCACGTTGAATTTTCTTTTTGTGAAAAAGATTTTTTTATTTAGAAAAAGGCACATTGATGAATGATACCTACATTAAACGTATTAAAAACACATTTCTAGAAGAAGAATCGCAGGAGAAACCATTAGAGGCAGTGATGATAAAGTCCCAGCTGATTCTCAGCAACACTTACATCACAGACATGAAAAAACATGGTATAAAAAGAATTATATCCCTGTCAAATTGCAGTGAAGAAGAGGTTTTCAAAAGGCTTTTAATACCATTTTTTTTTTACAAGGGACTGTTGTATCGCAAGAAATACGTATCTGTCGATGTATCCTGGTGTGCATGACAAAACGTGGAGGAGTTATTTAATTTCCAGCAGTTGATATTGTTATGTGTATGAGGACAAGAGACTTATCCACTCCCAAAGACGTATGCAAATTGCGTCAAATGTATTCCCATATCCTGTGCTTTAAATGACCATCCAAACATAATTGAAATCAGTCAAATTCTGAGTTACGTTCACTTCAGGGATATGTCAGAGTTTGCCTTTATTGATTTCTTCTTCTCAGTGTTGCTTTTTTTGCAACAAGACACAACTTCACACCACAAATCTTCTTACAGCTTTGAAAAAATTGTGAATTATGAATGACCTTTTTCACAGGCTTTCTCATCCCACAAAGACTTCACCAAAATACCAAGGATGAAGTGTCTAGGTAAATGAGTCCCAGGATGGTGCCAGGACAACAGCGGGGATTAACGGAATAGTTTTATGACATAGCTTGACATCTCCACTACCTCCTTGTGTTTTAAGACTCCCAAGAGCTTCCGTGGCAATGAGACGCCAGTGGCTTGAGTCGTAATCGGATCTACTTTCGATGCTTGTCGTTTTACATCTACAAAATGTCCGCAGGAAGTGGAGGCTGATGAATAGCGTCTCTTGGGCCAGATCAGGCATACATCATTCTCATTTGATACCTGTGACTAGACACAAGCTTTTGAGGGGACATGGCATACACACCAATTTAAAGCAACAGCTGCAAGTTTGTGGTTACATTGTCTTGGAATAGATGTTTAACTGCTTGGTTGAGCATTTCTCTGCAGATCATTCTAATGTCAGTTGTCAAGTAGTGTACATTAGTTCAGCTCATGTCAGATCATGTATATGAAATAGACAATTTAAATGCGAAATACAGATCTGGGTACTTTTAAGTAAGGAAACAAATATTTAATATCAAGCACAAAATTATAAATACAATACACACATGACATGGCATAGGTATTGAGATTGTATGTGTTTTTGAGAAATATTTAATTCATACTGCCAAAGTTGGACCATGCATTTGAGGTGGAGATAAGGAATTGGAGTTTTCTTTGTGAGATCTTGCAAGAACTTGTAACTACGTGCATCAAGATGGATAGTCTTCTATATCTGTCACCTCTCATGCCAAATACTGGGGTTCAAATCCCCACATGGGTACAATCTGTGAAGCCCATTTCTGGTGTCCCCCACCGTGATGTTGCTGGAATATTTTTAAGATGGTGTAAATGTATACTCACTGTTTAATGGTTCTGGTTATTTATAAACCAAGATCTCCAGGAACTCTAATTTCTATGTTCTACAAACTGAAAAAAATACTAATCACATTTGAGAGGGAGTCATGTTTCTACTTATCATGCTTACAATAGAATTGAAATATGACATTTTCTTTTAATATGTTTGGGTCTTATTTCCTGGTATCATTTTTTGCAGCCAAAAAGGGAAACAAATTTGTGCAATAAAAACTTAACTTTTTCGAATAAAGATTGACTGTAACATTGAATATCGTAGAAAGTTCAGTGTTTCAACTTTTAGGGCAATACATTGATTTTGAAGAAATGAGCATGGAAGGAGTCAACTTCCATGATCAAGTTACTCAATATCGGTCTTTATGCTGCAGCTTCTAAAGTTTAACATTGTTTACAGTTCTGATAGTGCGATGATCGTAAGTCCCATAGTTTAACATTGGCTTATGATAGTTATAGATCTTAATTCATCGTAAGTTCCATAGTTTAACATTGGCTTATGATAGTTATAGATCTAAGATCATCGTAAGTCCCATAGTTTAACATTGGCTTACGATAGTTATAGATCTTAAATCATCGTAAGCTCCATAGTTTAACATTGGCTTATGATAGTTATAGATCTAAGATCATCGTAAGTCCCATAGTTTAACATTGGCTTACGGTAGTTATAGATGTAAGATAATCAGCTCTAGTTTAACATTGGCTTATGATAGTTATAGATCTAAGATAATTGTAAGTCCCATAGTTTAACATTGGCTTATGATAATAGTTGTAGTCCCATAGTTTAACATTGGCTTACGATAGTTATAGATCTAAGATCATCGTAACTCCCATAGTTTAACATTGGCTTCTGATAGTTATTGATGTAAGATAATCGTAACTCCCATAGTTTAACATTGGCTTACGATAGTCATAGATGTAAGATAATCGTTAGCTCTCATAGTTTAACATTGGCTTCGATAGTTATAGATCTAAGATAATCGTGTAAAACCCATAGTTTAACATTGGTTTTACGATAGTTATAGATGTATTATAAAACTAAACTCAAAACTCACTCACTCACTCACTCACTCACTCATTTCTTGCAAAAATTAACTTTATGATTATTTTTAATATATCATTTCTTGGAAACCCTGTCTAGGGAAAATACACTTTTCTTCATTATAAATCCACAGACATACATTGCTCCTGATTTCAGGGAGATAGTACCGATATTTTGACAGTGAGGCCCTGCTAACTGCCTCACATTCAAAAGCCTTTTACCTGAACCACACTGGTATTTTTCTCTGGCTGGATCTACTAAAATTGAGTGTCATCCTCTTAGAAAGGTTTAAAGAACGATTTGTAAAATGGTTATTGAAAATCAATAGTTGTTCTTGCTCACTTGCCCAGAGACTTTCACGTCAGCTCTTTCTTATTCTGTGTTTCCGCCTATGCTATGACTGCTACCTGATCACTATAACCTGCCGGGCTCTGTATTATACTTCAATAATGATGAAACTTGGGTGTATCAAACACTACACGTACTGTCGTGGATTATCAGCTCATCTGGTTTATTTGATGTCATCCAGTCCGTTTGCAGGTAGATTCAAACGATTAATTACGACTCAAGTGGGTGAGTCAACCACAGTGATTATCTGGGGCGGTGGGGTAGCCTAGTGGTTATAGTGTTTGCTTGTTCCGCTGAAGATATGGGTTCAATTCCTCCCATAGGTACAATGTGTGAAGTCCGTTTCTGCTGTTCCCTATCGTGATTTTGCTGGAACATTGCTAAAAGCAGCGTAAAACCAAACTCCCCTACTTACTTCACCTTCATGGAGTATTGCAGAGTGTAAAATAAAGAAATTTATTTAACCATTGTCATAATTTCTTTTTTATTTTGGCTCAAGAGGGAAAAGGGAAATGTATTAATTTTGAAATGAGTTTGGGGAACTCTGTAGGGACATGTGATAAATGTAATCTCTTGATCACCCACATTGAATCATTGGGTGTAATGAACCGTTGTGACAAACAGCTGAAACGGTTGATATCATGTCGATAGTAACGCACAATGATGCCATTGTTTAATTGTGACATTCAGTATGGAGTTATCAGTGATTGCTGTGATGCCATTACTTAATTATGACATGTAACATTTAGATTACACTGTGCAATTATTTAATGGTGACATCATTTGACAGTGATATCTGTATTGGGTCCTCAGTGGTGATTGCATTACATCGATTCCACTGCAATGAACGAGTCCTGTATTGATGTTTAGCTCACCAGGCTACGGAATGTCCTGGTGATGTCACTCCATGGCGTACTCAGTCTGTCAATTATTCTATAAAATCACTGATTTAAAGATCCATATAAATTTAAAGAGATGTCAGGCATCAGAACCACATTGAGATTTGTTCGTGATGGTCAAATCTGTTTTATCCCCTGCAACAACAAAGTTGTGGGGGGATATAGAAACGAGGTCCGTCCATCCGTCCGTCCGTCACACTTTGTTCGAAGCATATCTCCTAAACTACTCGTGATAGCTTAACCAAACTTGGTACACATGTCAACCATGATCACTAGATGTGCCTTATGGGAGTTAGGCCCAGATGCGAATTTTATTTTTTGCTGTTTCCATGGAAACATGACTTAAGTTGTGGCTATGGGGATGTCATCTTGTCCGGAGCAGAACTATTGCTAGCTTCATCAGACTTGGTACACATATCAAGCATGATCCCTAGATGTGCCTTTTGGGGGTCAGACCCAGATATGAATTTTATTTTTTGCTGTTTCCATGGAAACATGACTTAGGCTGTGACTATGAGGATGTCATCTTGTTGCATTTCCATGGCAACAAGTTAGGCTTCAACTGAATTTGGTGGTAGTGCTCCTTTCTGGAGCACATCTTAAAAACCTTTCAATACTCCTCCTTCCACTTTGCTGTATACACTCCAAAACATTTGACATAATCATACCTAGCTTGAAAACAGTACATGATAGCAATCAAGAACCAATCAACCAACAAGGGACAGTTTTAGAAAACAGACCACACCATCCACCACTCATGTGCCTTACAGTTATAAAGCTACACAAAATGTAAGCTGATCGACATTAGTGTTGGGAATTGGTGTAAATCTCATAATTGATGATTGGTTCATTGCAACCGATCAATCATCGAAAATAATTGGTTAGCGTCATTTATCAAATTTTCCTGGTTATGTTTGTTAATGCACAAAAAATAAAGAAATAACATGTTGTTCTCTCGTTTTTTCTCCTCGCAAATTGCACAAAATGCATTTGCAAATTTCACATCTTTACAGGATGACTAGTGTGTTAGGAACATACATTTCCTGGAGTTGTTAAGATAAACTTAATCATGACTGGGAACGAGCTTGTAGTGCTTATGCAATGTCGAGACAAAATCAACCTATTAAAAAATATTGTTGTTGCAAACAAGTGGTCCAAAATTGTTTGTGTTCGATTATGAGAAAACATGATCGATTGCTTGGTCGTTTTGTCATTGCGACCAATCTTCGATTATTTCAATTAATCGGACCACCACTAATCGACATTTTGTTCAGAAACACTGCTGCCTGTAAAAAGCATCAAAGTAATTAGTTTGTGATACAATAAAGATTGGTTTAATCGCTTTCTCCACCAGGAAACATTAATGGCGTTCATGACATAGCTCCTTGATCGTAGCCATAAAGGCCTGTTTGATTTATCAGGCCATCAGGCCTCTTGTTGAAGTGATAGGGACAGTGAAGCTTATGGTCGGACCAGCACCACATCAAACATTGTCAGCAAGATAGACGTACAGAGGGAGTCGTGTGAACGTGAATGAGGTGGTCTGACCATCACCACCTTGAACACTGTCAGCAAGATAGGCGTACAGAGGTGGTCGGACCAGAACCACATCAAACATTGTCAGCAAGATAGACGTACAGAGGTGGTCGGACCAGAACCACATCAAACATTGTCAGCAAGATCAGCAAGATAGCGTACAGAGGTGGTCGGACCAGCACCACATCAAACATTGTCAGCAAGATAGACGTACAGAGGTGGTCGGACCAGAACCACATCAAACATTGTCAGCAAGATAGACGTACAGAGGTGGTCGGACCAGAACCACATCAAACATTGTCAGCAAGATAGACGTACAGAGGTGGTCGGACCAGAACCACATCAAACATTGTCAGCAAGATAGACGTACAGAGGGAGTCGTTTGAACATGTATGAGGTGGTCGGACCAACACCACCTTGAACACTGTCAGCAAGATAGACGTACGGAGGGAGTATAGGGCCTGTAAGTCTCGCGAGGTGCTACTTCCAGTACTAAGCTTGTTCCCGGCTCTCTTTGCACACCAACTTGCAATATGCGAGACGGGGCCCAGCTTACTTGTGGTACCAGATTTCCGGTGACAAGCGTATGTTCACGAACCAGTTCTGGTTAATAATTGCACGACCGCCAAATTTGACTTTACTTGACCGAACCAAGTGTACGTTGTTTGTCACCGAGACTACTAAGGTCATGTGAACTGCAGTGACCTACTTACTGGCCCTATTGTGAACATGTATACAGGGGTGGAAATAACCCATTGCCCACGCCTGAGTCCAGTGTTTTTTCTGTCGGGCAAGCAAATTTGTATATCACACTGGACTTTCCAATGTTAATTGTGTTGTTTATGTAAAAATCAACAAGAAAACAGCTGGTATAGTGGAACATTATGAGGGCAAGTGACTTTACATGTGCCACTGTGAGTACATAGCAGTTTTAAACTTATTTCCACCCCTGTATGACATATACTGCCCCCCTATTACTGGTCATGGCTACAAACATACTACTGAGTCGAATAATCCGATCTCACTTAACATGTGTAACAGAGTTAAGACCCTCGTTTTTTCGGACACCATTACACCATCTTCGGAACAGCAGGATAACGACAATAACCCGCTGGACATAATACTGATTCTGTGTCACAGGGAGACTGATCCGATCTGTTATCCACTGTCATTCTAGACCTTCCCAGGGATTTATCTGGACTTGCTCAGAGGCCGATATTCACACCATGTCTGAAGCAATCAGTAAAATTCCCAAATTGGAATACAAAATTGCCAAGTTAGGTTATTACAGTAATAGCTCATGATGTGGCTTTGCAGGGAACCCATAGGATAGAAGAAGCTACTCTGCTTAGGTTAGCATTTTCGATTTGAATTGAATATTGAAATATTCCTGAATTTATTGAAATTAGGGGATTTAAGAAAGTTCTTATATTTAACAAAATTAGCTTTTTTTCAGTGTTGGTTGCTAAGGGTAGTTTGGAATGCTGGGTAAATCCCTGATGGAATTATGTAATAATTGTTATGGCTGCTGGTGCTAAAAAATGTTTTTGAAATGTATTTTCAACAAATTCAAATCTGAGCCCAGCCCCATCATACAAAATGACATTAAAAGACGGTTCTTGTTGCTACCTGCAATTGGCAATGCATTAGGGGGGATAATGCAAAGAACTTGTGTACTGAAAGTGGTGTGTGCGGGTAATGTTAAGCAGCATGGGTGGGTAGCCAAGCGGTTAAGGTGTTTGCTTGTCACCAAAGACACAGGTTCATGGACACAAGGTATGAAGCTCATTTCTTTGTCCCTTGATGTGATATTATTGGAATATTGGTAGAAGTGGTGTAAAACTCACTCACTCACTCACTCACTCCAGGAGTCAGTGGAGTATCCTAGTTCCCATCACCACCAAGGCTGTGGTTCAATTCCCCACATGATTACAATGTGAAGCCATTTTCACTCACTCACTCTATAAGTGGAATGATCTTGAATACAACAGCCAGCAAACATTTGGAAAGCTGTTTTACACTCATGGTCATTGTTTTGGTTATAGGGAGTTTGAGGAGAATCTCAAACACGGTCTCACTATGGATGGAAAGTCAGTAATGTACAACCAGTGGTGCATTAAAAAAATACATTTTTCATGTGCGACTATATAATTTCAAAAGTCAAAGTAGACTTCATTTTATGCCAGATCAAATTCTGCTAAAAATTTGTCTTTTTGTCTTCATGTTTACATGTTATCACGCAAGTTGTCATTTTATGTTAACTTAAGTCTCTTGACAGAACTGAATTTTAGGAAAAAATCTCCCATTGTACTGAAATGGGCTGCAAAATAATTTATAGCGATGCCAAAGAAATTTCCAGTGCTCAAGGCAACAGACTAGAAAGCTATCATGAAGTCTCATGGGGGGACCCTCTCAGCTAACATCATATCTATTATCAACACTGGCGTTGTCTCATCTCTCCAAACACCCAGGTTCGATTCCCTGTAATAATGTGCGAACCTCCCATAATATGTCCTGTTCGATTTACTGTATGAGAATAATTTGTGAAGCGTAATATGGCCAGAGTGCGTCTTTAGGTGGCGTGAATACATGAGTCATTAACTCTCAGCTGCAAGTACAGCTATCAACAAATTTGGTTAAAATTCACAATCGCCAAATATCAGATTTCAGAGTATCAAAATACGCAATTATCTGATTTCAAGATATCAAAATATCATGGTTTGAAATATCAAAATGCCCAAATATCAGGCTATGGAATCTTTGACCACTTGAATGGCAATTAGTCTCTCGACGTTAATCACATATCTTGAGGAATTGTTTGAAATTCATTCTGGTAACAGGTCAAAGGTGAAGGGCACTCAGCCCCCAAAATGACTGTCAAATCTCCTGGTTATGTGCTGGTTGCAAATTGAAAATTGCAGCCCAAGTAAGAAAAAATATTTACTCTTGTTTTCAGATATGTGAAGTTTTCTTATTTGATTTACTGGTAAAACTATATTTATCTTATGCATTCTTTACATTTACTCCCATGAGGTGTTAGTAATTTGAAAATGAAATGCAAATATTGAGTCAAGTGATGTATAAATACTCCGTTTGAAATGACGTTCACGATGTTTATTTGGTTAGCGCCATATTTAACCTACAGCTGTGTGGTTTGGGATAATACCGCTTGGCATATCTGAGCATCACAGTTCAGACGTGTTTACAGTTGCAGTTGATTGTAAACGGTTGTGCTTATTGTGTTGAGAAAGGTCCGGCATGGAAAAGCGTGTCCTAGGCGCGATGTAGAAAAATCAATAAAAAAAACCTTGTGGACACTGATCTTTAGGTTCTTTTCAGCACTGACAATAAAGTTCTAAGTGCATTTTCAAGAAAAATCCATCAATATTCACCACGGGAGATTGTAAAGGACTTTCAAAAGTTCTTATTACGTCTTTAAATAGATTTTGAAGTCTAGTTCAATATTTCATTAAATACCTTAAATGCAGATTTCAGTATTTTTGCTTTTGTAGTGTGATTGAGAAGATTACGTGTATTCCCCACATGAACCCTGTCAGTGAATGGTGCGGGTTTCAGAAATGTTGAGATTAAATCTCTGTAATTTCACACTTTAATACACCATGGCTAAAGGATGAATCCAAGTTCAATTTGCTGTATTAGATCTGCTGGGAGTCTTTTATGCTCAACAGTTGTGATGCAACTCTGATAAGCTCTTGGCATAAATGGCTGCCCCTTGGTACTCTTCGTCTGGCGCCATTGGTGTGTTAAAGGTAGACGATGTCTGCCGCTCTGTGACGTCTCAAGAACAGCTTGAAATGATGACCCAATTCACACTAGAAGAAGATCAAGGGTGAATTCGATTGGATCGAATGTTTAAAACCTATTTTCAACAAATGGGATCGATTTGAAGCACATGCTGTTTATTACCGTCTGATTGTCATCCGGTCGTCTTTGTTCTCCATCTTGCCCCAGGTTATGGGATTGTCTGGCGTGTGGAATATACGCCATAGTCCCGCTACACTGGAACAACACTCGCAACACTGTAACAACACTTACACATGTTTACTTGTCTTCAGAAAGGAAATATTTGTCTGTGATCTGTTATATAAACTTCCTCGAGTTAATTAAAGCATGGGCCATGAAAGCACTGAAAGCACATGTACGACGACCCCTAGTTTGTGTTTGTGACAGACTTTAATTACATTTGAGTATTCTGCATGGCGGTATTGTTCTTTATTTCCTTAATGTCTGTAGAAGGACATATGTGCTGTGATCTGTTATAAAAACCTACAGTTAATTAAGACATGGGCAATGAAAGCCCTGAGTCTATGCTTCTGCTCCCTTAATGTCTGTAGGTTTTGTGTTGTAAACCTTCCTAACGATGACTCCAAGTCAAAATGATCTGACAGTAACTTGCAAACCCAAAGGAGCCAGGAAACATGCGTCTCCATGGAATGAGGAATTCAGCATTCATTTACAGTTGAAGGATGTATACACTCCCTTGACCCTCATTCTCTGTATTAGTAGTCATTGTCGTTTTAGGAAGAAAATCCAGAAAAGTGTACAGGGTTCGAAATACCCCATGTATTAGCATGCCATGGCACAGTAAATTTTGAAATGGCACGGATAAAAAATGTTCTCGGTGCCCTTATGGCACACCTAATTTTTAAGAGACATAACTCACCTTTAGTCATTTAATCCCCTAAACAAAACACTTACGCAAATGACAAACAAGTAAAAACATTTATTGACTTTATCGCCCAGGAAATCACTGGAATTATGATGGATGATGTAAAGAAATGTGGTTGTTTTTCCATTTAGAGTGAAGGGAGTACTGATAATTTGGTTATTGAACAGGACATTGTGCATGCTAGATATATTAAACATGTGCATGCTAGATATATTGAACAAGTGAACCTGTCACACAATTCTTAGCTATTAAAGGTGTTGGGGGAAAGCAGAACAAATGAAGCTTAAGAAAGCCATCTTAAACAGAAGACATATCAATGAAAGCAGAAAACAGGTTACATTTGTTGTTTTCTAACAATAAATTTCAAAAGATCATCATCCTTGCTACAGTCATTTATTCTAAAAACATATGGGCACACTTGACTTCTGAAAGGCACATCTAAAATGTTTGTCTGGTGCCCTAAGGCACACTTAGAAAAAGATGTATTTCTCTCCCTGGTGTATCAAATATTATTAATAATTTTGAGTTACCGAGCACCAAAACTTATGAAAGCTTAAACAACACTGTTTGTAATTACCAAATGTGGTCTTGTGTACCTCCTTTTCTTTTCAAATCTTTATTTAATGATCAACTGCAGACATCCCATATATGAAGTCTACTGCCGTGAATAATTCACAGAAGCTCTTCCTTGTAGTTTAGACATGTGCTGCTCTTGTGAGCTTATGCATGCAACATGGGACATGCTCAAGGTACAAGAAGAACGTATTGGAAGTCACTTGAAACGGCATTTTGAGAAGGAGTAATTTTACAAGGTGTACTCACTGGTTTAAAATACCCTTTGAACTATCCAATGAAGGAACATGTATTGAATGCATAGAAATACCAGTGTCCAATAAGGAAACCCTTCACATGATAGTCGGTGAGTAAGTAATGTCTCAAACATACCCTGAAGTACTGCAGCCTACAGCATTATTCATCATTCTTGAGTCAGACACCGAAAAGCGGCTTCACACATTGTGCGGTCGAGGGAATTATTGAGAATGATTAAACACTTCAAGCAGTGGGCTACCTCAGCATCGTCTATGTTTGGATGGAATCCCAAGCGAATTAATGTGGAAATTATCCCAATTTGGCATCTGTCAGCTTCTTGCTCTTTGACGACTTCACTTATATATCTTCATTATCTCTTGACTTGGGGCTGTCAGAGTGTCCCGTCTCTGTACTGAATCCTGCAGGGTCTTACTGTCGGGAAGCCATTACAGAACTGACCTCACTGTCAACCTTAGACTCAAGTCTCACTGATATAAGGGATCTAGATACAGTAGACACACCATATAGGGACTAGTTGGGATCTAGACACAGTAGACACACCATATAGGGACTAGTTGGGATCTAGACACTGTAGACACACCATTTTGGGACTAGTTGGGATCTAGACACAGTAGACACACCATATAGGGACTAGTTGGGATCTAGACACTGTAGACACACCATTTTGGGACTAGTTGGGATCTAGACACTGTAGACACACCATATAGGGACTAGTTGGGATCTAGACACTGTAGACACACCATTTTGGGACTAGTTGGGATCTAGACACAGTAGACACACCATATAGGGACTAGTTGGGATCTAGACACTGTAGACACACCATTTTGGGACTAGTTGGGATATAGACACAGTAGACTCTCTTTATATAGACTGGTAGGGACCTAGACACAGTAGACAATCTCTGTGTAGACTGGTAGGGATCTAGACACAGTAGACAATCTCTGTGTAGACTGGCAGGGACCTAGACACAGTAGACAATCTCTGTGTTGACTTGTAGGGACCTAGACACAGTAGACAATCTCTGTGTAGACTGGTAGGGACCTAGACACAGTGGACAATCTCTGTATAGACTGGTAGGGACCTAGACACAGTAGACAATCTCTGTATAGACTGGTAGGGACCTAGACACAGTAGACAATCTCTGTGTAGACTGGTAGGGACCTAGACACAGTAGACAATCTCTGTGTAGACTGGTAGGGATCTAGACACAGTAGACAATCTCTGTGTTGACTGGTAGGGACCTAGACACAGTAGACAATCTCTGTGTAGACTGGTAGGGACCTAGACACAGTAGACAATCTCTGTGTAGACTGGTAGGGACCTAGACACAGTAGACAATCTCTGTGTAGACTGGTAGGGACCTAGACACAGTAGACAATCTCTGTGTAGACTGGTAGGGACCTAGACACAGTAGACAATCTCTGTGTAGACTGGTAGGGATCTAGACACAGTAGACAATCTCTGTGTAGACTGGTAGGGACCTAGACACAGTAGACAATCTCTGTGTAGACTGGTAGGGACCTAGACACAGTAGACAATCTCTGTGTAGACTGGTAGGGATCTAGACACAGTAGACAATCTCTGTGTAGACTGGTAGGGACCTAGACACAGTAGACAATCTCTGTGTAGACTGGTAGGGATCTAGACACAGTAGACAATCTCTGTGTAGACTGGTAGGGACCTAGACACAGTAGACAATCTCTGTGTAGACTGGTAGGGATCTAGACACAGTAGACAATCTCTGTGTAGACTGGTAGGTACCTAGACACAGTAGACAATCTCTGTGTAGACTGGTAGGGATCTAGACACAGTAGACAATCTCTGTATAGACTGGTAGGGACCTAGACACAGTAGACAATCTCTGTATAGACTGGTAGGGATCTAGACACAGTAGACAATCTCTGTGTAGACTGGTAGGGACCTAGACACAGTAGACAATCTCTGTGTAGACTGGTAGGGACCTAGACACAGTAGACAATATGTGTAGACTGGTAGGGACCTAGACACAGTAGACAATCTCTGTATAGACTGGTAGGGACCTAGACACAGTAGACAATCTCTGTGTAGACTGGTAGGGACCTAGACACAGTAGACAATCTCTGTGTAGACTGGTAGGGACCTAGACACAGTAGACAATCTCTGTGTAGACTGGTAGGGACCTAGACACAGTAGACAATCTCTGTGTAGACTGGTAGGGATCTAGACACCGTAGACAATCTCTGTGTAGACTGGTAGGGACCTAGACACAGTAGACAATCTCTGTGTAGACTGGTAGGGACCTAGACACAGTAGACAATCTCTGTATAGACTGGTAGGGACCTAGACACAGTAGACAATCTCTGTGTAGACTGGTAGGGACCTAGACACAGTAGACAATCTCTGTGTAGACTGGTAGGGACCTAGACACAGTAGACAATCTCTGTGTAGACTGGTAGGGACCTAGACACAGTAGACAATCTCTGTGTAGACTGGTAGGGATCTAGACACAGTAGACAATCTCTGTGTAGACTGGTAGGGACCTAGACACAGTAGACAATCTCTGTGTAGACTGGTAGGGACCTAGACACAGTAGACAATCTCTGTGTAGACTGGTAGGGATCTAGACACCGTGGAGACAATCTCTGTGTAGACTGGTAGGGATCTAGACACAGTAGACAATCTCTGTGTAGACTGGTAGGGATCTAGACACAGTAGACAATCTCTGTGTAGACTGGTAGGGATCTAGACACAGTAGACAATCTCTGTGTAGACTGGTAGGGACCTAGACACAGTAGACAATCTCTGTGTAGACTGGTAGGGATCTAGACACAGTAGACAATCTCTGTGTAGACTGGTAGGGATCTAGACACAGTAGACAATCTCTGTGTAGACTGGTAGGGATCTAGACACAGTAGACAATCTCTGTGTAGACTGGTAGGGACCTAGACACAGTAGACAATCTCTGTGTAGACTGGTAGGGATCTAGACACAGTAGACAATCTCTGTGTAGACTGGTAGGGACCTAGACACAGTAGACAATCTCTGTGTAGACTGGTAGGGACCTAGACACAGTAGACAATCCTGGTCCCAACTGACACCATCATAAGTTATTTGTGCATGATGTTTGTATCTTTTCTCTACATCATAACCGTGTCTCGTCTTTCCCAGCTAGCATCCATTGTTGTGAAAGATGTGGTGATGTGGTCTGTTCTCTGATAAAACTGTGCCAGCTAAACAAACAAGCTGCCGCTACCCCGAACAACTTCTGCATATGCAACTATTTCATCTCAACAGATTGCTTGAAGACCCTATACAATGAAGATAGACTGAGGGCCTAGTCTGATCCCCATGTAATTTGGCACTGCCTATAAGTTGATACTATTTACGCTTCTGCATCATGAAGTCCATTGTACTTGGGATGACTTGTAAATAAATTCATAATCTACATCCAATCCTAATTAATCAATGTCCAATTTGTAGGCATGCTTTTATAGCTTGTGATTGTGCACTGGTTCTGAAGGCTTGTTATGAGCACTACAAAAGGCTTGTTGTTCAAACTGCTAACAGCTTGTTATTAGAACTGAGTGGGAAGGACCTTGTCTTAGATGCAAGGGAAATGGCTGGTTTGTCCCAGTGTGACCTTAGGTCTTGGGTCACCCTGCCCCGGCCACGAGAACCCTAGGCTACCCTGCCCCAGCCATGAGAACCCTAGGCCACCCTGCCCCAGCCATGAGAACCCTAGGCCACCCTGCCCCAGCCACAAGAACCCTAGGCTACCCTGCCCTTGCCACGAGAACCCTAGGCTACCCTGCCCCAGCCATGAGAACCCTAGGCCACCCTGCCCCAGCCATGAGAACCCTTGCTTACAGTCTTATGCCAACCCTGCCCCAGCCCATGAGAACCCTAGGGCCTGTCAACCAGTCTATACACAGGCCACCCTGCCCCAGCCATGAGAACCCAAGGCCACCCTGCCCCAGCCATGAGAACCCTTGCTTATACTGTCAACCAGTCTATACACAGGCCACCCTGCCCCAGACATGAGAACCCTAGGCCATCCTGCCCCAGCCATGAGAACCCTAGGCTACCCTGCCCCAGCCATGAGAACCCTTGCTTATACTGTCAACCAGTCTATACACAGGCCACCCTGCCCCAGCCACGAGAACCCTAGGCTACCCTGCCCCAGCCACAGAGGCCACCGAGAACCCTAGGCCACCCTGCCCCGGCCATGAGAACCCTAGGCCACCCTGCCCCGGCCATGAGAACCCTTGCTTATACTGTCAACCAGTTTATACACAGGCCACCCTGCCCCAGCCACAAGAACCCTTGCTTATACTGTCAACCAGTTTATACACAGGCAACCCTGCCCCAGACATGAGAACCCTTGCTAATACTGTCAACCAGTTTATATATCAGGCCACCATGGCAGATACTGTGCAGCAGAGGACCGTGTTACCTCATTGCTAACTCGTAGTTTCATAACATGCTTTGCTGGTACAATTTGTCTTGACTGAAGTTTTTTTTTGATCAGTGAAATAATGAGGTTGGTGTACGTGAGGTCACATGATTCAATTATTCCTAACAGTCCCTAAAAGAATTGCAATTTCTGCATTGAGGTTTTTCTGAATGATTGTTATAATCATTCAGAAAAACCTCAATGCAGAAATTGCAATTCTTTTGTAACTGATGTGAAATATATCATTTATCGAATAGAGTCTCATAAATACAAATGTCTTCTGTTTGTGGCTATGATTACCAAATGTACTGTATTATTGCATATAAACTGCTCAAATGAAGTTAAAGAAGACTCAGTAGCATTGTGTATAGTCAGATCCAAAGCGTGCGTCCTCCAACTTTGTTTAGTATATCCTGGTATCTGTTTTCGTCACAATTCGACAATATCTAGCGCGGAAATTTCGCAACACAATAGAATTCCGTTAAATCAATGGGTGTTACTGATGCCTGTGTTTCACATGAAACAATACTATAACTATCATGACAGCCTTAATGACTATCTTCTTCTGTTGTCAATGTTATTGATCTAAGCCAAGATAAATACCCTTTTCTTCTTTGAGGTTACCTCGGGGAAAATACAGCATTGGACATATCCTTTACCATGTTATCTACCTAAAAAAATTGCCATATAGACACTGTTTCCTATATTTTCCAATATTTTCCATGGGTAATATCTGTGATAATGAGGTGTCTTCTGTGGTGTGCAGGAGGGGGGTCACAGACTCGATTTACCTGTCTTGTCCGCTGGCTGATGGCCCTCTTGGATGCCACTCATCTCCCAGATAATGACGCAGCTTGATACCGGTTGATGCCTGTGCAAGTCAATATCCAGCCTAGAGATACATGCTTGTTTCTGACATTTGACATGACTGTGGGCTAGAGATCCTCTCCAGCAGGCAGACTGATGGATTGGAGCATAAAAACAGCAGTAATTCCGACATGCAGCAGCCGAGTGTGGCCAGCTGACATTGCATTATTGAAAGGTGCAGACTTCGGAATACGTCTTATTCCTGTCGAAGATCTTCCGACGTGCTGTAAAGATTTAACTTGATGGTTGTCTCAGAAGGAGTCTTGCAAAACAGCTTGACATGCAATCAACAGGGACTGAAATTAAAGTCCTTGGCAAGGTTAATTGTCTTTCAGAATAAAGATTTTTTGTTAAAACTTGAGGAAGTAATTTCATGAACAGTTGAAACAGCAGTGATGCAGTGGCATTGTAAAGGCAATGTCAGTATTTCAGGATTTGAATTGTTGAATAGAATCTTCACGCTGTGGAGAACTATTTGTTGGGGAAAGTAACAGGGGCAGAAGTGGACAGGGATCTCAGTGAAGTGTTAAAAGGCTTACTCGAGTTAAGCGGCGGTTCTTTTTCAATTGCATTCACCGTGTTTGGTCAGTTGTCATAAGACACAACAATGCATCGTGAACTTTCCTCTGATATTAAGAAATACTGTCAAGCAGCATTGAGCTTCACTCACTCACTCACCCACCAACACTCACTCAAGCATGCACGCACTCACTCACTCACTCACTCCAGTGGAATATCCTAGTGCTTAAAGCATTTGCTCATCACCACCAAGGCTCAGGTTCTAGTCCCAACATGGTTACAATGTGAAGCCATGCTTTGTTGTCCCTCGCTTCTGGAATATTGCTTAAAGTGGTGTTAAACCTTACTCACTCATTCCAGTAACAGGGAATTGGGAATTGGATGTCCACGAAAAGGGAACTGGTTGGATGGCTGCTGTAAGTAAATTCAACTTGAATAAATGGCAACCTGACACTGATCTGAGCTTGCAACATGATTTCAGGCACTTGATGTTCACACCATCAAGCACCTGTTTACAGGTTTGCCTGACAACCCATCCACTGCTCTGATCGGTGAGACAAAACATCAATACAAAGGTGAAATACATCAAGTTCAGACCCACACCACACCATGATTTCCATTCCGTTTCAAATTCATTTGTACAAGAAGGATGAAAGTAGAACTTGATAAATGAGCTGCAGAAAAAGGGATATTTCAATGTTGCTCCGATCGCATCACAGCAGGTGTTCCAGACATGTTACTGATATCTCAGAGCCCTCATCTCAGCCTCCACACCAGCAGGACACGAACACCATCACAGACATGAACACCATCACAGACGTATGTCCTGTACACGGATCATTCAGGTTTTGTTTCAAATTGATACACATCTGCTCAAGTTAGACGTCCATTGTAGTGTCACTACAGTAGATTATACTCATTATCATGATCACAAATTCTCTCTCAAATTCCGTCTATCACATCTTAATTTGATGGTCATGTTTTGAAGTTTGTCTACTGCTGCATCGTAATGGACCCACTTACATGATCACAAACGTATGACCATGGATCGGATTGTGTCTGCGGTATCTTAATTTGATTGACTTTGATTCAAGTTTGACCTTCATAGCTGAAAGACGTATCAACATTTTCACAGACTTCAGGCTCTATCTCGGATTCTGTCTGTCGTATCTTAATTCAGTAGATATTTTGTGATGTAAGTGTTGAAAGGCTGTGGTTGTCATGAGCTCTTCTGAAGCTGACGTTACGGCAGGACTGGAGGAGACTGAACCCAAATCAAATTCATCATAATTGGGAAAGAAGGAGACATTTTGTGATTAGGTTTTTGAAATGAGGCCATCTTGTACATCAAGTAGTCCGACTTGGCTTCTTTGAAGACTTACAAGAGCTTGCAGGCTTTTTCAAAGTGATTGAAGAGAGGAAATACGATCCTTGAACATATGATTAAGATGGCTATTTGAAGGTGGCGGATGATTGGACATTTATCTGGAAAGTTGAACAACAATGCTTACATAGAATGCCGATTTAGAAGTAACCTGTGGTTTTTTTTCTCTTTTCTGTCCTTTTTTTTGAAACTATCTTAAACTGCATATACATTTCTATATTTAGCTGATTTGTTCACTACCTTTCTCAGTATTGGTTAACATCCACACCTGGTATGGTGATTCCACACTTGCAGTATGGTATTCAGAGTGCTTGCTTGTTATAGACGCAGTCTCTGTTCAGTGCTTGTCCATGTGTTACTCCATGAATGGTGATGAAGCTTGTAGGTGAGATGGTGAGTTCTGTAGGTGAGATGGTGAGTTCTGTAGGTGAGATGGTGAGTTCTGTAGTGAGATGGTGAGTTCTGTAGGTGAGATGGTGAGTTCTGTAGGTGAGATGGTGAGTTCTGTAAGTGAGACTGAGTTCTGTAGGTGAGATCGCGAGTTCTGTAGGTGAGATGGCGAGTTCTGTAGGTGAGATGGTGAGTTCTGTAGGTGAGATGGCTAGGTGAGATGGCGAGTTCTGTAGGTGAGATGGCGGGTTCTGTAGGTGAGATGGCGAGTTCTGTAGGTGATGTGGTGAGTTCTGTAGGTGAGATGGTGAGTTCTGTAGGTGAGATGGACTGACTCACTCAGTGCCACTGTGGCCGTCACTGCAATGCATCGTGTTGCAATAGTCCATGAATGCATATTTGTTATTGTAGTGAACCAGGAAGAACCAGCTTCGAATTGGTCTTCAGCAACTCATGCATGTTGAAAGAGGCGACTATGTCATCATATCCCAGTTGCATAGATTGATACTCATGCTTTTGATCACTGGATTGTCTGGTCCAGACTCGATTATCTACAAACTGCCACCAAATAGCTGGAATATTGCTGAGTGTGGCATTAAACAGCTAACAAAACAAACATAATTGTCATGATAATGGATAGGGCTGCGTAATATAAACCGGTTTAGACATGAAAACGATACGTATTGCGATACGCTGATCGAAAACCGGTATTTTGACTTGCATTCGGAAAACTTCGTAACACTCGGAAATGTTCGGATATGTCCTTGTTTCATTTGTGCCAAATATTATTCACATTTTTATTTTATCTTGATTAAAAGTTGTTATTAAAGCTTAATCAAGCCTAGTGATTTTGTTGTGTTTTTGCTCTATAAATCAAGAAGTAACTCGATTATAAGTAGTTTTTGTTTAAAAATACTTCATGCAATATATTGCAATACATATCGCAATACATGCTTTCGCATTGCAATATGAAAATACTCTGCAATACCCACCCCTAATAATGGACAATAATTGGGATTGAGTAGTCCTGCTCTGTGAGTTGCCTAGTTGTGTCATCGTGCCCGAATGTCATGGTACTGGCTCATCCATTCACTCTTGTCTGCCTGGTTAAGTCCTGAATATTTACAGGGCACCATACAGCGGAACTGACTCAAGCCTTGTCAGTGTCACACACAAAACTTGCCACTTGACACACCTCTTTCTACATGTTCAGAGCTATGGGGTAGCTTAGTGGTTGAAGCATTCCCCTGTCCAGCGAAAGGCCTGGTTTTATTCCCCCATGAGTTGGAAGTGTTATGTCTCTTTTGGCTTACATATGTACTCATTCTCTACATCACTCTCACCAAAGCTACCGACTCTCTCACAATGTTCAACAGTACTAAGCTTTTAGATGATTTAAAGGTTTAGATTTGACGATGACAGTGCTGGTGAGAATCTCTGACAGGTCTATTGAGTCAGATCACGACACACAGCAGCGTAAAGTGTCGGACTTTGAAACCAGCATTCACCTCCCTGTTGAATGTCACATGGCACACTCTCCGGCTGTGAATGGTGATTGTCACATATTAATGCAGCCTTCAGTCCCGGATTGTGACTTGGCAAATTCCCCCTGTACACACCACAAGGAACCTGACTCTGGTGACAGACACAATTTCTTTAGAGATTTGTACGATGTGACAGGCTTCAACGGAGAAAGTCATTGGGTGATTAACATGTGTATATCTGGCAGTGAGATCTCATCTTGGTGTCCGAGAGATCAGGAAGGGAATGAATTGGTGGGTTGGTCTGATGGGGAACCAGGAAGGGAATGAATTGGTGGGTTGGTCTGATGGGGTACCAGGAAGGGAATGAATTGGTAGGTTGGTCTGATGGGGAACCAGGAAGGGAATGAATTGGTGGGTTGGTCTGTTGGGGTACCAGGAAGGGAATGAATTGGTAGGTAGGTCTGTTGGGGTACCAGGAAGGGAATGAATTGGTGGGTTGGTCTGTTGGGGTACCAGGAAGGGAATGAATTGGTGGGTTGGTCTGTTGGGGAACCAGGAAGGGAATGAATTGGTGGGTTGGTCTGTTGGGGTACAAGGAAGGGAATGAATTGGTGGGTTGGTCTGTTGGGGTACCAGGAAGGGAATGAATTGGTGGGTTGGTCTGTTTGGGGAACCAGGACGGGAATGAATTGGTGGGTTGGTCTGTTTGGGTACAAGGAAGGGAATGAATTGGTGGGTTGGTCTGTTGCAGAACCAGGAAGGGAATGAATTGGTGGGTTGGTCTGTTTGGGGAACCAGGACGGGAATGAATTGGTGGGTTGGTCTGTTGGGGTACCAGGAAGGGAATGAATTGGTAGGTAGGTCTGTTGGGGTACCAGGAAGGGAATGAATTGGTGGGTTGGTCTGTTGGGGTACCAAGAAGGAATGAATTGGTGGGTTGGTCTGTTGGGGAACCAGGAAGGGAATGAATTGGTGGGTTGGTCTGTTGGGGTACCAGGAAGGGAATGAATTGGTACGATGGTCTGTTGGGATACCAGGAAGGGAATGAATTGGTATGTTGGTCTGTTTGGGGAACCAGGACGGGAATGAATTGGTGGGTTGGTCTGTTGGGGTACCAGGAAGGGAATGAATTGGCACGCTGGTCTGTTGGGGTACCAGGAAGGGAATGAATTGGTATGTTGGTCTGTTTGGGTACCAGGAAGGAATGAATTGGTGGGTTGGTCTGATGGGGAACCAGGAAGGGAGTGAATTGGTGGGTTGGTCTGTTTGGGGAACCAGGACGGGAATGAATTGGTGGGTTGGTCTGTTGGGGTACCAGGAAGGGAATGAATTGGTACGTTGGTCTGTTGGGGTACCAGGAAGGGAATGAATTGGTGGGTTGGTCTGTTGCAGAACCAAGAAGGGAATGAATTGGTACGTTGGTCTGTTTGGGTAACAGGAAGGGAATGAATTGGTGGGTTGGTCTGTTTGGGTACCAGGAAGGGAATGAATTGGTGGGTTGGTCTGTTGGGGTACAAGGAAGGGAATGAATTGGTGGGTTGGTCTGTTGGGATACCAGGAAGGGAATGAATTGGTGGGTTGGTCTGTTGGGGTACCAGGAAGGGAATGAATTGGTGGGTCTCAGACAGTTCAATGTCCCATCAATGTCGCAGACAGTTCAATGTCCCATCGATGTCGCAGACAGTTCAATGTCCCATCGATGTCGCAGACAGTTCAATGTCCCATCAATGTCGCAGACGGTTCAATGTCGCAGACAGTTCAATGTCCCATCAATGTTGCAGACAGTTCTATGTCCCATCAATTTTGCAGACAGTTCAATGTCCCAGACAGTTCAATGTCCCATCAATGTCGCAGACAGTTCAATGTCCCATCAATGTCGCATCAATGTTGCAGACAGTTCAATGTCCCATCAATGTCGCAGACAGTTCAATGTCCCATCAGTGTCGCTGACAGTTCAATGTCCCATCAATGTTGCAGACAGTTCAATGTCCCATCAATGTTGCAGACAGTTCAATGTCCCATCAATGTGCATGAGACAGTTCAATGTCCCATCAATGTTGCAGACAGTTCAATGTCCTATCAATGTCGCAGACAGTTCAGTGTCCCATCAATGTTGCAGACAGTTTTCACCACAGAAATTCAAAACGTAACACCAGAGAATAATCAGTTTCGCTATGGTGTGAAAATACATTCAGGTAAAGGCAGTGAACATTATTTGAATGGATCAATGAAAGTCAGTGATGACTCCAGGTGGTCAAAGACAAATGTCGGCCATCGACATACATGAGTGCCATATCCCTATAAAAGTAAATCCACCCAAATACTTTCACGACTAACATAATGAACTGAAATTCATGAACTGTTGTAAGAGCTTCCTGTTTGACAAACTGCTTTCAGAATATTGGTCTGTTCTGCAGTTTTATTTATTAACATCACAGATGTGACATGTTATGTTTAAGTTTACAGTGTCTCAGTCAAGATCAGATTCCAGTACCTGGGGGCATTGAGTCCCATCCAGATCATCAGCCCACAAAGTCAGCAATCTTACCCTCTCAGGCTTAACTAAACACTAAAGTCCCTGCTTTATTGATAAAGTGTCTCATATACGATGTTTGATACATTTGTTCACTTCCTGAAAGGCATCATGTGCTCAACATCACAAAGTCAGACCATTTTTGGCTTAAATGTTTGAAACGTCAAGTTTGTATCCAGTCAGCCAATAGCTTACTTTGGTGGAAGGCTTAATGATAATTAATAATTAATTAATTGTTTCTGAGTGACTAATGACTTGGCAAATATTGATCAAGAAGTAACTCGATTATAAGTAGTTTTTGTTTAAAAATACTTCATGCAATATATTGCAATACATATCATAATACATGCTTTTAGCATTGCAATATGAAAATACTCTGCAATACCCACCCTAATAATGGACAATAATTGGGATTGAGTAGTCCTGCTCTGTGAGTTGCCTAGTTGTGTCATCGTGTCCTAATGTCATGGTACTGGCTCATCCATTCACTCTTGTCTGCCTGGTTAAGTCCTGAATATTTACAGGGCACCATACAGCGGAACTGACTCAAGCCTTGTCAGTGTCACACACAAAACTTGCCACTTGACACACCTCTTTCTACATGTTCAGAGCTATGGGTAGCTTAGTGGTTGAAGCATTCCCGTCCAGCTTAAAGGCCTGGTTTTATTCCCCCATGAGTTGGAAGTGTTATGTCTCTTTGGCCACATATGTACTCATTCTCATACATCACTCTCTCCAAAGCTACCGACTTTCTCACAATGTTCAACAGTACTAAGCTTTTAGATGATTTAAAGGTTTAGATTTGACGTGACAGTGCTGGTGAGAATCTCTGACAGGTCTATTGAGTCAGATGCACGACACACAGCACGTAAAGTGTCGGACTTTGAAACCAGCATTCACCTCCCTGTTGAATGTCACATGGCACACTCTCTCGGCTGTGAATGGTGATTGTCACATATTAATGCAGCCTTCAATCACGGATTGTGACTTGGCAAATTCCCCTGTACACACCACAAGGAACCTGACTCTGGTGACAGACACAATTTCTTTAGAGATTTGTAACGATGTGACAGGCTTCAACGGAGAAAGTCATTGGGTGATTAACATGTGTATATCTGGCAGTGAGATCTCATCTTGGTGTCCGAGAGATCAGGAAGGGAATGAATTGGTGGGTTGGTCTGATGGGGAACCAGGAAGGGAATGAATTGGTGGGTTGGTCTGATGGGGTACCAGGAAGGAATGAATTGGTAGGTTGGTCTGATGGGGAACCAGGAAGGGAATGAATTGGTAGGTTGGTCTGTTGGGGTACCAGGAAGGGAATGAATTGGTAGGTAGGTCTGTTGGGGTACCAGGAAGGGAATGATTTGGTGGGTTGGTCTGTTGGGGTACCAGGAAGGGAATGAATTGGTGGGTTGGTCTGTTGGGGAACCAGGACGGGAATGAATTGGTGGGTTGGTCTGTTGGGGTACCAAGAAGGGAATGAATTGGTGGGTTGGTCTGTTGGGGAACCAGGAAGGGAATGAATTGGTGGGTTGGTCTGTTGGGGTACCAGGAAGGGAATGAATTGGTACGATGGTCTGTTGGGATACCAGGAAGGGAATGAATTGGTATGTTGGTCTGTTTGGGGAACCAGGACGGGAATGAATTGGTGGGTTGGTCTGTTGGGGTACCAGGAAGGGAATGAATTGGCACGTTGGTCTGTTGGGGTACCAGGAAGGGAATGAATTGGTATGTTGGTCTGTTTGGGTACCAGGAAGGGAATGAATTGGTGGGTTGGTCTGATGGGGAACCAGGAAGGAGTGAATTGGTGGGTTGGTCTGTTTGGGAACCAGGACGGGAATGAATTGGTGGGTTGGTCTGTTGGGGTACCAGGAAGGGAATGAATTGGTACGTTGGTCTGTTGGGGTACCAGGAAGGGAATGAATTGGTGGGTTGGTCTGTTGCAGAACCAAGAAGGGAATGAATTGGTACGTTGGTCTGTTTGGGTAACAGGAAGGGAATGAATTGGTGGGTTGGTCTGTTTGGGTACCAGGAAGGGAATGAATTGGTGGGTTGGTCTGTTGGGGTACAAGGAAGGGAATGAATTGGTGGGTTGGTCTGTTGGGATACCAGGAAGGGAATGAATTGGTGGGTTGGTCTGTTGGGGTACCAGGAAGGGAATGAATTGGTGGGTCTCAGACAGTTCAATGTCCCATCAATGTCGCAGACAGTTCAATGTCCCATCGATGTCGCAGACAGTTCAATGTCCCATCGATGTCGCAGACAGTTCAATGTCCCATCAATGTCGCAGACGGTTCAATGTCGCAGACAGTTCAATGTCCCATCAATGTTGCAGACAGTTCTATGTCCCATCAATTTTGCAGACAGTTCAATGTCCCAGACAGTTCAATGTCCCATCAATGTCGCAGACAGTTCAATGTCCCATCAATGTCGCATCAATGTTGCAGACAGTTCAATGTCCCATCAATGTCGCAGACAGTTCAATGTCCCATCAGTGTCGCTGACAGTTCAATGTCCCATCAATGTTGCAGACAGTTCAATGTCCCATCAATGTTGCAGACAGTTCAATGTCCCATCAATGTCGCAGACAGTTCAATGTCCCATCAATGTTGCAGACAGTTCAATGTCCTATCAATGTCGCAGACAGTTCAGTGTCCCATCAATGTTGCAGACAGTTTTTCACCACAGAAATTCAAAACGTAACACCAGAGAATAATCAGTTTCCGTTATGGTGTGAAAATACATTCAGGTAAAAGGCAGTGAACATTATTTGAATGGATCAATGAAAGTCAGTGATGACTCCAGGTGGTCAAAGACAAATGTCGGCCATCGACATACATGAGTGCCATATCCCTATAAAAGTAAATCCACCCAAATACTTTCACGACTAACATAATGAACTGAAATTCATGAACTGTTGTAAGAGCTTCCTGTTTGACAAACTGCTTTCAGAATATTGGTCTGTTCTGCAGTTTTATTTATTAACATCACAGATGTGACATGTTATGTTTAAGTTTACAGTGTCTCAGTCAAGATCAGATTCCAGTACCTGGGGGCATTGAGTCCCATCCAGATCATCAGCCCACAAAGTCAGCAATCTTACCCTCTCAGGCTTAACTAAACACTAAAGTCCCTGCTTTATTGATAAAGTGTCTCATATAATGATGTTTGATACATTTGTTCACTTCCTGAAAGGCATCATGTGCTCAACATCACAAAGTCAGACCATTTTTGGCTTAAATGTTTGAAACGTCAAGTTTGTATCCAGTCAGCCAATAGCTTACTTTGGTGGAAGGCTTAATGATAATTAATAATTAATTAATTGTTTCTGAGTGACTAATGACTTGGCAAATATTGATCAAGAAGTAACTCGATTATAAGTAGTTTTTGTTTAAAAATACTTCATGCAATATATTGCAATACATATCGCAATACATGCTTTCGCATTGCAATATGAAAATACTCTGCAATACCCACCCCTAATAATGGACAATAATTGGGATTGAGTAGTCCTGCTCTGTGAGTTGCCTAGTTGTGTCATCGCGTCCGAATGTCATGGTACTGGCTCATCCATTCACTCTTGTCTGCCTGGTTAAGTCCTGAATATTTACAGGGCACCATACAGCTGAACTGACTCAAGCCTTGTCAGTGTCACACACAAAACTTGCCACTTGACACACCTCTTTCTACATGTTCAGAGCTATGGGGTAGCTTAGTGGTTGAAGCATTCCCCTGTCCAGCGAAAGGCCTGGTTTTATTCCCCCATGAGTTGGAAGTGTTATGTCTCTTTTGGCGACATATGTACTCATTCTCTACATCACTCTCTCCAAAGCTACCGACTCTCTCACAATGTTCAACAGTACTAAGCTTTTAGATGATTTAAAGGTTTAGATTTGACGTGACAGTGCTGGTGAGAATCTCTGACAGGTCTATTGAGTCAGATGCGACACACACAGCGTAAAGTGTCGGACTTTGAAACCAGCATTCACCTCCCTGTTGAATGTCACATGGCACACTCTCCGGCTGTGAATGGTGATTGTCACATATTAATGCAGCCTTCAATCACGGATTGTGACTTGGCAAATTCCCCCTGTACACACCACAAGGAACCTGACTCTGGTGACAGACACAATTTCTTTAGAGATTTGTACGATGTGACAGGCTTCAACGGAGAAAGTCATTGGGTGATTAACATGTGTATATCTGGCAGTGAGATCTCATCTTGGTGTCCGAGAGATCAGGAAGGGAATGAATTGGTGGGTTGGTCTGATGGGGAACCAGGAAGGGAATGAATTGGTGGGTTGGTCTGATGGGGTACCAGGAAGGGAATGAATTGGTAGGTTGGTCTGATGGGGAACCAGGAAGGGAATGAATTGGTAGGTTGGTCTGTTGGGGTACCAGGAAGGGAATGAATTGGTAGGTAGGTCTGTTGGGGTACCAGGAAGGGAATGATTTGGTGGGTTGGTCTGTTGGGGTACCAGGAAGGGAATGAATTGGTGGGTTGGTCTGTTGGGGAACCAGGACGGGAATGAATTGGTGGGTTGGTCTGTTGGGGTACCAAGAAGGGAATGAATTGGTGGGTTGGTCTGTTGGGGAACCAGGAAGGGAATGAATTGGTGGGTTGGTCTGTTGGGGTACCAGGAAGGGAATGAATTGGTACGATGGTCTGTTGGGATACCAGGAAGGGAATGAATTGGTATGTTGGTCTGTTTGGGGAACCAGGACGGGAATGAATTGGTGGGTTGGTCTGTTGGGGTACCAGGAAGGGAATGAATTGGCACGTTGGTCTGTTGGGGTACCAGGAAGGGAATGAATTGGTATGTTGGTCTGTTTGGGTACCAGGAAGGGAATGAATTGGTGGGTTGGTCTGATGGGGAACCAGGAAGGGAATGAATTGGTGGGTTGGTCTGTTTGGGGAACCAGGACGGGAATGAATTGGTGGGTTGGTCTGTTGGGGTACCAGGAAGGGAATGAATTGGTACGTTGGTCTGTTGGGGTACCAGGAAGGGAATGAATTGGTGGGTTGGTCTGTTGCAGAACCAAGAAGGGAATGAATTGGTACGTTGGTCTGTTTGGGTAACAGGAAGGGAATGAATTGGTGGGTTGGTCTGTTTGGGTACCAGGAAGGGAATGAATTGGTGGGTTGGTCTGTTGGGGTACAAGGAAGGGAATGAATTGGTGGGTTGGTCTGTTGGGATACCAGGAAGGGAATGAATTGGTGGGTTGGTCTGTTGGGGTACCAGGAAGGGAATGAATTGGTGGGTCTCAGACAGTTCAATGTCCCATCAATGTCGCAGACAGTTCAATGTCCCATCGATGTCGCATCAATGTTACAGACAGTTCAATGTCCCATCGATGTCGCAGACAGTTCAATGTCCCATCAATGTCGATGAGACGGTTCAATGTCGCGAGACAGTTCAATGTCCCATCAATGTTGCAGACAGTTCTATGTCCCATCAATTTTGCAGACAGTTCAATGTCCCAGACAGTTCAATGTCCCATCAATGTCGCAGACAGTTCAATGTCCCATCAATGTCGCATCAATGTTGCAGACAGTTCAATGTCCCATCAATGTCGCAGACAGTTCAATGTCCCATCAGTGTCGCTGACAGTTCAATGTCCCATCAATGTTGCAGACAGTTCAATGTCCCATCAATGTTGCAGACAGTTCAATGTCCCATCAATGTCGCAGACAGTTCAATGTCCCATCAATGTTGCAGACAGTTCAATGTCCTATCAATGTCGCAGACAGTTCAGTGTCCCATCAATGTTGCAGACAGTTTTTCACCACAGAAATTCAAAACGTAACACCAGAGAATAATCAGTTTCCGTTATGGTGTGAAAATACATTCAGGTAAAAGGCAGTGAACATTATTTGAATGGATCAATGAAAGTCAGTGATGACTCCAGGTGGTCAAAGACAAATGTCGGCCATCGACATACATGAGTGCCATATCCCTATAAAAGTAAATCCACCCAAATACTTTCACGACTAACATAATGAACTGAAATTCATGAACTGTTGTAAGAGCTTCCTGTTTGACAAACTGCTTTCAGAATATTGGTCTGTTCTGCAGTTTTATTTATTAACATCACAGATGTGACATGTTATGTTTAAGTTTACAGTGTCTCAGTCAAGATCAGATTCCAGTACCTGGGGGCATTGAGTCCCATCCAGATCATCAGCCCACAAAGTCAGCAATCTTACCCTCTCAGGCTTAACTAAACACTAAAGTCCCTGCTTTATTGATAAAGTGTCTCATATACGATGTTTGATACATTTGTTCACTTCCTGAAAGGCATCATGTGCTCAACATCACAAAGTCAGACCATTTTTGGCTTAAATGTTTGAAACGTCAAGTTTGTATCCAGTCAGCCAATAGCTTACTTTGGTGGAAGGCTTAATGATAATTAATAATTAATTAATTGTTTCTGAGTGACTAATGACTTGGCAAATATTGATCAAGAAGTAACTCGATTATAAGTAGTTTTTGTTTAAAAATACTTCATGCAATATATTGCAATACATATCGCAATACATGCTTTCGCATTGCAATATGAAAATACTCTGCAATACCCACCCCTAATAATGGACAATAATTGGGATTGAGTAGTCCTGCTCTGTGAGTTGCCTAGTTGTGTCATCGTGCCCGAATGTCATGGTACTGGCTCATCCATTCACTCTTGTCTGCCTGGTTAAGTCCTGAATATTTACAGGGCACCATACAGCGGAACTGACTCAAGCCTTGTCAGTGTCACACACAAAACTTGCCACTTGACACACCTCTTTCTACATGTTCAGAGCTATGGGGTAGCTTAGTGGTTGAAGCATTCCCCTGTCCAGCGAAAGGCCTGGTTTTATTCCCCCATGAGTTGGAAGTGTTATGTCTCTTTTGGCGACATATGTACTCATTCTCTACATCACTCTCTCCAAAGCTACCGACTCTCTCACAATGTTCAACAGTACTAAGCTTTTAGATGATTTAAAGGTTTAGATTTGACGTGACAGTGCTGGTGAGAATCTCTGACAGGTCTATTGAGTCAGATGCGACACACACAGCGTAAAGTGTCGGACTTTGAAACCAGCATTCACCTCCCTGTTGAATGTCACATGGCACACTCTCCGGCTGTGAATGGTGATTGTCACATATTAATGCAGCCTTCAATCACGGATTGTGACTTGGCAAATTCCCCCTGTACACACCACAAGGAACCTGACTCTGGTGACAGACACAATTTCTTTAGAGATTTGTACGATGTGACAGGCTTCAACGGAGAAAGTCATTGGGTGATTAACATGTGTATATCTGGCAGTGAGATCTCATCTTGGTGTCCGAGAGATCAGGAAGGGAATGAATTGGTGGGTTGGTCTGATGGGGAACCAGGAAGGGAATGAATTGGTGGGTTGGTCTGATGGGGTACCAGGAAGGGAATGAATTGGTAGGTTGGTCTGATGGGGAACCAGGAAGGGAATGAATTGGTAGGTTGGTCTGTTGGGGTACCAGGAAGGGAATGAATTGGTAGGTAGGTCTGTTGGGGTACCAGGAAGGGAATGATTTGGTGGGTTGGTCTGTTGGGGTACCAGGAAGGGAATGAATTGGTGGGTTGGTCTGTTGGGGAACCAGGACGGGAATGAATTGGTGGGTTGGTCTGTTGGGGTACCAGGAAGGGAATGAATTGGTGGGTTGGTCTGTTGGGGTACCAGAAAGGGAATGAATTGGTGGGTTGGTCTGTTTGGGGAACCAGGACGGGAATGAATTGGTGGGTTGGTCTGTTGGGGTACCAGGAAGGGAATGAATTGGTGGGTTGGTCTGTTGCAGAAACAGGAAGGGAATGAATTGGTGGGTTGGTCTGTTTGGGGAACCAGGACGGGAATGAATTGGTGGGTTGGTCTGTTGGGGTACCAGGAAGGGAATGAATTGGTAGGTAGGTCTGTTGGGGTACCAGGAAGGGAATGATTTGGTGGGTTGGTCTGTTGGGGTACCAAGAAGGAAATGAATTGGTGGGTTGGTCTGTTGGGGAACCAAGAAGGGAATGAATTGGTGGGTTGGTCTGTTGGGGTACCAGGAAGGGAATGAATTGGTGGGTTGGTCTGTTGGGGTACCAGGAAGGGAATGAATTGGTGGGTTGGTCTGTTGGGGTACCAAGAAGGGAATGAATTGGCACGTTGGTCTGTTGGGGTACCAGGAAGGGAATGAATTGGTATGTTGGTCTGTTGGGGTACCAGGAAGGGAATGAATTGGTGGGTTGGTCTGTTTGGGGAACCAGGAAGGGAATGAATTGGTATGTTGGTCTGTTGGGGTACCAAGAAGGGAATGAATTGGTGGGTTGGTCTGTTTGGGGAACCAGGAAGGGAATGAATTGGTACGTTGGTCTGTTGGGGTACCAGGAAGGGAATGAATTGGTATGTTGGTCTGTTTGGGGAACCAGGACGGGAATGAATTGGTGGGTTGGTCTGTTGGGGTACCAGGAAGGGAATGAATTGGTACGTTGGTCTGTTGGGGTACCAGGAAGGGAATGAATTGGTATGTTGGTCTGTTGGGGTACCAGGAAGGGAATGAATTGGTGGGTTGGTCTGATGGGGAACCAGGAAGGGAATGAATTGGTGGGTTGGTCTGTTTGGGGAACCAGGACGGGAATGAATTGGTGGGTTGGTCTGTTGGGGTACCAGGAAGGGAATGAATTGGCACGTTGGTCTGTTGGGGTACCAGGAAGGGAATGAATTGGTATGTTGGTCTGTTGGGGTACCAGGAAGGGAATGAATTGGTGGGTTGGTCTGATGGGGAACCAGGAAGGGAATGAATTGGTAGGTTGGTCTGTTTGGGGAACCAGGATGTGAATGAATTGGTGGGTTGGTCTGTTGGGGTACCAGGAAGGGAATGAATTGGTACGTTGGTCTGATGGGGAACCAGGAAGGGAATGAATTGGTGGGTTGGTCTGTTTGGGGAACCAGGACGGGAATGAATTGGTGGGTTGGTCTGTTGGGGTACCAGGAAGGGAATGAATTGGTACGTTGGTCTGTTGGGGTACCAGGAAGGGAATGAATTGGTACGTTGGTCTGTTGCAGAACCAAGAAGGCAAATGAATTGGTGGGTTGGTCTGTTGGGGTACCAGGAAGGGAATGAATTGGCACGTTGGTCTGTTGGGGTACCAGGATGGGAATGAATTGGTATGTTGGTCTGTTGGGGTACCAGGAAGGGAATGAATTGGTGGGTTGGTCTGATGGGGAACCAGGAAGGGAATGAATTGGTGGGTTGGTCTGTTTGGGGAACCAGGACGGGAATGAATTGGTGGGTTGGTCTGTTGGGGTACCAGGAAGGGAATGAATTGGCACGTTGGTCTGTTGGGGTACCAGGAAGGGAATGAATTGGTATGTTGGTCTGTTGGGGTACCAGGAAGGGAATGACTTGGTGGGTTGGTCTGTTTGGGGTACCAGGACGGGAATGAATTGGTGGGTTGGTCTGTTGGGGTACCAGGAAGGGAATGAATTGGTGGGTTGGTCTGATGGGGAACCAGGAAGGGAATGAATTGGTGGGTTGGTCTGTTTGGGGAACCAGGACGGGAATGAATTGGTGGGTTGGTCTGTTGGGGTACAAGGAAGGGAATGAATTGGTACGTTGGTCTGTTGGGGTACCAGGAAGGGAATGAATTGGTACGTTGGTCTGTTGCAGAACCAAGAAGGGAATGAATTGGTGGGTTGGTCTGTTGGGGTACCAGGAAGGGAATGAATTGGTACGTTGGTCTGTTTGGGTAACAGGAAGGGAATGAATTGGTGGGTTGGTCTGTTTGGGTACCAGGAAGGGAATGAATTGGTGGGTTGGTCTGTTGCAGAACCAGGAAGGGAATGAATTGGTACGTTGGTCTGTTGGGGTACCAGGAAGGGAATGAATTGGTAGGTTGGTCTGTTGGGGTACCAGGAAGGGAATGAATTGGTGGGTCTCAGACAGTTCAATGTCCCATCAATGTCGCAGACAGTTCAATGTCCCATCGATGTCGCAAGACAGTTCAATGTCCCATCAATGTCGCAGACAGTTCAATGTCCCATCTAGTCGTCAGACAGTTCAATGTCCCATCAATGTCGCAGACAGTTCAATGTCCCATCAATGTCGCAGACAGTTCAATGTCCCATCAATGTTGCAGACAGTTCTATGTCCCATCAATTTCGCAGACAGTTCAATGTCGCAGACAGTTCAATGTCCCATCAATGTCGCAGACAGTTCAATGTCCCATCAATGTCGCATCAATGTTGCAGACAGTTCAATGTCCCATCAATGTCGCAGACAGTTCAATGTCCCATCAGTGTCGCTGACAGTTCAATGTCCCATCAATGTTGCAGACAGTTAAATGTCCCATCAATGTCGCAGACAGTTCAATGTCCCATCAATGTTGCAGACAGTTCAATGTCCCATCAATGTCGCAGACAGTTCAATGTCCCATCAATGTTGCAGACAGTTCAATACCCCATCAATGTCGCAGACAGTTCAGTGTCCCATCAATGTTGCAGACAGTTCTTCACCACAGAAATTCAAAACGTAATACCAGAGAATAATCAGTTTCCGTTATGGTGTGAAAATACATTCAGGTAAAAGGCAGTGAACATTATTTGAATGGATCACTGAAAGTCAGTGATGACTCCAGGTGGTCAATGACAAATGTCGGCCATCGACATACATGAGTGCCATATCCCTATAAAAGTAAATCCACACAAATACTTTCACGACTAACATAATGTACTGAAATTCATGAACTGTTGTAGGAGCTTCCTGTTTAACAAACTTCTTTCAGAATATTGGTCTGTTCTGCAGTTTTATTTATTAACATCACAGATGTGACATGTTATGTTTAAGTTTACACTGTCTCAGTCAAGATCAGATTCCAGTACTTGGGGGCATTGAGTCCCATCCAGATCATCAGCCCACAAAGTCAGCAATCTTACCCTCCCAGTCTCACGTAAACACTAAAGTCCCTACTTTATTGATAAAGTGTCTCATATACGATGTTTGATACATTTGTTCACTTCCTGAAAGGCATCATGTGCTCAACATCACAAAGTCAGACCATTTTTGGCTTAAATGTTTGAAACGTCAAGTTTGTATCCAGTCAGCCAGTAGCTTACTTTGGTGGAAGGCTCAATGATAATTAATAATTAATTAATTGTTTCTGAGTGACTAATGACTTGGCAAATATTGATACATGGTGTTTCTACATGTCCAGTTGTTGTGTCGAGTGTAAAATCAACTGAAGTTTCTGCATTTCTTTTTTGTAATTCATTTTGCCCTGATTACCCCTGTCAGGCATTACACTCCCCTGAGGAATGTCTCTGCAGGCTGTTCTAGAGAGGAATGTTCAAATAGCCATTAGGAGCTTAACTTTATGGATGTTCTCAGTCCCTGGATTTATGTTCTTCTGAAGTTTTATTCTGTAAGATCTAATTAGATGGATTATGTCAGTGACTTTTTTTTAAAATCTTTAAAGGCTTTACATGAAGTTAACTAACTTGAAATGATGAAAAATATGTTATGAAAAAGAGTGGGCCGATCAAATTCTAATTTATGTTCTCATCCAAATTTTACAAATGGGATTCTGGAGCAGGAAACGTGCCATTTTGTCTGCCGTGGTCAAAGGGCTGAATGGGAAGTGGGTGGTCTGGCTGGATAGGACTTTGTGGATTGTTCATGCTATTAACCACTGGTTTGCCTTGCCCTGTCCTCTTGCCTCTGTGTTATATCTGATATCTATTGATACAACAGGTCAGCAGTATGGGAGGGAGAAATAGCTGATGGGTGAAGGAGTTCCAGGAGCTCATTCCAGGGAGTTCCATGGGCTTCTGTCCTGGGTGATGCTAAAGCACATGTGGTATCTAATTTGGGAAGAGACTGTACAGAATGTCCCTCTGTCCACCAGTCACCTGGTAGGATGAGATGGTTATATAACTGTAAACATTCCAGCAGTAATGAGGGGCAGTAGGGAAGCAAAGTGGGAGGCAGAAGTAGGTGATAGGTGAAGGAGTTTCATTTCGGGGAGTTCCATGGGTATCGTAACTGTAAACATGTACACTGATCCATTAGCTAATGTAATAATGTAATGCCATGTGTATTCACTTGCTGACTGAAATCTGACGCAGTTAGTTACCTGTTTTAAGGGATTCTCACATAATTGGCAAATGGAAGTGAGACTTTCATATTGATTTCAGTTTTGAATTGAATTTACCACAGCCTAACATATTTCAAATAAAAAAACAGGCACAATTTTGATTTCATACTTTTCAAGTGGGAACAATTTGTGTTCGTTTTCAACTTCACAATTTTCATAAAACTCATATTGACAGGTTCCATAAAACAAGTAAATAATTTAACAAGAAAAACTTCTTTGTTTGCACATTGAATAATTTTGAAAATTTCATTATTGAATTCCTTAGATCAATTATTGTTATCAAACACACAATCATTGTGAACAATTTATTCTATTAGCTTCTTTGTATGTTTACATGTTTGACAGCAACATTTACGTGCATACTTACAACAAGAAAACATCAACTTGAAATGGAAAGTAAATGGAACGTGTAATTGAACGTGTAATTGCATAGGTTCTTGAAAATTCCATGCTTCACCTTGGAATCTGATGAAATCAATTAAGAAACCTTTTAACCTGTTACCAGTTGAGGGAACACATTTAACACAAATAATGGTGGAATTGGATCAATATCTTAAATCTTCTCTGAGATTGTTAACCGTTTTCTTTTTTCAGGTTTTGTAAAACAGTGAACGTTTTATACCATGATTGGTTAATGATTGGTTATGATTATTTTCAAAGAGTCTGTTTAAATAAATTATTTTCAATAACTTGAGTTGATGGAAATTATTCTTAATATTTTGCAAAGATTCGTGCATTGATTCATGCACTTAAGTTGTTGTTTATTCCAAAGTAGGCCAAAATAAAATGATGCAATATCAAAACACAATACCAACAGCCATGCTGAAATTAACTGATCCCAATAAACGTAGCAAAACATTTTCCATCATTACAAGAAATCTCTTCTGAAAATAGATTCGATTGTACGATTCTGATTCAATAAACATTTTAGATTCTGAAAAAAAAAAGCAACCTTCAGGTTTCAAGAAATGTAATTAAATATAGCTGAAAATGCTTCCTGCTTTAGAAATGAGATATGTTACTTGTATCAAAGTTTTGAGTCCAACAAGGTGAAATGTCTCTGCAGCCTGTCAGGGAGAAACCAGCATGAAGAACTGCTCATAATGACTTCATCTTGTTCCGGGTGTCGTTCCAGAGCAGAAGCTGGTTCTTTGGTTCCATTAGGAAACAGTTTTCTCTGATTTCACAAGAAAAACAACAGTTGTTCCCGTGGGCGGCACAGTGCAGACCAGGGTTATGTTTATATACTAATGACCACCCCTTGGGTCCTTAGAGTGTTTCACAGACCTTGGTAGACACTGCCTCTGTTTGTCCTACACAGTCTGGCTGATGGAACAGGGAGGTAGTGGTGGTGAAATGAGGTTTAACATCATTAAGATTATTGTATTTATGTGTGCAGTATGTGCATAGTGTACTAGTCGGACAACTGCGGTTTCATGGTGCTAGCTCACTGAGATGCCATGGGACAGTTTTAACATGAATACCCTACCCCGGGCCGTCCACCATGACTGCAGACTTACCAATCCTGGATTTATCATTTTCATGCCAAGCACCAGACAGGGTAACAAGTACCATAGTTGAAGGTTTTCATGTTGTTCATCCCCCCTTCCACTCAACTGGCAGACTAATGGTGCAGCGCTTTTATTGAAGAAAGACTCGTGGGAGATTGTTAACTCCATTACTGCTCCAAGTTTGTGTTTTCTACATAAACTTGTTTTTAGTGCTTTTAAAAATTATTTCTGTTGCTAGCTCACTGGGAAATTATTGGTGAAGGATCAATTTGAAACCACTCCAAATAAGTAAGGCCAATTGACAAATGATATTTTGCTGGTTCGTAGGTAACAGTTGTTTCCTGTGCTCAAGGACGTAGATCCTGTTGTGATATGCGTGTAGGTTCGATATGTTTGTGTTTTGCAAACTGGAGTCTTGTGCTTTCAGTGTAGTGTGTTTTGTCAGTGCTGTAACCAAACACTGGTAACCTTGGTAACAGCAGTTACAAGCTAACGACATGTGGGTGTTTGTTTATTCCACAAGTTGTATAATTGTAGATCTATAAACACTGGTTCAAGGTTGTAATTTCCTTGTCCCAGACTACTGCAACAGACAGAGGGTTATGTCTCATCCGACCTCATGTTGTCCTGATGTGAAATAAAAGGGATAAAAGCACTTCTGTACACATTCAGCAAAACAAATTTCAGAATTCAAAATGTCTGCCTCAGTATGAAACGTGTTTAGAGCTGTCCATTTATTCGTCTCCTTTTGGACCATACAGTTTTTGTCTGTGGATTGTGTTTATACCACAAGTTAACCCCCTCCATGGTTTAGTGGATAGGTCCTCTGCCTGGAGAATGGAAGTTGGTCAATCCCTGGCTGTTGTTAGACTTCATGGCTACCGTTAAGTGGTAAAAGATGCTACTTGTTGTCACCCAGCCTGGTGTGTGGTGTTGAGGGGATGGCACAGACTGGTCACTTTGGAGTGTCCTAGTGGAGTGTACATGTCAAATTGTGGTAACTCAGTGGGCTAACACATATGGTGAGACTGGTAGATGTCGTCACACCTTGTCTTGACCTTCACATGTGGACGCCCACAGTGAGGTCATCTACCATATTGTCATCCCCAAAGAGGACGTCAGCCTCTCATATTGTCATCATCAAAGAGGACACCTCCCATTTTATCATCCTCAAAGAGGACACCTCCCATATTATCATCTTCAAAGAGGACACCACATATTATCATCCTCAAAGTGGACACTTCCTATATTATCATCCTCAAAGTGGACACCTCCCATAGTCATCCTCAAAGAGGACACCTCCCATATTATCATCCTCAAAAAGGACACCTCCCATATTATCATCCTCAAAGTGGACACCTCCCATATTATTATCCTCAAAGTATCATCATCCTCAAAGAGGACACCTCCCATATTATCATCCTCAAAGAGGACACCTCCCATAGTCATCCTCAAAGAGGACACCTCCCATATTATCATCCTCAAAGTGGACACCTCCCATAGTCATCCTCAAAGAGGACACCTCCCATATTATCATCCTCAAAGTGGACACCTCCCATATTATCATCCTCAAAGAGGTCCGATAGTCATCCCAAAACATCAAGTCATCCTTAAAGAGGTCCCATATTATCAGAGGACACCTATATAGCTGGAATATTGCTGAGTGCAGCATAAAACTAAACTAATATGACAATATGATTGGTAATATTTTATCAGTTGGATCTCTGTCAGTCTGTTCCTTTACCCAAAGGAAATGAAAAAAATGAGTATCACAAAAAGTTCAAAAAGATTAAATCATATTCCTTTCCTTGACAGGGTTTTCACAGCACAACTTCAATGCATTTGTTTTCATTTGTCATCTAATAAAGGTGAGCTTCTGAACCTTTGCTTGCCATTAGTTCCACACCAGTCTCCCACAAGCAATTTCTGCAACTGTACTCAGGTAAATTATTGGTTTGCAGATAATGAGCATGGCAAGATGAGTGTTCATGATCAATATATAAATACTGTATCCTCGGGTGAGCTACATGACCTGTTGTCTGTAGCCTGACAGAAATGACTACTGTGAACAATATAATTAATGTTTTCTGTCTAGAAGGCAGTAGGTTCATTTAATCTTTCCTGTCATCATAGAGAGTATGAATATTGCTCTTGACCTTTATTGCCAAAGTTTTTGTCGCTGTGTGCAATTCCATCACACGTGTGCATTTCATCTAATAACATTGTCGGGTGACTTTTTGTGGACCTCCACAACAAATTGTCTTTATTCATATCCCAGTTGGTAGCGAAACTAAGCTTTTCCCACTCGGTGTAATAGAAAGTTAACTTGCTGAAGAGGGCATCTCTCATAGGAGATGTCATCAAATTAACACACTGGAAGATGTGTTTCTTTGAGTCGTGATGTATTGGTCTGTGATAGCTTCATCCATCAGTCCATTGTCTACTTCATCGTTGTCATAACACCAGATTAACTATGGTGCATGTGGACTTTAGGGTTTATTATTGCTGACTTTGCAACTATTACTGTACCTCAAATCACCATAGCTGTGCAACAGCTTAAAGCATCATTGCGATATTTGTTTGGCAGGTTGTCAAGGAATAATACCTTCTCTATTCAGTATATTCATCGAGAGTTGTTGATCGGGAAGTAGAGGGGGGCCTGTGGTCTTTTGTCTGCCGCTCATTTTCTGTCTAGTCTGTGATGTGGAACATCGTCTCTTGGCACCGGAGATGGTAATTAACTGATGTATACTACTCAAAAGTAGAATAACACCTGCGATGGTACCTACCTGAGATATACTACTCAAAATAAGTAGAGAACCTAATTCTGTCATGGCTGTCGTTCATCTGTGAAGTATGACAGCTTAACGAAGGTCACATAATAGGTTGATGAAGGTAACATGGCAGGTTAATGAAGGTCACATGAAAGAATCAGATGTTTGATCATGCTTTCTGAGAATTATGCATCATGATCTTGGAGTCGACAGATATCCTGATTTGAGTATAATGGTGTATTATTGACTGTTCTCAATGGATGACCATGTTAAACAAGTATCATTTGGGTTAGAAACAAAGGGTAAAATGCCATTGATTACCCCTATTTCTTCACTTCTTGAAGTTTCGGGCTTATCGGAGGTGGAAGCATTAAATAAACCATTAGTGCATTTCAATTGCTCAATAAATGTTTTAAAATAAGCTCTTCAGTCACCAGTTCGAATCCAGGAAGTAGAAATATTTCTTTAGGTCTTAGCTGAGCAGGTTGAAAGTTGTGATTAATGGTTCGAACCCCACGTCACCCTAATTATGTTTCTAGGTTTGTCTGCACCACAGCCATGCTCTAAATGGTAAAAGACCTGCATCACTTCAGGATTTCCCCTCACATGTTGCTGACTTGCTGTGGTATAACTGGAATACTGCCCAATGTTAAACCACAACCACTTGTTTAATAACAGTGCATAGTCTAACACTAAACTTTCCTAGATTATATGCAGGAATATTTGACCTAAAAGAGTTTTCTAAATCTGTCATAACCTGCTATTGTAAGGTGGTCACTATAGTGCCATTGGGCAGTTTGTAAGGGTGAAGTGGTACGCTCTTACCACGGTACAGTACGTATTGCGGTACAAGGCCTTGGGTTCGATCCGTTTGGGTTCGGTATATGAGATATGATCATAATGCAGAAAACTGACAAGAGCTAAACCTTACATTGTTTAATAACATGGAAAATAATAACAATAATCTTTGTTATTTTGAATGAAGAAAACTGTCATTTTATGACTAGATAGAAATGAATGTACGAAAACTGAAAATACCGAATTTTTGTATTGCATTACAATTTATTGAATCAAAGGCAAAATACTGTGGTTCTACTAATACTGCGGTATACCATGTCACCCCTAGCAGTTTGGTCAGTATTTGGGGTGGTGGGGTAGCCTAATGGTTAAAGCGTTGGCTCGTCACGCCGAAGACCCGGGTTCGAATCCCTGCATGGGTACAATGTGTGAAGCCAATTTCTGGTGTCCCCCGCCGTGATGTTGCTGGAATATTGCTAAAAGCAGCGTAAAACCAAACTCAGTCAGTCAGTTGGTCAGTATGTACAACCCTAACCAGCCCCATACCTTTATGCAACACCTGAGGCCAGTGTGTAATAGTTTGGACTACAGAAGTTCCCTGTACCCTGGAGACCCTCTGGGAGCCCCGTTCAGTACTGTGCTCCCAGTGCTATATGCTGGTTGAAGACCCTCTGGGAGCCCCAGTCAGTACTGTGCTCCCAGTGCTATATGCTGGTTGAAGACCCTCTGGGAGCCCCAGTCAGTACTGTGCTCCCAGTGCTATATGCTGGTTGTAGACCCTCTGGGAGCCCCAGTCAGTACTGTGCTCCCAGTGCTATATGCTGGTTGTGGGAGCCCCAGTAGACTGTGCTCCCCTATATGCTCTGGGGCTATACTGAAGACCCTGGGAGCCCCAGTCAGTACTGTGCTCCCAGTGCTATATGCTGGTTGTAGACCCTCTGGGAGCCCCAGTCAGTACTGTGCTCCCAGTGCTATATGCTGGTTGAAGACCCTCTGGGAGTCCCAGTCAGTACTGTGCTCCCAGTGCTATATGCTGGTTGAAGACCCTCTGGGAGTCCCAGTCAGTACTGTGCTCCCAGTGTTATATGCTGGTTGAAGACCCTCTGGGACCCCAGTCAGTACTGTGCTCCCAGTGCTATATGCTGGTCCGGTAGGAGCAAGGCCTTGTTTGGACATTATGAACACTACACATGAGCTTGTAGTAGGTGAGAGCTTGTCAGGTATTATAAGATTACAAGGTATTTGAACATCCTGTGTAAGTAAATGTCAGGGTGGGCCAAGTGTCTGGTCTGCACTCATGGATGACCTCATAATCAATAGATTTCAGACAAAAGAAGACAGTCTTATGTGGGAATTACCAGAGTAATCTCGCACATCTTCCCTCTACAACTTACCACACAAGTGACCAGGGATCGAGAGGCTTAGCTGGCCATGGCTGTTGGACTAGTGACCAGTGTCATGGCCAATGTTTCATTTTTGAAAAGAAATGATGTTGGTGCATATTTCTGAAAGCATTAAGGCTATACTTTTTAAAATATGATTTATTGATCTGCAGAAATATTTTTGGAAAAATTCGAATATATTCTGTCAAATTCAAACTGTTTACAACACAGAAGATAGTCAATAAATTAAGAAATTAAAGCTCTTGTCAATCAAAAACTTGTTCAATCATCTTAAGAAATTTCTGCTGATTGTATGATATCTACTTTATCATAAGTGTTGATTTATTGAACATTGTCCATTAGAAATTAAACTAGGTGTTCATGGTGAGGTGAGTGTATCATGGCTCCTGTCACAAACACATGCAGACTCACTCACTCACTCACTCACTCACTCACTCCAGTTGTCTGTGTGAGCTGATTAATGGCAATCACTGTTACACCCATTTGTCTTATCTTCAGTCTGATAATAAAGTCATTATCAGCTGACAGGGGATTGGCATTTACCAATCATTATGATTGTCATATGTGGGAGGTTTGATTCAGTGTTGTAATGACGGTTGTAATTATCATTTCCGATAACTTCTCGACTTTAGATCAGACGGGTGACCTAATTGGTAAAGCACTGGCTGGTCAGGCTTGAGCTCTGTGTAAAGGTTTGAACTCTTTAGTGATGAGCCCCTAGCACAAGAACAGGGGATCAAAGTTCCAACCATCTGCTTGTGGGAGGTACCAGTTCGGAACCTCATTCACTCTCTCTTTCACTCAATCTTTCACTCTTTTCAAAGTCAAATGAACATGATCACTCTAAGTCAAATGAACACTGTCAAATGCATACAATAAGTCCAATGAACCTGCTATGTCACATGAACACGCTAAGTCAAATGAAGCTGGATTGTGTTGTTGGGTGCCTGGTTGTCTATGCCTTGACTGTGTGTTGATGAGGTTGTAAAGCCCAGTGTGATGTTTGGAGGCAGAAGTTCTGCCGCCTGCCACTCAGGTGGATAGAGTTTCCCCTGTAGGAGCTCTTGCATCCACTCCTTCTGGAGATGAACCTGAGATTGTTTTATGGTTTTATTTAATTATCCAATTTGTGAAATCTTTGCTCAACACATAAATCTTTTATCTAATAAAAAACATGCATGGTAGTTTTTCTGTCAATTTACCCAAGGATTTAATGGACAAACTTGATTACAACAGAGGACGTTTGCCTGCAAGACACTACAAGTGTTCAGATAAAGGTCTCTTTGTAATAGAAATATGACATTTAATCCATCAACACTCAACTCAGGCTTTCACAGCGATCAGTTAGACAGGATTTCAGCCAACTTCACTGCACAACAGTTTCAGAAAAACCTGCTAACTCTGAAATGAAATCAATTATCTGTACATATGAAGACTTTGATACAGTAGGATGTCCAGCATCGGGCCAGACTTCCACTGTTTAATGATGGAGATGTAGATTGTAGATGGAGGATAGGACTTGCTAAAGAATTCACACAGATCTGTCTGCAACAATGTCGAATAGTTTCTTCTGGAGTCTTTTTGTTTATGCCCTTCTCTCAAGTCAGTTTTTTCCTTTAAAAAATAGTTGCTTGATAGAAGTTGGTGAAATATAGACCATGTCATCATGGGATTAGCTGTTCTCTAACTAGAGAGGGGTTTGGTTGCCATGGCAACCATCTTTTTCAGTTTAGTACACTACATCGTTCTTGTCATACATCAAATCATTACTGGAAAATTTGAATGTTAGCAACCAGAAAATTGGTGGATAAGAAGCAGCAATTGGTGATAATGTTGATGTAGTTGGTGACTGTGTTGATGAAGTTGGTGACTGTGTTGATGTAGTGGGTGATTGTGTCGATCTGAGTGAGGTAGTGAGTTAAGATTTTTAGTCAGTGGTTGATGATGGTTTTGATGTAGTTTGTGATGCTGTTGATGTTATTGGTTCTTGTGCTGACGTAGCTGGTTTAGATGTAGTGGGTGATGTTGATGTAGATGTAGCATTACATGGGTAGTGTGCAGCAGGATTCAACAGTCACTGGTCCACGACTAGAAGTGGTTAGGAGTGGAAGTCCATGTATTTGAGGTCATCTTATTGTTGTTGTTGCTGCTGCTGCTGGTTTGAGCGAGTGAGTGAGTTGAGTTTTACGCTGCTTTTAGCAATATTTCAGCAATATCACAGGGGGGACACCAGAAATGGGCTTCACACATTATACCCATGTGGGGAATCGAAACCAGGTATTCGGCGTGACGAGTAAACGCTTTAATTAATCACTAGGACCACCCGCTGATGGTTTGAGTTAACCCTATAAGACCTGGAGACTGACTGACCACTCACACATTATGTTATTGGCAAATTGAGGCGTACAGAACAATCATCAACAGTGTTATCAAAGTTGAATCAGTTTTTTCCTGAATAGTGAAAGAGCTCTTTCTGATAGTCAAGCCTCTCTTTGATATCACCCGAGTCTGTAATTAGTGTACAAAGTGTCTATTGGCTGAATGACATCCGCCCATTACACAGGCATACTGATCACCAGGCAACATTGTCCCAACGTTTTGCCGCTATGCAAGATTGATTTGCCACGTGTGCCTCTTCACAATTCTTACACTGCTTCGTAACTGGAATTTTAGATATGCAAATGAACCGATTCCATTTGGGTAACTTCATCAGCAGTGAAAGCTCCTGGACCAAATGAACACGGATTTAGTTGTGTGAATTGGCAAGATTACCAGACTTGTAGTATGAAGTTTTATGTATGTCTGCGTACGGAGCCTTGTGAGGGGGTCTCTTATCGGCCCACGCTGCCGGCACCAACATCTTGCTTCATTAATCTGCGGCAAATCTGCTATGTCCTTTCTGATTGCCTTTCTGGTTTGACTTGATACTTTGCCCTCATTCCGAAGGATGTTCATGTGGGTCGTTTACTCTCTACTCTCTCAGCAGGCATCTTGTTATTTTGTGGTGAAATAACGAGAGAAAAAATCGCCTTTGACAACTTGGAGAGTGACATTAGGGGGTGTTAGTCATGCCGTGATGTATAATCACGTAGTATAATGTTGGCAGATTGTTTTGTTGTTTTAAGTGATAAGTTCCTCCTTGTATACTTTAGGGATGTGTGTGTGTGTGTGTGTGCGTGCGTGCGTGCGTGCGTGCGTGCGTGCGTGCCTGTGCCTGTGCCTGTGCCTGTGCCTGTGCCTGTGCCTAATGGTTGATGCATCTGCTCGTCATGCCAAAGACCCGGGTTCGATTCCCCACATGGGTACAATGTGTGAAGCCCATTTCTGGTGTTCCCCGCCATGATATTGCTGGATTATCGCCAGAAGCAGAGTAAAACCATACTCACTCACTCACTTGCATGCTTCGGGTTAGAAATGCAAGATTTCTTTTTCTCTGTGTCAATCTTGTGACTGACATAATGAACGTCCGTCTCAATAATTATCATCCAAAGACATGCATTATCAAAGTCAGCAAGCCTGACCACCGGACCCCATTGGTTAGTTCTCATAACAAGCATTAGATTGCTGATGACCAATTTACCCAGGTTTTTGGGACAAGCATGTGTTGCTGAAGACCATCTGACCCTGGTGTTGATGGGGACAAGCATGGGTTGCTGAAGACCATCTGACCCTGGTGTTGATGGGGACAAGCATGGGTTGCTGAAGACCATCTGACCCTGGTGTTGATGGGGACAAGCATGGGTTGCTGAAGACCATCTGACCCTGGTGTTGATGGGGACAAGCATGGTTTCTGAAGACCATCTGACCCTGGTGTTGATGGGGACAAGCATGTGTTGCTGAAGACCATCTGACCCTGGTGTTGATGGGGACAAGCATGGGTTGCTGAAGACCATCTGACCCTGGTGTTGATGGGGACAAGCATGGGTTGCTGAAGACCATCTGACCCTGGTGTTGATGGGGACAAGCATGGGTTGCTGAAGACCATCTGACCCTGGTGTTGATGGGGACAAGCATGGGTTGCTGAAGACCATCTGACCCTGGTGTTGATGGGGACAAGCATGGGTTGCTGAAGACCAGATGTGACCCTGATCTTCTTTTAGGGAAGGAAATTGACATGCTTATGTTAACACCGGGAGACTGACACATGCGCAGAAGTCTGAGCTGATTCCTGCCAACAACAGCCTGCATGCACAAGTTTGGAACTCTTGCCTCAGACAGGAAAAACAGCTGATACTATCCAGACAACTGATTCTGTTTACCATAGGTGCTTTTTGCTGATCTGGGAAACTCTTAAATTGGTTTTGTTGTGGCAGGAACAGATTTCAATTTATTCCCATCCATTCTCAGATTAGATATTTTTTTAAATGAACAGAATGTGAATTGAAAGTATGTAAAAACTTGTTTTTCAAATTTGTTGCTGAGACTCGATGCTCTAAAACCTTCACGCTGTTTATATTTTCAATTTGTGAGTATTTAGTTCTTGCCATTTGCTGAAATGAAATTAAACATTAAATAGAGCTTGCTTATCTAATTGGTGCTTTGTTTCGTGCTATTTGAAAGGTGTCCCGAGTTTCATTTATCAACCAGCAGACATACATGTTCCGATGAAAGTGGGCCAATAGGGAATCATGTAACATTGCTTGTATTTGCTCTGCTAGCAGGTTTGGCTGACAGTGAATGTATGTTTTGGATGATAGATAATCTACTAATAATCACAGCATGGAATTTCTGAACATTGTACAACTCATATTGTAATGACTTATTTCATATAATGCAAGTTTATTAATTTCAGTTTGATGACAGGTTTATTACTGCTTTCAACTGTAACAGATAATGTCAGATACCTCAGTGTCAGCCATGTTGTCAGATATGCCACTGCATAGCAGAAGGGAACGGTGAGATGGTAAAGAATTCAGCAATTTGTTCAAAACAGCAGTTAGCATTGAAGGCCTTGACACTCTACTTAAAGGTTTAAGGATAGTTAATGAACCTGTTTTTCCCTTGCTGTTATCAAGACTTTGTATATTCACAGAGAATCATCTAACTAATTAAGGATACGCTTTTTCCCGTACCTCATTATCTACTGTTATTTTCACCACCGTATTTCTCATAATATATGTTCCACCATGCTTTGGAAATAACTGTGTGTCCTTCTTATAGATAAAATGTTCATATTTCCTATGGGAACATTTAAACAATAATTGATGATGCATTCTTAATTTCATTGAAATGAAGTGTATAAGTGCTACTATTAAGCATGAATTTTTGGAATGTCAATTTCACCAAACACTTAATAGAGGGAATACGGTATGTTGTCAATGTGGCCATCTTATCTTGGCAGTTCTTTCCAAAGTAATTACCACTGCATGTAATCAAGGTTCCTCTACTTGACCTGGGACAGTCAAACAAGGACATAACATGCAACAAACATGGTACAATTCCTCAGATGATCATTGAAGAGGTAAAACACTGTTTTAATGCCAGGGTATTTCTTCTACTAACTGTTTGTTCAGATGGGATCAGACTGCCCATATGAGGGTCTTGATTGATGCTCAAACACTTCGGTATTGACAGTGTTCACATTGCCCTGGCCCAGATTAGTGCATTGTGTGTGTGCTGATGAGCAAAACTGGCCACCAGGGGGCACTGGCAAACATTGACAAGAGGGTATCAATACTTCGGTTTCCACTTCCAAACAACATCAAAAAGAGCTGGACATCGATGTTTGTTACTCTAGCTTTGCTGTTTTCTTGAGTTCCCGCATTAATATCTGATGAAGATTTCAGGACAGCTGTGTTTCTTGATTTCATATTCTTTGAACAAGTATTTGCAAAACATCAAGGAAAGTTTCGAAATTGGATATTAGGAATTATCACAGTTTGTAGCTCAAGATGACTAGAGACCGAACAGATACTATTTCCTTTGTTGCAAGCATCAGACTGTGGAACAGACTGTGTATGGTTAACCCCCTTAGCCATGATAGGATCCGATGATCATGTATATGATTTCCACAGTTTTGATCCTTTGTCCATAATCAGAACAATAAGTGTTCTTTGGGATTATACAAACTTGCTATGTGAGCTATGATGCCACACCAATAAATGTGTGAAATACTGATCCAAGCAGCATTAATTGATCTTCAGCAACCCATGCTTGTCATAAGAGGCGACTAACAGGATCGGGTGGTCAGGCTCACTTACTTCATGGCACATGTCATTGTATCCCAATTGCATAGATCGATGCTCATGTTGTTGATCACTGGATTGTCTGGACCTTCCTCAATTATTTACAGACTGCCGCTCACTCACTCACATTACTCACTCACACAATTTTCCCAGGAATGACTTTTCCAAGAAAGTCCTTCTGACTTGGGTAAAGTAATAAATTTCAGTCCTTTAGAAGTGTTACATACTGTGAAATGGTTTTGACACAAAAATGTCAAATGGTTTTGATTGATGATGCTTCCAGGGAATAGTTAGTGAACATGTTGTTTTCTTCTCCCTTCTCTTCCTTCCCATAACGTGTCACTGGAATTCAATTTCACTGTGCGCCGAGCTCCTATTTCAGCTGTCTTTGTGTCAATGTTTCTCTTCTGTCAAGCACTTCACTTTTACACGGCTCAGTAAAGTGTCAACTCAATTCCTTCTACTGACAGTTCGGATGTCAAAATGTTCCCTCTTTTTCTTCCCAAGTCAAATTAAGTTCTTAAAGTTTTATCACTGAGTATACTCAATTTTGCCTTGAGAGTGATGAATCGTTTTGGACAGTGACGTTGTTAAGTGCCACCTGCAAATATCACCGGCACCGAATAAGTTGACCACAGAGCCCTGTATTAAAACCTGCTGTCACAGCCGACAAAAAGCCGTGGCAACCAGACCTGAGGACCAATAAAGGCTGAAATCAGTCGGCACCAAGACTCTATAGAATTCATTGTAATCAGGCCCTAATGATCATTTTGTTTCTTTCTTATCACTGTGTCACTGGGGAAGGGCTTATAGGATTTCCCAGGTGTAAATAATGAATGAAGTTTTTAATGAAATCCTCCCCTCTTCAACGGAGGGCAAACTAATAGCCTCCCTGTTGAGGTCATTGCTGCCTCGCTATTAAACCTGCGTCCTCGTGATGAGGATTTTAGCCGGAGTGCAGTAAAGATTGATAAACGTTAAGACCGTTTTGAGAGGACTTGCTGAAGTTCTTGTTCACTGAAGCCCTTACAACGAGTGTAAGGGGAAAGCAGAGAGTGTTCTCAATGTCCTTACCACAGCGAGATAAAAGGCTGCTGCTCGTGGCTGTGATGTGGAAGGACAGTGGCACCTGACCACCTCTGGGGCAAAATTATCCATTATAAATACTGGCTCACATTAAGGTTCTTGAGACCAACCATAATCCATATGTTGAAATGTTCAATTAATCTGAGTAGCTGGAACACTGCCTGACTGGCTGTGATTCGTCTCAGGAATTCTCAGGGAAGTTTACCGGGGTTCAAAGTAATCAGAAACACTCCATGAAATTATTAAACAACTGATGGATATTCAAAATGGTATTTCATATTTCCAAAGACTCTGTATGACGGTCTTTGTGTTTAACAGGAGGAATTGACAGATGAGAGAAAGCTATCAGCAGACTGGTTGGGTTTGATGCCTTGGGGCTGCGGCAGTGACAGTTACCCGCAGCAGTTGCCGGGATGTTGTTGTATCTGTGGACTTGTGTAGAGTTGCCATATTTGAAGGTTTACTTTCGCTGTAGAGAAAAGCCGGCTCTTTGAAAAAAAGGGAAATAGTGTGTTAGATGTTATAAAATCAGGGATGGAGATGGTTTTTATTGTCAAGTTGTCATTTACATTCAATATTTTATAACCAAGAAATATTTCATTTGTATTTGAAGTTTTTGATTCAAATATTTCTCTGTGCCCGGTGATCACGCACACAGCAATTCACTGTGCAGAGGCCCTTGACCATGGAGGGATTGATGTTTCTGGATTTAAATCCTCAGGCTGCCAGCACCATACCCATTCACACAAGTTTCATTCAAGTGGTAAATGCCATTATCACACACCAAGGGGGGTGGCAGGGTAACCTAGTGGTTAGAGCGTTTGCTCATCACTCTGAAGACCCGGGTTCGATTCCCCACATGGGTACATGGTGTGAAGCCCATTTCCTGTGTTCCCCGCTGTGATATTGCTGGAATGTTACTAAAAGCGGTATAAAACCATAATCACTCACTCACTCACTTATACCCACACACCGAGTTAACATGCTGTACATAACTCTCCTGCTGTTTAAAGCAGGGAAACACACTCACTCCATATGGCCCCAGATCCTCTTGCATACATTTTGTCACCTGTTTAGTCATCTTAGTTGCCCCATCATCATTTCATTTTTTTGATAATTTCTTTTTTCCAATTATTTGATGATTTTGTGTACTTATTGAATAATATATTTTTAAGAAATATAATTCCAGTGTAAAACATTCTGATATTTGTGTTTGTCACAACTGTCTAGTTCATCCATGAGTGCTTTTGTCAGTAATATTTGATCATTAGTGTAGTGAGTGAGATGGCATAGTAACCGCGGCCAAATGTCAACACTGGTTCATGACATACGGATGATTCTTCAGCTACAAGCTCATTATGATGCTATTTATGGCTTCAACAATTCATCTTGGGTAAAATGATGACCGGAAAGTCTTCAATTATTGGGAAACAAATTGCCGCTGTGATTACCGGTCCTGATAATTGGTCACGTGATGTCAGGTGGTGTGTTCTGCTTTGAGGGGAAGTAACTCATTGTAGTCCTTGACGTGGTTTACCTCAATCAGATCACTGTCAGAAATGTGGAAAAACATCTAAATATATTTATCTTGGCTATATTTAACTGATGATAGTTGTTGTGCTATGACCTCTTAAAAAAGCACACAGGAACATCATTATTAAAATGTCACAATTTTAAACCTGTTAAACCCTCACCTTGCTTCACCTCTCATACCACACCTCATCTCACCACACCTCACCTCGCTTCACCTCTCATACCACACCTCATCTCACCACACCTCACCTCGCTTCACCTCTCATACCACACCTCATCTCACCACACCTCACCTTGCTTCAACTCTCATACCACACCTCATCTCACCTCATCTCACCACACCTCTCATACCACACCTCATCTCACCTCATCTCACCACACCTCACCTTGCTTCACCTCTCATACCACACTTCATCTCACCTCATCTCACCACACCTCACCTCGCTTCACCTCTCATACCACACCTCATCTCACCTAATCTCACCACACCTCACCTCGCTTCACCGCTCATACCACACCTCATCTCACCACACCTCACCTCATTTCACCTATCATGCCTCACCTCATCTCACCTCATCTCACCATACCTCACCTCACTTCACCTCACCAGAACGCAACTCACATGTCATCGTATCCCAGTTGCGTAAATCGATGTTCATGCTGTTGATTACAGGATTGCCAGGTCCAGACTCGATTATTTACAAACTGCCGCTATATAGCTGGAATACAGCGTAAAACTAAACTCACTCACTTACTATGAGCAAGACGTAGCAGTTTCACACGATTAACTGTGCTCAGTTTCAACTTTCATTTCAATGGGAGGAAATATTCAGTTGTTGGTAAAGGAAAGCTAAAGACTGATGGCGTGAATGTGCCAAACACTTGCATCTTCCTGTGAGCTTTGAGTGCACTCAGACACAGACGGACACTTAATTGAATCTTCGAAGAGGAGCCACAAAGGGCAATGGTTTGAAAAAATATGATTCTAAGTTTACCAGTTTTTTAGTTTGTAGATATCAGTAATGAAAGTTGCACGTCTTATGTTACATGGTGGTTGTGCTGTTGTGTCAAGATGACCTTTGGTAGAAAAAGACGGAAATTGTTTGCAAGTCAGGAACATTATCCATTGAAATGGATGTTCTGACGTGGGAGAAACTTTCTTCTTGAATTAACTTTTAAAAACTCACTTAGCATTCAAACCTGGCACTAGAAGCCTTTGTAGCCATGTTGATAACTACCCTGGTAATTGCCTTGCCTCGTAAGTGAAGCCCTGGTCATTTGAAGATCCAGTGAAGCCATAACTTTTATGTCACGGAACACTTGCGTGGAATATTGGCAGGATTTGATAGATGGTCACCTGTGGAAGGGGCCACCATAATTCTTTCCTGAACACAGACCTTTGGGTGGAATCAATGAGGAAGTGCTAAACAATTGTGTTGGCCTTCCTCAAGGGTTCTAATTCAATTAATCAGGCTACTGATCTTCACCTAGGTTTTCTAAAGACTCTGTCTTGCCAGCTCTCAGCCTACAAATTTGCCAGCAAATTACCGGATAAATTTAATAAACTCCCCATGGAATTCTAGCCAGCATCCAGTAGGTTGAGGGACTGAGGATTTGGTTGTAATGAACTTGTTTCTTTGAGCCCTTCCTCTGACTTGGCGAATTACGATTATTTGCTCCTCTTGAATTGGAAATTCTGACACAAGGCAATTTTCAGGATGAATTCATTATATGTGGAAAGCAAGTAGGAAGTGGACAGAATACGGTTTCAGTGTTGGAGTGGCCAGTTGGCTGCTGACTGGCACACGTAAAAAGCCTGGGCATCTTAATCGCTGGAATTTGTCCACTTAGGCTCACTCTTGGGCTCACACTTGGGCTCACTCTTGGGCTTACACTTGGGCTTACTCTTAGGCTTACACTTGGGCTCACACTTGGGCTCACTCTTGGGCTTACACTTGGGCTTACTCTTAGGCTTACACTTGGGCTCACACTTGGGCTCACTCTTGGGCTCACACTTGGGCTCACACTTGGGCTCACACTTGGGCTCACACTTGGGCTCACTCTTGGGCTCACACTTGGGCTCACACTTGGGCTCACACTTGGGCTCACACTTGGGCTCACTCTTGGGCTCACACTTGGGCTCACACTTGGGCTTACACTTAGGCTCACACTTGGGCTTCACTCTGGGCTCAGGCTGGGCACACTCTTGGGCTCACTCTGGGCTCACTCTTAGGCTCACACTTAGGCTCACACTTGGGCTCACTCTTGGGCTTACACTTGGGCTCACACTTAGGCTTACACTTAGGCTCACACTTGGGCTCACACTTGGGCTCACACTTAGGCTCACACTTCGGCTCACACTTGGGCTTACTCTTAGGCTCACACTTTGGCTCACACTTAGGCTCACACTTGCTCACACTTGGGCTCACACTTGGGCTCACACTTGGGCTCACACTTAGGCTCACACTTGGGCTTACTCTTAGGCTCACACTTTGGCTCACACTTGGGCTCACACTTGGGCTCACACTTGCTCACACTTGGGCTCACACTTGGGCTCACACTTGGGCTCACACTTAGGCTCACACTTGGGCTCACACTTGGGCTCACACTTAGGTGTGTCAGAATCCACAATTTATGGGTTCTAGTCCCAGAATCGGCCTGATTATTATTCTTGTTCTGTCAGTCCCAAAACTTGGTGACTTTCAACAAAATGGTAAAACCTGCATCACTTCTAGCTTTTGTCCCAGTAATCTGATGTTAGAACTGATATAGAACTGAAATATGGTCACAGTTTTAACACCACTCACCCAGTAAACTGATGTTAGAACTGATATAGAACTGAAATATGGTGACAGTTTTAACACCACTCACCCAGTAAACTGATGTTAGAACTGATATAGAACTGAAATATGGTGACAGATTTAACACCACTCACCCAGTAAACTGATGTTAGAACTGATATAGAACTGAAATATGGTCACATTTTTTAACACCACTCACTTAGTGCTCACTCATTCCTTCTTGATGTTTTGTCATGTTCTCACTCCTGGTCTACATTCCAAGTAAGTGCAGCTCTGAGCACATAAAAAAGACGTGATTCAGAGACAGCAGGGGAAATTACAAATCCAAGTTGTCACATCAAAAATAAGTTTCATGCAAATTCTGTCCTGGAAGCAGTACTCAACTTGCACATCCGAGTCGATAACCAAGAAACACTGAAACATGACATACTGAAGATGATTGGCAATGTCAGATGAGAATCACAATAATTTGTGTGTTGACTCGCTAGGGACAAAATCCCATCCAGTTTGTAATCTGCCTTAAGGAGGTGACATACGGTGATTCTTCCCCAGGAGCTGGCCAGTATGGGGTTTATCACACACAGAGTAGTGTGTCATACTGCCTGGGGTGTACATTCAATGGCTCAGTATATTAACTTGTGGCAGACTAATCTGGATTCTATATTAATTCAGTGTCAGTTTGAATGCCATATGTCATCAAGGTATACAGTATTGATAATTTCTGTGTGTCAAGTATGTAAATCCATGTAGACATTGTGTTCTTCACTGGAGGAACAGTTTCTAGTACTGAACCCATTTGATATGAGACTGAATGTAGGGTGAAAAGGAGTGTGACTAATTACGGTCTGGGATTGAGGTGATGGTTGAATAACATCTTACTGAGAAAGAAATCACTCAGGACACTGTAACATTTAGTTACGAGAGCTTTCAGTAAGTGAGACAACCACTGGAGATTCAGGCTAAAGAGGACCAGGTGGGCAGACCCGATGACCTGACTGTCTGTGTCACTGTTCCTTTATAGCAGGGATGGATGACAAAACTTGTCTGACTTTTTTTTATTTTATGTACACACCATGTTCACATGTGTTTAGTACTGTTTACACACTCATCATAGAAAATAAAATGAACGAGGATTATGTATGTCTGGCACTTGAGACACTACTTAACAGAATTATTTTGTGTCCATTTCTTTCATATCCGTGTGACTGACGCCATATAGCTGGGATATTGCTGAGGGTGGCATTGAACAACGAGCAATCATATCTGTGTGAAGGAATTTGTGGTTGTGATGGAAGTATTTGTTTCCTGATCCCCTGAGCCAGCGAACACACCAGCAGTTTGTCTGAGAGTTTAAAGATGAAAGGAGGTTTGATGAAGATGTTTATTTCAGTGATGCTGAGTATGGCCATAGCTGTCCAGTCTACACCCAACACAAAAGTTCTCAAGTTGCAAAAACTCTGTGTTTGTAAACATGCACCGTTAAACATGAATCATGGCGCACAATGTCAGCTGGTTCAAACGGAACTTTATCTTTCAGAATATCACGATTTTATACATAAGAAGGACGGTTTCCACAAACATGTCAGATTTCATTATCAACCAGTCCTGTAACAAGTTCAGCCACAACAAAAAGGTCCTGCCACAAGAACTGTCGGACTTCATCTTCCATCCCCCTCAGCAGCGGTAACCTTTGCATGCCGATAACGTAATGTCCCATGACTCTGTCTGTTCTGCTGTGCATGGCGGACAGGTCGCCGCTAGTCATGAACACAGTTCTTCAGTTATTTACGATGCTCCCATGTGGTGGTCTTGTGTGGCTTAACGGGGGATTTGAGGACTCGTCATTGTGTAGGCCTGTAACACATATTGATGTTGTTCTAATTGACTGCAAAAATGAAATAGATTGGGTCAGCTATCTATTTTCCGAGACATATGTAAAAGTGTAAAATAATGTTGATGCGGTGATGATAAAGTTAATATAATTTTTGGGTGAAAATTATCAGGTGATTTTCCCAATCATTTTTTTTCATGTCCAAAACTGAATTAGAAGGTGTCTACTTTGTCCATCATGACGAATGTGGCATGTGATCAGTTCCAATATGTACTTCCACCTCTGTGCCCTCAATAGTCTGTGTCTGATGCTGTGTTAAAGATTGGCTGGAGGTTATGATGTCTTGAGTAAATCTGTGTCCTCCAGGGCATATCATCAGGACAAGGAACCACACGTTGCAGTAATTACGAGTCTCGTACCATGACACATGGGTCAGTAAACTTTGTCTGCTGCTGAAGTTGGAACAATGGATGCTGTATATCTGAGTTCCTATTTCTCGGTTCTGCTTCAATTTGAACAATCTGTTGTTTGTTTGCTTGTGTAGTTGAGTTTGCTTTATCACTGACCTCTGTAAGGCTGTGAATAATTTCTTCTGAAATAGACAACCTAGTGGTCGATATCATGAGCAGGAATGTCTGATCCAATCAGTCGCCTCTTACGACCAGCATTTGTTGCAAGGGAGCAGTTCCAAATGTGTGTCATCCCCCGTCATCTACTGATTGCTACTTCCAGTCTAGTTCAGGTTATTTCAGGGCTTGTTAAGTCCATTTCTGGTGTCCCTGCCGTGATATTGCTGGAATATTGCTAAAAGCGGCGTAAAACTAAACACACTCGCTCACTATTTCAGGGCTGTTGTAACAACAGTATGGACAAAAAACAACATGGCTTCTTTTGCCCAAGACATTAGAAAGGCAATACGTTTAGTGCATGATACAATAGAATTTATCATAGGATGGATTTTGATATTAGTGGATTCCATAAAATCAAATCCCCAAACATAGAGAAAATTTTGATATCAAATTATTATATACCAGTACAAAGCAGCATCAAAGTATTTAAACTTGCATGGTGCTGGAGCTTTTCCCATGGCCACTTGAACAGATAAGAGCGTTACATCTACAGCAGACGTTCAAGCTTGGTTGTTCTTAGCTCACCTGGTCACTCGTAGCTTTGCTGAGAGAATACTCATCCTCAGTCAGGTGTTGGGTCTGAGATCACTGACCCTTGCCAAAACTCACATCTGACCCGAAGGATCAGAGAGGGGTACCTGACTGTAAGGATTTGTACTGGAGGGGGTTTCATTTGAAAGGATGATTGTAAAAGGAGATAGTGTTAGGTGTTACTTCCTTGCTCCATAACAAATCTGACCCAAAGGATCGCAAGGGTGTGTTTTGTTTGCTGGAAATGCTATATCCAAATGGTAGGACCAACCCCTACTCTTACACAACCATATTAAGGACCAGTGAAGCAAGAGTCCCAGAGGTTATCAACTTAAAAGTCAACCACCTTATCATTAATTTAAAGAAATATCTTACGATGGTTTACTTAAGTTTCCCCATTTTGGCAGTAAACATTGTTTGGCGATGTTCTGAATCAACTGTAGTTTGTTTTTGTGGGGTGACACTGTTTAATGTCACTGACCAGTGGAAAGCTATGGACAGAAATGATGACGTGGTATTCTGGGACAGTTGTAGAACCTCTGTGTCAGGGGAATGGCTTCTTTAGCCTAATTAGTCCTGGCTTACTAAACCTTTGTCACATTAGGGTGCTCATGACCCAGTGTTGTCTAAGGTGCAAGGGTTCATACTGGCACAGAGTTTCTTCCCTTAGTTGTAACAGGAACCAATGACTCTCGGTTTCAATTACACATTTGTCCTAATTTCAATCCTTGGCTTATGAGCACCTGTTTGTAGGCTTCTCTGGGACTTATTCACCTCTAGAACTCTTGTCACATTGGGCTTCCTTCCTACATTATTATTGGGGCGGTGGGGTAGCCTAATGGTTAAAGTGTTCGTTCGTCACGCCAAAGACCCGGGTTTGATTCCCCACATGGGTACAATGTGTGAAGCCCATTTCTAGTGTCCCCCGCCGTGATATTGCTGGAATGTTGCGTAAAACCAACCTCAGTCAGTCAGGCTTACATTATTATTATTATCATCATTGTTATTGTTACCTTGGCACCTGTTTTAGGTGGTTGTCAAACAGAAACGTGTCGATTCAATATCCTGTGTGGAGTGAAAAATAGAAATTATGGAATGTTTTAACATCAATATATTTCTTGTTTGTATTTATTGATTTCTTAAACTTTTCAATAATTTGCAGAATTGTGTTTACTGAAATGTGCATGCTTCACAAGAAAGTGTCCTGTTTTAAGTGTATCTATGAACAACTACTTGAGAATATTGTGTGTCCATTTTCCCAAGGTGAGAGCAAGATCGTGAAGCATGTAATGAGAGGGTTGTTGTGATATAGATTCCACGCAGCACAATACTCTGTTGTAGAATGCTTCAGAATTACACACTGTCTGTGTAGATTTGAAACAATTGGATCTGAATATTCATGAAATGGAATTTAGAATGGCTATTGTTCCCGTTATTATGCAGTCATGGATCCAGGTGACATAGATTGTGTCATATGATGTCAAATCCCTTTTTGACACAAATAACACCAATGTAGACTTCACAGATGGTTTTGTTTTCATTTCCTGCGAGGACAATTGAATGTTTGACAGTTTGTAAGACATCACTATTTGTGGACATCATTCATCTGAACATTGGCATGCAGCTGACAATATCATTATTGACCAACATGTTTTCATAATTCCGGTAGTTTGTTCTCAACGACTGCCCTAAACAATATAATGGGGGGAGCAGGAAAAGGCCGAATTACCCCCACACTGCTCTTTTATAAGTCATTGATCAGACACAGTGGTATATATAATCCTTTGTAGAACATAAATGTAGGGAATGGCCTAAGTACATCACCCATAAATCTACTGTCGTCAGAGAAACTTAAGGGTGTGAGTTCAAGCAGTCTGATGCCGTGTCTGGACCATGTTATCTGCTACTGGCATATCATTGGAGTACATCACCCATAAATCTACTGTTGTCAGAGAAACTTAAGGGTGTGAGTTCCAGCAGTCTGATGCTGCTACTGGCATATCATTGGAGTCTGGTCCATGTTATCTGCTACTGGCATATCATATCATTGGAGTACATCACCCATAAATCTACTGTTGTCAGAGAAACTTAAGGGTGTGAGTTCCAGCAGTCTGATGCCGTGTCTGGTCCATGTTATCTGCTACTGGCATATCATTGGAGTACATCACCCATAAATCTACTGTTGTCAGAGAAACTTAAGGGTGTGAGTTCCAGCAGTCTGATGCCGTGTCTGGTCCATGTTATCTGCTACTGGCATATCATTGGAGTACATAACCCATAAATCTACTGTTGTCAGAGAAACTTAAGGGTGTGAGTTCCAGCAGTCTGATGCCGTGTCTGGTCCATGTTATCTGCTACTGGCATATCATTGGAGTACATCACCCATAAATCTACTGTTGTCAGAGAAACTTAAGGGTGTGAGTTCCAGCAGTCTGATGCCGTGTCTGGTCCATGTTATCTGCTACTGGACATATCATTGGAGTACATCACCCATAAATCTACTGTTGTCAGAGAAACTTAAGGGTGTGAGTTCCAGCAGTCTGATGCCGTGTCTGGTCCATGTTATCTGCTACTGGCATATCATTGGAGTACATCACCCATAAATGTACTGTTGTCAGAGAAACTAAAGGGTGTGAGTTCCAGCAGTCTGATGCCGTGTCTGGTCCATGTTATCTGCTACTGGCATATCATTGGAGTACATCACCCATAAATCTACTGTTGTCAGAGAAACTTAAGGGTGTGAGTTCCAGCAGTCTGATGCCGTGTCCGGTCCATGTTATCTGCTACTGGCATATCATTGGAGTACATAACCCAAAAATCTACTGTCGTCAGAGAAACTTAAGGGTGTGAGTTCCAGCAGTCTGATGCCGTGTCCGGTCCATGTTATCTGCTACTGGCATATCATTGGAGTACATAACCCAAAAATCTACTGTTGTCAGAGAAACTTAAGGGTGTGAGTTCCAGCAGCCTGATGCCGTCTGCTCCATGTTATCTGCTACTGGCATATCAATGTAGGGCTCGCCGACTTAATGTTCTCACTTTTACAACTTGTGTCATGAATCGGACAGTTATGGGTCTGGGATAACTTTCCCTGGAAGATGCTATAGTCTGGCACTACTTCAGCTGGAACTGTGATACACTCAGTCGTTACTATTACACGTGATCATGCAAGATAAGCTGAACTGACTCACACCCACACACCTCATTTCACCAGCTCCCCATGACACTGCCTACCCTCCTTCACCTTCTAAACACATAACAATTCTCATCTCACAAACAAATCGCTGTGACATCTTAGAGAATGCTTACCTCTTAATGCCAACAGTAATTTCCTACTACAAGGATTAGTCTAATTGGTGTGTGGGTCTGACCACCCCGGGAAGGCAGTGGTGCCCGTGCTAGATCAATATAGCCACAAGACTTCCTTGATCAACCAAGCCAAACATGCTCTAAGCTTCCGATAGCTAGCAACTCATCAATCGGAGCACCACGTGTATGCCAGCAGTATTATAGCGGCCAATCTATGCTGTATTATCTTGTGCCTGGCCAAGGCTATGCTCTGTATTGAAATGTCTTGCGCAGGCAAAGGTACTGCGTGTTTGCTTTCCTGTGGCTCTTTTGCCAGTTGGCCAGATTCCTCCTAGGGATGTGTGCTCCGTCTAATAATGTCATCTGCATCACCTAGAATGTTGAAACACTCTTCCTCAATGCTGGGGACTTTTTTCCTCAACTTAAGCGGGTAATTTTCCAGATTGAAAGGAAGTCAGAAAGGAATGAACTCGAGGATTACTTGTGTTTTAGAGTTGGTCAAATATTGACAGATGTAAAAAAACAAAGTAACCAAGTCATGTTCAAATGTTGGGAAAGTTTTTCTGGAACTTTGACTTCTTTGGCCATCTTTTATGAAGATAAAGCCAAGTTTCTGCAAGATTGGAAATGAAAATAGAAATTGGGTGCATGGCTTGAGGATTAGAAGAGTTTTTAACGAAAACCATCCTCCTGATTACAATGTTGTCTTCTTGATGAAAACTGGCTTCATCAAACTCTGCTGCTGAAGCATAAAGCAGGAAATATGATATCCAACGTCTGAACTTTACATCAGTATCGATGGCCATGGAATGGAGAATGTGCTCGTGTCAAGTTTCAACAGGAGTTATGCCAAAGGCAGGTATTTTCCAGCAGGATCAACTGATAAACTTGAGATGGAAATAATGCACCGGCCTGGGAACTGAGAGAACATAAGAGACTGTTGACGCGCGGCATGGGACAGATCCCGTTAGTGCCGCATATCCCAGGGTGCACTTCTGTCTTTAACATTCCATTAAGATAATTGCTTCTAAACTGTTTTAAATCGCCACGCAGACAGAGAAAAAAAGTTGTACTATCGGATGTAGAGGGAGGGCTCCCACCGTGTCGGTTGTGATTTACTGCGGATTTACCTGAATTATTGAATGATTGCGTGAAATGGAAGTACGATGGGCTTCAGGATTACGTGTACTTTGTGGATTCAACCGTTGACCTATGTCAAGACGACTAAGACCCCCCATCTTATCAAGTCCAGGCTCCTGAAATGCTGCAGCCATCATGATTGTGATGATATTAACTTTAAAAATTATAAATGTGGTAAGATGTTTTTTCATTAGTTTATTTGGATGTTGTGCAAACCTGATAATACCAACATACACCTTTCAAATCTGTGGCGAAGTCTCCTGTCACAGCAAGTTGACTCTTTACATGTTCTGCATGGCTATATGCCACAATTTGAAGTAAGAATTGTAAACTTTGGGATGAAAACTAATTTGGTCATTCATCGACACCTGTATGTTGGAAGTCACTTCCTCTCTGATTCTTGACATGGGGAATGTTAGCGTAGCACCATGAGCATTCACTTACAGTTAAATGAATTTGGGCACTTTATAAACATCATCATCATCATCATCATCATCATCATTATCCATCATTTCCCTTTATTCTGTTATCATGCCTGATTTGTGAAACAGTATAAAATAGCAGCATGGATATTTGATCTGGTCAACAATACACCTGGGGGTGTCTTTCTTTCTCCTCTTTCTTTCCCCCCCCCCCCAGATTATGTGTCACCAGCTATCCTAGTACTGAATCTGAGACCGAGATTACTGCGTCAGACCATATGGACTAGAATTGACAAGCAGCACACAAAACCATCCTTAGTAAAAAAAAAAACCATATTGAAACTGATAGGTATATTTGAACAAATAATCTATATTTCGAGAAGAATTATCAGACTGACAACAATATTGAGACGCAAGAAGATACTCCAGTCTGTTGTCTGTTCTAAATTTAATCACTCTGTGTTTTTGAACAGCAGCATGTCTCAGAAACCGGACCATCTCAGAAAGTGAATTGTCAATTATCAGAAAGCTGGGCCAATATTTGTAGTATCTGATGTAATTTGATAGAATCTGAAGTCTCTCTCGTCCTGGCCACAGTAGGCAGCAGTGTCCTAGTTGAGCATACAACATTACTGAGAGGGCCCTTCAGGTGCGTCGCACATACAAAGCAGTGAATACCCACAACCCCCATTACACACACAAATGACTGACATCTGACTATTCCCGTTAACTGTGTGTGCCCTGGTCCGCCTGTGGTAGATGACTGAAGGCAGTAAGCCTCTACTACAGACCGTAATCACACTGGGAGGGGAGGATTGAGAAGGCAGTCTGTGATGTAGGTCTTGGAGTGCCATGATCTACTACAGACCGTAATCACTGGGAGCGGCGGATTGAGAAGATGGTCTGTGATGTAGGTCTTGGAGTGCCATGATCTACTACAGACCATAATCACGCTGGGAGTGGCGGATTGAAAAGGTAGTCTGTGTTGTAGGTCTTGGAGCGCCCCGACCTGCTATAGACCGTAACCAGTGTCCACACCAATCGGTTCTGGGGAACTGCAGATACAACCCTCACTCAATCTGTCATGGATCCTTTTGTATGGGATGAGATTACAATGAAAGATTCTGATTCATATTGTTTATTGTATCACATCACTCTGCACATAGTAATCAAATGCCATATCTGGTTTAATAATCACCTATCTTTACTTGGCATCCATGGTTTATCTGCAGTCATATATGGCGTCCCTCCCTCCATTGTCTGTAATCATCCAGGCCTCATCCAGTATTTGCCTTTGTAACAGATTGAGTCAGTGTATGCTTCACACCATGAAGGGCAAGGAAAACTAGATACGGCATCTCCTTCTTTGTAAAACTGCCATATTGCAATGACAGCAAATTACAGTTGTGCAATACTGTCACATGGCCTCTCCTACTGAAGGCTTCCTGGGGGCTGAGAATTGCAGGTATATATCTCAGTATGGGAAACTTACAGTTATGTGTTCCGAGTGGCTCAGGTCACCTTGAGTCCCAGCAGACATGGTGATCTTTTGTCTGACTATTGACACTGTTCCCTCAAAGCCATCTTATAAGTTGATTGTATCAGCATTGTTCCCTCAAAGCCATCTTTTGTGTTGATTGTAGTAGCATTGTTCCCTCAAAGCCATCTTATGTGTTGATTGTATCAGCATTGTTCCCTCAAAGCCATCTTTTGTGTTGATTGTAGTAGCATTGTTCCCTCAAAGCCATCTTGTGTGTTGATTGTAGTAGCATTGTTCCCTCAAAGCCATCTTTTGTGTTGATTGTAGTAGCATTGTTCCCTCAAAGCCATCTTATGTGTTGATTGTATCAGCATTGTTCCCTCAAAGCCATCTTTTTTGTGTTGATTGTAGTAGCATTGTTCCCTCAAAGCCATCTTTATGTGTTGATTGTATCAACATTCTTCCCTCAAAACCATCTTTTTGTGTTGATTGTGTTGATTGTATTGTATCAGCATTGTTCCCTCAAAGCCATCTTGTGTGTTGATTGTAGTAGCATTGTTCCCTCAAAGCCATCTTACGTGTTGATTGTATTAGCATTGTTCCCTCAAAGCCATCTTTTGTGTTGATTGTAGTAGCATTGTTCCCTCAAAGCCATCTTGTGTGTTGATTGTATCAGCATTGTTCCCTCAAAGCCATCTTGTGTGTTGATTGTAGTAGCATTGTTCCCTCAAAGCCATCTTGTGTGTTGATTGTATCAGCATTGTTCCCTCAAAGCCATCTTTTGTGTTGATTGTAGTAGCATTGTTCCCTCAAAGCCATCTTACGTGTTGATTGTATCAACATTCTTCCCTCAAAACCATCTTTTGTGTTGATTTTATCAGCATTGTTCCCTCAAAGCCGTCTTATGTGTTGATTGTATCAGCATTGTTCCCTCAAAGCCATCATTGTTCCCTCAAAGCCATCTTATGTGTTGATTGTATTAGCATTGTTCCCTCAAAGCCATCTTTGTGTGTTGATTGTAGTAGCATTGTTCCCTCAAAGCCATCTTGTGTGTTGATTGTAGTAGCATTGTTCCCTCAAAGCCATCTTGTGTGTTGATTGTAGTAGCATTGTTCCCTCAAAGCCATCTTTTGTGTTGATTGTATCAGCATTGTTCCCTCAAAGCCATCTTTTGTGTTGATTGTATCAGCATTGTTCCCTCAAAGCCATCTTATGTGTTGATTGTAGTAGCATTGTTCCCTTTTGTGTTGATTGTATCAACATTCTTCCCTCAAAACCATCATCTTTTGATTGTATCAACATTTTCCCTCAAAGCATTGTTCAGCCCTCAAAGCCGTCTTATGTGTTGATTGTATCAGCATTGTTCCCTCAAAGCCATCTTACGTGTTGATTGTATTAGCATTGTTCCCTCAAAGCCGTCTTACGTGTTGATTGTAGTAGCATTGTTCCCTCAAAGCCGTCTTACGTGTTGATTGTAGTAGCATTGTTCCCTCAAAGCCGTCTTACGTGTTGATTGTATCATCATTGTTCTCTCAAAACCATCTTTTGTGTTGATTTTATCAGCATTGTTTTCACCTGAAGGATGTACCTCCATATTGAAGGATAGATATCATGAGACGGATGACTTGGAATGAAGAATCACACATAGCTCAGATCCTGTTTATTTTGTGTGCATTTGGCACATGTTTACTTCAGAGAATCCACAGACATGTTGTCATACAACTGAAATGCTGTTTGATGCCGAGTTAAGCCTGCTCGCTCGCTCACTCACTCGCTCGCTCGCACCCACCCTTCTCACCCACCCAACACACCCCATGTATCCCACCCATCCTTCTCACCCACCCAATACATCCAATGTATCCCACCCATCCTTCTCACCCACCCAACACACCCCATGTATCCCACCCATCCTTCTCACCCACCCAACACACCCCATGTCTCCCACCCATCCTTCTCACCCACCCAACACACCCCATGTATCCCACCCATCCTTCTCACCCACCCATCCTTCTCACCCACCCAACACACCCCATGTCTCCCACCCATCCTTCTCACCCACCCAACACACCCCATGTCTCCCACCCATCCTTCTCACCCACCCAACACACCCCATGTCTCCCACCCATCCTTCTCACCCACCCAACACACCCCATGTCTCCCACCCATCCTTCTTCTCACCCACCCAACACACCCCATGTCTCCCACCCATCCTTCTCACCCACCCAACACACCCCATGTCTCCCACCCATCCTTCTCACCCACCCAACACACCCCATGTATCCCACCCATCCTTCTCACCCACCCAACATACCCCATGTCTCCCATCCACCCTTCCCAACCCTTTTCCCCCACCCAACACACCCCATGTCTCCCATCCACCCTTTTTGCTCAACCACCCGACACCTGTACAATACTGATCCAGTTTTATTCTGCACAATGTGTTGTCTTTGTGAAGGAAACTACAGTTAGATGCTGTCTTGTTGGACCATCTAAACTTTGAAAGGCTATGTTGTGCTGCTTGTGTGGATTCTCTTGGGAAACATGGCTGCATGGGGTAGGAAATGTGTTCATGGCCCGGCTCAGATACATTCGTATTTCTCACAAACAGAGATCGTAATATGAAGTCCCTTCTAGCCCTGGCTCCATGCGATATCCTGTACTTTACATACAGTCCTACCACATCAATAGTTAGTGGCATTTATTGGCCACACGACAGAGAGAGGGGTGATTACTGACTGTCTGTGGAGAAATTAAGATCTCACCAGTGGTCTTCATTATGAAATTTCTTCTGTGTATTCCGACTATGCTACAGACCATTAGACCCTTGTTTGGACTCTATAAGCCACACGTCAGAATAAAAGAATTGAAGGCCAGTGTTATAGTACAAATTAGGCCCTTGTGACATGAATTCCTGGTTTACAACTTTAAGACGTTTTGTGTATTTCAACAATATCCAAGATTTCTTTGGTGGGGCAACCGCCTCCCGGAGAGCGGATGGTCGCGGGTTCGATCCCCGACCGCGTCATACCTAAAGACGTTAAAATATGGTACTTGTTGGTCCCTGCCTGGCGCTCGGCATTAATGGGTACAACAAAGACTGGTCGGCTCGGAGTCAGTATAATGTGTCTGAGTGGGGTATTCATGCTTCACTGCGGCATGGTATCTCAGTGGGCTAGCACTATAAAACCAGCTTCAGTCTGGGCTAGTACAAGCAGCCGCACATACACATACACACGCATGCACGTTGTCATGTGAGCGAAATATTCTCAAGCATGACGTAAAACCCAATTTCACCTCACCTCTTTGGTGGGAGACAGCCAGCCCGTCAGTTACTTCCCAATGGTTGTCTTCAGTTGGTATTCTAGGAATGGCGTCACATTCGCTAGCGACCAATATGTGGAAACCCCTGGGAAATCCCTGGCATAATACAGGATTATCATAGATGATGTATAGATTCATTCACCTTGAAACTTGTGCCTTGTCTGCATAGAAAAGTTGGTATATGAATACACTTTGTAACCATAGTAACTTAATCAATGCAGTCCATGTTTTGTAACATCATGCTTTTTTGATACCAGTTTTGGTTGTAACTTAACAATGAAATATTAAAGTATATGATTATGAAACATTAATATAAGGTAACTGAAATATTAATGTATAGTATTATGATATAATGATGTCAGATATCTATGAAATATACAAATATCATGTCCAAATGTGGGTCGTCATGACATTGGCATTTTGCTCATGCTATCGACCACTGGATGCCTGGCCTAGACTTGTGTTTAGGACTTTCATGATCTAGCTGGAATTAAGTGTTTACTGAGCCACTCAGACAACCATTTCTTTAATACTACCACTTCTATCAACCACTGGTTGCCTGGCCTAGACTTGTGTTTAGAACCTTCATGGTCTAGCTGGAATAGTGTTCTGGAGATTCCATTAAATATTAATGTAAGATAACTATCTATCCTTGGGCTTTGCTACATCCAACATGCTGCTGAAACAATGATAGTTAACCATGACTTGTGTGCGTAATCTCTCCCTCTCCAGAGATGCTAAATACAAGCTTGAAGTATCCAGAACAGATCTGTTTACCATTCCAAGTGGTGCCTGTAGTCCCGGAAACGGTATCTGTTCTCTAGAGTGGTTTACACAGAGTGTGACTGCAACACATCCCTACAAAAGTACACAGCCAGGAGTTGTTGTGTTCGCTGTTAACTGTTCAGATTGGTGTCTGTTGTCCCCGGAAACGGCATCAAGTATGCAGCATTGTCCTGGAACTGGAAAAGGCTGCCCGGTACAAGCACAGGTGTAATTAAGGAAGCACGTATTGACAGGTTAGATAATGGTGTCAATAAAAGCTTGCTTAATGTTCTGTGGTGCTTAGTGTGTTCGGAGGAACGCCGGTGATTAATTTTCTCTTTCATGATGAATTGAGCCAACATGTTAATGATTTCCGTTCCAGCACTGGGATCAGTTCAAGCAACACTTAATGCCTCTCAACAGTCCATTAAGTGCATTCAGTCGGTCTCGGCAGAATAATATGTCTTTGAAAATGATTGTACTTTGTGTCACTTGTCGGTTTTATAGGTATAACAGATTCATTTGATTTTTTCATCTTTTCAATTTAATAGATATAACAAAACTATTGACATATAATCAGAAAGTGAATATTGCAGAATAGTGTTGTGACTTCTCGTGTTGTGCCGAAGGAAACGAGTGTAATGGGATCCTTAGTTTAATAAAAGGAAAGGTTCGAGCAGTGTGGTGTGTACATTGATAAAGATTTTCAGTTTTCAATTAGACATGCTTAGGACAATCTAATAAATGCCTTCAGATTTAAATTGGAAGTGTGCACAGGTCAAAGCCCACTAGAGCTTGATAGTGATGAAATTATGAAAGAATGTGCGCCCGTGCGCTGTGATAATCTAATATGCCATGTTCACAGCAGTAATCATCCATAATGTGTTAGCTTTGATGTCAAAGGGCTGGAACAGCAATGACAGCCACACGACAAACAGGATTAAATGAACACAGACACATTATGCCCAACTTGTTTCAATACTGAAGCAATCTTTTTAAACAAGGACACGATTACTGCTGACATTCATCATGATTATCAAACTTCAGGCTTGCATATTTCATTTTTTAATACTTGTTTTTATCTTTTAAAGCTGTTTGTATAATGTATGCCTCCTACGTTCGTATGACATGTACTGTACAAGTAAGTTAACCAGTTACCTGTGATTGACATTCTGTACAAACTTGTTAACCAGTTAACTAGCTAACACTCTATATACTACCTGTGACTGACATACTGTACAATCTTGTTAACCAGTTGTCCATTCAACACTCTATATACTACCTGTGATTGATATGTTACCACAGAACTCGGTCCTGAGACAATCTGGCATTGTTCCCATAAATCAACCACCTACTTATTCCATTAAGTGTAATTCTTTGAAAGGTTTGGAGAATATTTCAGAAAGGTTAAACCATCAGAACTGCATGAGTAGATGGTGAATGTTTAGATTGAGTTGTGAGTAAACCTGGAGCCGATACTGAAACATATTCATGATTACCGTATACCAACTTCCATTTCACGCCAACTTGAATTATCATGTTTTCCTTTACACAAATGTTCTACAGAAAATTACTTACAGGTCCAACATTTAGGATTATCTTGACAATATGTGAAATATAATCAATAGTAATCATGTAAGCAGGCTATCAATTAACACTGACTTGTGTTTTTGATAATATTTACTCTAGACCACATGTGCAAATTTCTTCTGTTGGCCTTGTCTGTTTCGCATGTGTAGAGAAGCGGCATCTGTTACAGGATCGATGCTTCAGGAAGTCTGTGTGTCTGGAGCAACAGGCAGCTGGTTGTCATGCCATCGCCTTCACTGACTCTGTAATACATTGAATGACATAAAACACTGACAGTGTGGCACCATATATAGCCGATTTATCTGAAGAAGCAGAGGTTTTCTCACAACTAGTAGAAATGACCGTCTGTTGTTGTTTAAACAGTCTTGAATATGTAGCACTGAAACTGTTACCATACCTCTACCGATGTTCGGCAATATAATTCCCTCGGGAACAATAGTCCCCATTTACCCAAATAGTATGTACCTGAAACAATTACAAAATACTAAGAAATGCTCTCTAAGAGCCACAAAAATGTACTTTTTTCATGCATTTTATTCATGCTGTGGAAAGCTTTTGCAAAACCCTATTGTTGAAAAGAAAATGTCTGGCTGTCAGGTGCATGTAAACATTATGAAAAAATATAAGATTTGTGTTTCAACTTTCCTCTAGCAAGACAGATTGGAATTGTAGAACAGGTAGATAGTCATTAGGATGTGCAGCCTGTGATTAATTCCAAGTTATTGTTGCCCAGTACATATTCAGCTTCAATGTCACCATATCTCGCACTTGGAGCTCGCAACGAAATAATTATGTGCTCTAGGCTTGTATGTTTTATGAAAGGATTCACAGATTTTAGTTTCTACACTTGAAAGGGAATTTTGTGCAAAAACTGGACATCGTGGATGTATAATTGGAATAACTGACAGAAGGGTTCCAGAGCTTCCTTGATTACAGGAGCATGATGTTGGAATATTTCATACTCATAAAATTAGCAGGTTGAGAAAAATGGCTGTCCTTCCTCGTATCATCTTCAGGTCCATTGAGTGGCACTTTCATTACAAGTAATGTAACTGGATTCCTTTGTGCGACCAGTTCTGGCAAGAATTAGGACATGCTTATCAGTTTTGGCCCAGTCTTAATCTCAACAGAGTTTAATATCGGACTGTCAGCAGGCGCGAAATAGATCAGGCAGTTACAAGTACCTGGTGAAGATTCTTCAGTGAATTCTTTGAACGTGTCTTTAAAGTTGTGGTGAATTCTCCTGGGGTGTTGTGAGACGGAATGTGAGTTTGGCGTCTGCTCGAAAGTCTCATCAAAGCTGTAGAGCAGGTGCACCCTTTAAGAGATGCAGTCATACAACAGCGTCCATGCGACATTCTAGAACTTCACTCGACACTTGAATAATTGAATGAAAGCTGAGATATCACTTTGAAAAGAGATCTTCATAGAATAGCCTGGTACGTTGTTTTATGAAATACTGTTTTTGCTGCCAGTTTCCGATGGCAGGATGTCCTGCTAGAGCGTCGACACTTCAGCACAGATGTTTATGTAATAGTTCTATGGAAAGCATAGATCTGCTTCACACAAATGGTTTCCAGAATATGTGATCCGTCAACTTGAGATCTAAGTTGTTTGATTCTGACTTTTGTGATGATGTTGGTTGCTATACTGTTAAAAGCTCACTCACTCACTTTGGGCAGTGATGTAGCCTTGTGTTCAAAGTGTTCGCTCATCACGCCAAAGACCTGGGTTCGCATAAATCTAAACTCGCTCGCTTGCTCACTCACTCTCACTCACTCACTCACTCACTCACTCACTCACTCACTCACCCACCCACCCACCCACTCACTCACTCACTCACTCACTCACTCACTCACAAATACTTGTATGTGTTCCACCCTGGTATGATATTATTGTCCCCGGTAGACGATGCCTGTGAGAGATACCACATACTGATTATACCTGCAGTAAGCTATGGCTTTGAACTGGTGAACATCATTCATTCACTGAATATTTAACCACTTCAATCATCTAAGCAGGAAGCTCAAGTTCCTCTCTTTAAAGCTACAGGTAGATCAGCACACCCCTTTCTTTCAGTAGAAGCCCTTCCTTCCTTTCGCTGCCATGACAGTGGGATAAAATGTACTTAATCAGTAATTCCAGTACTGAATCCCATACATTAACACTAAGAGTACACACAAGTAGTCAGGAGATTATGTGCTACACTTCACTGTGGTTGTTGTAGATGTTCATACAGCAGATGAAGCTGTAGGAACGACCGACGCTGACGTCGTACTTCATCATCCTGGCAGGCAGCAGATTAGGAAAGTGGCCATCAATAGTCGGTGTATACCTCCATTACGGGCTCCAGCAGGCTTCACATACACGTTAGCAAACCCTTAATTCCCTGTCGTCTTTTCATGCCCAAGTAACCAATACCCCCGGGTTAAGTTAGTAATGAAATATATTTGTTTGACCTTAATACTCCTCTACTGGTTGGGGGCTGCAGAAATTGATTTCTGGACAAACCATCTTCAAGTACATGTTAGGATCTCGGACAATTTGGACAACGAGATCTGGACTCTGTGTTGTGTAGTTGTCTGCAGCAGGAAATATGTCATTAAAACACGTTACAGTAGAATGGGTCATTCACTGCGTTTGGTTGCAGCCTGAAGAGATGATATTCACTACTAATCATCATTTAATGACCGATTGACCTCCATAGCTGACCACTTCAATTTGAGGGGACGGAGAGAGAGTGTCGATAATGATGAACTAGCGAGGGGAAGCCACTGAAGGAAAGTGTTTTAATAGCCAGATTGGTGTACTTGGTTGAGCTTGTGAAACAGATATCATTACAGACTTGAGAACATTTGTTTAAATGTCACCCAGTAATGTTTTTTAAGGCAATTATCTTCCTCGTTGAAGGTATTAATTATTGATATATTGGAGAACAATTGTATGGTGTTGAATTGGTGATAGCATAGACTGTAGGTAATGAATCAAATACTGGCATCGATCTCCCTAATCTGAGTTGAATCCTGGCATGTATATCTAGTGAATACCTGATGAGAAGATGCAAGAACGTAAATAGTCTGGTGGAGAAGGGTCCAAATCTGGTATAAAAGGGTATTCTCTTATGGACCGATGTCATGGGAACCTTTTGAGAAGCAGCAGCCACATTATTAGTTGGCGATGATGGCAATACAATGTCAGCTCACATGGGTCTAAAATATTCATACAGTACAGCAGGTCGTGGTGGTGATGTTCTGATACTGACGGTGATGGACATTGGGTGTGGCTGTTGATGGTTGAAGGTTATGTTGAAATTAAACAGACTGTTTATGGTGGTAGGTATATTGGCTGGTTGTTGAAGGAGGAAGAGGAGGTGGTCAGACAGTTGTTTACAGTGTTAGACATATTGGCTGGTGGTTGATGGTTGAAGGTTATGTTGAAATTAAACAGACAGTTTATGGTGGTAGGTATACTGGCTGGTTGTTGAAGGAGGAAGAGGAGGTGGTCAGACAGTTGTTTATAGTGTTAGACATATTGGCTGGTGGTTGATGGTTGAAGGTTATGTTGAAATTAAACAGACAGTTTATGGTGGTAGGTATACTGGCTGGTTGTTGAAGGAGGAAGAGGAGGTGGTCAGACAGTTGTTTACAGTGTTAGACATATTGGCTGGTGGTTGATGGTTGAAGGTTATGTTGAAATTAAACAGACAGTTTATGGTGGTAGGTATACTGGCTGGTTGTTGAAGGAGGAAGAGGAGGTGGTCAGACAGTTGTTTATAGTGTTAGACATATTGGCTGGTGGTTGATGTTTGTAGAACACTGTCACTTGTCCCATCTGCAGACTCTCCACAACCAAACTGGGCTGAGTATGTGGTTCTAGTTCCATTTGTAATAATAAGCAGTGTTTAGAAAGACAGGAAACATTGTAGGAAGAAAAATGAAAGAAACTGACATTTTAATAGCCTTGTACATGAAGATAAGGAAGACTTGTGACAGTTTCCTTATTATCTTTAACAAAGACCAACCATTTATTGTCACAACTACACAATCTACATAGACTCTCCAGCCTATCTGACTACAGGACACACTGTGTTTAATGGCCGTCTGCACCAAGTTACCACCATGACAGCTTCTGATGTAATCTGTGTTGATCTCAGTTCACAGGTCTATCTGTCTGTCTGTCTGTGTTGATCTCAGTTCCCAGGTCTGTCGGTCTGTCTGTCTGTCTGTCTGTCACATTAAGACAACTGATAATGATTATTTGTTTGAGTGGCATTCTAGAAGTTGGTGGTATAGAGATGATAAAACTTCTTTATTTTCACATTGACGACATTTTGGTATAGATCCTTGTACCGTTTTGAAGCACATGCTTCATACACCAGAAATGGGTTTCACACATTGTACCCAATTGGGGGATCTAACCCTGGTCTTCAGTGAGTGAGCACTTAAACCACTGGGCTGCCCCAACTCCCCATACTCAGTCCCAGAGAGGGATCCATGTTATGCTGCATCAAGGTATACCAGTGGGAACGCACTGTCACCCCAATATGTTCAGGAGGAGACTACCAAGAATTGGGTTGCTGTGATGTGTGGTTGTATCCTCCTACCCCAGGATCAGTGCTCATGCTATCGACCACAGGTTTACAGACCCAGACTGGATTGTTTACAAGATAGCATGTACATATGTCATAGTATTGACTGGCATTATTCCACTTTCCCTCCACCAATAGTACTGACTGTGGCATTATACAACTTTCCCTCCACCAATAGTACTGACTGTGGCATTATACAACTTTCCCTCCACCAATAGTACTGACTGTGGCATTATACAACTTTCCCTCCATCAATAGTACTGACTGTGGCGTTATACAACTTTCCCTCCATCAATAGTACTGACTGTGGCGTTATTCAACTTTCCCTCCACCAATAGTACTGACTGTGGCATTATTCAACTTTCCCTCCACATATAATACTGACCGTGGCATTATACAACTTTCCCTCCATCAATAGTACTGACTGTGACGTTATTCAACTTTCCCTCCACCAATAGTACTGACTGTGGCATTATTCAACTTTCCCTCCACATATAATACTGACTGTGGCATTATACAACTTTCCCTCCATCAGTAGTACTGACTGTGGCGTTATACAACTTTCCCTCCACCAATAGTACTGACTGTGGCATTATTCAACTTTCCCTCCACATATAATACTGACTGTGGCATTATACAACTTTCCTCCATCAATAGTACTGACTGTATGCGTTATTCAACTTTCCTCCACCAATAGTACTGACTGTGGCATTATTCAACTTTCCCTCCACATATAATACTGACTGTGGCATTATACAACTTTCCCTCCATCAATAGTACTGACTGTGGCGTTATTCAACTTTCCCTCCACCAATAGTACTGACTGTGGCATTATTCAACTTTCCCTCCACATATAATACTGACTGTGGCATTATACAACTTTCCCTCCATCAATAGTACTGACTGTGGCATTATTCAACTTTCCCTCCACATATAATACTGACTGTGGCATTATTCAACTTTCCCTCAACCTTCTGGCGTGTGACTTGACCAATAACTCCATGATCTAGATTCACGGAACTGTAAGGTTTTATAACATGTGTATCAAACTCATGAGGAGGTCGGAGCTGACACCTACATCAGTTCAACTGTCAGACAGGCTGTGACGATGAGTCCCTCCACTACAGATAGTCTATACATCATCTGATATCAGTGGTTCTGCCCGGAGATATGTCTGGCTCTACACCATAGGCACCAGGTGGCCCTGACAGAAGCAATTGTTCACCCAACTATTAAACTGATTGATGACTAAATGCATGTTTGTATTGATGACCTTGAATGGGTCGGGTTCTACACAGATAAGCTTTGGAATTTCAGGTTACTGTTATACAAGATAGTTCATTGTCACATTGAAATTGTGTTGTTTGATTTTCCCAGTGTTGTCGATGTGAAGTCAATATGCTTTGTGCAATGTCTGGCCTATGTTCTTCATACACGCTCAAGCAGCTATGGCAGTATAGAGAACACATTGGTCTTATCTGTCACTTGACAGATGGGATTTTCTTTCATTCAACTGGATTCATCAGAAATTTATTTCAGCTTTCTTCCTGATGTATAAAAATCCAAATTAATCCCACCACTCTCATGGTAGAAATCTATCGCAACTTTAATCACTGTGAGAAGAATGTCTGTTTTTATCAGGTTCAAATGATAGATTGAAACAGTGAGCTTCAGAATTGTTTTTATTGTTTTAATGGCTTTTATGGATTTGTTTAGTGTTGTGACATCGTAACTGAAGTAAAGCGTTTGTTGAACTAGATATTCTGTTTTTAGATAGAACTGAGACAAAGGGTCTGTGAGTCAACGAGGTGATTGACTGTTTCTCGTAACAAAAAGATGGGGGTTTCAACTTCAAAACGAAACAGTTTCCCTGTCAGCCTGGTATTTTATGGCCAATGAAATTCATTTGTTACATTGCCAACATAGAGGTCTCGAAGGAATGTAGTCGAAATGCAGCTGTCAGGGGGTGAATCATGGTGATGGTGGTTATCTCATAAGTGAGTGAGTTAAGTTTTACGTTGCACCCAGCAATATTCCAGCTATATGGCAGCGATCTGTAAATAATCAAGTCTGGACCAGACAATCCAGTGATCAACAGCATGAGCATCAATCTATGCAACTGGATACGATGAGATTTGTCAGCCAAGTCAGTGAGCCTGACCACCCAATCCCGTTAGTCGCCTCTTACGACAAGCATGGGTTACTGAAGATCAATTCTAACCTGAATCTTCATGGGTAGCCCCATTGGTGGTGGTGTTGAATATCGGTCAGCTAACATGTATCAGTGGGTTGAATCGTAGTGTTGGTGGTGGTGGTGGTTAGCTCAACTGGTAGTAGATATGTCAGACTACCTGCATTAGCATCAGTAGGAAAGAGAGACCAGTGTTGACTGTTGATATAATAGACAGGCTCCACAGCTAAAGTACTGTCGGAAATAGAAAGAAAAAAAACATTTTCACATTTATATCTACAATTTAGGTAGTTAATATGTGAAAGTGTGAAATATCTGTTAAACAAAGTTCGGCCAAACTACAGCCTCAGTGGTAGGGAGATAGGAAACGTAAAAGAAGCATTTTACTGAGGAGAGATTAGTGCAGAAAGAGCAATGCGGGTTTTTTCTAAGTCCAATGCGACTTATTCAGAACAGACCATGGCTTTATGCAAATTAGTGTGCGATGATATTGTATTACAAAGGACACTTTTTAAATGATCATTTTGAAATTAGACTTAGCTTCATTATAAACGATAGCAGACATAAAAAATAATAACTTTAATTCTGAAACTATTAAGGATGTAGCTACCGTAGCGTCTCACTATCACTATAAAAAGAAACAGGTAGGAGGGGTCGTCTCAAAAGCAAAACCATGAGGTGTCGCAGACGATGGTTGGGTTCAGGCTGGGGAACTGAGATATTAGCTAGGATAAGATAATTAATAGCGACATATTCAATACACATGAAAAAACATAAAATATATGTGAGATGACCCCTTGTGCCTGTGGGCAGCACGTGCATTTCATGCCATGTGAGTTGACAGTCTGTCGTCATACCTGGCTGAGTGACCTAATTGCCATCTATAGTCTGATCTATTGTTTTCAGCAGCTATTCTGTATTTTTTTGTAAGTTTTGCCAGATTTTACGAGTAAACATGCTTTTCTGGATATCCTATTGAGCATCCCCTTGAACGCCCAGTTAGGCTGATGTGGGTTATTTCGACATATGCTATTTGCAATTGTGTCAATTTTAGTGATACAGAATAAAAGCCTAAAAACAGGGTTTTTTTCTATTTCGACAGTACTTTAGTTAAAATACATGTATACACATATTTTCTCAGCTTGAAGACGCATGTCATGTCGATAGGAGATTGCAGCATTGCCGTTACCCGATATAAAACTTTAATGCATCTATATAGCCCAAGAGAATATAATGCTCCATCTTTGAATAAGAGAATCTTTGATTGATTTCTAGCAGAAATTGAATAGCCTCAACTTAAAAAAACAACTAACAGCCAAGTTTAACTTTATATTGCTTCTTGGACAAGAAAATGGTTCATATTTCATTTGTTTTGATGTAAGTCAAAAGCTGGTTTCATGTGAATTTGTGGTATCATTGGTGATTGAAACATGGACAATTTATGAAACAGGAGATGTGTTTTACTTTGGTTAACCTGTCACATGGACTTGGTGTTACACAAGACAGAATTACACAGAATTGGTCTGTTTATCCTTCTCCGCAGTAGCAACAATGGCCGACACTCCTGGCGTGGATCATCTTGAGGATGTCGCCTTGTTTGACAAGGGGTCATAGTAGTCTGTTTATCCTCCTCGCAGTAACAACAATGGCCGACACTCCTGGCGTGGGTCATCTTGAGGATGTCGCCGTGTTTGACAAGGGGTCATAGTGGTCTGTTTATCCTCCTCGCAGTAGCAACAATGGCCGACACTCCCTTCGTGGATCATCTTGAGGATGTCACTGTGTTTGACAAGGGGTCATAGTGGTCTGTTTATCCTCCTCGCAGTAGCAACAATGGCCGACACTCCCTTCGTGGATCATCTTGAGGATGTCACTGTGTTTGACAAGGGTCATAGTGGTCTGTTTATCCTCCTCGCAGTAGCAACAATGGCCGACACTCCTGTAGGACACTCGCCCTTCGTGGATCATCTTGAGGATGTCACTGTGTTTGACAAGGGGTCATAGTAGTCTGTTTATCCTCCTCGCAGTAACAACAATGGCCGACACTCCTGGCGTGGGTCATCTTGAGGATGTCGCCTTGTTTGACAAGGGGTCATAGTGGTCTGTTTATCCTCCTCGGGTCATAGTAGCAACAATGGCGAGTAGCAACAATGGCCGACACTCCTGGCGTGGATCATCTTGAGGATGTCACTGTGTTTGACAAGGGGTCATAGTAGTCTGTTTATCCTCCTCGCAGTAGCAACAATGGCCGACACTCCTGGCGTGGATCATCTTGAGGATGTCGCCGTGTTTGACAAGGGGTCATAGTAGTCTGTTTATCCTCCTCGCAGTAGCAACAATGGCCGACACTCCTGGCGTGGATCATCTTGAGGATGTCGCCGTGTTTGACAAGGGGTCATAGTAGTCTGTTTATCCTCCTCGCAGTAGCAACAATGGCCGCACGACACTCCTGGCGTGGATCATCTTGAGGATGTCGCCGTGTTTGACAAGGGGTCATAGTAGTCTGTTTATCCTCCTCGCAGTAACAACAATGGCCGACACTCCTGGCGTGGATCATCTTGAGGATGTCGCCGTGTTTGACAAGGGGTCATAGTAGTCTGTTTATCCTTCTCCGCAGTAGCAACAATGGACACTCCTGGCGTGGGTCATCTTGAGGATGTGGCAGTGTTTGACAAGGGGTCATAGTAGTCTGTTTATCTCCGCGAAGTAGCAACAATGGCCGACACTCGCCTTCGTGGATCATCTTGAGGAAGCCGGTTTGACAAGGGGTCATAGTAGTCTGTTTATCCTCCTCAGTAGCAACAATGGCCGACACTCCTGGCGGATCATCTTGAGGATGTCGCCGTGTTTGACAAGGGGTCATAGTAGTCTGTTTATCCTCCTCGCAGTAGCAACAATGGCCGACACTCCCTTCGTGGATCATCTTGAGGATGTGGCAGTGTTTGACAAGGGGTCATAGTAGTCTGTTTATCCTCCTCGCAGTAGCAACAATGGCCGACACTCCTGGCGTGGATCATCTTGAGGATGTGGCAGTGTTTGACAAGGGGTCATAGTAGTCTGTTTATCCTCCTCGCAGTAACAACAATGGCCACCACTCCTGGCGTGGGTCATCTTGAGGATGTCGCCGTGTTTGACAAGGGGTTCCACAGTGGTCTGTTTATCCTCATCGCAGTAACAACAATGGCCCCCACTCCTGGTGTGGGTCATCTTGGGGATGTCAGTGTTTGACAAGGGGTTCCATAGTGGTCTGGGTCATCTAGAAGATATCGCTCATGCTGTGTTCATGCTGTCGACCACTAGTTTTGTTGTCCCTGAACTGTTTCCATACCATAGTGATAGCGCAGGAACATAACTAACTGACATTCAACCTTACACTCTGGATTTACTAATTTTGTTTATGAATGCAAGTCTTGCAAGGACCTCTCATGTAATTCAGATGAATCACAAAGATTAACACTCATGAGCACAAAGTGTACAGGCTTTCTACAATGTATGCTAAAGTAAGAACATAGAAATTACAACTTTAACTGCTTTAGTGGAAAGGGAGACCTGTTTGGGTCTGTAGAACTGACTCGATAGTAATGATGGTATCAGGTGTGGTGGAACATTTCATCTGAACATGGAGACATTTCACAGTGGCTATTCTGGCAGACTCAATTAAGATTTATGCCTCCATCAAGTCTGAGGCGTTCCTTAGACGTATACATCACACGGTGATCCGACAGTGAAGTCCTCCTGAATACATTTAGCTGAAGCAGTGATGGGTATGCTGTCTGTGTCTTACTTATTAACTTTCCAGCATCCTGTGATTACTCTCTGAAATTAGTTTCCTTGAAATAATCTTTTTATAGTCATGATCTTTTTGTTTTGCAATACTGCTAGCATGGACCTTGCAGGTTTTTATTGTTCATAAAAATCATTCTAGTTTTGTAATGTGTTGAAGTCAGTATGACAACTGTTTATATAGGATGCGTGATCTCAGTGGAAGTGTTCGTTGTTCAGAGGTTTTAAAGGGCAAGTTTACACGAAAATTAACCTTTTTGTCTTCCACTTTTTCATCACAAGAAATGTTTGTCAAGTAGTTTTATAGCCCAAACAATACAGATATCAGAAGTAACTCATTTAATTTTTGCGTTATGTCGATTCAAAGTTTCCACATTAACCGAATGTTCTATGTCCACAATGAACACACCATGGCTTATGTCCCTTGGAAATGACGTCATTGGTGCCCAAATGACAAACGAATGACGTCGTTAGACCTTAGACCCATTTCGCGTGGTGCAGGCATAGGTGTAGTTCTAGTGTCTCGATGCGCAGGCTACTGTTTTAATCCAGCTGTTGCCTGGCCGTCAGCTAGCTATGTTGTCAGTTCCACACTGTTACATTAAGTGTTACCACGTAACCAAATTGTATAACATTCAATCTGATTCGATCGTCTTTCCAACCAACAGTCCCCTTTTCACCAAAACTAAACGGTATGTGCACTACATCGATGAATGTTTCTACGTTTCTTACATTCCTACACAAATCGTACAATATATGTCCCTCTTCTTCTACCTTCACTTTGATGTCGAAACCATGTCCAAATACATCACAAAGATACAATTGGCAGTTTTGAGTTTTGTTTCGTTTTTCGATGATGTCATCCACACATTGTTGGGCGTATCTACTGATTGTTACATGCATCATAAATCTCGCCAGTTTTGACACATTACTAAATTACAATTCATGGCGTTTTGCGTAATTTATAGTATGTCTTGCTTTAAATGTCGAATTTTACTGGGAGAATCAGTTGTTGTTTGTTTGTTTTTTAAAATCCTGTATAATTGTGACCACCGGTATCTCTTTGATGGAATCACTAATTCTGAAACATCATCGATGAACCGAGAATCGCTTTGAATATTTTGGAAAATACGCAAACACAAACGTGGAAGTGAACTTTCAGACAGTATTTATAAAATTACGTCACACGCATGTAAAATGACACATGGTCTTTGTCACCAAAACCAAGTGCCTCAGTGAAATCTAGCAAAATATATTAAGTGTCGCGCTGTGAAAGTACCACTCATTTGTATGTTAACAAAGCCCATCTCAGATTTTAAACTGCTCGTCGTTTTTCTCATACTATGAGTGATCCGTTCGTGTACTCGTTGCGAACACTTGCTCATAAGTTTTAGAACATGCATTGGAAGAGCATCGTAGCAATAGATAGTTGAATCAAAATAGGTGTATTCAAATTATTTCCACGATTCAACACAAAATATCATAGATCTAGTTTCCGTAAGCGTGGCGCCATGACTGACGCAAACTGACACACAACGATGATGACACTTCTCCCCATGTCTGACTATTGCCCTTGATCACAAAGAAAACAAAACGAAAATAACAACCATCAGATTACCAGAACATATCGGACTACTTACATGTCACATTTATGCATATAACGTTGCATGAAACAACAAAAGTTTCCTTCCAAAAATCCTGCGTAGTCGTGACAGTGAACACGCCATTTTGAGAATGTCGCTTCCCGATAGTGATGTCATACGTACGTCAATATTGTTATACATATTTGATATTTCCATTGAGGTGAGGTTATAAATGAAGATACATACGATCATTTCTATCTTGCTGCATACACTGTCACTTCTAATGCTTCTTTCGTATTTTACATCTGTGTTTTCGCCTGATTAATGTCAGTATTTACATCTTTTGGCTTTGTGACCAGACAGGAGACCAGTCAAGTCAGCTGGCACCAGTTACGTCATAATCAAAGGGCTGTAACTCTGGCCTGTTTAGCTCGGCAAACAGAGGCCTCATAATGGCATAACATTTCAGCACGGGTTATACATTCTTTGTAAGAAAAATGAGTGTATATTTTCAAACATTGATATTAAGTAATTAAAAACTTCCATTTTTGTTCACATAAGAAAAAACGGTTCAGTTCAGGGTATATGGAGAGGTCTCAGATCATTCTCATTCTTCAATGATGTCTGCTGTCTTATGCCAGACTCCGCAATATTCCGGCTGTCGGCCCTGACCTTGACGTCTTACAGTACACAGCGTGCCAGTACCTGGTGTTCATAAATTCCCCAGCAAAGGTTTCTCGGAGGTTTTTAATCTTTTTATTACAAATTTAAATACTTTGAAGTTCTCGTCTTCTAGCTGCACGATGTCCATTGCTGCTCTGTTTCAATGTTTGTAAAGCTGGCCGATAAAAACGTCTGAGACACTTAAACTATTCATTGCACTGCTATATGGTCAATAATGGTAATTATAAATCTCTGAATTGTTTGATGATAAAAACAACTCTGTTTCCCATGTAAGAATTAGATTACTCCAATGTATAACTGGTTTCTAAAAGGTCAGAAATCCTTTGATCATCAAAAACATCATCAGATCTCAGTGTTAGCAACCTGTTCTCGCGAAGACGAGAGACCACTTGTACTCTGCGAACGTGCATGAAGAAGAATCTGTGTTTGCGACCTTTGTGTGAAAAAAAAGTTGGGATGGGAGACGAGAATCATGATCAAAGATGTACAATAAGATTACAGAGCAGAAGCAGGTCGGTCCTTAAGTTAATCAGCCAACACTTGCACCAGATTAACGCGTGCGAGGATATGAAACGTTTCTCCAGACAGGGTCAATGGCTTGCCACACTTAAAGTAAGAATCGGATATTACAACTTCAACACCTCTTTCTTGGGATTACTGAAAACTTTATGCAGGAACTGGGTGAAAAAAGCAGGATGGTTATAGATTGGCTCTCTTGGCTGATGGTATCGGAAATGGATGTTTTTGATTTGGAATGAACTGGTGAAAGTCATCCAGCGATCTGGTTAATATGTCATTATGGATGGCAAGCTGTTATTGCATGTCAAGCCAATCGGCTTACTGGCAATTCATGCAAGCACATCAAAGTCACCATATGGGCTAAATATGCACAGGGTTGAAAAAATATTTTCATATTTTGATGAATGTTTTTGGAATATGAGAATGCATAGGAATGACGGTGATTAGCTGTCTTCCATGTGTTACTGTGGAGTAAGAATAATGACAGTTGGTAGCCTCTAGATCAAAGAAACAGGGACAGCTAATGAAACAAAAGCTGTGTATTTTCTGCGGCTGTCAGGGAGGTTATGTTCTAAATGTCAAGGACATTTAGGCCTTTCAGTAAAGGTCAAGAATTTGACATCCCTTTGACTTTTAACAGAAGAAAATATCAAAGAGACAGGAACTGACATCAGGACTAATGATTCCGGTTGCTGCTCATCTCACTGAGTTGTAATGATGGTAAGAGTTGGTTTGAGTTTCACCTTGTCAAGTTTTACGTTGTCGACAGCTATAACATAAATATCTTCTTGACTCCACAATATATATTTGTGTTTTCAAGAAACTTACAAAAATAAATACAACTTGTTTATACAAGTTTGGAGATATGAAAAATGTCATTGGTTACAGAATCCGATGGTATATATTAGTGTGTGGATGAGACATGTCACGACATCCCAGCCAGCATTTCCAGGTATGTTTGAGTGAAACAAAGAGCCGTGAATTGTTCATTCAGGATGACGACAACAGTGGGCCCTCAGAGGGTTGGAGCAACATTTGGTAACTGTGGGCCCTCAGAGGGTTGGAGCAACATTTGGTAACTGTGGGCCCTCAGAGGGTTGGAGCAACATTTGGTAACTGTGGTACCTCAAACAGGGAGGATTATAGTAACGGTGGAACCTCAAACAGGGAGGATTATGGTAATGGTGGAACCTCAAACAGGGAGGATTATGGTAACGGTGGTACTTTGAAGAGGGAGGATTATGGTAACTGTAGTACTTTGAAGAGGGAAGATTATGGTAACTGTGGTACTTTGAAGAGGGAAGATTGTGGTAATGGTGGTACCTCAAAGAGGGAGGATTATGGTAACGGTGGTACTTTGAAGAGGGAGGATTATGGTAACTGTGGTACCTCAAAGAGGGAGGATTATGGTAACTGTGGTACTTTGAGGAGGGAAGATTATGGTAACAGTGGTACCTCAAAGAGGGAGGATTATGGTAACTGGTACCTCAAAGAGGGAGGATTATGATAATTTTATTCACTCAAAATGGGAGGATTATAGTAACTGGTACCTCAAAGAGGGAGGATTATGGTAACTGTGGTACTTCAAAGAGGGAGGATTATGGTAACTGTGGTACCTCAAAGTGTGAGTATTATGGTAACTGGTACCTCAAAGAGGGAGGATTATGGTAATTGTATCTTAAAGAAGGATTATAGTAACTGTTGTACCTTCAAGAGGGAAGATTATTGTAACTGTGGTACCTCAAAGTGTGAGTATTATGGTAACTGGTACCTCAAAGAGGGAGGATTATGGTAGCTGTGGTGCCTAAGAAATCGAGGATTATGGTAACTGGTACCTCAAAGAGGGAGGATTATGGTAGCTGTGGTACCTCAAAGTGAGTATTATGGTAACTGGTACCTCAAAGAGGGAGGATTATCGAGACTGGTACCTCAAAGAGGGAGGATTATGGTAACTGGTAGCTCAAAGAGGGAGGATTATGGTAGCTGTGGTACCTCAAAAATCGAGGATTATGGTAATTGTGGTTACTTCGGTGTTGCGTGAATGTTTCTGGTTCTTGAAACTCGCCTGTGCAATGAGTTGGAGGTGATAATGCCCTATAGTCAAGTGACCTCCTGAGTATGATTATTTTAAAAATAATAATAATAATAGATCACTTTAACAAGTTCTCTTCTCAAACCTGATTGTACCCAGTTTCCCGCCTTTTTCTTTGATCGGGAAGTTTGATGTCAGTCCACACACAGTCACCACCCTTACATCCACAACATGGAGTACACACAGGAGCATACATGTTGTACATTGATTTGGATGGGGATATTACGATTCCTGTTTGCAACTTGCCATTGATTCAGTGTGAGCAGGAAGAAGCTACGCGGACTCTGTGATACCGCTACAGATCACAGCGTCACGTGGCCCAAAAGTGAAGTTGACTTTAATCAACAGCCCCATGCAGAGTTCTACACACAGCCTATTTGGTTACTCATTTAACTGGAGAGTTATTTATTTCCCCAGGAAATCAACACAGGGCTCTTTCTAGTGGTCTATTTTCTGAAATTTATTTGCCCACTTCTTTCGAGGAACTTTCTTCGGTTTGGAATCTTCATCGGAAAATCTCAAGTGAACTATTTTCGTTTTCATTTATTTTTTGGTCCAGTTCTTTGAATATTTCATTTTCTGGTTATTTACGATGTTTAAACAGTTCTGTTGCAGTTTGGGTATGGTGTTTTGCTGGTTCAGTATAATTGAAATTCTCATGAGTGGTCTTGCATGTCTGGTTCGATTGAATCATCTTTATAGCTGAATCTGTTCTGGAGAACGTAAAGTACTCTGTGTAAGAGAAATGTCTGCTTGTCATAGCGTGGAGTTATTGCTTGATCTGGGATTTATGTCTCAGCAGTCACAGCGCCCTCTGCAGGCAGTACTGAAGCTTGTTTGTGTGCACTGTTTACATGGACCCTCAGCATGGTAATTACTTTAGTAATCCTAAACAATTGGATTAAGGGGGTTTCACAGAGTTGCCACTGGAAGTAATGTTGTTACACAAATCTGTAGGGTAGTTCAGCCATCGCTCTGAGATAGTTTGAGTTCACTCATATGAGGTAGATGATTAGATTAAGGGATGATTAATGCGATTGAGAGTTTTGCAATTCATTTAACTGAAATGAATATAGGCTGTTTTTTCAATAGGGTTTAAGTCTGTTTATTTCAGTATGATATGAAATATTTGCTGAAAAGAGTTTTTCAGATCATCTGATTTGAATGAATTAGCTTTATTGTAAATCAATTCCTAGCTCCAGCAGTAAGAATGCTCCAATTTCATGACATTCATTGACTGAAACTTAGTGGATAATGCTGTGTTGCAAGGGGAAATAACTCTCACTGTGGCACACAAGATAAGATAACTCTTACTGTGGCACACAAGATCAGGTAACTCTTACTGTGGCACACAGGATCAGGTAACTCTTACTGTGGCACACAAGATAAGATAACTCTTACTGTCGCAGGCAAGATCAGGTAACTCTTACTGTCGCACACAAGATCAGGTAACTCTTACTGTGGCATTCAAGATCAGGTAACTCTTACTGTGGCACACAAGATCAGGTAAATCTTACTGTGGCACACAAGATCAGGTAACTCTTACTGTGGCACACAAGATCAGGTAACTCTCACTGTGGCACACAAGATCAGGTAACTCTTACTGTGGCACACAAGATCAGGTAACTCTTACTGTGGCACACAAGATCAGGTAACTCTTACTGTGGCACACAAGATCAGGTAACTCTTACTGTGGCACACAAGATCAGGTAACTCTTACTGTGGCACACAAGATCAGGTAACTCTCACTGTGGCACACAAGATCAGGTAACTCTCACTGTGGCACACAAGATCAGGTAACTCTTACTGTGGCACACAAAGGATATGTCATGGTTTCATGGATAATCTAGCTCAGAACATCATTCAGGTAACCTCACTCAGGTAACCTCACTCAGAGAAGCTAATCAGAACCTCACTCAGGTGTTACCTCATGCAGATAATATCACTCAGAACATCACTCAGGTAAACTTGCTCAGATAATCTAGCTCAGAACATCATTCTGGTAACCTCACTCAGGTAACCTCACTCAGATAAGCCATTCAGAACCTCACTCAGGTGTTACCTCATGCAGATAATATCACTCAGAACATCACTCAGGTAAACTTGCTCAGATAATCTAGCTCAGAACATCACTCAGGTGAACTCAGGTTACTCTAATAAGCTCAGTCAAGTTGCTTCTCTCAGGTAACCTCAGTCACCAATTGTACAACATGCCAGTCAGTCATGTTGAAGGTGACTGTGGTGGAGTTTGTTACAATACCCTCAGTACAAACAGTGACGGAGGGGTAGCCTAATGCTTAAAACGTCTGCTCATCATGCTGAAGACCTGTGTTCGTTTCCACATATGGGTACAATCGTGACCTGTGAGTCACTTAGAAGGTCTGTGTAGTAGACAGGACTTACGACAGCTTTGTTACAACATTCCCTGAATACAAACATACATTCCTGTTTATCTTACCTCACACATAAATGTCATTTTCTGATTGGCTCAGCCAATCAGTGTACCCCGCTTACAAGTGAGGAACATTTTCTATGTTACCTGCTGGGAATGCCGAACTGTGGGAATTCATTTGTTACTTCGTGTTGGTAGTGTTTGGGCTAACTCTGGTACTCCTTGTTATAATCCAATACCCGTTCTTCAAACAGTTTAAAATTAATATTGAGGTGTTCGGTAAGTTAAATACGTTGTTCACTGGTCACAAGGGGGACATGGGTTGATGTACCCTCTATGTTTGTTTATGTTTCCTGAGCTCAAAGGTGCAGGTACAGCATTACACAGGAATCTCAGTTTACAATCTGTGCCGTAAAACATAATTCACATGTTTTTTAAGAATCAATCCAAGTGTTTATAAACTGCCAACTGCTGAAAGGATACATGTGGATTCTGGTGGGAGATTGATGGCAAACCGTTAACGCATCATTAGACTTTGTTCATTTCCAAGCAGCTTGTAAACAAACTTCCTTGTTCACTGATGAGAAGGTGGGGCAGGACCATGTTAAATAAGTGAGATGAGTTCTAGTGGAATGGTGTGAACAATTCCATCAGTTGCCTGCACCAAACTCTCTTCCACAGGGCTTCCAACCATTCCCAGTGCAAGTTTAATTTATCAGCTAAGATTTAATTTTACTCCTTAAGCCATAGATAGACAGGTGGTTTGTATTAGTTCTGTCACATAATCAATACATTAATCGACAAAGATTCTTCAACTTAAATCTGTGAATGGCTTGCCTGGGTGGGTTGAGCTCACATGGCGGCCAATCAATGGAAAAGTAGCTGTCCTGACATGAAATCGGGCTTCTGCTTAATTACATTCCGAAAGGAGGAGGAAACAGTCTCAATATTTCCTGTGCCGCAGGTCTGTTCATGGTTTTGGTATTCATGCAGTACTAGACGGCCAGGTTACCACCTCCTGAAGTGCTTGCTTTCACAGCTGATTCACCCCAGAGGTGCTGCATGATGGGATATGATAAAGTCTATCAGTACTTCCGACTCACTTTGGTCTCACATGGAAATTTGGGATATGGCGTTCTTATCTTCATGCTGCATTTTGTTTAACTGATTAGTTAGAGGACTGAAAGTTGCAGCATTTTTATTCAGGAGGGAATTCCTGGGCCATAAAGAAGCTTTACATGGAGATAAAGTTGGCAAGGTTCTGATTGAAATGTTCTGAAATGGGGTATAGGTTTCAGCCAAGGTCACGTCACTGGTGTCTGCTAATAAGGTAACCTCTCAGTCTTGAAAAAAACCTATTTGGTATGTGATAAATTCTTGTCCTTTAGCACTTTGTTGGAGATAAATAATAAATCTGACACCATATCTAAAAAGTGCGAAATTGAAAAATGGATTTTCTCTCAAGTGCGTTAAGCCCTGTTATTTATGCCTCCCCATTTGCAAGAAACCACCGATACTGACGTCTTTACAACTAATGTCAAACAAAATAAAAATGGAGGCGTAAAAAAGTAGTTAGACCTGCACACATCAACAGCTTCACGTTTCTCAGTCTGTCATCACTTGTCCAGCCTTTGTCATGGATATATTGATCACAACGAATTTAATCACCAGAATCACAATTATTAACTTGAATCTTTTCCATGAGAAAACAAGGTCATCTGAACTTGTTCATGGAGCTGGCTTTATCACACGATCACTTTGCCTTCAAAGGAACGATAAAAATGTATGTGTCATGGAGAAGCTTTGGAATATGAGATTACCGAATATTTGTATGGTAACTGTTGATAGTCACGTGTGAATTAGGTGTGGTAATTGCAGGGATCGGGGCTGAGAGAGGTAGTCTTGGATTATCAGCTGAAACAACATATGAAGGATGAAGTATTTCACCATACATTATCAGTGTTGTAGGACAGTCATCATTAACAAGTATTTCTGTACAGGGCAGTGGATGAGCTGGAGACTAGGGCCAAGTTTGATGGCCAACTTGGACACATTGCGTGATGTCTTGATGTCCTCTTGGGGTCATGTAGCTAAAAGTTTGAGAAAACCTAACTCACTCACTCATACTCACCTTCTGACACTCACTCACTCACTCACTAACCTTCTGATACTCACTCACTCGCTCTCCTTCACCTGTCTATGTGTATGTTTCTACTTGAATCAAGTTTTCAATATTCTCCTTTTATTTATTGGTTGATTGTTTCAAGAACCAGTCTGTATAAGGTTTTCACTTCAGCCAGAGACAGAATCAACAGTGAACATAGATGATGAGCTTTCAGAAACCTGTGTTCACATGCTACAACAGTAGCTTGCAACTTACAGCAGATAAATATCAGATGTAGCCATGGAAGAAATTATAATCCACAGAACAAGTTGAAAACAGTATGTTCCATTTCGGAATGCTTTTTTGTGAAGCTATTTATAACTCAGTGAGCTGTGCAGCAATTTACTTTAATTACTACGACCCAAGTTTCTGAATCACATTCATTTTTTGCATGGATGGCCTTCAAATGATACTCTGAGAGATGTAAAAATACAACCAAAATGTCTCTGAGACTGAAACAGCTTTTTTAATGCCCTAAGTAATAATAAAAACATCAACTTCATCATTCACATCCTTTTACAAAAACAGTATGAGTGGTGGCTATTCCGGTTACAAGGATACCAACTAACATTAAGTTGAGAATGTGACAGGGTAATTCAGTGTAGAGCTAGAGGGGACTTTGATCCTCTTGGCAAGCTTAACTTAACCTGGAGATGTTTTTACACAGGAAGACCAAGATTTTAACTTTCTTAGTAAAATCATATCTGTTTCTTCTTTATGTAGCATTGTGCCACATCCTTCACTTGTCCACTGATAACAAGCTGTTGCGAGGTAGTTATGGAGTGGGCCCAACTGGAAAGATGACCCTCACGTGGTCCAAACCTCCAACATTGAACAGCAGATGCATTTGCATAATGTGGCAATCATGCAAATTTGTACCTGCTTTTTACCCAAGGAAAACATATTGCAGATCCAATAATTGGCTCAAGGAAGAATATTAGCTTGCTGCCTACACAGGGGCTATTATTAAGTGTAATTGGGAGGAATATTAACATGGGTCTTGTGTACTGTGTCTGCCTGGTCTAAACAACCTGGACAAGCAGATTTGTCCTTCAGTACCGTACATAATAATTAGTTTTCTACAGTGTTGTTTGTTCAATAATCAATGCTCAAGAATCACACGTTTTAGTCAGGATGCTGAAATTAAGTACATTAACATTTAGATATCCTTTCCTGCAAGGCATTATGTCACAGAGGATAGTGGTCAGTTTTTGTGGTGTCCTGCGGAGACCGGAACAAATGTGCTCGGAGTGTTCATGTTCTGCAGCAGTGTGGCCATTAGGAGGCTGCTGTCACTGTACTGTAGCTGGTAGTTACATGGGGAAATCAAATAACTGGCTTTGATTGACAGTATGTTATTTCTGCATTGAGGGAAGAATGACTGAAATTATATTTGTGGTGGAATTATATGAAAACAGCATGGAGTAGCATAATGTTGAGGGAATGAGTATGGTGGTACGATGCTTTTAACAATATGACGGCGGGGGACACCAGAAATAGGCTTCACACATTGTACCCATGTGGGGAATCTAACCCGGGTCTTCAGTGTGACAAGCAAATGCTTCAACCACTAGGCTACCCCACCGTTGAAGGTTATTGAAATATATTGTATCTGGGATGATTACTGATTATTGGCAGCATAAATTGGTCTGAAATCGTATCTGTTTATGAAGTTAATTGTCATTTTGACAGTCACTCTGGCCTGGTTTTAGCCTAAGAGCCTTCGTTAGTGCTCAATACGTGTTCAATTTCACTCACTTCACACCTCGTTAACAAGCAAAACTGAGAATGACACGGAAAAAGCATGCACTGACACTTTTGCATTGAGAAATGATTCCAATTTCGGCCAAGCTTAGGTTGAAATGTACTTTGTGTAAAAGAAGACTTGAAAGAAGGGAATCAGTTGTTATGATGTTGTATCATGAAAACAGGAAACTTGGTTATGGTACAAGAAAATGGGAAATGATTGTGTTTCGCTATTTTCTTATCACTGACTGATCCTGTCATGTCCAACAAGTCACAGACAAATTACAATCTATTTGGATGTTTTTTGTACCAATCTGCGCCCCATGTTCTCCCAGCTTGACGTGAATTGATTGCTGCTTGGCATCCTACCAGTCCAGCCATGCTGCTGTTGCGTTAACACACCAAATCTAGTCAGCTGGAATACTCGCTTTACTTCTCTTTACTCAGTTGCTCAACGTGTTGAAGACAGAAAATGATGTGGTTTGCATTAGCTCACCTTGTGTAGATTCTTTAAAATATGAAGTGGGATGAATAAGTTTCATGCAAACAAATTGGGTTCAGGTGTCACCATTGTTTGAGACAGCCTCCGTGGTGTAGTGGTTAGAGCGTCCGCCCGGAGAGCAGAAGGTCGCGGGTTCGATCCCTGACCGCGTCATACCAAAAGACGTTAAAATATCGTACTTGTTGGTCCCTGCCTGGCGTTCAGCATTAATGGGTACAACAAGGACTGGTCGGCTCGGAGTCAGTATACTGTGTCTGAGTGGGGTATTCATGCTTCACTGCGGCATGGTATCTCAGTGAGCTTGCACTATAAAACCAGCTTCAGTCTGGGCTAGTACAAGCAGCCGCACATACACATACACACGTATGCACGTCGTCATATGAGCGAAATATTCTCAAGCACGACGTTAAACCCAATTTCACCTCACCTCACCTCACCATTGTTTGATGTGTTTGTTGTTTACATCACACTATATGAAGATGATCTGTAAATAATCAAGCCTGGACCACACAATCCAGTGATTGACATAAGAAGCATTGATCTACACAATAGAAATACAATGGCATGCAGCCGCCAGGTCAGCGAGCCTGAGCACCTGATCCTGTGGGTTGCTTGAGACCAACTCTAACCCAGATCTCCATGGGGAACAGTGTTTGAATTTATCGTGTGTCCTAGGGGTGGTTGTCCTTGAAGTTTTTCCTATTATATTAGTAGTTAAGTCAACACAAGGGTTATGAATTGTTCGATTTTCATTTAGTAGCAGGTTGAAACGAGATTATACGGAGAGAGAAGATGTAATGGATTGATATTGAAAAAATCAAAGTAAGAAAACGTCAAGCTAAATGTTTTATGTTTTCTTCTCAAGGTTTCCTCACTTCTAGAATGGAGATCTCTTGTAGATTGAGGATTTACTGTGACTGAAATAACTCTAAATATGTTGTACAGACACTTTAAAGTTCAGGCAGGCTTCGACCATGTTTTTGGACAGCAAGTGGATTATTAGATCAACCATTATTTCGTCTCGACAACTTACCTTCATTAATCTGTTGTAACACTAAGTTAATAGAATTGTTTCTCAAAACGCTTTTGCTCAGCATTCTAGGCAAACAAATTTATGTCCAAAACCTGTTCATAACTCATTTTGCCGCCTGTCGAAGACATTTCTTGAAGTCTAGGCTGGTTCTGAGTCACCCTCCAAAGCTGCTCTGGTTAAATCATCATTTAATCCTCATCATGCGGAGTATGGGACATATAAACGGTGTCTACAAACTTGGCACCGCAGTTCCTGGAACTACCAGGAAATAATGGTCCTAGCTGATAACTTAATATGATCACGACAAACATGGTTACCGCGACTTGGCAAGTTGCACCTAATAACATTGCTCACAGCATGGAGCCTGGGCTGCACCAACCAATAACACTTCCTGTATTTAGTTCCAACCTAAAGGACTCTACAATTAGATTACTCTGAATCTATTGAGACGGAGTTGAGAAGCTATGTGAAAAGCCTTATCACTTATCATAGCGATTGCATGAGTAAATTGTGAGCTATCATTCCAGTTGGATTGTGGGATAGGGAATAACTGTATATTGATTACATATTCCATCTACGGTTATAGTTAGGCATAACACTTACGATGTCTGTAGAGACGTATAAGTTTCAGTTGTTCAATAACTCTTGTCCGACGTCCCTCTCAGTGTGGAGACAATGTGGATCATGTGTCTAATGGACTCTCTCGGAATTCATACAATTTACCTTTGTTGTCACAGTAACTAATACTGAAGTCTCCCATATCTGTTGGTTCAGTTTATCATTTGTGTGTCTACCTTGTGATAATAGTCTTCATTTCTTTGCTTAAAACTTCCAAGGTAAATTGTTAGTAGTCTATTTTAATAAAAACCAATATAGTTCACTATTTGGTGTAGAACAGGATTGTTTATCTGTTATTTCATTAAGAGCAGGTGTGTTAGCCAAGTGGTAACAGAGTTAGCTGAGTCTGGCTCAAGGTCTGAGTTTGATACCCACCTTGAGTCAAGTTTAGTTAGATGCTATGATGTGTTGCTGTTCTGTGACCAAATTGTGGGGGCAGTTGGTTAGCCTAGTGGTTAAAGCGTTTGCTCGTTACCCCAAAGATCCGGGTTCGATTCCCCACATGGGTACAATGTGTGAAGCCCATTTCTGGTGTCCCCCACCTTGATGTTGCTGGAATATTGCTAAAAGCGGCATAAAACCAAACTCACTCACTCACCCAAAGAGTTGGAGAACTTCACACTTTTACCAAGTTCATTGTTTCACGATGTAGGTTTTGTATTGACCACATGGTGCAGTGGAGCAGCTAACTAAGGACAAAGGTTTTGTAGCACCGCGGCATCGCTTCCCTCCTCCTTGCCACAGATCACATTACTAACTTGTGATACATTGCTTGTAATGAGGAAAGATGGACACTTTAATTACATGACACAGGGTCCTGCGATATTGACATGGCAAATGACCTGTGTAAATATGAAACAATGGCCGATGAATGCTTGTGGCAAAATTGATGGCAAATGTCCCCCTCAGACAGCCAACACTGATTTATACTGCGATCATTTCACGCCCCCGCTGGTATCAAGGGCCAGAAGTGCTGTCTAACAAAATATTGTATTCAGCATTCACTGAGTAATGAGCAAATATGTTGTGATATCCATTATCACGATGGATTATCATATCATGGTTGTCATACGCTTTGACATGAAGGTCATGTTACTCATATAAATTTTGCTCTGGAGATGAGATTGTGGATCTACATGTTGATGCAGACATGATTGGTCTTGTACATCTTGCTGCTGAACCTTGGTTGGCAGACATAAGAGGAGGCAGCGTTGTATAACTGTGTTATAGACTGAGTGGTATTGTATAGCATTGTATGCCGGGCCAGGGAGTTATTGGTGGTCCAGCACTCCGAGTGAGGAGGACTTAGCGTGGCACTTGTCACTGACACACACAGGCCCAGTGCTCTTTAATCATCATTACAGCGAGTCAAGTTCCACATCACAAGTCAGACCAGATAGCTTTTAATGCACAACAACCTTGCTATGTAGAATATTCTACGTCAGCAGCATGTTCATTGTTTACAAATGAACTGTAAGGTTAATGGTTAAAGCGTTGGCTCGTCACGCCGAAGACCCCGGGTTTGAATCCCCACATGGGCACATTGTGTGAAGCCCATTTCTGGTGTCCCCCGCCGTGATGTTGCTGGAATATTGCTAAAAGCAGCGTAAAACCAAACTCAGTCAGTCAGTCAGTCAGTCAGTCAGTTAATGAGGCATCGTTTCACCATCAGTGACCACATCTTGTTTCTTGACAATCTTGAACATCTGATTTTTGGTGAATTTCTTGTGTTGCAAAAATATTTCACATGGACATGGCAGTGAAAGTATGTAGAAGCTGCACATAGATTGCTGGGTAATAGGTCATTAGATTAGGGTACTTCTGGTGTACGTCATTGCTCCGATAATTCAGTGATAGGCATTTAGGGTCAGATTGTACATTCTGTCTGTATTGTCGGGGTCAGGTTGAACATGCTGTTTGTAGTGTCAGGGGTCTGGTTTTGCAACACCCACTGCAGTTTCAGAATCGGGGATGAGGATGTACATGTTGTCTGTAGTGTAGGGGTCACCGTCTGATACACCAGTAGTGCTGACCTTACCACTGCTGTCAGACCTGGTTACAATAAGCCATCACACTGTCACTTTCTGTGTCTAGAATATTGATGGAGTCGGAGGCAACATTGAGGCATAGTTTCCGCCTGGGCTTTACACAGTTTCTCCATGTTCCGTGATACTGGTACTAGAGTGATAGCTGCGTATTAACCACTCACTCACTCACTCACTCACTCACTCACTCACTCACTCACTCACTCACTCACTCACTCTGATACCAGGGTGTACCTGACATACTGGTTGATGTAGCTGTACCACCACCCGCACGCACACACACACACTCACACTCACTCACTCACTCACTCACTCACTCACTCACTCACTCACTCACTCACTCACTCACTCACTCACTCACTCACTCACTCACTCACTCACTCTTGAGCAGGACTATTCTCACAGATAACTGAACGTCACCTATGGTTTTAATAAACTGTTGCTGTAGGGGAACTTGTGTGCAGGAGTTGGAAGCTAACTTGTATTTACCTGGATGTTTGATAGTAGATAAAAGACATCTTTATTAACAACTCCAGACAAATTTTGAACCCAAATAGGCGGAGAACAAAACCTCGGAGGGAGGATTTGGATTTGAATGACAACATCGATTACTTCCTGTCTTTATAAAGTAGTTTCTTGTTTGGGTAAATAAAGATGAAAGGTGCTACAGGGTATTTATGATGATGAAAGACCCAGAACATCACTGTGTCTCTGGAGAGAATCCCTTTCAGGTTGATCAAAGGCATTTACCAGAATGTTTCCGACACAGGCAGTACTTGGACATTTTTGTCAGAGTGATTTTATTGTGGTCTAATTATGCAAGCTATTTCTAAGGTGGACAGGCTACAAGAGATTCATACTGGAATATATTGACCTAAATGACCAACCTGTTCATAGTTGCAGCTCATTTGATTATTGACTAGCACGCTTGCCAAACATTGCACATTGGGTCTCCGTAATATGTTATTACTCTTGCTGTTTACGCTTGTTCCTTGACTCAATTTAAAGGTCAATGTCAGTATAACTTACCACATTTATTCCCAATTGGAACTGATTTTACTACTGATTATAATAACTTATGGTGTGATATAATGTCAGTTGTCCATACATCTGTTAGTCTGACCATGTCCTTCCGTCATAACCTGTGACTGTGAAGCTGAAAAAGACTCTGTGGGCAAGTCTTCCTTCCTATGTTGGTTGATTGGGGTTCGTGTACCGGACACATGTAGATATAGCCTGCTTCAATCAGCTAAAGGTAAACCAAGTAACTTTGTTTTTCAGATTGTGGCCATATTTGCTTTTGCAACAACCACCAGCTTCAGGACCAATTCATCTTTGAAGACCAAATGTAACAATGCAAGCAACCCCTGGAAGGAATTCGTCTATGACTACTCATATCCATTTGAGTAAGTACCAGTTTCAATTCTCCGAACAGTCCACAATCCTCCATCAGTCCACTCTCCTCCATCAGTCCACACTCTTCCATCAGTCCACTTTCTTCCATCAGTCCACGCTACTCCATCAGTCCACTATCCTCCATCTGTCCACTATCCTCCATCAGTCCACTCTCTTCCATTAGTCCACTATCCTCCATCTGTCCACTATCCTCCATCAGTCCACTCTCCTCCATCAGTCCATGCTCCTCCATCTGTCCACTATCCTTCATCAGTCCACTATCCTCCATCAGTCCATGCTCCTCCATCTGTCCACTATCCTCCATGAGTCCATGCTCCTCCATCAGTCCACTATCCTCCATCTGTCCACTATCCTCCATCAGTCCACTATCCTCCATCAGTCCATGCTCCTCCATCTGTCCACTATCCTCCATCAGTCCACTATCCTCCATCAGTCCATGCTCCTCCATTAGTCCATGCTCCTCCATCTGTCCACTATCCTCCATCTGTCCACTATCCTCCATCTGTCCACTATCCTCCATCAGTCCACTATCCTCCATCAGTCCATTCTCCTCCATCAGTCCACTATCCTCCATCTGTCCATGCTCCTCCATCAGTCCGCTATCCTCCATCTGTCCACTATCCTCCATCAGTCCACTATTCTCCATCAGTCCATGCTCCTCCATCAGTCAGCTATCCTCCATCAGTCCACTGTCCTATCCTCCATCAGTCAGCTATCCTCCATCTATCCACTATCCTCCATCTGTCCACTATTCTCCATCAGTCCATGCTCCTCCATCTGTCCACTATCCTCCATCAGTCCACTATCCTCCATCAGTCCATGCTCCTCCATTAGTCCATGCTCCTCCATCAGTCCACTATCCTCCATCAGTCCACTATCCTTCATCAGTCCACTCTTCTCCATTAGTCCATGCTCCTCCATCAGTCCACGCTCCTCCATTAGTCCATACCTCTTGTCTTGCAGTCTGCGAAGTGTTGCAGTTGTCATCAACTGTAATGGCACATCAATACCCTACTACCTGGGACAGAGTGAGACGACACAAGCCCAGTTCTACGTGTTTGTCGGAGTCATTGCCTTCCTCTACTGCATTGGTGCTCTTATTCTCTACATCTTCTTTGACGATCTCTACCGCAAAAACAACCGAATTGTCATTGGGGTGAGTGAACTGAGTGTATTACAGTTTGTACAAGTGTTTTCCTTATTTACTGAAGCTCAAGTTACAAAGTGGGATGTTTTGATTTTTCGGCATGTTTTTATAAATTGCGTTGTAACATATGTAAGAGTTGTGTCCCATGACCCCCATGATACATCTGAAGGTGTCAAGGCCAGATTACCCCAACCAAAAGTGAGGTCTCTCATCTTCAATAAGTTGTTTCGTGGTTCAAATTCCTGTTTCACTTTGAAGATGGTTCTTGGTCTGATCTCGGTTTCACTGATGGGTAGACCAGTGGTTAAAGCCTTTGCATTTTTTCTAAAAGAAGCATAAAAACTCATTCACTAATTAGCTAAAATAAGTTTGGTATATCAACCTCCATAATCTCAACCAGGAACATGCCAGGAACCCATAGGGGTTTCAAATCCTGGTTCGCACACATAATTTAAGTAAATATCAGAGAAGTCACTCACCTGCTTGTTTCTTCCACATTACGCTGACATGCCATGATATAACCGGAGCTCACTGACTCACCCGCTTGTTTCTTCCACATTACGCTGACATGCCATGATATAACTGGAGCTCACTGACTCACCCGCTTGTTTCTTCCACATTACGCTGACATGCCATGATATAACTGGAGCTCACTGACTCACCAGCTTGTTTCTTCCACATTACGCTGACATGCCATGATATAACCGGAGCTCACTGACTCACCCGCTTGTTTCTTCCACATTACGCTGACATGCCATGATATAACCGGAGCTCACTGACTCACCCGCTTGTTTCTTCCACATTACGCTGACATGCCATGATATAACCGGAGCTCACTGACTCACCCACTTGTTTCTTCCACATTACGCTGACATGCCATGATATAACTGGAGCTCACTGACCCACCTGCTTGTTTCTTTTACATTACGCTGACATGCCATGATATAACCGGAGCTCACTGACTCACCAGCTTGTTTCTTCCACATAAAACTGACATGCCATGATATAACTGGAGCTCACTGACTCACCCGCTTGTTTCTTCCACATTACGCTGACATGCCATGATATAACTGGAGCTCACTGACTCACCCGCTTGTTTCTTCCACATTACGCTGACATGCCATGATATAACTGGAGCTCACTGAGTCACCCGCTTGTTTCTTCCACATTACGCTGACATGCCATGATATAACTGGAGCTCACTGACTCACCCGCTTGTTTCTTCCACATTACGCTGACATGCCATGATATAACTGGAGCTCACTGAGTCACCCGGCTTGTTTCTTCCACATTACGCTGACATGCCATGATATAACGGAGCTCACTGACTCACCCGCTTGTTTCTTCCACATTACGCTGACATGCCATGATATAACTGGAGCTCACTGAGTCACCCGCTTGTTTCTTCCACATTACGCTGACATGCCATGATATAACTGGAGCTCACTGAGTCACCCGCTTGTTTCTTCCACATTACGCTGACATGCCATGATATAACTGGAGCTCACTGACTCACCCGCTTGTTTCTTCCACATTACGCTGACATGCCATGATATAACCGGAGCTCACTTACTCACCTGCTTGTTTCTTCCACATTAAGCTGACATGTCATGATATAACCGGAGCTCACTGACTCACCTGCTTGTTTCTTCCACATTAAGCTGACATGTCATGATATGACCGGAGCTCACTGACTCACCCGCTTGTTTCTTCCACATTACGCTGACATGCCATGATATAACCGGAGCTCACTGACTCACCCGCTTGTTTCTTCCACATTACGCTGACATGTCATGATATAACTGGAGCTCACTGACTCACCCGCTTGTTTCTTCCACATTACGCTGACATGCCATGATATAACTGGAGCTCACTGACTCACCCGCTTGTTTCTTCCACATTACGCTGACATGCCATGATATAACTGGAGCTCACTGACTCACCCGCTTTACGCTGACATGCCATGATATAACCGCTTCCACATTACGCTGACATGCCATGATATAACTGGAGCTCACTGACTCACCCGCTTGTTTCTTCCACATTACGCTGACATGCCATGATATAACTGGAGCTCACTGACTCACCCGCTTGTTTCTTCCACATTACGCTGACATGCCATGATATAACTGGAGCTCACTGAGTCACCCGCTTGTTCATTCCACATTACGCTGACATGCCATGATATAACCGGAGCTCACTGAGTCACCTGCTTGTTTCTTCCACATTACGCTGACATGCCATGATATAACTGGAGCTCACTGACTCACTCGCTTGTTTCTTCCACATTAAGCTGACATGCCATGATATAACTGGAGCTCACTGACTCACCCGCTTGTTTCTTCCACATTACGCTGACATGCCATGATATAACTGGAGCTCACTGAGTCACCCGCTTGTTTCTTCCACGTAATGCTGACATGCCATGATATAACTTGAGCTCACTGACTCACTCGCTTGTTTCTTCCACATTATGCTGACATGCCATGATATAACTGGAGCTCACTGACTCACCCGCTTGTTTCTTCCACATTACGCTGACATGCCATGATATAACTGGAGCTCACTGACTCACCCGCTTGTTTCTTCCACGTAAAGCTGACATGCCATGATATAACTAGAGCTCACTGACTCACCTGCTTGTTTCTTCCACGTTAAGCTGACATGCCATGATATAACTGGAGCTCACTGACTCACCCGCTTGTTTCTTCCACATTACGCTGACATGCCATGATATAACTGGAGCTCACCCGCTTGTTTCTTCCACATAAAACTGACATGCCATGATATAACTGGAGCTCACTGACTCACCCGCTTGTTTCTTCCACATTACGCTGACATGCCATGATATAACCGGAACTCACTAACTCACCCGCTTGTTTCTTCCACATTACGCTGTTGTGATGCAAAATAACTGAAATACTATGCTAAGTGGCAGCATTAGAACAAACTGACTCATTTGAATGAGTTTGACCAGTGACCTTTTACCTTTTGCTTGCAGGACTTTGTGATATCGGTTGTTATAACTGCCCTATGGCTCATCGCTTCCTCTGCCTGGGCTCAAGGTGTGTCTGACGTCAAGTTCTTCACCGACCCCAGCGAGTCAGGCCTCATCCAGTTGATCCCAGAATGCAAACATGCTCCCTGTGAAGTCGGTCACCTTGGCAACTTTGCAAGCCTTAATGTGTCCATTGTAAGTGTTAAGTTGAGTGGATCTTACACTCGCCTGCCTGAAAAGTCCAGATGACTTAATACTTTGTATCTTGCAGGAAAGTTCAAGCTAACCTCTCTGAAAAACCCAGATAAATTTCATCTTTAGTTGATGTGTAATTAAATATATTTCCTTAGTTCACATAGCTGAAAAACCAAAATACACATCATCCTATTGTCATCTTTAGGAAGTGCCTCACTGTTTTGTTAGTTAAGCATGGTACAAGAAGGAGCATGCCTGCAAGTAGATTGGGCAAAATATATATGAAAGGTCAAGATCATCCTCATGGTCAAAGCTGGAAGAAAACTTTGTTACAACAATAACTCAGGAATCATTTCCTGTATGTCAATGAAACTTGGCAACTTCAATACCTTGTACAAGGCTGCAATGTGAAAAAGGTCACAATGAAGGTAAAGTGTGTGGGGTGGTGGGGTAGCCTAGTGGTTAAAGACCTGGGTTCGATTGCCCACATGGGTACAATGTGTGAAGCCCATTTCTGGTGTCCCCTGCCATGATATTGCTTGAATATTGCTAAAAGCAGCATAAAACCACACTGACTCACTCACTAAAAGTGTGTATCCTTGTCACTGAAATGCCTTTGGGTGATTGATGGGATAGGGGATCCATGGGCCAATAGTGATGTAGGCAACAGCCAACCCTGACCCAAATACCCTAAAGAATGAAGAGGCACTTAAGATATAGTGAAGTGACCCAACGTAGCACTTCTTTTCTGAAAGGCCAGTCATGTTTCATCTTTAGTTAATCTGTCACAATTCCCAATGAAATTTTATCTTTAGCTCACATGAATCATTTTGGTTATTGGCTGTAATGATTTTATCTGAATTGATATGTACCATATCAGGTGATAGTTCCCATCTGTTCCTTTTCAGATCTTCGGATTTCTCAACTTTCTGGTGTGGGCTGCCAACCTGTGGTTCTTGTACAAGGAGACTCCTTGGTTCAAGGTCCGCTCTAAGCCTCCAAGTTCCCCAGGTACGCAGTCCGAGATCGACCCACAGAAAGTATAGTGCTTCACCCAAGCCAGTTACTATGAGCTAGGATTGAAAGCTTGATGCATGGTTATACAAAGTGATTATGATAGGAAATCTGTCATTTCAAGTGTTAAGTGGAGTTCTAATCCTACCGGGATAATTAAAGGTGGCAAACCTGCAGTGGTCTAGTTCTAACCCTTCTCGTGATAATACAAGGTGGTAAACATGCAGTGGTCTCTCTGTCAGGACAAGTGCCAACACCTGAATATTTATGCAATCTTTTTGTATTGAGAGGATAGGGGCTTCATGTATAGTTTGGACACTAGCATTGAAAGCTGTGATTATGCTTAGTCTTCAAGAATAGAATATAAATTCCATTGAAATACAGAAGAATCTTGTGATATTAGGCTTGTGAAAATCATACATCAAGTTTTCTCCTGTTTTTTGTGCTGGGGTCCTTCTTTTGCCTTATCAGTTGTTTCGTTGATCTGCTAACGCAGCACTTCCAACACAGGTTCCATCTTCTGGTGCTATGTAGTTAGGTTGGGGCTCTAGTGATCAGGTTGTTGGAGCAGTGAGTCAGCCATGGATACTGGAGTCAAGGATTGATACTGGAGTCAAGGATTGATACTGGAGTCAAGGATTGTAAAGCAATCAAGGATGCTTCATGTTTATCAGACTGCACGGATAAAGTTCTCCACACCACTGTTGAATGTTCTTCATATCACTGTTGAATGTTCTTCAGACCACAGTTGAATGTTCTTCAGACCACAGTTGAATGTTCTTCAGATCACTGTTGAATGTTCTTCAGACCACAGTTGAATGTTCTTTAGACCACAGTTAAATGTTCTTCAGATCACTGTTGAATGTTCTTCAGACTACAGTTGAATGTTATTCAGACCATGGTTGAATGTTCTTCAGACCATGGTTGAATGTTCTTCAGATCACTGTTGAATGTTCTTCACACCAATGTTGACTGCTGTTGAGTTATATCATACTGGTTGTTCTCTACTGGTTACATGTCAATTTGCTATCTTGGTGTCGCCGGCTCAGTGAAAAACGCTGTGACTTGAGATTTGTGAAATGACGTCATTAGGCAATCTTGGTTTTGCCTACTGTGTGATGAGCATTGTGATATTAGGATTTGTGAAATGACGTCATTAGGCAATCTGGGTTTTGCCTGCTCTGTGATGAACATTCTGTATCTTCTTTGCTATTGTGGACCCCAGCAGCAGTTAAATTATGTCGAGGATTAGCAGGACTAATTGACGGGGTACCAGGATTATTCATAGTTCACACTTATCCAGGAACATCCGGATTGTGATATGTAGGAAATGCAAAATTGTGGATGTGATTTATGCAGGATTATCAGGACTGGGTTACAGGATTATCTGGGAGTAGTACTGTCAGGAAGAAGTCGCCCTTGGAAATATCATATTTATGTGGGAACTAGTATATAGCTGGGAAATGGAGGATTGTGAATAGGTGACACATTGGAATATCAGGATTGTGAATAGGTGACACATTGGAATATCAGGATTGTGAATAGGTGACACATTGGAATATCTGGATTGTGAATAGGATTTGGGGAAGTGAGCCTCAACAAGTGCTGCATATTCAGTGGAACGTGTGTCCTGCAAACTACTAATCCATTGCTAGATGTGTTATTGCAAATAATATAAATCTTTTATATGTGAGCTTGATCTGTCAAGGTAAGTGTGGCTTTTTTAGAGTGGTGTTCATTTTGTGTGAAATATGTCTAAAATATTTTGAAATGGAAATTATTGTACATTCTGAATGATTTCAATCAAAGACATGGCATTCTATTTTCTTCATCAACTTGTACATATGAACTTGCTGCACCTATAAATACAAGCACCTGCCTACCTGTCACACAGCAATGCGTGTGAACTATGTGCATGCTCTCACACATTTCTTCACTGGCCACATCCATCTGCACAGTCAATATTTTCATTCTCATCTTTCCTTTCCACACAAGTCACATTCTTCCAACAATCTGGCTCAGAGAAAGTCAAAAGAGGCCAGACCTGACGTTTTGACAGTTATTAAACTCTAATCCAAAATCTGGTGATAGAGTTGAGTGTGTAGGTTACAGAATATTGTATATTCTCAAATATGACATGTCTTTGTGTATATAGTACTAAGAAGCATTATCTGCATGGCTTCAATCTAGCTGTGGTAACTGTATCTGTGCTGTTGCCTATACATCATATTGATATTGATACTGATATTGATATTGACTCGTCTGTACACAGAGCAGCAGGCTGTTCCATAGTGTTTTCAGGACTGAAAAGCTTCTCTCTGGTGTATGAAAGACAAACTGTCTATTCCTCCAATTACCTTCTCGGTAAAAGGTTTATTATTGGACAATGATATTTCTAACAAACTTGCATGCTCCTCATAGTGTTGAACTATCTATATTATATATACATGTATTGCTGGCTTTCATCAAGGTATATTAGTAACTGGTGACACCCCTCAGCCCTCACATGGGAAGGTGCCGCGTGTTCTTGGAATGGGATCCTTGTAAATGCTAGCTGCACTTGGCTCTTTCTTGACCCCAATTTTGGTTTACTTGTTTTCAAATTCCTCATGGTTTAAGTTCAGGATCCTCCACCACTCCACCCTAGCCCATCTCAACATAAGCAATGCATTCACTCACCTCCTTGCTCTCCAGGCCCTAAATAACTTCACACTACCTTACCCAGTCAACCATGCACCAAGCAGTGCTACCTAATCATAGTGTTAAACAAGGACAATTACATCAAGCAGTACAGTACATCAAAACCTGATTACAAATTCCTAAGGTTGAGCAGGGACAATTACACCAAGCCCTCCTTGCATGCTCCTAGGGTTGACCAGGGACAGTTACACCAAGCCCTCCTTGCTCCTTGGGTTGACAGGGACAGTTACGCCAAGCCTTCCTTGCATGCTCCTTGGGTTGACCAGGGACAGTTACACCAAGCCCTCCTTGCATGCTCCTAGGGTTGACCAGGGACAGTTACACCAAGCCCTCCTTGCTCCTTGGGTTGACAGGGACAGTTACGCCAAGCCTTCCTTGCATGCTCCTTGGGTTGACCAGGGACAGTTACACCAAGCCCTCCTTGCATGCTCCTAGGGTTGACCAGGGACAGTTACGCCAAGCCTTCCTTGCATGCTCCTAGGGTTGACCAGGGACAGTTACACCAAGCCCTCCTTGCATGCTCCTAGGGTTGACCAGGGACAGTTACACCAAGCCCTCCTTGCTCCTTGGGTTGACAGGGACAGTTACACCAAGCCTTCCTTGCATGCTGCAAGGGTTGACCAGGGACAGTTACACCAAGCCCTCCTTGCATGCTCCAAGGGTTGACCAGGGACAGTTACACCAAGCCCTCCTTGCATGCTCCTAGGGTTGACCAGGGACAGTTACACCAAGCCCTCCTTGCATGCTGCAAGGGTTGACCAGGGACAGTTACGCCAAGCCCTCCTTGCATGCTCCTAGGGTTGACCAGGGACAGTTACACCAAGCCCTCCTTGCATGCTCCTAGGGTTGACCAGGGACAGTTACACCAAGCCCTCCTTGCTCCTTGGGTTGACAGGGACAGTTACGCCAAGCCTTCCTTGCATGCTCCTTGGGTTGACCAGGGACAGTTACACCAAGCCCTCCTTGCATGCTCCTAGGGTTGACCAGGGACAGTTACACCAAGCCCTCCTTGCTCCTTGGGTTGACAGGGACAGTTACGCCAAGCCTTCCTTGCATGCTCCTAGGGTTGACCAGGGACAGTTACACCAAGCCCTCCTTGCTCCTTGGGTTGACAGGGACAGTTACACCAAGCCCTCCTTGCATGCTCCTAGGGTTGACCAGGGACAGTTACACCAAGCCCTCCTTGCTCCTTGGGTTGACAGGGACAGTTACACCAAGCCTTCCTTGCATGCTCCTTGGGTTGACCAGGAACAGCTACATCAAACCCTCCTTGCTCCTTGGGTTGACAGGGACAGTTACACCAAGCCTTCCTTGCATGCTCCTAGGGTTGACCAGGGACAGTTACACCAAGCCCTCCTTGCATGCTCCTAGGGTTGACCAGGGACAGCTACACCAAGCCCTCCTTGCTCCTTGGGTTGACAGGGACAGTTACACCAAGCACTCTTTGCTCCTAGGGTTGACCAGGGACAATCACACCAAGCCCTCCTTGCATGCTCCTAGGGTTGACCAGGGACAGTTACACCAAGCCCTCCTTGCATGCTCCAAGGGTTGACCAGGGACAATCACACCAAGCCCTCCTTGCATGCTCCTAGGGTTGATAGGACAGTTACACCAAGCCCTCCTTGCTCCTAGGGTTGACCAGGGACAATCACACAAAGCCCTCCTTGCATGCTCCTAGGGTTGACCAGGGACAGTTACACCAAGCCCTCTTTGCATGCTCCTTGGGTTGACCAGGGACAGTTACACCAAGCCCTCCTTGCATGCTCCAAGGGTTGACAGGGACAGTTACACCAAGCCCTCCTTGCTCCTAGGGTTGATAGGGACAGTTACACCAAGCCCTCCTTGCTCCTAGGGTTGACCAGGGACAATCAAACCAAGCCCTCCTTGCATGCTCCTAGGGTTGACCAGGGACAGTTACACCAAGCCCTCCTTGCATGCTGCAAGGGTTGACCAGGGACAGTTACACCAAGCCCTCCTTGCATGCTCCTTGGGTTGACCAGGGACAGTTAACGCCAAGCCTTCCTTGCATGCTCCTAGGGTTGACCAGGGACAGTTACACCAAGCCCTCCTTGCTCCTAGGGTTGACAGGGACAGTTCACGCCAAGCCTTCCTTGCATGCTCCTAGGGTTGACCAGGGACAGTTACACCAAGCCCTCCTTGCATGCTCCTAGGGTTGACCAGGGACAGTTACACCAAGCCCTCCTTGCATGCTCCTTGGGTTGACCAGGGACAGTTACACCAAGCCCTCCTTGCATGCTCCTAGGGTTGACCAGGGACAATCACACCAAGCCCTCCTTGCATGCTCCTTGGGTTGACCAGGGACAGTTACACCAAGCCCTCTTTGCATGCTCCTTGGGTTGACCAGGGACAGTTACACCAAGCCCTCCTTGCATGCTCCTAGGGTTGACAGGGACAGTTACACCAAGCCCTCCTTGCATGCTCCAAGGGTTGACCAGGGACAGTTACACCAAGCCCTCCTTGCATGCTCCTAGGGTTGACCAGGGACAATCACACCAAGCCCTCCTTGCATGCTCCTTGGGTTGACCAGGGACAGTTACACCAAGCCCTCCTTGCATGCTCCTAGGGTTGACCAGGGACAGTTACACCAAGCCCTCCTTGCATGCTGCAAGGGTTGACCAGGGACAGTTACACCAAGCCCTCCTTGCATGCTCCTTGGGTTGACCAGGGACAGTTACGCCAAGCCTTCCTTGCATGCTCCTAGGGTTGACCAGGGACAGTTACACCAAGCCCTCCTTGCTCCTTGGGTTGACAGGGACAGTTACGCCAAGCCTTCCTTGCATGCTCCTAGGGTTGACCAGGGACAGTTACACCAAGCCCTCCTTGCATGCTCCTAGGGTTGACCAGGGACAGTTACACCAAGCCCTCCTTGCATGCTCCTTGGGTTGACCAGGGACAGTTACACCAAGCCCTCCTTGCATGCTCCTAGGGTTGACCAGGGACAATCACACCAAGCCCTCCTTGCATGCTCCTTGGGTTGACCAGGGACAGTTACACCAAGCCCTCTTTGCATGCTCCTTGGGTTGACCAGGGACAGTTACACCAAGCCCTCCTTGCATGCTCCTAGGGTTGACAGGGACAGTTACACCAAGCTCTCCTTGCATGCTCCAAGGGTTGACCAGGGACAGTTACACCAAGCCCTCCTTGCATGCTCCTAGGGTTGACCAGGGACAGTTACACCAAGCCCTCCTTGCTCCTTGGGTTGACAGGGACAGTTACACCAAGCCTTCCTTGCATGCTCCTTGGGTTGACCAGGAACAGCTACATCAAACCCTCCTTGCTCCTTGGGTTGACAGGGACAGTTACACCAAGCCTTCCTTGCATGCTCCTAGGGTTGACCAGGGACAGTTACACCAAGCCCTCCTTGCATGCTCCTAGGGTTGACCAGGGACAGCTACACCAAGCCCTCCTTGCTCCTTGGGTTGACAGGGACAGTTACACCAAGCACTCTTTGCTCCTAGGGTTGACCAGGGACAATCACACCAAGCCCTCCTTGCATGCTCCTAGGGTTGACCAGGGACAGTTACACCAAGCCCTCCTTGCATGCTCCAAGGGTTGACCAGGGACAATCACACCAAGCCCTCCTTGCATGCTCCTAGGGTTGATAGGGACAGTTACACCAAGCCCTCCTTGCTCCTAGGGTTGACCAGGGACAATCACACAAAGCCCTCCTTGCATGCTCCTAGGGTTGACCAGGGACAGTTACACCAAGCCCTCTTTGCATGCTCCTTGGGTTGACCAGGGACAGTTACACCAAGCCCTCCTTGCATGCTCCAAGGGTTGACAGGGACAGTTACACCAAGCCCTCCTTGCTCCTAGGGTTGATAGGGACAGTTACACCAAGCCCTCCTTGCTCCTAGGGTTGACCAGGGACAATCAAACCAAGCCCTCCTTGCATGCTCCTAGGGTTGACCAGGGACAGTTACACCAAGCCCTCCTTGCATGCTGCAAGGGTTGACCAGGGACAGTTACACCAAGCCCTCCTTGCATGCTCCTTGGGTTGACCAGGGACAGTTACGCCAAGCCTTCCTTGCATGCTCCTAGGGTTGACCAGGGACAGTTACACCAAGCCCTCCTTGCTCCTAGGGTTGACAGGGACAGTTACGCCAAGCCTTCCTTGCATGCTCCTAGGGTTGACCAGGGACAGTTACACCAAGCCCTCCTTGCATGCTCCTAGGGTTGACCAGGGACAGTTACACCAAGCCCTCCTTGCATGCTCCTTGGGTTGACCAGGGACAGTTACACCAAGCCCTCCTTGCATGCTCCTAGGGTTGACCAGGGACAATCACACCAAGCCCTCCTTGCATGCTCCTTGGGTTGACCAGGGACAGTTACACCAAGCCCTCTTTGCATGCTCCTTGGGTTGACCAGGGACAGTTACACCAAGCCCTCCTTGCATGCTCCTAGGGTTGACAGGGACAGTTACACCAAGCCCTCCTTGCATGCTCCAAGGGTTGACCAGGGACAGTTACACCAAGCCCTCCTTGCATGCTCCTAGGGTTGACCAGGGACAATCACACCAAGCCCTCCTTGCATGCTCCTTGGGTTGACCAGGGACAGTTACACCAAGCCCTCCTTGCATGCTCCTAGGGTTGACCAGGGACAGTTACACCAAGCCCCCTCCTTGCATGCTGCAAGGGTTGACCAGGACAGTTACACCAAGCCCTCCTTGCATGCTCCTTGGGTTGACCAGGGACAGTTACGCCAAGCCTTCCTTGCATGCTCCTAGGGTTGACCAGGGACAGTTACACCAAGCCCTCCTTGCTCCTTGGGTTGACAGGGACAGTTACGCCAAGCCTTCCTTGCATGCTCCTAGGGTTGACCAGGGACAGTTACACCAAGCCCTCCTTGCATGCTCCTAGGGTTGACCAGGGACAGTTACACCAAGCCCTCCTTGCATGCTCCTTGGGTTGACCAGGGACAGTTACACCAAGCCCTCCTTGCATGCTCCTAGGGTTGACCAGGGACAATCACACCAAGCCCTCCTTGCATGCTCCTTGGGTTGACCAGGGACAGTTACACCAAGCCCTCTTTGCATGCTCCTTGGGTTGACCAGGGACAGTTACACCAAGCCCTCCTTGCATGCTCCTAGGGTTGACAGGGACAGTTACACCAAGCTCTCCTTGCATGCTCCAAGGGTTGACCAGGGACAGTTACACCAAGCCCTCCTTGCATGCTCCTAGGGTTGACCAGGGACAATCACACCAAGCCCTCCTTGCATGCTCCAAGGGTTGACCAGGGACAGTTACACCAAGCCCTCCTTGCATGCTCCTAGGGTTGACCAGGGACAGTTACACCAAGCCCTCCTTGCATGCTGCAAGGGTTGACCAGGGACAATCACACAAAGCCCTCCTTGCTTCTCGGTTGACTAGGGACAATCACACAAAGCCCTCCTTGCATGCTCCTAGAGTTTACCAGGACTATACCTTGATGAAGCCTCAGTCCCTTTCAGCTCTGTGTTTTTGTGTTGTCTGTGACTGAATTTTTTCTTTACTATTTTGTTTCTCTAGAAGCAGGCCCGCCTCAGCAACCTCCCACCAACCAATATTAAGGTGTATCCAGTAGTAAGTAGTCTCGACTAACCAAGTACTTCCCTTCTTATAGCTGTGCAACATGGTATTGGAATAAAAACTAACTTGTGGTGTCAAAAGTAGTTAGGATATTTTTCTGTCAGATAATATTTGGTTTGTTTCGATTCATTGATATTTTGGATTTTGTAATATTGTAGGGAAGAAATAATGAATTTTGAAATGTCCCACTTGATATATGAGAACCCGGAGGAAATGTCAGTCATCACCAGTGGTTTCTATATTTCAATAATGGAACTCTGTAGCATCCCAGTCAGACAGATAGATGTCAGTGTAGTGTTTACTGAGAGAGGAAGACATGACACATGGGTCAGGCTCAATGCATTGGTCGGACATGACACATGGGTCATGTTACCCATAGGTTCAATGTGACACATGACTTGATCGACCAGGTTACTTTCAGATCAGTGCAAATTTATCAGGGGATGGTTGAGACTTAAAACAGATCAAAATGTTTCCTGTCAGATATAGACAGGCTGTTGTGTCATGTAGGAAGCTGGGATGACTACAGGGTTCCAGCGTTCCACTGCTATAGGATAATCTTGAGATCTGACTCTGTAGGCCAGAGTTCACCGAGAGGTACCAGTTGTAGGCCAGAGTTCACCGAGAGGTATCAGTCGTTTGTGATGTGTGGATGGGGTACATTCAGTTTATTATCAAACAAGTCAACCTAGAACCTAAGTAACATGGCTTGTCGTGATATACACATATAGACTACACTGAACCAGTGGGTGATGTCCCTTTTCTTTGCCACAATCCTGTCCATCTTGTGAATACTGTTTCCATATCAACACATCCTGTGTTTGTTGGTTTGATGTAACTCCAGCACCAGCACCACCACCACCATGTTACCCCAGACCATCAAGCTGCTGTAGAGTAATTTACAATAGGGTTGTATCCTGGTCATTCTAACCTTGTGTCATTTCTAGTATTGCTTGTGTATTTGATGTGTGTGAGTGAAATCGTAAGTTGCACCGATTCCATGTCAATGTTTAACCCATTGGTCTTTTACTATATATATTTTAGAGCACTGAGAATAGACTGAGTAATATCTGTTAATCGAGTGAAGTGGTTCGTCAAATCCTTCCATCCATTTAAAGTCACACATAAGACTCCGGCTTCCCACTCCAGCATAGCATGGCATCTTCATACAGTAAACCTATCCCAAAAGGCAGTGGGTGTATCCCATAGTACAGTGGACGTATACCAACCTGCAGTGAACCTATCCCATAATGCACTGAAACGATCCCATAATCCATTGGACCTATCCCAAAATGCAGTAGACCTATCCCATAATGCACTGAAACGATCCCATAATGCAGTGGACCTATCACAAAATGCAGTAGACCTACCCCGTAAAGCACTGAACCAATCCCATAATGCAGTGTAACTGTCTCATCTTGTCCTTCCCTTTGTTAGGTACAACCAAAATCAGGTCACATCAAATAATCTGAAATGTTATGTTAAACATCATTACCCCCAATACATCAATGTCTAACTGGCTTGTCATATTGGTTATTTGGCTTTGAGGATCAACACTTGTGTAAATAACAGCCATAGTGTCACATACCATCCTCAATGGGGAATTATTGGGCCATCATCTGGGGCAAGTTTATTCTTGTTAAAGAACACATACTGTTCATTCTAGACTGGTGTAGAAATATCTAACTCTGATAGTTGTATAAGTAAAGGGCCACTAACTGGATCAACGAAGGTCCTTAATCTGTATTATATCTTGTTCACGGTTTGCATGGATATTTAGTCTAGTTGGAGTCATCTCCCTTGCACTGCACAGAGATTTTCCTCATACTGTATTTTTGTGCGATTTGACAAAGAGTTTACTGTTTGTATTTTGCTGAGTGTATTTTTGTATTAGCTGGAGTCTTCCTCAGGATCTGTACAACAGAAAATAAATGTCTGGGTGGTTGCTATTTTATCAACATTGTGACAAGAATGTTTTCTACCCACTCAATTTCAATTCAACTCATTGACAATTGTTATGTTTAATCTACTTTCTTATTCAAGAGATTCATGGCTTATGAGAACTGACATCTCAGTAAAACAAGAATGATCTCAAAACATCACACCCTGTTAGTTCTATTCTTCTGTCAGAGCCAAGTTTTAACATCCGAAATGTTGTGTATTTTAACTCTTTGTTGTACATATAAAGGGACACTTTCTCTATTCTGAAGTTTACATACTTGAGCCACAACACAAAAATGTTTGTGATTTGGATTTATTTCATTTGTTTGTACAAACCTGTCTGACTGTAATGCAATCAAATGACAGCTATTCTGATTCATAATTTTTTAAAAATATTTCAGACTCATGTTTCTGTAACAGAAATCTGCCAACCATTGACAGAAACATGGCTTCCTATGCCACAGTAATAGGGTCACCATTTTGTTTTGGAGGAGTCCGTCGATTAAAACATTTGCATAAACTACATTCCATTTGGAAATAGGTGGCCTTGACCTCAGGGCGAGCATTACAATGTGAGTGATGAATTTCATTGCATCTTGTCGATGTGATATGCCTTGTTTTGCTTCTGTTGTTTGTATTTTGAATACTATTGTATCTGGTGTTTGATATGGGTTGAAATGTAGATATGTATATTATTCATTTTGTGTGTGGAGCTACCATTTTGTTAGTACAAGTGATGAAGTGTCAACAGTTCTTGTCATCGACATGCTCCTGTACTTTACGAATGATTCACATGTAATCAGGTCAAATATTCTGTTCAGAAAAAGAAATATTGGTCCAAACCAATCCAGTTTCTACTTTAGTATGCCAGGGGGCGAAAGAAACAAATGTTTACCAGCAGTACTGTGTATATAAGCAGCCACCAGGTATATTCTGAAAAGCCAAGAAAACATCATCTGTCACAGGCTTCACCCACTGTAAACATGCAGCATCTGGGTTGTGGGCACGGTGGTCAGTCATGCTGACTGCCTGTTTGATTCTCTATCTGCTCTCCCCAATTATTGCTGGAATATTGCTAATAGTGGAGTAGAACCAGACTCACTCACTCACTCCAGGGTCTGGGGACACACAAGGGGTGAAGACCTTAATGAATACTACACCAGTAATAACTGAAGTCAGTTGGATATTGTAGACCATATTTCATCTATTGAGCATCAAATACGGTGTGTTTATGACTATTTATTCCTGTTTTTAATCCATGCTTATCGAGTTCTTGTATGCTGTTCATTCCTTCATGTTATAACATGGTAATAACCAATGTTCAGGATCTCATGTCCTGACGTACTGTTCTGCTAGTTCCTGTTGAACCATTCATTCTGTAGTTTTGGTCCTTTAGTTGTTTGTATGAACAATAACGCTAATAAATTGGTTTATTTATTATGTGCCATTCTTGTTTTTAAACAATGAGGAAACAAGTGTCAGAAACTGGCCTTACAGTAGGAGACATCACCACCCATCAAGGTGGCGCCAGTGATAGATATTATAATACATTAAGAGACATTCAAACCCATGGGAGTATCTCAAACTTACAGAAACTGATTTATTACCCATATGGTGAACCATAACTGGTGTCATACATGCACATATCACTTCAGCCTAGCCACTATTGTTTCTGCATTTCGTCGTCTGTGATGTCAACGAAGGGGGGCCATCACACTTGCTTACCGTGTTTTACTGCACAAACGTTCATGAATAAAATTTGATAATAAAGAAATTGTTACACTCGAGCAAGTGTGTCATATGACTTATACGAAACTCATGCAAAATTATGTATTGCTCGAAGCGACAACATTTCACTAAAGTCGTATGACACACTTGCTCTTGTAATAATCTCTATATATTATTATTTACATTTATCACTTTTGCATAACAATAAGAAAAACTTGTACATATTTATCGCTGCCTCTATGCAAGTTAAGGGCTAGATCTGCTTTGATCAACATAAACATGTGTGGGATTCAAACACATGATCACTGGGTTCTGGTACACCTAAGGGAGGCAACTCTAAACCACTAACTGCAGCATGAGTCCAGAACTATGCCTTGGTTAATCATTTGATTAAAATGAGTGTACAGCAAGAATATAATGATCTAAGCTGTATAATCCTTAGTTTACCGACCACCCAAAAGAATTCCAAAACATTCTGAATAGATAATTATCGTAATACTGAACCCCACTGTACGCAGGTGATCAAGAAGCACATTGGTGAATCTTTGGCTTGCGATCCCTTGACTATATGTAAACAACCTCCACCCGTTACATCCACCTCTTCATCTGGTACAGCCAGAATACTGAAGGACACAAAATCGATCCCTGAAACAAAATGTTGAATTAAACGAGGAAGATGTCTGCATTACGTGCATGAAGCAGCCCGACATTTTCCTGATTGCTCTCCACCAGAATGAATGAATGAATGAACCCATCCATCTATTCATCATACATTTATATACCAGACATATCCAGCTTCTAGTATCTGCTGACAGGTGTTTCCTTCCCTGAATCTATGCTTTCAATGTATCATTCTCAACTCCTTGGTAAGGGTGAAATGGTATACCATGGTATTTTGCTTTCGTTTGAGTATACATAATGGAATCCAAAGATTCGGTATTTTCGGTTTTTGTACCGCCATTTCATTAACCGTTTTAAACTTATTCGAAAATGTCAAGAAATCGAATCATTTTGTCAAAATCTTTCCATTTCTTTGCTGGTTGGCTCTTCTTGTCAATTTTCTGCATTATGATGGTATCTCACATACTGAACTGAAATGAACCAAACCGAAAGTTACTGAAGCCGGGTACCACAATACGTACCGTACCGTACCGTACAGTAGTAAGGGCGTACCGTTTCACCCCTACTCCTGGGGAGTATACAACCCAAGCTGTCATGGGGTAATGTTTCCACCATCTGGTGATCTAATTCTGACCACTGACTGGAGATTTACTGGCTCGACTGGATTTTGTATAGCCATGGGCTAGCAGGCCAGTGGCTATTTCACACACTCGATACTACAGTCCCCAAGATCCTCTACCTGGCAGTGAAGTCCTGCAGTGTCCTGAGATACTATAGTCTCCCTGCTCCCCTACCGGTACCCACCTGGCAGTGAAGTCCTGCAGTGTCCTGAGATACTATAGTCTCCCTGCTCCCCTACCTGTACCCACCTGGCAGTGAAGTCCTGCAGTGTCCTGAGATACTATAGTCCCCCTGATCCCCTACCTGTACCCACCTGGCAGTGAAGTCCTGCAGTGTCCTGAGATACTATAGTCCCCTGCTCCCCTACCTGTACCCACCTGGCAGTGAAGTCCTGCAGTGTCCTGAGATACTATAGTCCCCTGCTCCCCACCTGTACCCACCTGGCAGTGAAGTCCTGCAGTGTCCTGAGATACTATAGTCTCTCCTGATCCCTACCTGTACCCACCTGGCAGTGAAGTCCTGCAGTGTCCTGAGATACTATAGTCCCCCCTGCTCCCCCACCTGTACCCACCTGGCAGTGAAGTCCTGCAGTGTCCTGAGATACTATAGTCTCCCTGATCCCCCACCTGTACCCACCTGGCAGTGAAGTCCTGCAGTGTCCTGAGATACTATAGTCCCCCTGCTCCCCTACCTGTACCCACCTGGCAGTGAAGTCCTGCAGTGTCCTGAGATACTATAGTCCCCCTGCTAGTCCCCCCCCCACCTGTACCCACCTGGCAGTGAAGTCCTGCAGTGTCCTGAGATACTACAGTCCCCCTGCTCCCCCACCTGTACCCACCTGGCAGTGAAGTCCCTGCAGTGTCCTGAGATACTATAGTCTCCCTGATCCCCACCTGTACCTGGCCTGGCAGTGAAGTCCTGCAGTGTCCTGAGATACTATAGTCCCCCTGCTACCCACCTGGCAGTGAAGTCCTGCAGTGTCCTGAGATACTATAGTCCCCTGCTGGCCCCTGTCCTGAGATACTATACCTGTACCCACCTGGCAGTGAAGTCCTGCAGTGTCCTGAGATACTATAGTCCCCCTGCTCCCCTACCTGTACCCACCTGGCAGTGAAGTCCTGCAGTGTCCTGAGAGATACTATAGTCCCCCTGCTACCCCACCTGGCAGTGAAGTCCTGCAGTGTCCTGAGAGACTATAGTCTCCCTGATCCCCCACCTGTACCCACCTGGCAGTGAAGTCCTGCAGTGTGCTGAGATACTATAGTCCCCCTGCTCCCCCACCTGTACCCACCTGGCAGTGAAGTCCTGCAGTGTCCTGAGATACTATAGTCTCCCTGATCCCCTACCTGTACCCACCTGGCAGTGAAGGTCCTGCAGTGTCCTGAGATACTATAGTCTCCCTGATCCCCCACCTGTACCCACCTGGCAGTGAAGTCCTGCAGTGTCCTGAGATACTATAGTGTACCCCCTGATCCCCCACCTGTACCCACCTGGCAGTGAAGTCCTGCAGTGTCCTGAGAGACTATAGTCTCCCTGATCCCCCACCTGTACCCACCTGGCAGTGAAGTCCTGCAGTGTCCTGAGATACTATAGTCCCCCCTGCTCCCCTACCTGTACCCACCTGGCAGTGAAGTCCTGCAGTGTCCTGAGATACTATAGTCCCCCCTGCTACCCCACCTGTACCCACCTGGCAGTGAAGTCCTGCAGTGTCCTGAGATACTAGTCCTGCAGTGAGATACTAGTCCCCTGATCCCCCACCTGTACCCAGCCTGGCAGTGAAGTCCTGCAGTGTCCTGAGATACTATAGTCCCCCCTGCTACCCCCCCCACCTGGCAGTGAAGTCCTGCAGTGTCCTGAGATACTATAGTCCCCCTGCTCCCCCACCTGTACCCACCTGGCAGTGAAGTCTTGTCCTGAGACACTATAGTCCTGAGATACTATAGAGACTATAGTCCCCCTGCTCCCTACCTGTACCCACCTGGCAGTGAAGTCCTGCAGTGTCCTGAGATACTATAGTCTCCCTTCTGCAGTACCCACCTGGCTGAAGTCCTGCAGTGTCCTGAGACCCTATAGTCTCCCTGATCCCCCACTTTACCCCACCTGGCAGTGAAGTCCTGCAGTGTCCTGAGATACTATAGTCTCCCTGATCCCCCACCTGTACCCACCTGGCAGTGAAGTCCTGCAGTGTCCTGAGATACTATAGTCTCCCCTGCTCCCCTACCTGTACCCACCTGGCAGTGAAGTCCTGCAGTGTCCTGAGATACTATAGTCTCCCCTGCTCCCCTACCTGTACCCACCTGGCAGTGAAGTCCTGCAGTGTCCTGAGATACTATAGTCTGAGATCCCCTGCCACCTGTACCCACCTGGCAGTGAAGTCCTGCAGTGTCCTGAGATACTATAGTCCCCTGATCCCCCACCTGTACCCACCTGGCAGTGAAGTCCTGCAGTGTCCTGAGATACTATAGTCCCCTGCTCCCTACCTGTACCCACCTGGCAGTGAAGTCCTGCAGTGTCCTGAGATACTATAGTCCCCCTGCTCCCCACCTGTACCCACCTGGCAGTGAAGTCCTGCAGTGTCCTGAGAGATACTATAGTCCCCTGCTACCCCCACCTGGCAGTGAAGTGTTGCAGTGTCCCTATAGTCCCCTGCTCCCCACCTGGCACCTGGCAGTGAAGTCCTGCAGTGTCCTGAGATACTATAGTCCCCTGCTCCCCTACCTGTACCCACCTGGCAGTGAAGTCCTGCAGTGTCCTGAGATACTATAGTCCCCCTGATCCGGCAGTGAAGTCCCCCACTTGTACCCACCTGGCACCTGTAGTCCTGCAGTGTCCTGAGATACCCACCTGATCCCCCAGTGAAGTGTCCTGCAGTGTCCTGAGATACTATAGTCCCCCTGATCCCCTACCTGTACCCACCCCTGGCAGTGAAGTCCTGCAGTGTCCTGAGATACTATAGTCCCCCTGCTCCCCTACCCCACCTGGCAGTGAAGTCCTGCAGTGTCCTGAGATACTATAGTCTCCCCTACCCCCACCTGGCAGTGAAGTCCTGCAGTGTCCTGAGATACTATAGTCTCCCTGATCCCCTACCTGTACCCACCTGGCAGTGAAGTCCTGCAGTGTCCTGAGATACTATAGTCCCCCTGCTCCCCTACCTGTACCCACCTGGCAGTGAAGTCCTGCAGTGTCCTCCGAGACTATAGTCTCCCTGATCCCCCACTTGTACCCACCTGGCAGTGAAGTCCTGCAGTGTCCTGAGATACTAAAGTCTCCCTGATCCCCCACCTGTACCCACCTGGCAGTGAAGTGTTGCAGTGTCTTGAGAGACTATAGTCTCCCTGATCCCCTACCTGTACCCACCTGGCAGTGAAGTCCTGCAGTGTCCTGAGATACTATAGTCCCCCCTGCTCCCCCACCTGGCAGTGAAGTCCTGCAGTGTCCTGAGATACTATAGTCTCCCCTCCCCCCCACCTGGCAGTGAAGTCCTGCAGTGTCCTGAGATACTATAGTCTCCCTGATCCCCTACCTGTACCCACCTGGCAGTGAAGTCCTGCAGTGTCCTGAGATACTATAGTCCCCCCTGCTCCCCCACCTGGCAGTGAAGTCCTGCAGTGTCCTGAGATACTATAGTCTCCCTGCTCCCCCACCTGGCAGTGAAGTGTTGCAGTGTCCTGAGATACTATAGTCTCCTTCCTCCCCTACCTGCTCCCACCTGGCAGTGAAGTCCTGCAGTGTCCTGAGATACTATAGTCTCCCCTGCTCCCCCACCTGGCAGTGAAGTCCTGCAGTGTCCTGAGATACTATAGTCTCCCTGATCCCCTACCTGTACCCACCTGGCAGTGAAGTCCTGCAGTGTCCTGAGATACTATAGTCCCCCTGCTCCCCCACCTGGCAGTGAAGTCCTGCAGTGTCCTGAGATACTATAGTCTCCCTGCTCCCCCACCTGGCAGTGAAGTGTTGCAGTGTCCTGAGATACTATAGTCTCCTTCCTCCCCTACCTGCTCCCACCTGGCAGTGAAGTCCTGCAGTGTCCTGAGATACTATAGTCCCCCTGCTCCCCCACCTGGCAGTGAAGTCCTGCAGTGTCCTGAGATACTATAGTCTCCCCTGCTCCCCCACCTGGCAGTGAAGTCCTGCAGTGTCCTGAGATACTATAGTCTCCCTGATCCCCTACCTGTACCCACCTGGCAGTGAAGTCCTGCAGTGTCCTGAGATACTATAGTCTCCCCTGCTCCCCCACCTGGCAGTGAAGTCCTGCAGTGTCCTGAGATACTATAGTCTCCCTGATCCCCTACCTGTACCCACCTGGCAGTGAAGTCCTGCAGTGTCCTGAGATACTATAGTCTCCTTCCTCCCCTACCTGCTCCCACCTGGCAGTGAAGTCCTGCAGTGTCCTGAGATACTATAGTCTCCCCTGCTCCCCCACCTGGCAGTGAAGTCCTGCAGTGTCCTGAGATACTATAGTCCCCCCTGCTCCCCTACCTGTACCCACCTGGCAGTGAAGTCCTGCAGCGTCCTGAGATACTATAGTCCCCCTGCTCCCCTACCTGTACCCACCTGGCAGTGAAGTCCTGCAGTGTCCTGAGATACTATAGTCCCCCCTGCTACCCCACCTGGCAGTGAAGTCCTGCAGTGACCTGAGAGACTATAGTCTCCCTGATCCCCCACCTGTACCCACCTGGCAGTGAAGTCGTGCAGTGTGCTGAGATACTATAGTCCCCCTGCTCCCCCACCTGTACCCACCTGGCAGTGAAGTCCTGCAGTGTCCTGAGATACTATAGTCTCCCTGATCCCCTACCTGTACCCACCTGGCAGTGAAGTCCTGCAGTGTCCTGAGATACTATAGTCTCCCTGATCCCCCACCTGTACCCACCTGGCAGTGAAGTCCTGCAGTGTCCTGAGATACTATAGTCTCCCTGATCCCCCACCTGTACCCACCTGGCAGTGAAGTCCTGCAGTGTCCTGAGAGACTATAGTCTCCCTGATCCCCCACCTGTACCCACCTGGCAGTGAAGTCCTGCAGTGTCCTGAGATACTATAGTCCCCCTGCTCCCCTACCTGTACCCACCTGGCAGTGAAGTCCTGCAGTGTCCTGAGATACTATAGTCCCCCCTGCTACCCCACCTGTACCCACCTTGCAGTGAAGTCCTGCAGTGTCTTGAGATACTATAGTCTCCCTGATCCCCCACCTGTACCCGCCTGGCAGTGAAGTCCTGCAGTGTCCTGAGACACTATAGTCCCCCCTGCTACCCCACCTGGCAGTGAAGTCCTGCAGTGTCCTGAGATACTATAGTCCCCCCTGCTCCCCTACCTGTACCCACCTGGCAGTGAAGTCTTGCAGCGTCCTGAGATACTATAGTCCCCCTGCTCCCCTACCTGTACCCACCTGGCAGTGAAGTCCTGCAGTGTCCTGAGATACTATAGTTCCCCCTGCTACCCCACCTGGCAGTGAAGTCCTGCAGTGTCCTGAGAGACTATAGTCTCCCTGATCCCCCACCTGTACCCACCTTGCAGTGAAGTCCTGCAGTGTCCTGAGATACTATAGTCTCCCTGCTCCCCTACCTGTACCCACCTGGCAGTGAAGTCCTGCAGTGTCCTGAGATACTATAGTCTCCCTCCTCCCCTACCGGTACCCACCTGGCAGTGAAGTCCTGCAGTGTCCTGAGATACTATAGTCCCCCCTGCTACCCCACCTGGCAGTGAAGTCCTGCAGTGTCCTGAGATACTATAGTCTCCCTGATCCCCCACCTGTACCCGCCTGGCAGTGAAGTCCTGCAGTGTCCTGAGACACTATAGTCCCCCCTGCTACCCCACCTGTACCCACCTGGCAGTGAAGTCCTGCAGTGTCCTGAGATACTATAGTCCCCCTGCTCCCCTACCTGTACCCACCTGGCAGTGAAGTCCTGCAGCGTCCTGAGATACTATAGTCCCCCTGCTCCCCTACCTGTACCCACCTGGCAGTGAAGTCCTGCAGTGTCCTGAGATACTATAGTCCCCCCTGCTACCCCACCTGGCAGTGAAGTGTTGCAGTGTCCTGAGATACTATAGTCCCCCTGCTCCCCTACCTGTACCCACCTGGCAGTGAAGTCCTGCAGTGTCCTGAGATACTATAGTCCCCCTGCTCCCCTACCTGTACCCACCTGGCAGTGAAGTCCTGCAGTGTCCTCCGAGACTATAGTCTCCCTGATCCCCCACTTGTACCCACCTGGCAGTGAAGTCCTGCAGTGTCCTGAGATACTAAAGTCTCCCTGATCCCCCACCTGTACCCACCTGGCAGTGAAGTGTTGCAGTGTCTTGAGAGACTATAGTCTCCCTGATCCCCTACCTGTACCCACCTGGCAGTGAAGTCCTGCAGTGTCCTGAGATACTATAGTCCCCCCTGCTCCCCCACCTGGCAGTGAAGTCCTGCAGTGTCCTGAGATACTATAGTCTCCCCTCCCCCCCACCTGGCAGTGAAGTCCTGCAGTGTCCTGAGATACTATAGTCTCCCTGATCCCCTACCTGTACCCACCTGGCAGTGAAGTCCTGCAGTGTCCTGAGATACTATAGTCCCCCCTGCTCCCCCACCTGGCAGTGAAGTCCTGCAGTGTCCTGAGATACTATAGTCTCCCTGCTCCCCCACCTGGCAGTGAAGTGTTGCAGTGTCCTGAGATACTATAGTCTCCTTCCTCCCCTACCTGCTCCCACCTGGCAGTGAAGTCCTGCAGTGTCCTGAGATACTATAGTCTCCCCTGCTCCCCCACCTGGCAGTGAAGTCCTGCAGTGTCCTGAGATACTATAGTCTCCCTGATCCCCTACCTGTACCCACCTGGCAGTGAAGTCCTGCAGTGTCCTGAGATACTATAGTCCCCCCTGCTCCCCCACCTGGCAGTGAAGTCCTGCAGTGTCCTGAGATACTATAGTCTCCCTGCTCCCCCACCTGGCAGTGAAGTGTTGCAGTGTCCTGAGATACTATAGTCTCCTTCCTCCCCTACCTGCTCCCACCTGGCAGTGAAGTCCTGCAGTGTCCTGAGATACTATAGTCCCCCTGCTCCCCCACCTGGCAGTGAAGTCCTGCAGTGTCCTGAGATACTATAGTCTCCCCTGCTCCCCCACCTGGCAGTGAAGTCCTGCAGTGTCCTGAGATACTATAGTCTCCCTGATCCCCTACCTGTACCCACCTGGCAGTGAAGTCCTGCAGTGTCCTGAGATACTATAGTCCCCCCTGCTCCCCCACCTGGCAGTGAAGTCCTGCAGTGTCCTGAGATACTATAGTCTCCCTGCTCCCCCACCTGGCAGTGAAGTGTTGCAGTGTCCTGAGATACTATAGCCTCCTTCCTCCCCTACCTGCTCCCACCTGGCAGTGAAGTCCTGCAGTGTCCTGAGATACTATAGTCTCCCCTGCTCCCCCACCTGGCAGTGAAGTCCTGCAGTGTCCTGAGATACTATAGTCTCCCTGATCCCCTACCTGTACCCACCTGGCAGTGTGAAGTCCTGCAGTGTCCTGAGATACTATAGTCCCCCTGCTCCCCCACCTGGCAGTGAAGTCCTGCAGTGTCCTGAGATACTATAGTCTCCCTGCTCCCCCACCTGGCAGTGAAGTGTTGCAGTGTCCTGAGATACTATAGTCTCCTTGCTCCCCTACCTGCTCCCACCTGGCAGTGAAGTCCTGCAGTGTCCTGAGATACTATAGTCTCCCCTGCTCCCCCACCTGGCAGTGAAGTGTTGCAGTGTCCTGAGATACTATAGTCTCCTTCCTCCCCTACCTGCTCCCACCTGGCAGTGAAGTCCTGCAGTGTCCTGAGATACTATAGTCTCCCCTGCTCCCCCACCTGGCAGTGAAGTCCTGCAGTGTCCTGAGATACTATAGTCTCCCTGATCCCCTACCTGTACCCACCTGGCAGTGAAGTCCTGCAGTGTCCTGAGATACTATAGTCCCCCTGCTCCCCCACCTGGCAGTGAAGTGTTGCAGTGTCCTGAGATACTATAGTCTCCTTCCTCCCCTACCTGCTCCCACCTGGCAGTGAAGTCCTGCAGTGTCCTGAGATACTATAGTCTCCCCTGCTCCCCCACCTGGCAGTGAAGTCCTGCAGTGTCCTGAGATACTATAGTCTCCCTGATCCCCTACCTGTACCCACCTGGCAGTGAAGTCCTGCAGTGTCCTGAGATACTATAGTCCCCCTGCTCCCCCACCTGGCAGTGAAGTCCTGCAGTGTCCTGAGATACTATAGTCTCCCTGCTCCCCCACCTGGCAGTGAAGTGTTGCAGTGTCCTGAGATACTATAGTCTCCTTCCTCCCCTACCTGCTCCCACCTGGCAGTGAAGTCCTGCAGTGTCCTGAGATACTATAGTCTCCCTGCTCCCCCACCTGGCAGTGAAGTGTTGCAGTGTCCTGAGATACTATAGTCTTCTTGCTCCCCTACCTGCTCCCACCTCGCAGTGAAGTCCTGCAGTGTCCTGAGATACTATAGTCTCCCTGCTCCCCCACCTGGCAGTGAAGTGTTGCAGTATCCTGAGATACTATAGTCTCCTTGCTCCCCTACCTGCTCCCACCTGGCAGTGAAGTCCTGCAGTGTCCTGAGATACGATAGTCCACCCTGCTACCCCACCTGGCAGTGAAGTGTTGCAGTTTCCTGAGATACTATAGTCTCCTTGCTCCCCTACCTGCTCCCACCTGGCAGTGAAGTCCTGCAGTGTCCTGAGATACTATAGTCCCCTACCTGTACCCACCTGGCAGTGAAGTCCTGCAGTGTCCTGAGATACCGGAGGCCCCCTGTTTCCTCCACCAAGCTCTGTATCCTCACAGGATGGGGAGTGTCCACCTCCAGCCAGAGAGTGCTGCAACACACGAGCCAACTGATGAGGGCTTTGACCAGAGTCACAGACAGATAACATGTCAGCTGTATGAGAGAGCGTGACCAGAGTCACAGACAGATAACATGTCAGCTGTATGAGGGAGAGCGTGACCAGAGTCACAGACAGATAATATGTCAGCTGTATGAGGGAGAGCGTGACCAGAGTCACAGATAGATAATATGTCAGCTGTATGAGGGAGAGCGTGACCAGAGTCACAGACAGATAATATGTCAGCTGTATGAGGGAGAGCGTGACCAGAGTCACAGATAGATAATATGTCAGCTGTATGAGGGAGAGCATGACCAGAGTCACAGATAGATAATATGTCAGCTGTATGAGGGAGAGCGTGACCAGAGTCACAGATAGATAATATGTCAGCTGTATGAGGGAGAGCATGACCAGAGTCACAGATAGATAATATGTCAGCTGTATGAGGGAGAGCATGACCAGAGTCACAGATAGATAATATGTCAGCTGTATGAGGGAGAGCGTGACCAGAGTCACAGATAGATAACATGTCAGCTGTATGAGGGAGAGGCAGGGCTCAGAGACTACTACTACTGAATGGTTCGGGAACCAAGAAACAAAATCAAGAGAATCTGCTTTTTAACCCACAATCATGGTTTTCCTGTAATGCATGAAGGATACAACCCTGCACAGTGAACTGTCTTGCACAGAATTTCCATAACAACTGTTTCCGGCTTACAACTTCATCAACCTTTCTCTGGAGTATTGTGTGCCACCACTGCCATGCCATATGTGTGAGAGTGAAAGCAGATGAATATCCAATGACATTGTCGATGGACTTTAGTAAATTTGTTATCAAGTCAGATGTCCGTGACAGTGAACCTACTCCGTGTGTAACAGTGAACTTACCCCTTGTGTGTGACAGTGAACCTACCCCTTGTGTGTGACAGTGAACCTACCCCTTGTGTGTGACAGTGAACCTACCCCTTGTGTGTGACAGTGAACCTACTCCGTGTGTAACAGTGAACACTACCCCTTGTGTGTAACAGTGAACCTACCCCTTGTGTGTGACAGTGAACCTACCCCTTGTGTGTAACAGTGAACCTACCCCTTGTGTGTGACAGTGAACCTACCCCTTGTGTGACAGTGAACCTACCCCTTGTGTGTGACAGTGAACCTACCCCTTGTGTGTGACAGTGAACCTACCCCTTGTGTGTGACAGTGAACCTACCCCTTGTGTGTGACAGTGAACCTACCCCTTTGTGTGACAGTGAACCTACCCCTTGTGTGACAGTGAACCTACCCCTTGTGTGTGACAGTGAACCTACCCCTTGTGTGTGACAGTGAACCTACCCCTTCTGTGTGACAGTGAACCTACCCCTTGTGTGTGACAGTGAACCTACCCCTTGTGTGTGACAGTGAACCTACCCCTTGTGTGTGACAGTGAACCTACTCCTTGTGTGTGACAGTGAACCTATCCCTTGTGTGTGACAGTGAACCTATCCCTTGTGTGTGACAGTGAACACTACCCCTTGTGTGACAGTGAACACTACCCCTTGTGTGACAGTGAATATACCTTGTGTGACAGTTAACACTACCCCTTGTGTGACAGTTAACACTACCCCTTGTGTGTGACAGTGAATATACCCCTTGTGTGTGACAGTGAACCTATCCCTTGTGTGTGACAGTGAATATACCCCTTGTGTGTGACAGTGAACACTACCCCTTGTGTGACAGTGAACACTACCCCTTGTGTGACAGTGAATATACCTTGTGTGACAGTTAACACTACCCCTTGTGTGACAGTTAACACTACCCCTTGTGTGTGACAGTGAACACTCCCCCTTGTGTGACAGTGAACACTACCCCTTGTGTGACAGTGAACCTACCCCTTGTGTGGCAGTGAACCTACCCCTTGTGTGGCAGTGAACCTACCCCTTGTGTGACAGTGAACCTACCCCTTGTGTGTAACAGTGAACCTACCCCTTGTGTGACAGTGAACATACCCCTTGTGTGACAGTGAATATACCCCTTGTGTGTGACAGTAAACACTACCCCTTGTGTGACAGTGAACACTACCCCTTGTGTGTGACAGTGAACCTACCCCTTGTGTGTAACAGTGAACCTACCCCTTGTGTTACAGTGAACCTACCCCTTGTGTGACAGTGAATATACCCCTTGTGTGTGACAGTAAACACTACCCCTTGTGTGACAGTGAACACTACCCCTTGTGTGTGACAGTGAACACTACCCCTTGTGTGACAGTGAATATACACCTTGTGTGACAGTGAACCCCTTGACAGTGACTTGTGTGTGAGTGAACACTACCCCTTTGTGTGACAGTGAACACTACCCCTTGTGTGACAGTGAACCTACCCCTTGTGTGACAGTGAACCTACCCCTTGTGTGACAGTAAACGTACACCTTGTGTGACAGTGAACCAACCTCTTGTGTGTGACTGAACACTACCCCTTGTGTGTGACAGTGAACCAACCCCTTGTGTGACAGTGAACCAACCCTTTGTGTGACAGTGAACCTACCCCTTGTGAGTAACAGTGAACCTATCCCTTGTGTGACAGTGAACCTACCCCTTGTGTGACAGTGAACCTACCCCTTGTGTGACAGTGAACCAACCCTTGTGTGACAGTGAACCAACCCCTTGTGTGACAGTGAACCTACCCCTTGTGTGTGACAGTGAACCTACTCTGTGTGTAACAGTGAACACTACCCCTTGTGTGTGACAGTGAACCTACCCCTTGTGTGTGACAGTGAACCTACCCCTTGTGTGTGACAGTGAACCTACCCCTTGTGTGACAGTGAACCTACCCCTTGTGTGTGACAGTGAACCTACCCCTTGTGTGTGACAGTGAACCTACCCCTTGTGTGTGACAGTGAACCTACCCCTAGTGTGTGACAGTGAACCTACCCCTGTGTGTGACAGTGAACCTACCCCTTGTGTGTGACAGTGAACCTACTCCTTGTGTGTGACAGTGAACCTACCCCTTGTGTGTAACAGTGAACCTACCCCTTGTGTGTAACAGTGAACCTACCCCTTGTGTGACAGTGAACATACCCCTTGTGTGTGACAGTGAACCTACCCCTTGTGTGACAGTGAATATACCCCTTGTGTGTGACAGTGAACACTACCCCTTGTGTGACAGTTAACACTACCCCTTGTGTGACAGTGAACCTACTCCTTGTGTGTGACAGTTAACACTACCCCTTGTGTGTGGCAGTGAACCTACCCCTTGTGTGTGACAGTGAACACTCCCCCTTGTGTGACAGTGAACCTACCCCTTGTGTGGCAGTGAACCTACCCGTTGTGTGGCAGTGAACCTACCCCTTGTGTGACAGTGAACCTACCCCTTGTGTGTAACAGTGAACCTACCCCTTGTGTGACAGTGAACCTACCCCTTGTGTGACAGTGAATATACCCCTTGTGTGTGACAGTAAACACTACCCCTTGTGTGTGACAGTAAACACTACCCCTTGTGTGACAGTGAACACTACCCCTTGTGTGTGACAGTGAACACTACCCCTTGTGTGACAGTGAATATACACCTTGTGTGACAGTGAACCTACCCCTTGTGTGACAGTGAACACTACCCCTTGTGTGTGACAGTGAACACTACCCCTTGTGTGACAGTGAACCTACCCCTTGTGTGACAGTGAACCTACCCCTTGTGTGACAGTAAACGTACACCTTGTGTGACAGTGAACCAACCCCTTGTGTGACAGTGAACCAACCCTTTGTGTGACAGTGAACCTACCACTTGTGTGACAGTGAACCTACCACTTGTGTGACAATGAACCAACCCCTTGTGTGACAGTGAACCAACCCCTTGTGTGACAGTGAACCTACCCCTTGTGTGTCAACAGAGACTGGGCCTTGGTAAGAACATGTCTGACAACATCTAGACCGTCTCCTCCACCATGAAGAGCAGTATGGTCCTCATACCTTTTAACAAAAGTCAGTGTTGTCAATTTAGAAGTTTCAATTGACAATTCCTGTAAATATTAATCTATACCTTCCTTTTTTACACAATAGAGCCAGGGTACTGTAGTTCACCTTTATTTGTTGTTTTAACGCCACACTCAGCAATGTTTTATTGTGGCTTAAATAGTTGTTGGTTGGTTGGTTGTTTAACGCCACACTCAGCAATATTCCAGCTATACGACGGCGGTCTGTTAATAACCGTGTCTGGACCAGACAATCCAGTAATCAACCAAGTGTGAACAAGTCAGCGAGCCTGACCTCGACAAGCAGGGGTTGCTGAACATCAATTCTAACCCGTAGCTCACCTCGACATGCTGTCAGCAGCCAAAACAGAGGATAAGCTGTCACAATTGCTACTCAATAGTATGAGTACAAATCTCAAAGTTTTCATCAAAATGGGAGACAAGTACATGAAATATCAACTTCATCTCTGTAACCACACATGCCAAACTTCACTACATACTTTACAAACGGGGCTGATAAATTTACATAGAGGTTTTTCAATGCATTAGGCTAAATTTTAACATTTGAATTTGAATTCCAATAACTCAAAATAGAACGACTGTCTCAAAGCTAAGGCATCAATGACTATTACTATTATTATTAGTTTTAATCAATGTGCATCTACTTTCATTTACTCAAGAAGTGTCAACATTAACCAAAGTGTGACAATGCGACAATCTCCCTTCTATGATTCCATACTATCCCTCAGCCATGAGAGATCTCTGTAAAAAGGAGGAATTCTGACAATACAAATACAAAAGTAAAAGGTCAGAATATCCTGCGATGACATTCATCCTAAACACATGCAAAGGCTAGTCAAAACATACCATTTTCAAGATAATACTTTGAAACAATATTAAACCAATAAAGCCATATACGAACTGAGAGTGAGTGAGTGAGTGAGTGAATGAGTGAGTGAGGTTTGAGGGGGATAATATAAATATTACAAAATTGTACCAAAGTTTTACATTGGACATTTCTATTTGGCAAGAAGGTCTCTTTGTCCTCTGATAACCATACTGACTGGTCTCGACCTGTCCTTGCTTCAATCAGCACTGACAGCAGGCATATTGTTTTCACCACTACATCATTCCTAAAGCTATTTCAATACCTTTTCTGACCATGACTTTAATAAGACCTTGTAATGACAGCTAGCATCAAAGTTAGAGTTTGCTGTGAAATTTGAGGACTAATATGAAGGCTAATGACCAGTTCATGATTGTTGAAGACATAACGATCTGTAATCGGATACTATTCCATGAAGATAATGTTACAACAAAGCTTTCAGCTCAATTATGGAGATCACCATGATAAAAGTACATCAAACGTAGTGTTTCTGATTATTAACTCAGACATTGGCATCTAAATCTCTGCCTATAAAACAATGCCCAGAACACCACGAAATACAACTGATATTTATGTCAAGTGATATTTTATACATGTTTATGAATCAAATTTGTCATCTTGTGTTCATTCACCTGAAGCACTGATGTAAACTACTTGATAAGATGTACACCCATTTGTCTAGTCCCCCTTGTCTGCAGCTCTGCCAGCGATCACAGACATCACTGAGGCCACTGACATGAAATGGCAGTTTTCACAAATCTTGTACCCCGGAATCAGGATTGCACAAGTTGTTACTACACTCTGGGCACTCAGCGATATAAGCTTGATGAAGAAAGGTCACACTGAAGTTGAAATCCCAAAGTGAACCCTGTCATCATTTTAAAATAGATACTGTTAGAGTAAGAGAGGTGAAGGCCACTGTACCGGGAGACTTGGGGGTCCAGTGTGCCCATGTCCTCCGTGTTGACATAGGGCGGGTTGCTCACAATCACGTCAAACACACCCAGCTGACCTGTGTCTGAAAGATGGAGTGAGTGAGTGAGTGTGTGTGTGTGTGTGTGTGTGTGTGAGAGAGAGAGAGTGTGGGTGGGTAGGTGGGTGAGTGAGGGAGTGAGCAAGTGCGAGCATGTCTGTACACGCAACTTTTAGATGAAATTTCCCAAATGAGGTTCAATGAAGCTTTCAAACAACAACATCAACAGGAGCGCCACTCATTGCAACCCCAGATGTTGACATGAAGTGAGGGTAATTGTACTACACTTCATGACACAGAGAAAGGCAAAAAACGAAAAATTTGGTTTAAATAACTTCCGGCTTGCTTAAACTATATCTTAGGCAAAGGTCAAGGAGAGCAAGCAAGTTGGTATTTTACTGGCATTTAAATGTTTTGAAAAAATGAATAATGTTGTTTAATAAAGTCACAGACAGTTCAGTTTTGTGACAGGCAAGTCTTGGTGAGACGGAGCAAGGACTGACGGCATCACCAACAATCCTTTAGATGCATCCCACATTTCATAACCAGAAAATATTTTATGAATGCTTCAATCAGTTTAGTAATCTCTGTCTCTAACATGACCGTTGATATTTTGTTACAAGGTTCGTCAAATTATGTCAGCTTGTCGTGCAGAGTTAAGACCCTTTGGCATTCCAGTATCCCATGATTGTGGTTTGAATCCAAGATTCACAATAATGATGATCTCTGATGTTTCAGTTACATTGATGGGGAACAGGTCACTTACCGGTGCCGATATCTGTGTGTATCTGGGAACTTATACCTAATGACAATCTTTTGTAAAGGTAACTCGCAGCCTGATCACCTGCTTTGCTATAAAGGTGATATCCAGGTGTACCAGGTAACTCACCTGCACTGATATCCAGATGTACCAAATAACTCACTTGTACTGATATCCAGGTGTACCAGGTAACTCACCTGTACTGATATCCTCCTGTAACAGGTAACTCACCGTAACTCACCTGCACTGATATCCAGGTGTACCAGGTAACTCACCTGCACTGATATCCAGGTGTACCAGGTAACTCACCTGCACTGATATCCAGGTGTACCAAGTAACTCACCTGCACGGATATCCAGGTGTACTAAGTAACTCACCTGTACTGATATCCAGGTGTACCAGGTAACTCACCTGTACTGATATCCTCCTGTAACAGGTAACTCGCCTGCACTGATATCCAGGTGTAACAGGTAACTCACCTGTACTGATATCCAGGTGTACCAGGTAACTCACCTGTACTGATATCCTCCTGTACCAGGTAACTCACCTGCACTGATATCCAGGTGTACCAGGTAACTCACCTGCACTGATATCCAGGTGTACCAGGTAACTCACCTGCACTGATATCCAGGTGTACCAGGTAACTCACCTGTACTGATATCCAGGTGTACTAGGTAACTCACCTGCACTGATATCCAGGTGTATCACATTCAGCCTGTCTGTCAGCCCTAGGCAGGTGGCATTATGTGCAGTCAGTTCACAGGCGTGTGTTGTCTTGTCAATAGCTACTGCCTCCATCTGAAGTCACATGTGAAAACTTCTGCTTATCTACCCCAACACAAATGTGAAAAATATGTGAAAGAGATTAGAAATGTTGTCTGTTATTTCAGTAACAAAAGTCAGATATAACAGGAGTTGAAGCTATCTGTTGACATGGCATAATTAAAATTTAAACTTGTCTTTGATTTTGTGTTCATTTCAACTGGATCAACAGGGCTTTCAGAAATCTTTACCTACAAATACTCTGGGGACATGTGCAAGAATAGGTACGGACAGAGAAAGGATCATTACTGGAGGAAGATAATATTTTTTAACACAATCAGAAGATCCTGTCAAGATCTAAGGGAGGCAACTCTTCACTGTGATCTAGAAACACCTAGCATGCCAATAATCCAAATCAAATTTGTTTCAAGAAGGAAACATAATTCTACTTTCAAGAACATTGCATTTTAGAACCTGTGGAAATTCTTTCAGCAGAGCAAGAGTTATGGCCCCTGATCCACATCCAATCTCGAGCAACCTTATTTGTTGATGCTCCAAGCCCTTGAGATATGACTTTATAACACCAACCAGCTCCTAGATAATAATAAAGTTATGTTAGAAGTCGTTAACTGATCAAGGAGAATGATGGGAAAGTACATATACGCAAAGTGTTTTCAGAGCAGGCCAAGGTCACCTGCAGATTTACCCACACTAAAATGAACCTGAGGATAAGGTTTCAAATGTGAAATTGAGCAATTATATCTGTAGGTGACATGACAAATTAATGAACATGCCCCATGAAAAAAGTCAGATAACCTATTCGAGGTTTATATAAGCATTATTCTTCTGGCTGACACACCAAAATTCCATCTATATACATGCCCTGCAATTAAAACTACATTGGGGTGTAAAACAACACTGACTCACTATGATTGATTATGAAGATGGTATGTTTAGTTTATTTGATTTTCATGTGTCACAAGTGTCAAACTCAGCATCACTCGAGATATATGGCAGCAGTCTGAACAAAATTGAGTCTGGATCATACAATCCAGTGATCAACAGCATGAGCAGTGATCTCAGCAGTTGGGACACGATGACATGTGTCAACCAAGTCAGAGAGCCTGACCACCTGATCCCGTTAGTCGCCTTTCAAGACAAGCATGGGTTGCTGAAGACCAATTCTATCCTAAATTCTTTATGGGTTTTGATTTATACTGAAGCGTATCACAGATTCTGGTGCTACACTGTGTGTCAGCTCACCTCCGTCTCTGGCCTGGGAATAAATACCGGCTGTCTCATTTTCAGCACGATATCACAGAAGTCCCACTCTCCCAGGATGTACTGTACAGGCATTCTGCAACATGGTGATATAATACTTATGTAAGCATGGCTTGATCAACACAAGTCATCCACGTGTTACTGGCATGGCTTATTTGTGTTACATCACATTACTCTATGCCTTCAAGGAGTAATATCTTTATTTGCCTTTTTCCATAAGAATCTCATACCACACTGCCCCAACACTATCCCCACCCTATTTGAACACTTCCCATCTTCTTCTCATCCTAACACAATCACATCCAACCCTGCCCTAACACAATCCCAAACCCATCCATAACACAATCTTAGCCAACACCCAAACATCTTCCCACCCTTACACCATCCTCAATTAACATTTTCTGTAACCATGGTAACAGTAACATTTTTAAACCAAGCATAACCAAGAGTTCTTCCCCTCTTCATCTCCAGTGCAATCTCCCTTCAACCTACCACGACCCACACCACCTCCCCACCAATGTTTCTGACATCTCCCAGCTTGGTACTACGGACTTACCTCTGTTGTCTTAGTTTCACCATCTCCCACACACGCTCCACCTCCGGACCGGTCAGTTCACGGTCAGCAGACACACCATGGAGCTGCCAACACACACAATCAGGATTCACCAATTATACATGATAAACAATAAATATACACAAACACGTCAGCATGGCGTTAGAGATGTGGAACCTGGAAGTGAGTGAGTGAGGTTAAATGCTGCTCTTAGCAATATTCCAGCAATATCACGGTCGGGGACACCAGAAATGGGCTTCACACGTTGTACTCATGTGGGGGAATAGAACCTGGGTCTTTGGCCTGATGAGCAAACACTTTAACCACTAGGCTACCCTACCAGTATGACTGGAGTTTGGTGCTGCATAAATGTACTACTTCCGTTGTTGCTGTTGTTAGCATTATCAAAACAAAAAACAGTTAGTGAGTGAGTTTAGTTTTACGCTGCCCTCTGCAATATTCCAACTAAATGGCAGCGGTCTATAAATAATAGAGCCTGGACCAGACAATCCAATCATCAACAGCATGAGCAACGATCTACACAATTGGGATACGATGACATGTGTCAACCAAGTCAGTGATTCTAACCATCCGATCTCGTTAGCCACCTCTTACGACAAGCATGGTTTACTGAAGTTGAAGATCAATTCTAACCCGGATCTTCACGGGTACAAGAAACAGGTCTAACGATTGTACCTAGATACAGTGAATGTAAGCAATACCGTTGACATTCCTAGGACATGAGCAATGAAGAATTCCACAGACTTCCTTGGTTCCAGAACTCCCAGTTCCACCAGGACCTGCTGCATTTCTTCCAAGACATCTCCCACAGGACGATTACAGCGGTCACTTGTTGTACACAAGGACCTTTCCATGCTCATGTTCAAGTGGGAATTTCGGTATTCGGTTAACCTCTTGCTTCCAGTCAAAGAACATGTGTTTGCAGCAAAGGACCTTGACACTGAGTCTAGGTAATGATGTTTGCTTGCAGTGTGCTTGCTTGCAGAGATTGACTGACAGATACTTACACAGGGCATGTTAGAGTATCTACCATCATTGGATGCTTTAGTTGAAGACTTAGCTTTCTGTAGATGTTGTGGGCTTGGTGCACAAAGCCTTGCTACAAACTGAGATAATGAAAGAGTCGGCTTGCAGGTCTTGCTGAGAGGTGCACACACAGATGGTCTTGCACAGGCTTGAAAGAACATTATTCTTGCTCACTTAGGATTCTGTACTTTGGAAACAGCAGGTCATTATGACTCGGTCTGCAATGACAAATCACAGGAATGAGCACTTACCCAAGGTACACAGTCAATTCATATAATACAAATATTGAATACTGTTACCACTGTGCTATATCTAACACACTGACTACACCTACTATATCTGAGGATACTTCTAAAGTGTTTACTCAATCGCAAATGATCTGGCCACCTCACTGTTTAGCATGTTGAAAGCAATATTTCAGCTATGTGATGGCAGCCTGTATCTAATTATGTCTGGACCAGACAATCATGTGATTGCTTTCATGAGCAAAATTCCACGCCGCCATATTGCTACAATGTAGGTCAAAGTTACCTCCAGGTCCAAGTCTCACAATGTTAAGGTAAAATTAATTTACTTCCAACTGATACTGATTTTAGTATTACATAAGCCCATGCCAAATTGATTTCTGTGTGAATGCATGAAGGTGTTCAATGCCTTATATTGCAAAGCTGACTTGATGACTACAAAAAGAAATGTTACACGTTGACTACACTGCATACCTACCTACCATATTGGATTATTTCACGTGATGATCATAAAATTAACTAACAGATGTTCGGCCTATCCGGTGGGATCGAACGACGAACGCGAACGCAAAAGCGAAAAATGTCTTTTCCACAAATTCCAGTGTGACACGAGAGAGGCTGAAACTCTAAACCCCATAAACAAAACATGTACACCCTTATTAGTATGTAATTTTTGTGAGACATACATTTGCCTCACATATAAGGAATTTTACCATTTGATGGCGATTCATTCCATCCATTCCAAGACTGACTGATGAAATTGACTGAAGCGGCAGGAAAATGGCGGAAGCCTTGGTTAATGCTGTCAAGAAAGTGGTTCGCACAAATTTCGGGCGCGACGGTGGACGGTTTCCAGTGTAATGCATTCTTGTCAAGGAAATTAGCACTGTCATACCCTAATTTTCCCTCAACAGTTGCTATAAAACAGATGCTGAAAAGAACATGATTTACACTGCTATGCTCCACGTGATAGTTGGGCGCTGACATTTTGGATGAAGCATTATGGGATTGTATTTTGACAGCTGCTCAACTTCCGGTGAATACTTCCTGTTTAGAAGGCTGTCTGCTATTTTCTCCGCACACCTATCGCCAGTATCGGTATGGTGTTTTTTTATCTGGTGAACAGAACACTGAATACCTTATTTTAAATTCGTACTCACTGGGATCGTTTCCATTCGTACCCCGAGACACTGACGCCTGATAAACGTGTTAAAGATAAGATGGACACAAAACACTCGCGATCGAAAGACAACATAAGTCGATAGTATCCCCTTCAAATATTCATGTCATAGTCGCGTTTCATTTTGAAAATGGATATTTTAGTGATTTTCTTTGAGTAATAATCTTCGTGATTAAATTCGCAAGTAGTCTGATCATTGACCATAAAATATTAGATATTGTTCGTTCTATCTCAGTTCAGATGAGGTAAAAATGTCAAAATTTACTGGGCAAGATTGATTTTGTGTCATATATTTTTGCGTAGCTTACACAAGAACAAGTGAAAAAAGTGACTTTTCAACTATCCTCATGCAATAGAGGTGCCACAGGATATGATAGTTGTTACAGTGTACAGCCTATAGGGATATTGATATTAATAATGATTGTTTAATATTTCTAGGAAACGTAGTGCTTTGATAAGAAAGAAATGCCAGCAGCAACAGACTAAAGGATAACCGATTTGGTCAGTATGATGGCAGCAATCAAGTCATTCCAGCAGCTTCGTTCCGACCTGATTGTAGCCTTTCTGTCTAACTGGTGAATCCTGAACAAACTTTTTGCCATCTTATCTCCACATAATGGTATCAACAGTCAACACAACAATTGATGTCACCACTCTCCAGTCTGATGCAAAAACAGAGAAGTCCTCAGGACAAGTCCTTGCCTATATACTTATCCCCATTGGATCTGTGATTTTTATTGGTCTTGTCATCATTGTGGTAATGTGAACTATTATTTCACTACTGTTTGTTAAATCATGCACATATGATGAATGCCCTAGTACCAGTATCTGTCAGTATTGTACATGTGTGTAACAACACTATATTTCAATATCGATTTTGTATGTGTTTTTCATATCTTTGCTCAGCTTGATGAGTGGCTGGTCATGAAAACATGAAGATATGGTAGCTATGCAACGGATAGCTACTCTGTTGTTTATGAAGGTTAACAGTTTGATTGGTTGTTCAACTACATGTTTATTTCATATGCTGTGGTTTTTGTATTAACATTGAGAGCTTTAAGGCTGCACTACTGCCCACACATGATTAATTATTGTACTACAGGCCTGTGGCCCAGCTTTCAGTAGGAAATAAAGATTGATTGATTGAGAGCTTAAAGGATGGAAATAATGTGCCAAATCAACTGTTTTACATAAAGCTCATGTCTGAAAAGACCTTGTGACTAGTTGGATTTGACCAAAGGTGTCTGTGTACCCTTTGAACATGATTGGGTTAAACTGTACAGACTCTCTGCCGGGATCATTTCTTGATTAAGTGGTCATATTGTGCACCATAATTTGTAATAATGATCTGGAAAAATCAATTTGTCAAGAGATTACTGTTTAATTGAACCGTTTGTATGATTTTTTAAAAAATTTATAGATTGCATTTGGCATGTATGGTGGGAAGAAATATGTGTAACATCAATGAAAAATGGCTTGGTAGATCCATGATTGAAGGAATTAAAAATAATGGTGTACCTGTTGTCAGAAATTGATAACATTTCATGTATTCTACTTGTTTTACAGATTGTGTTGGTGCTTAAGAAAAATAGGTAGGTGCTTTATTGTTTTAAAAGAATGTAATCTCTTTCAGTGGATTATATATATCGGCAGTATTTAAAAAATTGGAATTTTACTTTTTTCGAACTTTCCCGCAAAAATTACAGTCGACGGATCCATAAACCAAATAATGAAAAAATTGTGGCCTTAGGAATGAAAGTCAGTATCAGTGGTACTAAAAGCACATGTCGTGATGAAACCATTGTTTGTTTTAGTTGAAGCATGATCGATTTGTGAAAACATTATATGATTGGTTAGTGAAAGAAATATGATTGGTTAAGGAAAAGCTGATTGATTACTGAAAGCTAGTTACAACCTGATTTACAACCTAAAGTAATTTATGGGTTGACAACACCAACCAAATCGGTCCTGGTAAGCGCCATTAGCAGTGTTCAAGGTAAAAGTGGGTCCTCTTAGGTATCAGAAGTTTGAGACCAATAAATCTTTGAATAAATATGTTAATACAACTGTTACCACTAAGGTTATAACAGGAACTTTTGACTTTGATGCTTAATTTGAAACACTGACCTGTGAGGGTGTATGTTGTGCAGACTGGACCGTCTCCGTCACCACCTGATGCCTCTATACAGCTTCGACCCGGGGGATGAGAACGGGGACTGGGAGTCGGAGCTGCTGGAGGAAGAGAGGGAGCAGCAGATGAGGCTCAGGATGGAGGTGAGCGATGAAACACAGGGAAATAAACAGGTATTGGTAGAATGTAGATACCGCCCTACACTGAAGCATATGTGGTGTCTCCTTAGACTCTAATTGTTTGAAACCTGTGAAGATCCGGGTTAGAATTGATCTTCAGTAACCCATGCTTATTTAGAGGCGACTAACAGGATCGGGTGTCAGACTCGCTGACTTGGTTGACACATCATATCCCAATTGCGTAGATCGATGCTCATGATGTTGATCACTGGATTGTCTGTTCCAGACTCGATTATTTAGTCGCCATATAGCTGGAATATTGCTGAGTGCGGTGTAAAACTCACTCACTCACTCACTCACAATTGTTTGAAATATACCTCTAAGTCATCCAGCAGTGAATGGGTACCCGGTGAGATGAGATGGTAATATGACTCTCAACCATGCTGTATGTGTAGCTTGGGTTGTATACTCCCCAGGCAGCTGAGCATGAAAATTGACTGCACATTGATTCCATTGACCAGGGTAATTACAAAACACTTTTAAACTACAGATATAATAGATCCAGGTACATTGGAGGATCGAGCACCTGGTGATATGACGACATTGCATTGCAGAGCCCTAGTCCGCCAGACTCCCCCAAGATACTTCTGACGTCTATGCATTCCGAGTTGTGATGTATGAACAGCATTCCAGAGAAGACTTGTAAAGTATACAACTTTCCACAAGACTAGTCGTATACACAACATTCTACAGAAGACTGGAGATGTATACACGCTCTACAAAAAACCCAGGGTTAGTTTCAACTCCTGAAACTCGGTGCACCATGTACAACCTGATTTAGTGATAATAGGATGGCTACATAACTGAAGCTCTCCACACAGATATTGCGGAGCCAACCCCCTGAACACCCCCTTTGAAAATTCCTGGATCCACCTATGTGATGTATGCAGTCTGAATACCAATGTGTCCATTTCATTTTTAGTTTCTAGTGAAGTTTTACTTACCATTAGATAACGTAAATGTAGAAATCTCTTCATGAAATAGTGCAGCATAGATACAACTATTGTGTGGTACTTCCTTACCCCAGAATGTTTTTGAAGAGATGATAACCATCAGGTATAGTTTGGTATTTAAATTACCCTGCCCCAAAGTTATATAATATCCAAAGTATAAAATACCCACAATATACGAGTGAAGTCTTCATTACTTAGCATTTGGAACTGCCTGTTTATGTTCATTTTGGACATTAAGAGACCAGTAATGAGAATTTTGAAACTTGGACATTACTTGTCTGAAAGTAAAGAAAGTTTGCTTGAATTCCTGCCCCACAGTTTATATAACAATTTTGTTGTATATTTTCATACTATATATGGACATGAGAATGTTAATCCATACATTATAGATTTTTGTGTACTATCTATAAGCAGCAATGTCACTACTGTTACCAGTGACAGTACATATTATGTACCAAGTGTCTCCTCAGCTGTTGTGTCAGATACAGTGTTTGCCCTTAATCCTGAAAAGCTGTCAGGTCCTAAGGACCCAATACCATAAAAAGTTGTGGGTACTGATCAGAATTTGGTTTTCAGTCGGCTTCGGGCCTAAGGACCGACATTAATTTCGGACGCTGGTCAGATATTGAATAAGACAAACTATGTATCTGGTTCCAGCGAACTGACACAGGTGTGTTGGACTGTTTGTATAGATGACCAGTAGTGCTGGGAATTGGTTTAAATCTCATAATTGATGATTGGTTCATTACAACTGATCAATCATCGAAAATAATTGATTAGCGTCATATATTAAATTGTTCTGGTTATGTTTGTTAATGCACAAAAAATAAAGAAAAAAACATGTAGTTCTTTCGTTTTTTTGCAAATTGCACAAAATGCATTTGCAAATTTCACATCTTTAAAGCTTGTAGTGCTAATGAAATGTAAAAGACAAAACCAACCTTGTGAAAAATATCGTTATTGCAAACAAGTGTTCCAAAATTGATTGTGTTCGATTATGAGAAAACATGATCGATTGATTGGTCGTTTTGTCATTGCGACCAATCTTCGATTATTTCAATTAATCGGACCACCACTAATGACCAGTGATAATACCTAGAATTAGAAACAATTTGCTTTGAAGTATGCTTGAAGTGAACGTAGATATCAGTATTATATCTGTATTAACTCCTTCATCAGACACCTTAAATATCAGCTGTTGATGCATGAATGACTTACCGGTAAGTATTATGTACACCCCACCATCTCAAAATCCTGGATCCTACTCTGCTGTGTCAGAACAGTTTTTGATTCGTTCTATAATCATGATACATTACCGACCATGTCTTATTGTAGCAGTGGACAAATACAGCTTTATTTCAGGATTTACTCACAAGAACAGTTTTTTGGAAAGCCTGTTAAAAATGTGATGTGAAAAATGTAATTGTTGAGCCACTCCTTCAGAGAAAGAATCTGTATATCCTGAAGCAGTGTCAGAAGAAACTGATACTTCTAACTTAAGTCATCCTGGGGAACAAATATCTGTTTGAAGACAGAGTAATGTCCCTTCGTATGGACGGGTGGTCAGAGAGTCATCATATGAAGTGCAGATTTACAGTTAAGAAGGTCCGGACAAACAGGGTTTCAATGTAATTCATCACAGTTTCAAAACAATACTCATTTTATTTAATGTTGGGCAGAAAAATCAAACCAAGGTACTGAGGACTGAGATGAACAAACACAAGAATGCTGTCATATTGATTCAAATCTCATTTGATGTTTCTGGGTATGGAATTCAGCACAAAACCACATGTTTCCGATTTCGAGTCCTCACTGATAAGGTGTTTTCATGGTGTTTCAGCATACTGATAAGTGACAGATAGAGTGTTCACTTTACTGAACAGGGTTCATTAACAAAGAGTCACATTTGTCATTGTTGATATGTTTTGTTCCGTGTGATTGAATCTCAGGCTAAGTGCAATACTTTCAATGTTATCCTTAACTGCAATATTACATGTTCAGTACCAGTGATTGTCATAAGACACCTTGCTTACTGTGAATCCTCCGAATAAGCAGTGTGTCTTTATTTATTGACGACGTTTTCTTGGACAAAGTGTTTGTTCAAATTTTAACAGAAAAAACATTGAAATTTTTTTTGTTTCCAATGTCTTTTCAAGATGTTTCTCAAGATTATGGATAAAAATTAAACCCTTTTAAACCAATGAGCATGCCCTAACCCACCTCACTTACTTATTGTTTATACCAGGTCATATTTTATACAACATAGCATGTATTAATGTACTGCTTTTTTTCTGGACTAACATTTAGTTCCAGAAATAAAGTTATTTAAAGTCTCATTTAAAAGTATTTATCTACAAACTAAGGAGCAATATGAATATACACATTATTGTTATCTTTACCACAAACCGTCTACAGTTATATATTTCAATTACTCAGAGTTTAATACATAGTAACATGCATGTCAAGATTTACTGCATGAAGTTGTTACTGATCATGGCTGTCGGTGACTAGAATATAGGGATTTACCACACGTAATAGTATTAACTTAATCAGATTATAATGATCCTGTGTTAATGTGAATTGACGAGATTAGACTCGGCATCTGTTCATCACAAACATTGTATTTGCTGATATCCTGAAGATGTTTTTGCAATATATGCTTTATCCTGGGACCATCCTCAGTTGTGCAGGGCATTTTATCTCCATTCAAATCGAGTAAATACCTTGGACCTTACATCTCATTTTGACTTCCATTGCATTTCCTTCATTCATTCCCAGATTTTTATAAACCAAGACAAATAAAAAATTTATTATTGAGACTTTAGTGGTTGCTTGTATCATGTCATACTTGTTTATGTTATCTCAGAGTTGTACGCTAGTTTACCATCAGCCCAAGAACAAGGGGGGACTACTCTCTTTGGTCTGAGCCCATTCCAAGTGTAGGTCTGAAGGTTGTGATTAATCCTGATTGAAATGGAATAATGCTTGTGTGTGTTTCCTGGTAGGTTGATAAACATCATAACATGATAGGGAGGTGAGGGAACTTCATGCATCAAATGGGTGTACTGCCAAGTTTAGAAGCTTAGGAACTGTTCATAATTTATGGCTAGGGGTGTGAGTGTGTGTGTGTGTTGGTGTGTGTGTGTGTGTGTGTGTGTGTGTGTGTGTTGATGTAATGATGATTTTTATGAAGAAGCATGTACAATGTGAATGATCCCCCCCTAAAATTTATGTACAAAGTAAGTGATCCCCTCTGCGTGGGATTTTAATATATTTATGTACAAAACGTGTGTACAAAATTGATGACCCCCCACCTCCCCAAAACAAAATGGGTGACACCCCCCAACCCCCCTCTTAAAATCATCATCACCCCAACTAGCCATAAATTATGAACAGTCCCTTATCAAGACATTACCAAGTTATCTTCATGTTAATACTTACGGTACATACAGGTGTTCACCAGATGAAAGACTTAAACTCTTTCAGAAAAAACATTTCTCAGGCCACATTTACTAATCATCTGTTCTTCATTAAAAATGACTTGTTTGTTTAGTTGTTTTGTCTGAAGTGAAAATTAATTTTTTTTCAGAAAGTTTAATATTCAAATTATTAAATATAACATGCACCCACTCTAGGATCTGCTGTACTCTATGGTATGAATCAAATGTCACCATTTACTGCCCAGGATTGTGTTTCTACCCAAACTTTTCTCATGTTTCAGAAAGAGATTTGTCAGACTGCTTTGCTCAAATTCAGTTTGCTCAATACGAAGACACAAATTATGATTCCTTTTGTTTTGTGAATAATATTTACAATTTTTAATCAAACAAATATACTTTTTGTTATTCCTTGTTTTATGGTCTGTGATAATATTTATTGTTTACAGTCATGTTGATTTTGTTCATGCTTAAGAATCAAATATGTATGGTTAATCATTATTACATATTCTCAACAAGTTTTGTTGTACAAATTATTGATGTACTAAACACCTTATTTTTAAGGTAATCTAGTCTCTGTTTGCATTTTACTTAATGTACGTCTGATTATATTTGTACCCTTTGTTTTGTTGCTGTATGTTATGAAGTGTATATACATAAATATAAATACAAAACTCTTGCATGACACCGAGTATGAATGGTTAATACCAAATAATGCCCCTATTTATTTTCATCGTTTGAGTCAATATTTATATCATTGGCATGTTTTGTGAAAATTAAACTATTTTTGAATTTCATAGATATTTTTGTCATTTATCATGATGAACGAACGCTTTAACCACTAGGCTACCCCACAGATATTGGTGAGGTCTAAATGATCATGATACCTGTTAGATGAGGGAAAGTTTTCTGGCTTCAGGGAAGGGTGGGATAACGGGCTTATAACTCTCTCAGTAAGGCATTGGCTTTCTGTTGTAAAGTTTGTAAACTGCATACAGGGATATTGATGCTATGATCTGGACGTGATGTCAAGCTGGAGGAGCTTTAGCTATAGCTGGAAATACAGGAGCACTTTGTACTGTATTAGGGATGTATACTTTCTGTTTATATGGAGGGAATAATTTCCAGGTGTCTTTCATGTATAGTCTGTTTGCAGTGAAAACGTACCGATGAATTTCACTTTACACAAGAAAGTATATCAAATAAAGTGAAATTAAGATTGCGAATCCTAATAATTTTACCTTGCCAATTAAAATCTCAGAATTTTATTCAACTTAGGGTAAAAGTTGTTTAACAAACGATCATTGTTTCAAATCGCTATTATTGGTTTGTATTACAAGGGGGTACGCGCAGTGGTTGGAACAGTGAAACAAATGCACGTGCGGGGCGTAATGAGCGTTAACTTAGACCAACCTACTTGTTCTCAGTGTTTCATTTAATGTGCATACCCCCTTGTGATACAAACCAATAATAGCAATTTGAAACTTTGATCGTTTGTTAAACAACTTTTATTCTAAGTTGAATAAACTTCTGAGATTTAAATGTTCATTTGGCAAGGTAAAATTATGAGGATTCAAAATCTTAATTTCACTTTATTTGATTTACTTTATTGTGTGAAGTGAAATTCATCGGTACATTTTCACTGCAAACAGACTATAGGTGTGTTTGTATATTTGTTGGGCAGTGGGGTAGCCTAGTGGTTAAAGTTCGGTTTGGTTCTTGTTTAACGCCGAGCTCAGCAATATTCCAGCTATATGGCACCAGTCTGTGAATAGTCAGCTCTGGACCAGATACTCCATTGATCAACAGCATGAGCATCGATCTATGCAATCTGGATAAGATGACATGTGTCAACCAAGTCAACCACCCGACCCGTTAATCGCCTCTTACTACAGGCATGGTTGCTGAAGGTCAATTCCACCCCGGATCTTCACGGGTTAGTGGTTGAAGAATTTACTTGTCACGCCAAAGACCCTGGTTCATTTCTCCACATGGTTTCTCTGTGATATCGGTGGAATAGGAACAATTACATATATTGTTAGTAATTGTTAGTCGGATTATGGTTGCCTTAATTCTGTGGTTTCCACAGACACATACAGAAAATGAAATGAAAATTTTAACCCTAAGTATAGCTATCCCTAATGGTATGTCTCCCTCCTAACCGACAGAGTTATCTCCCCTTGAAATGACGCCACACCATTGTTGTTTGAAAAACCTCACAATTTTTCCAAAGAAAATCTTCTAGAGGATATGGCAGGAAGGTTGGGTGGGACATATTCCATAATCCAGAGGTAAGTTTACTAACAATTACTAACAATATATGTAATTGTTCCTAATTATAGCATAAACATTCCCTCTGGATTATGGTTGCCTGAATCCCACATACGGAAGGAGAACTATCCCTAGAAGTATAATTCTCTAACATACCACTAGTAAATATTCCTCAAACATCTTAGACCTCTTAGGATAACTATGACTTAGTAATGTATAAAACACTGATAAGATCATAAGATTGTGTTAATAATGTGAAGGAAGATAACTACTAAACCGCTAGGTGAGTAGACGCTTTCTCCCTTACAAGATAATATGTTCTACTATCTATACCTCCTAATCAAGTATTTCCGATACCCAACCTTCTGACATCATTTCCGATATTCTTACGTCATTTCCGGTTCTCTGACGTCACTTCCAGCTCATTCTCAAAGTTCACTTCCGGTTATGACGTCACTTCCAGTTCTATGACGTCACTTCCGGTTCCATGACGTCACTTCCGGCCCATGACGACGCTAATATGCATACCGTACGCCTGATCTGACGTCACTTCCGGTTAAATGACGTCACTTCCGGTTGGTGACTGGAGAACTGAGGAGTTGTCGCTCTCTGCTCCACTGGATGAAAACATTCCACTTGGCTTCATAAAGGGCTGCTGTTGAAGGTCTGATAGATTCGGAGATAGCCATAGTAGTTTGTTCGTTAAATCCCTGTTCCTTGAAGGAACTGCAGATAGCCTCCATACGTGAAGCGACAGGAGACTTACATTCTCGTGGAATCTTTTCGACTTTGGCTGACTGAGAAGATTTTCCAAAGCGGAAGGGGCTTGTCTGTCAACAGATGTAGAAGATCCGTGAACCACGCCCTGGTTGGCCATGCTGGATCGACCAGATAAACTACACAGTTGTGTTGTACAATCTTGGTTAGTACTTCCGGAATTAACTTAAACGGAGGTAAAGCATAAGCTATGAGATTCTCTCATGATATTGATAGGGTGTCCACTGCCCAGGCCATAGCATCCTGAACCGGACTCACAAATATTGGTAGTCTGTTGTTTCTTGACGTCGCAAACAGATCTATGGATGGCGTCTCCCAATTGTCCGTAATGAGCGTGAATGCTTCCATATTCAGAGTCCACTCCCGCTGCCACAACCCTGCCCTACCTGGAGAGGGAATCGGCTAAAATGTTCACCTTGCCTGGAATGTGACGTGCTCTGATAAAACTCTACATCATGTCTGCCACTCTAAATAAGTCCTGAGTGATGTACAGGAGATGATGTGATTTTGTTCCTCCTTGTTTGTTTATGTACCCTACTACCCTACTGTTGTCTGTTACCAACATGATACTTTTTCGATGTAGATTCCAAGACCAATGGGAAAGAGCCTTCCGTAGCGCTAACATCTCGAGACAATTGATGTGAAGATTGCTCTCTTCCAGAGACCAAAGACCCTGAGCCTGATACACATCCATATGAGCGCCCCAGCCCGTGGTTGAAGCTGACAAAAGTGAACTCCGAGAAGGACGTTGCTGTCGACTGTCCACCATAATAGTTCCTGGCATACTATGCTGGAAGGAGATATCGTTTCTTCCAGGTCCAGATTGCGAAACTGGTTTATCCAAATCTGTGGTTCCTGCAAATGTATCCTGCCCCTCATTGTAAAATCCTGGATGGATGTGAGAGATTCCATCAGAGACATCCATGAACGAACCGACACAGCCTTGTCTGCCAGGAGATCGTAGACTTTGGTCCAAATCTTCTACCAGCGATCTTCAGGAGTATAGATTCGACCCGCCTTGGCTTCGAGAATGGCTCCCAGATACTTGATCCTTGACGTGGGTTCCAATTCTGATTTGACAGGATGTACCGAGACAGAGATGGGTAAATACATGGAGAATAAACTTGGTTTGTTTCACCAGGATCTGAGTTACCGTATTTCTTGCCAGAAAATCGTCCAAGTACCCGTGAATTGTAATCTGACGCCGATGCAGGAACGTTAAAATCGGATTTATGACCACTGTGAAGAGCCAAGGAGCTAGCTATATCCGGTGAACGGTACTGGAATCTCCCACGAAACTGCAAAACGAAGGTACTTCTGTGAACGAGGATGAATAGGTACGTGGAGATAAGCATCCTTCAAGTCTATGCTGATGAACTTGCGAGTCCTGATGAATAAGTGTTCTCAAGTTGGCCACCGATTCCATCTTGAACTTGGGTGGTTTCCTTAAATAGTTCTTGTTTAGTACTTTTAGATCTCTATAATCATCCTCATTTTGTCCGTATCCTTCTTCAGAACAAGGAATACTGGGGAGTAGAAACCGCAAGACTGGTCCGCCGGGGGATTTCTACTATGGCTTGTTTGTCTAAAAGCTGTTGAATGGCTACCGACGCTCCCGCTAAGCGATCCCTTTGCAGAAAAAATCTTCTTCCTACCGGTTGATTAGTTACTGGGGGTAGGTTATCCCACGGCAGGATAAATCCCTTCTCTATTACTGACAAAATCCAACTGTCTGACGTGATCTGTTACCAGTTGTCCACATATTCCACGAGCCGACTTCCCACGGTTGAATAAAATCGAAATCTGTTTCTAAGTCGAGGGACGTTTCCAAATCGCAAGGCTGAGTAAACTGGGTTGTTGGATCTAAGTCAATATTTCTTAGCTTCCTCTCTGGATCCATGAAAAGACCTGGAACCCCTGCCCCTGCTTCTAGTGGATGGGAATCCTCGGGACGCTGATGTCGAAGACAAAGGACATGGCTTAGCGTCAATGGCTCTCTCAAAGGCAGAACATTGAAGTGGCTCCTGACGGCTGTAAGTAAATGACCGGGTAGTATTAGCTGACGAAGCCCTCCTAATTCTAAACTATGGCCTGCTCCTGTTCTGGGAAAGGGAAGCCGAAGCTAGTCTCTGATTCAAGTTCCGTGATGTAATAGCCGACTCCGGTAGGCTTCTGACAGAATTCAATCTCTCATGCTCTCTCCATAGCCGTCAGTCTTCCCAGTGTACAAAGTTGGTTATGCGTAGCATCCACCACCGATTGATAAACAACATCCAAAAATGCGCCATGGCGACCTCCTCTGCAGACATAGATACTAATGTGTCCTTTTTAATGCCTTCATAATCCTGGAATAGAGGCGGCAGCAAGGGTCGTACTCCCGCCGCAAACCAATTGGTATCAGATAAAATGTCTATGGATGTACGGGCAGCGACATCAATATCCTTGAGATCCTTAAATTGACTGTTAAAGGAAGCGTCCTTAACTTCAAATCCTCAAGCTGAGCAAAGTCCTTTTCAATCTGTGGCGCATTAGTAGGAATAAGTCTGTCATGGATGGCATAAACTGATCTCTGAGTCACCTTAGGGATGGCATTGAGTGAGGAAGCCTTGGCCAGGTTAGAATTGTAAGATTCCAATGAAGATTTCAATGCCGACGAATGAGGGAGAGATAATCTGGAAATCTTTTCTGGAGGCAGGCAGCCCGAAGTTCCTAGTTCAACTGGTAATTCCCGTTCTGGTTCGTCCGATTGTGGCGGGACCGTGCTTGGATATAAGCCATGAATCAGTTCTACTTTCTGCCTGAAAGACCAACGCGGGTAAAATCCTCAGACGAAGTATCCATAGGCTGAACCGTGAGTAAACCCTCCTTCATTACAAAGTCCGGCTGGGAAAGCTGATAAACAGAAGTACTCTCTGAGTCCGATAAATCCGGTACCAAGGGTAAAATCGGCGGCTTGTCTGTATCAGTATAGTCCATGGGGCCCCTGGCTGTACCGCTAAGCATTTCACTGGCAGACAAACAAAAACTCATTGCGGTTAGCTCCGTGGAAGTCATGGCTTGCTGGCCAGAAGTAGGCTGGGAGATGAAGGCCGGGGCAGGTGGTCAGTCCCGCTAACCGGCTGAAGCCCATTCCCCATGTGGGACAAGGTGGCAGGCTTTGTGACTAGGAGGCTTGTTCCCGGAGACAATAAGCAGGGCTTGTGTTGCCCGATCAGCGAACAAAGCCTGCCTGGGATCAACCAGGTTGATCCCCGTCGGCGTCACATGAAGCCCCAGTCTTCTCCCCTTGTGGGGAATGGCTCTCCGGTCGGGACAGTAGGTGATACCCAGCTTTCCCAGGTAGAACACCTAAAGCCTTCACGGTACTGACAGATGAACGGGCCCTTGCCCTCGCCAAACTGTCAGTATTATTCATAGCCATATTGCCGTGATCAAAACTCTCTTGATACATTCTCTGTAGAGAGTTGATTTTTGCCTCATTCCTCAAATCCATCTCCTTCATAGTCTGGTTAACTGAGGCTTGCAGCTTCGATTTAAATTAGGAAAACAAATCGGCAATAGACGTTAAATCCAAATGAGAAGAATACGATTTTGATCTAGACCTAGACTTCGATTTAGGCTCCGATCTCTGAGAAGAAGAGGGTGTACTAGGAGTGGATGTCTTAGGTTTACTAGCCTCAGAACATGGAGAACTCTTACATTTTTTAGACTGAGACCTAGCTGCATCCATATTAAGCCACTGAATTTCTGACAAGTCGGAGCATAACAAACAACGATCTACAAGGGTGCAGGGAGTCTCCATAAAGCACGCTAAGCAAAGAGAGTGAGGGTCTAGATCGGACATAAATTTCTGACATTGAACACATTTAGATTTCGCCATAGCTGAAGAGAAAAACTGAGGGAAAAAGGGCGGGAAAAATCTAACAAAATAGACAATAATTTGTAACAAATACGATTGTCACAAGAACCAAATGTCGACACCACTAACCGACAAGATATGGATCTAGTGTTGGAGACTGTTGATAGAAGAAATTTTCACTTCAAACTTGTGTACGTGTGTACTGTAGACCATACAGAAAAATTGTGAGGTTTTTCAAACAACAATGGTGTGACGTCATGTCAAGGGGAGGTAACTATCGGTTAGGAGGGAGACATACCACTAGGGATAGCTATGACTTAGGGTTAAAATTTTCATTTCATTTTCTGTATGTGTCTGTGGAAACCACAGAATTAAGGCAACCAAAATCCAGAGGGAATGTTTATGCTATAATTATTGCTACTTTATTCACTTACTCACTTGTTTGTTGTTAAACACCTCGCTCTGTGATGTTCCAGTTTCGTGAAAGTAAGTTGTAAATACTCGAGTCTGGATCAGACAATCCAGTGATTGATATTACGAGCAACAATCCACAAGATTGGTTACGATGACGATGATAATGATGATGATATTGACAATAGTAACATACTGAAGATAATATAATATAGGCTATGCTGTATTTCAGCTATAAATTGGCATTGGTTACAGAGACCAATTCTAAATGTGAATCTGATAGCTGTGCATAAATAACTAAATGATGACATCGGAATAACACCAATAACTTACAGCTACACTGCACTGTGAAAGATGATATCTATGATTTTATTTGCTATTTAACGCCGCTAGCAATATTCCAGCTATATGGAGGCGGTCTGTAAATAATCAAGTCTGGATCAGACAAACCAGTGATCAACATCATGAGCATCGATCTATGCAGTTGGGATGATATATAACGATATGATTCCACAAAGATGAATGGACAGATAACTAAAAACATAACCTGATTTTATTCATATTTCTTTTATCATATTCTCATAAACATTCAAACAAAATGACAGTTTGAATCTTGTCTAATACCAGTATAAAAATATAGAACAACTGCCAACAACACTGTCGGATATAATTGGTCCTCAAATCAAGTGCAAATTTTTGTATAGTTAGGAGTTCTCTCCCTTGGATCAAGGATAGTCATGGAGGCAACAAAGGCTATTTGATTTGTTAGGTGGAATTGGAATAATCATTGTAACTCATAACCCCCAAATACTTGTGGCCCAAGCAACTTCCAGTCAGTCAGGCTACTGAATGAATTTGGCAGTGTGATAGTGACAACATACAAAGAATGGTTGAATGTTTTTGGCAAAGATGAGACACTCCAGAATGTAACATACATAGATATATCAAACATGGACAATATTATAACACCAGGAACAACATTCTACTGAATGATATCTGTGGTCCTATCATAATCTAGGGGAATAACCATTCAGTATTATTGAGGGTGTGTGTGGAAACAAGAAAGACAACTCTACTCCAGGAAACTGGGTCCCACCCAAAATTGTCTGGTCATTCTGAGACAAAATCTGCATAACATGAAGTATATTAATGTTTATTTTAAAAAATATGATTTTGACAGAAACAGAACAACTCCATCTAATTTGAAAAGACGACTTAGAGACACCCCTCCCCTTCCCTCACAACACAACCCCTCTCCCCTGACCTACTCCCCCTCTCCCTCCTTCCCTTCCTCTCCAAGCCCCATCACCCCTACTCCACTACACAGAACCTCCCACAATGCAGAATGGTCATCCCCTGAACTAAGTCGAACACTTCCACTCCAGTCCTTGTAAGAACAAGCAGTATCTAAAGCATCTCTTGAAACATGAAGTCTCGGAGGCATATAAACTGGAATAAATCTAATTATAATGCACTAGACTGGTCATCTACTGAACTTTAGGCAGCTAGAGCCTGCTTGATATAAATCTATCCTAAATAAGCATTATACAAATTATATGGACGTGAAGCTACAAGAGTTCATCTGTGCTGTTGTTCTAATTTTACTTCTATGTTCATCTGTGCTGTTGTTCTAATTTTACTTCCATGTTCATCTGTGCTGTTGTTCTAATTTTACTTCCATGTTCATCTGTGCTGTTCTAATTTTACTTCCATGTTCATCTGTGCTGTGTTCTAATTTAACTTCCATGTTCATCTGTGCTGTTGTTCTAATTTTACTACCATGTTCATCTGTGCTGTTGTTCTAATTTTACTTCCATGTTCATCTGTGCTGTTGTTCTAATTTTACTACCATGTTCATCTGTGCTGTTGTTCTAATTTTACTTCTATGTTCATCTGTGCTGTTGTTCTAATTTCACTACCATGTTCATCTGTGCTGTTCTAATTTTACTTCCATGTTCATCTGTGCTGTTGTTCTAATTTTACTTCCATGTTCATCTGTGCTGTTGTTCTAATTTTACTACGATGTTCATCTGTGCTGTTGTTCTAATTTTACTTCTATGTTCATCTGTGCTGTTGTTCTAATTTTACTACCATGTTCATCTGTGCTGTTCTAATTTTACTTCCATGTTCATCTGTGCTGTTGTTCTAATTTTACTTCCATGTTCATCTGTGCTGTTGTTCTAATTTTACTTCCATGTTCATCTGTGCTGTCGTTCTAATTTTACTTCCATGTTCATCTGTGCTGTTGTTCTAATTTTACTACCATGTTCATCTGTGCTGTTGTTCTAATTTTACTTCCATGTTCATCTGAGCTGTTCTAATTTTACTTCCATGTTCATCTGTGCTGTTGTTCTAATTTTACTTCTATGTTCATCTGTGCTGTTCTAATTTTACTTCCATGTTCATCTGTGCTGTGTTCTAATTTAACTTCCATGTTCATCTGTGCTGTTGTTCTAATTTTACTACCATGTTCATCTGTGCTGTTGTTCTAATTTTACTTCCATGTTCATCTGTGCTGTTGTTCTAATTTTACTACCATGTTCATCTGTGCTGTTGTTCTAATTTTACTTCTATGTTCATCTGTGCTGTTGTTCTAATTTCACTACCATGTTCATCTGTGCTGTTCTAATTTTACTTCCATGTTCATCTGTGCTGTTGTTCTAATTTTACTTCCATGTTCATCTGTGCTGTTGTTCTAATTTTACTTCCATGTTCATCTGTGCTGTTGTTCTAATTTTACTTCCATGTTCATCTGTGCTGTTCTAATTTTACTTCCATGTTCATCTGTGCTGTGTTCTAATTTAACTTCCATGTTCATCTGTGCTGTTGTTCTAATTTTACTTCCATGTTCATCTGTGCTGTTGTTCTAATTTTACTACCATGTTCATCTGTGCTGTTGTTCTAATTTTACTTCTATGTTCATCTGTGCTGTTGTTCTAATTTTACTTCCATGTTCATCTGTGCTGTTGTTCTAATTTTACTACCATGTTCATCTGTGCTGTTCTAATTTTACTACCATGTTCATCTGTGCTGTTGTTCTAATTTTACTACCATGTTCATCTGTGCTGTTCTAATTTTACTTCCATGTTCATCTGTGCTGTTGTTCTAATTTTACTTCCACGTTCATCTGTGCTGTTGTTCTAATTTTACTTCCATGTTCATCTGTGCTGTGTTCTAATTTAACTTCCATGTTCATCTGTGCTGTTGTTCTAATTTTACTTCCATGTTCATCTGTGCTGTGTTCTAATTTAACTTCCATGTTCATCTGTGCTGTTCTAATTTTACTTCCATGTTCATCTGTGCTGTTGTTCTAATTTTACTTCTATGTTCATCTGTGCTGTTGTTCTAATTTTACTACGATGTTCATCTGTGCTGTTCTAATTTTACTACCATGTTCATCTGTGCTGTTGTTCTAATTTTACTTACATGTTCATCTGATTATTATGCAATGACATGAGATCATAAAATGAAACTTCTTCAAAAAACATTTTAACTGAACTAACCAGAAATGCCAAATTTACACTACAGGTTTTTCTACACTGAATTAAAGAACATATAAAAGTCTAAAAAACAAGTTTGCATTGCGAGCATTGACTGACAACATGACGACTGCAATATTGGACCATACTGAAGACATATTGACAAACGATGAGACAGAGTACATGAATGAATTAATTTTCAAGGCAAAGTTAAAAACTTAAGGGAGGTGTCTGAAGTAATACGTCCCCCATCGCGAGGGTAAAACAGTCGTCCCTGTTCTGACTCCAACCCTTGAGAGGCCAGCATTGATACTGTCTGGTCTCTCAACTTGCAGCATGCTTAGGTCGTCCTATCTGTCTACAAACACTATCAGGGCAAGGGTTTTGTTATACTTGGTTTTCAAATTTTGTTGACCCCAAAGCAATGAAAGTGGAAATAAGTCGCTCAACAGAAGACCTATAGGTTTACAAAAAACAGTTTGTTCATACCATTCTGAACTACGCACTCTCAGGAAAATGTTAACTGTATGCCTGACAGCATATCCATTATAGTTTTGAAGAACTGAAAAATAAATATCTATAGTGTATTTTCTTCCATCTCCGTAAACCAAAATGTATAAAGATGTCTGCATAAGATGAAATATGCCAGTTTATATTTTTATAAGGAATTAAAAAATATATATTTTGATTGGAGTAAAAAAAATAATTAAACTAAAATATAAACCTTAAAAAATGTTGCAATGATGTCTCGTAGTATCTTCTAATAATATGCCTACCCAGACAATTGGTCCCGTGGAAAAGAACTGCTATGATGTATCACCATGGATGTATTCTACAGAACTAAACGTGTCATTCAGTGAACATAGGTTACACAGCCACCTATGTTCAACACAGCAAATATTACAAGGGTTACAAGAAATACATCTACATCTAAAGCCATAGTGAACAGAATAGTAAAGATCTAAGCAGAAAATAAGTTCTAAAAACTAAATGATAACAGTATTACTAATACTGACGCATATTACAGAACAAACATTATTCTACGTTTAGAGGTGTTCATTTATACACTATAATGTCTGAACACAGACAGCTAATCCATCAACATTGCCCTTCAACTTTGTAAACATAAAATAAAATTTAAACTGAAAAAATGTGTGAAAAATCAACAGGTTTAGTATCAACAGATATATGACTCTTAAAATGATTTTTGTGGTTTTTTAGTTTAAATTTTTCAGTTTGCAAAACAAAGTAAATACAATTTTTTTTGAAACAATATTTACAGTAGCAGTACATGTACGTCCATGACCACACCTATATACAGTCTATATCTGCTAATCAGTTCTACAACAGCTATATACAATCTACATTTCTTTAATCAATGCCACCATTATGGCAGGAACCATCATCTAAATACAGAGACAAATGGCTAACGACAATGTATATATGTGTACCACATCATATGAATACACACATTCAGTTTCACTTTAATTATTTTACTCCAAAACTTAAAAATAAAAGATGAAAATACCTATTTGCTCTGTAACATTAGATAAGTGTAAAATTAAAACAATCTTCTTAAGACTACAAATTCAGGGAAAATTTAAAGCTAATTCTGATTTAAATATTTTTATGTGGTTATTTTTTTGTTATTAAGCAAAAGAATGTATTTACATATTCTGCAGGCTGTTTAAGCAGATTTGCAGAGTATGGGGAGTGTCATTAAAAACATTTTAACAGAGTGGCTTTTCTTGTCTGACACTTCATATCTCAGCCAAATCAAAGTCATAACTATCTACAGAATTAATTTACATACAAACAGACATGTCCAAATAAACATGTGACATTTTAACAACTTCCTTTTCACGTTGGTCTCTGTGGTCTCACAGCAAATACAGTTGCCAAAACAACTGACCTGAGTAGACCTTGACGACAAAACAAGAATTGCAGTGCACAAAAGGTACACTACATGCATTTTTTAAGACATGATAAATAGGTCTAATCAAAACAAATCATCATATATTTAGGACAACATCATCAGAATTCAAACAGGAAAATATTCAATCTCTTTTGAACAGATAGAAAACAACCAGTTTGGTTAAACATACATACAAATATGTTTAACTCAAACATAATCATTACAGATAATCCCTTGATAAAGAATATATAGGGTACAAAAAACAAAGGTGGAGGTCTTAACAGCTTTAAGAGCAATAAAAGTCCCCGGTGTATATGGGACCAGAGAACACTTTCACTACTAATCAAATAACAACTAGTTGCACTTTTTGTCTATATTTCACTCTGATAACAAGACTGAATAGGAAAAATAAATGCTATTTTCTAGGAAACATATTCAATATCCTAAATTACTTCAAAAAAATAATAGTATGCAAACCAAACAGTACGAATTTACATATTTGAAATAATATGTTCAGTTATTGTTAAAATATAGTTGTAACAGTCAAGTCTACAGTTTTTCTCACTAAACTTAACAGTGAAGCAATAACACCAATAAGGCCTAAAAGCTACAAAGCCACTTCATCTATACGCAGTTAAAACAGTTCCAGCAAGTGCAAGATATCGAGTGTTATACAAAAAATATGAAAAACATGTAAAAATACTTCAAATCTTTCATGAAATGAAGCAAAATGCAAAACCAATTTTAAAATTGTGTTAAAATTTCAGTGAAGATGAGGTAGGCTATATCTAAGGTAGTGATTTGTGACACACTCATTCAGTACTGAGGTACATACAAAAATAAAATGTATTCCATACAGAAGATGTTCCCTACCCAATCCAAATGTTGCCAGTGATGTGCTTGGATTATTAAAATTAGTTCAACAAAGGACCTTAACGACAAAGCAATTTGAAATTCATCAATAGTATTAACTATTTTACAAGTTATGCTTACAAACAAATCCTTAACTGATTAGATAAAGTCAAGGGATATTCATAATTAATTTGGAGCATAGAATATTTATAAATGTTGACATGAATTTTGTTGGCTTATCTCCCTTTGACCATAACGTTCCCAGCAGAAATGATATGACATCAAGACATGAGGTAGGCTGAATGAACTTGAATCATTCATAATGAATCTGTTTTGACATACATAATTCTTTCTGAACTCTGCTATAAGCTTCAATGCAAAAACAGTTCAATTTTCACTCAAATACTTTATCTTCGAACTCTGAAAAATAAAAATGGAATTTGTGAAGTGTTTATTACATAATTTCAGTGTTGTTAGATACCAAAGCATTCTATAGAGCACAGGATATATTCCATGATGGAAAAGCATTGCTAGTTCTAAAGCACAACTGACATGAATAGAAAACACAAGAACCTTTAGCACAGACAAATCCACTGAGAATTAACTACTTGTTTTTGAAACCATATTCAAATTTTAACAGCTTTTCTGGTGAGTTTATAAGGGGAAGTTAACCATCACCTCCTTGGCCTAATATATCTGGACCACAATTCTCACGGAACGTTTTAAGGGATCCAAAAATAACAAACAAGTAATCACTGGTTCAAAGTCGACAAATAAAACACAATACTGATGAGTTACATTCTCTATCCGATATCCGCCAACATCAGCTGATTACACAATACCTAATTAGTACCTTTCCACACCAATAACCTCTGACCAGCTATAACAACGACCGGTCGATTAGCACACTAAATATCTATGATGATACTGACATGTATGGTTGTTACATTATTGTGAACACAAGCGGCAATGTGTAATCCTATTGTTTCCAATGAGCACCAATGTTTTCTTGCTAGGCATAACTATGGTAATAGTGAAGTAATAAATGCTACCATTTCAGGCAAAAATGCATATTGTATGTAAAAACACATCCATGCTTAAAATATGGGTATAACTAAAACATTACATCATACATTGCATTGCAATCATAAAATATTGGCCTAAGACATAAAGTTGTGTTACTTCAGATTTATTTGATCGGTGGACACAAAGTGGAGTCAAAAATAGTTGAGAGTTATCTCCCCTTGCAATGGTTAAATCAAGCCCCTCACAGGGTTATCGCCTACTAAAATGGAGCTTGCAGGCACATCACCACAGCCTAAGTATAAGTTGTTTCAAACTAGAGCTGCATGAAACGGTTCTGTAAATACAGTTGCCTTCTACACTGTAATTGATTCCATTACAGTCATCCATGGTATGATAAGTAATTGATTGTCCATGAAATGACAGTAAAATGTCAAATACAAGTTAAAATTTAGCACTGGTTGACATTAATACTGTGCTTGTCAACTCATGGTTTCAATGGACATAAACTTGCTTTCAGTCAAAGACTTTAAAAGCTACCCTTTTCATCCTCTGAAAACATCAAAACTGAACTAAAGAAATATTTGGGATGTGTTAGGCTTTACTTCATGTAGAATACTATTTGGAGCGTTAACCTTAGAGTACTGTTGCAACAAAGGTACAAGTTATTCCACCTGTTGCAACAAAGGTACAAGTTTTTCCACCTGTTGCAATGGAGGTACAAGTTATTCCACCTGTTGCAACGGAGGTACAAGTTATTCTACCTGTTGCAACAGAGGTACAAGTTATTCTACCTGTTGCAACAGTGGTACAAGTTATTCTACTTGTTGCAACAGAGGTACAAGTTACTATACCTATTGCAACAGTGGAACAGATTATTCCACCCAATGCAACAGTGGTATAGGTTACACCACATATTGCAACAGTGGTACAAGTTACAACAACTTATTGCAATAATTTTGTAAAACTGTTTTAACAATTGCAAAAGTAACAATGCACTGTCCCCTCTAGCATTTACCCCCCATTTTGAGATGCCATGAAACTATCAGAATCAAACTTTATACAGACTATATTTATTGTAAACTACTGACAAGTCACATGCGAGACATAGGTCAGACATATCAGCAGACAATCTGTCCTCTGAGCAAACAGCAGTGTTCCAAGACCTCTTTCACCTAGTAGTTGTAGGATGACTGAAATAATTTTATAACTTTTATACACATTCGCAATGGTCGTTGTGCTGAGATCATTTAGAAAATGGCCCAAAGCTTGGAAGCAAAATTTGGAAATGAGTTTAATTCATAGAGAAACATGATAAATGGATTTCAAACTAAGTTTTCTTACACACAACCTGAGTTCCAGATAAACTGTGTATTTGTGTAAAATATGTAAAATAAATCACCATTACCCAATTAATAAACCCAACAGTATAACACCACTCTTAGTAATTTTCAAATATATTCTTTTCAAAATATCAGTATTTCTTTCCAGATGTTTGTCCACGAACTGTTAACCAGACACATGTGAATAATCTGAAGCCCTGCACAGTTCTGAGGTTAACCTACCCTGTCATTATTCCACCAAGGTGTCCTCCATAGATCTGTGTCTCTGTGAACTAACTGATTCCATATAATCTGCTTCCATTTAATTGTTTACAGTTTCATGTAAAGGTTTCTTAATTTTTATCAAAATATTTCTCACAAAATGCCTTAATAAATTGCAGGTAAAACTACACTTTGCAACATGGCTTTACATATGGAGATTATCAAAAAGTAGTATTATTACAATCAAGTTGATATTTTGTCATATCAATACATTTGGGTTTCATTTTCTTGCATGAAAATCTAGACAACCTGTGAGTGTGTATTTATTTATTTCACAGCACGAGATTCACAAACTTGACCACACTCTGATAGAAACTCATCCAATCATAATTACAGAAAAATATTTCGTAAGTACAATCTGTTTATTTCTCTAATGTAATGGATGCTCCCAGCTCTGAGCCTAGATACTAGAACCAGAACTGGGTACACACTGTCATCGGCAATACTGCACAGGTTTGTACACACTCTACCTGTCGCCATCACTTGTCAATACAGTCACACATTTAATAGTGTAGATGCTATTTTTAATGAACAAATCGAACCTGAGCCGATTCCTGCTGACAACCAAAGACTCTCACCAATCAGTATACAAACAGACAACCAGTACATTGCAAGAACGGAAATATTTCTCATGCAAGATATGCCACAATATGTCATCTTTCTGTTCTGCTCATTGCTTAGTATAAGGTGAAACCGGTGAATCAACATAACACTGCATATCCACCATTTGCATTCACATGTGATGGGCAGTTGTAGTGTCTACAAACCTGTAAAGTGTTCACGCGTACGATATGCCAATACCACACTCCAATCATAATGAAACATTATAATTTCAATAAAGATGACAATCATATATGAAATAATAGCCACCGTCTTCAGCTCCTCTGGAATTCCTCTTGCATGATGCTAGCTGGAGCTGGTGGATGTTACTTGTTTTCAAAACTTGTTCCGGAACATCAATACTTTATCATTCAGTCCTCCATGTTGCCGTGTTTTGCTGTTATTTGCTCTTCCTTTGTTTATTTGTTGCTGTTTTGTGATGTGGTGGACATAGTTTTGCGTTGCTCTGCTACAGAATCACAGAGCACGGACACAACGCTCATCAATGAGAACTTGCCTCCCCTGATGTCGACGGTTCCTCGGGCTGCGGCGGTGACGTCTTCCCCTCCTCCTCTTCCCTCTACAACAATAGCAATTATCATCATAAATGCGAGTGAGTGAGTGAGTTTAGTTTAACGCCGCACAAAGCAATATTCCAGCTAAATGGTGGCTGTCTGGACCAGACAATCCAGTGATCAACAGCATGAGCATCGATCCACGCAAGTGGGAACCAATGACATGTGTCAACCAAGTCAACAAGTCTGACCACCCGATCCCGATAGTCCCTCTTACGACAAGCATGGGTTACCGAAGATCAATTCTAACCCGGATCATCACAGGTCGAGTGAGTGAGTGAGTGAGTGAGTGAGTGAGTGAGTGAGTGAGTGAGTGAGTGAGTGAGTGAGTTTAATGTAGGAGAAAAGTTGTCAGTGATACAGCTCATTGACCTTTAGAATTTTGATGAAACCCACAGACCTACAGTGCTGACAACAACAGAGTCATAAACTGTCTAAATCCCAGATCTGACCCCACAATCATCTGGTTAAACTAAGGGACACAACTCGGCACAGTGAACAATAAAATAAACAGGAAAAACTCCTAAAATTAATTTTTACCATAAAAATTCTTTTAACTTCTAATTTAATATTGATAAAATATGAAACTTGTCTCATTCTATAAAAAACAAAACTATTCTTTCCCAGGTATAGCAGACATTTCAAATACATATCTTTAATAATCTTCCTATTAATCATAATTTCATTTAACAGATTCCTCCAGGTATGACGTGTCTCACTCAGACCCAGCTTACACAAACAGCGCTTGTCATGTCGACAACTGTCAACAGCAAGGCACTTTCAGCCATTAACGTCCACTTGGGATGGTTTAGAGGAGACTCATTCCACATGTGTGAGATACCTGAATGTAGTATTACCTCCCGGAACATACATTCATCACCGTGCTCCTCTGAACATTATACCTATCACTTGCTGCTCACTTCTCATCAACACCTTATGGAAAAAATCATGCCTCATTTTTGTTGTTCTGAACAATATAACATCTTGTCATGCGTATGGCAAAATACAAAACCAAAATTCGCAATGAGTGAGTGAGTGTAGTTTTACGCCGCTTTTTTAGCAATATTTCAGCAATATCACGGCGGGGGACACCAGAAATGGGTTTCACACATTGTACCCATGTAGGGATTCGAACCCGGGCCTTCGGCGTGACGAGCGAACGCTTAACCACAAGGCTACCCCCCCCGCCCCCGCAATGATAATACATGAGCATCATTATATATCTTAGTTATTGTTGTTTTTAATTGGGTACCACACAACTAGTACTGACCAGTGTCAGCCCCAATACCCAAAGCATGCTTACGCAAGTTGAAATCTGTTTTATCCTTTACACAAAAAATACGTACCATTTCGATACAAATGTATACACATGGAAAAAAGTAGCGCAACACCTATTATTTTTTAACCCTCATTTTTAAAACCATTTATACTCATACCATAATTATGTTTGTTTAGTTATTTTGACCATCACACATGGATTTTAGATTGATCATGTGCTATGATCAAAGGCGAGCATGATATACAATACATGTACTCGTAATTAAGCATATATCAAGTAAAATTAGAATTAGATCTTCAGCAACCATGTTTGTGGTAAGAGGCAACTAACAGATGGGTGGTCAGGCTCGGTGACTTGGTTGACACGTCATCGTATCCCAATTGTGTAGATCGATGCTCATGCTGACAACTGGATTGTCTGGTCCAGACTTGATTATTTACAGACTGCCGCCATATAGCTGGAATATTGCTAGAGTCATTAAACAACAAACAACATCATACATATCATCTTTAACAGTGCAGTGTGCAGGTGTCAGTTCTTGGTGTTATTCCGATGTTATCACTTTGTAAAAATAAACTCACTCACTCACTTATCTCTAGTCTGTCTCACAGTCCCTGAACCACATTAATTTCCCTACTGCCAAGCCCTCTCTGCTGTGCTAAAGCCCTAAATAAAGCAAGTCTAGATTTCCTCAGGTTCTGAATCTCTGGTCTCCCTTGGGCTCCTTATCAATATAAATGGGCTTGTTTGTTACTATCAAAATTATATATATTCAGAGACTAAGCCTTAGTCTAACTTATCTCTAACATATATGAACTTTTATCAGTTTACCTATTTATATATTTATTTATTTAAAAGAAATATACAATAAAATGACAAACCCCAAAAGAAAGCTATATCTGAATTTTAGATGAAATATTCGCTTACTTCCCCGTCTACACCCATTCCATGAATCCTCTGTTCATTACACAGAAACAACAACAACCAGCACTTCCTAAAGACATTTCAACTGACCCCATCACAGAAGCGTAACCTTAAACCAGCACAATCTAATTTTAAACATATATCACAAAACATCAAACACCCCACATCAAAGCGTCTTCACGGCTCACTTTCCAGAGAGGTGCCACTAACCCCCATTTATACACTTACAAACACTACCAAACATTTGTAGGGGGCTCATTGCTCAAGATAACAAGCTCAATTGGGCAAATACCAAGAGGCCGTGTAAATCATGGTAGTCTGAACGCTCCAAGTTAGTGTCACGCTACATTGAGAGCAAGCACCTGTTATTCAACTTCTTGACCCAATGACCTCTCGTGAGCCCCGGACTACCGTGAGGTCAAGAGAGCAGCGTGTGGTATGATGCTGGTCAGGAGACCCGTCACCTCGGTGTCAGCGGTGTCCAGTGTAAAAGGCTGGGTAAAGAGTACAGGAATCCTCGGTACAGTTTACCCCGAGTTCGGATTAATATAATGAAATAATACGTATATACCCCTTTTACTCTCAAACACCTCTCTATTGATGTCTGTAATTCTCAAACATTCTTTGTAGACCATGCAGATTTGAAAAGAAAAACAGACAAAATTTCCTTATTTCAGTCAGTGTTTGACAGAACTTGAGTTCGAGAGTAGAAGACTAACTTTTCTGTATTTGGCAGAGTCAGATGGACAAACAGCTATGATTAACTTATATAATCTAAAATCCCGAATCAAACAAAAACATTTTCTTGGGAAAACAGAGGACGAACAACCGATCGTGTTTTGAGGGTAACTGTCATCTTATGTTTTGTTCTTGCTGGTTTTGTGCTTTCACTTTTGCCATATATCTATTTGTTTCGCTTGAAATGTACCCATTTGTCTATATATAGTGTCGTGTGATGAGAGGGTGGCTGCAAGCGTTTGTCATGAGTATTGTAATGTCTTCTTATGTCTAAGAGTACCGCCGATGTGACGTTAAATAATAACTCACTCACTCTAAGAGTACCGCCGTACTGTGATATCTGAGTGATTGAGTGAGTAAAGGTTTACACCACATTTAGCAATATTCCAGCAATATCACTGTGGGGGAGACCAGAAATGGGCTTCACACATCGTACCCAAGCGGGAATCGAACCCGGGTTTTCGGTGTGACAAGCGAACGCTTTATCCACTAGGCTACCATATATGCTAACTACACTGCACACAATTTACGTATACTTTAGATAAATATTTGAATTCATTCAAATTAATTCCATTTCACCTCCTAATTAAAAATAGGAAGTCATGATCCCGCCAGTGCAGCGGTTACATATTCTCAAGCAGAAACACACATACGAAACACTTCCACTTATAATCTCCAAATTCAGATTCAATGTCTGTTGTTGAGTTGCGTAGTAAAGACACAGGAGGTCTTGATCTCGTACTACGATTTTACAATCACAACCCAGTATTACTTAACTCCCCCTCACTAACTGGGTAAAACAGCCCGCCAGCTCGGGAGAATCCCCCTCCCTTTCATCTAACGCAGTTATGACTCACTTTACATAATAGGTCCATTTAGACTAACAAGAGACATATTTCACAGGATTAAAACCAGCCAATTGCCTGCATGAATATTCTAGCGTTTGTTTTATTAGCAGTTCAGATTCCCAGCATATTCACAAGTTTGCATTGGACGCAGTTCTTCCCCTTTTAATGCCCCTTCAAGAACGGAAGTGTTGACACTGGATCTACGAAACAGTGTTTCTCCGAGAATCTGTGAGTCAGTTTTACACTAGGCGCGTTATTTCTTAGAACGTGATGATCTCGAGTAACAACCAGCTGTGAGAAAACAGTGGTCGACAATATGAACAACGACCGAATGACACCCAACCACCAATTTCACACATTGTAGCTATTCCGTACTACTCCAGTGACACGACAAGATACAGAGAAGGCGCTTCGCATTGAACCTAAATTCATTATATCAATCACTGGTTTGTCTGGTCCAGACTCGATTATTGACAGACTGACGTCATTTAACTGGTATATTGCCGAGGACGCCATTTAATTGCAAACAATATTCTGTCACATACGTTCCGCTGAGCGATATTATAACAATTACAACATAATCTATAAAATTCTCTTCGCGAGTTGTATGTTTGGTTGTTTGTTTTGTTGTTTTGTTGTTTGTTTAACAATATTCTGTGACACACTTACATATTTCCTTGGTCGTCCGCGTGGTCTCTTTGGTATATTCATTCTCTGAAAAATAAATACGGACATTTCTTCATAAATTTTGTCAACATTTAGAAGCGTGAATTGTACGAATACATTGTTGAAATAGCAGGTTGTACATACTGAGTTGGCAATAGCTGTGTCGGCTTAAGGAAAGGACGACCTTTCCTAGTGCTCGACACATCCGAGTGTCAAGCTCATTCAGAGCACCAAAGGAGTGAGTTAGTTTGCTTTTACGCCAGCAATATTCCAGCAATATCACGGCGGGGGACACCAGAAATGGGCTTCACGCGTTGAACCCATATGGGGAATCGAACCTGGGCCTTCGGCGTGACGAGCGAACGCTTTAACCACTAGGCTACCCTACCGCCCCCAGCACAAAACGAAAGATCTCGTACTTAACGTAATACAAGAAATATAAGGTGATAAGTAATTCAGAAAAAAGTTCACATACCTAATTCAGTTCGACTTTGAAACATTTTACACTTGTATTTTCTATATTTGCTACAAAATACGCACGAGAAGTTGCCACAAGCAAGAATCCGACACAACGGAGTTCAATACAACGTTGCTCAACCGTAGGGACATTGAAGATGAATGATTCACCCATCAGCACAGTACACAGAGTGAAATGAAATATATCCCGTACTCACTGTACTTCAAATCAAGCGTTTTGCGTTTTCTTGTGAGTGAGTGAATGAATGAGTGTGGTTTTACGCCGCTTTTAGCAAATTTGCAGCAACATCACGGCGGGGGACACAAGAAATTGGCATCACACATTGTACCCATGTGGGAACCCGATTGAACGCTTGAACCACTACGCTACCCCACTGAAGCCTTCTCAAATGAAGCACCTGATGTTTTTCACATGACTATAGTAAATGTGTTATGCACATCCCTTAACATCGACTGTTTGTTATTTACAAGTTCTTTATTACAACAGCATCCTGATATATTATTCACTGAGTCAAGACAAGAAAACAAATATATTTAAGCAGGTCACCGTAAGGATCGAACCTGTGCCAAGTGCGTAACAAATTGTGATACCAAGAGCGTAACGAATTGTGGTACCAAGGGCGTAACAAATTGCGGTACCAAGAGCGTAACGAATTGTGGTACCAAGGGCGTAACAAATTGTGATACCAAGAGCGTAACGAAATGTGGTACCAAGGGCGTACCAAATTGTGGTAGTAAGAGCGTAACGAACTTTGGTGCCAAGAGCGTAATGTACTACGGTTCTACGTGCGTAACGAGATGTGGTACGAAGAGCGTAACGAATTGTGGTACCAAGAGCGTAACGAATTTTGGTACCAAGAGCGTAACGAACGTTGGTGCCAAGAGCGTAATGAACTTCGGTGCTAGGTGCGTAACGAGATGTGGTACGAAGGACGTAACGAACTGTTGTGCTGTTTGTGTAACGAGATATGATACCAAGTGCTTAACGTGCTGTTCCTGTGTACAATGGAACATGGTCGGTTAGGTGGCCAAGCAATCAAAGAGTTCGAGAGTCACTCGTAAGTTCAAGTTTTATTCCGTATATACAATATATGAAACCCATGCCCATGAGATATTAATAATACTGGCGCGAAACCATATTTGCTCACTCGTACAAAGTAATAATGACAAAGGTCCGCAGAGGAATGGTCCATAAGTAGTGTCCCTGTGGAATAGAACTTGGTCAGAGGCGCGACAAGCAAACACTAACCACAGAGCTACCGAACTCCGTGTTTAGAAATGTTAAACGTAATTATGTGTATGTTGCAGTGATGTGACCCCATCCGTTCATTAGGTCATTTGGCATGTCCTCTCATTGCGTGGCCGTATCAAACAGGTGGCGTTAAAGTCACGCGATTCCTCCCCTTCTGACTGAGTATGGTTTTACGCCGTTTTTAGCAATATTCCAGCAATATCACGGCGGGGGACACCATAAATGGGCTTCACAAATTGTACCCATGTGGGGAATCGAACCCGGGCCTTCGGCGTGACGAGCGAACGCTTTAACCACTAGGCTAACACATCCCCCACCAACCCCCGCCCCTTCTGAATGTGACCCCCCCGAAGTTACCAACAGCGAGAAGCGTGTTGAAACGGCGTTTCAGGATTGAAAGAAGTTCACCCACCCATACAGTAGCGTTTGTGTGAGTTAACCTCTTTAACCCAGTGGTTAATGTGCCTCTTCATGTCAATAACATGGGTTCGATTCCCTACATGAGTACAATGTATCAAGGGGAAGAGAGTATGTATCGTATACATATATACTGATCAAAAAAGTAACGGATCATACATATTTTCGGGATATTTTTGGAATGTGAATTGAGGACATAATTTCACCAAATATCCCCGAAAATATTCATTAACATAACTCTTTAAGTATATATGTATCACAGATCTTGCAACGACGCTGCAGAAAGCCGAGATATCCTCAACTCGTAGTCCTCAAGTGTCATCCATGCATGGGTCGTCAAATCTCAAGCTTTTCATTCAGTTCAGTCTGTCAGTCGACCGTGACCTTGAGTGAGATATCTACACATTTGTGAGAAATCCAAGGCTACCGTCACCTGCTGGTGGATGCCCATTATACACCTAACGTCACCCTTACTGCAGTACTCGGCGAGATTCCTCGCCCTCAGCTATTTGCGTGGGCGTACAAAAGTTAGAAAACATTCTGTATTTCGCTTATGTATCACACTGTCACGAGGGTTTAGCTGCCACCCCCTGAAATTCCCTCCTTTATCGAAACCAGTCCTACACGACCCTGCAGAGCCAAAAAACGTTTGAAAAAATATGTGGGCCACAATTCAACATTTGAACTTAACGACCCGTTACTCCACTGGATCCATCGGACAAAAGATGGGGATCTGACGAGAACTTGGTCTGTGTGACATAAATAAGCATTCCTAATAGAAGGAAGACGGTAATTTTCAAATCCTTTTTGCCTGAAACATTTCAAACACTGTAAATAAATTGGACTGGGAATGTTTTTTTATTGTAAATTATTGACAACACAGTAACTGAGTGTGTTGGGTTTTCGCCGCTATTAGCAATATTCCAACAATATCACGATGGGGACACCGGAAATGGGCTTCACGCATTGTGCCCACGTGGGGAATCGAACCCGGGCCTTCGGTGTGACGAGTGAACACTTTAACCACAAATTAAGAATACAGACCCGAAACCCAAGACTTATAACCCCGGTGTTTAAATAGTTCGATCAACATGGCGAAAACACTGGTTTGATCCCCTCGTAAACATTACCTGAAAGGCCAACGGGGTCCTTGACTAGTGATGGTCATTGGTTGAGAAAAGAGGCGAATAATCTTAGGTTTGAATACACGCATCCAACTGACGCTATATCCTATATATAATATACTAGTATTATGATTAAAATCAATATATACGCGTCTTCTATATACTGTTGAGGAAATGAAAGTATACACCCATGTGTGATGGTGGCTTAAGAAGAAACAAGAAATGGGTATCGGATGGTTATGTGTTTGATACGGGCATCACAGGCGTTAATACATGTATCGGATCAATGGGATCTAACTGGTGACGTTCACATGACGTCACAAAAGACATAGAGTCGAGTTTAACAGGACACGGTAAGGACTGAATTGTGAATTTCCAAGTGTATACTTTCTTTTGGCCGGCAATTTAGGTGTGATCCCACTGTGAGTGATCCTTGACGATCGGGTGGCCACAATGGCTGCTAATCCATGTATGCGTGGATAAACTCTGGTCGACGCTGAAGACGCTGATTATGAGATGAAAAGGGTTTTTCGGGTCCAGTCCTTCATAAATCCCAGTCTCAAACAAACCTAGCGTCACCAATCAAGACATCGTCAGTTTGGGCAAGTTAGGGGCATCTCAGGTACGACTTCTCCACTGTGCAGCGACTTTGTCACTCCTTACAACGACGCTGTGCTAATATAGGCTGGTTCTAGTCTGTAACTGAGCTGCATCACTTTTCATTTTCACCTGCTACGTCAGTCCCAAAGTTAAGATATATATCTTTTTTCTTATTTGTGATCTACATCTGTTATCTTAATATAATATACCCCTATCATGGATACATATTTCTACATAACTAATATTCTAATTTTCTCTTTTCTATCTCTTCTGTTTTAAAACGGACATCTGATTGCACCACATTAACTTGAGATGTGTTAGAATGCTATCGTCCTATGTGAAATGTCCGGTATATGGAGGTCCAAATTAAAGAGGTAGACACGACAAATGAAAATAAGTCTTATTACGCCCCCTGAAATAGTCACCCGATATCATCGAAATTGTGTGCTGTTTGAAACAAGATATATCACAGAAAGCGGTTAAGAAATCCCTTTTTTCAACATCACGTGACTTAAAGTTTCCTTGTTCGGTTTATCATATACCAGGATTACTTGACCTGGTAACACCCCCATAATGCGCATGCTCATGCACAACGGAGACAAATGGAATGCATTTGAGGGAAAGAACGGGTTTCGTTATAATGGCGAATACATCTGCACCAGCACCGCGCGGGGTATACCCCTCACGACCGACCAGACTTCCTTCCAGGAACATTTCATAATCGTTTTACTTCTAGAACGCAAAAGCAAAGTTCGGATCCACATGATTATCTATTTATAAATACATTTTTATCTATTGATTTCAACATTTAGAAAATTTAGCTCAATTTGCGTATTTACTTTTTGCTATCGTATCGAAACAATTTGCAATTTTAATCACAATACGTTTTCGACCTATTCGGCTGCGGTTTAACGAATCGGGTAGATACAACAATTATAACCCGGATTGTCCAAGATAATATATTTTGTTGAATAATGAGTAACAGCGTGTGGTAGTTATGTATGGAGCGTGTATGAAGCGTGCATATGAACCGAGATGCTGTGTTTAACAGTACTAAGTAGGACATGACATCTTGCAGGTGAAAATGGATTTCAAGTAGGTTCGCCGTGATCGCTAGATTGTGTAATTCATTCATAAACTGACAAAAACGAATGCATTGCATGCTATCCGATTAAAATATATTTCAAAAGCACTTTTATGATTTAACAAATACGTTTTGGGTACACCTGCGTCAGCTCAAGGTTACAAAGCTCGTGCAACTATATCTCATTATGACAAGAAAATACACCACGCCGGTGTATTTAAGCAGCACAGACAAGCACCTGCCCAAAGTTTTCTAATCTATGTACAAACTGTGCTTGTATTGCATATTAGTTGACAAGTATGTCGGTCTTTGTTGAAAGCGACATGCTGGCTGGTGTGATGTGTCATATATATCGCCACTGCTGACAGTACACAGACAACTACCACCCCCATCTACCCTACACAGCTTCTCTCCACCCCCTCCCGTCATTACAACTACTCCCGCCCACCCACCACATATCGAGCACGTGGGTCTCGCTTTATAGATAGCACATGACCAACAATCACATGGGGGGTACAACCCACTTTCCACAGGCTTAAGAATAGCATTCCTCGAAAAAGGGTCGAGAAACAACCCGCCAAGTGGAGTACACGATAAGTCATTCATAAGATGCGCTGGTGGGTAGAAGGTCTTTGATGAGTGGGTGCATTAAAGGTAGAGTTTCGCGTGCGAGGGGAGAAACTACGCTGCAAACGAGACTTCACCGAGAACATCCCTAAACAAATGCTGGTCGCATCGACGAATTCCGCAGCGTCGAACAAACTTCACCGCGACGTTAACCACGCCAGCCGAACGCAGCGCGGTCAGTGAACTTTGGTGACACATTGAAATAAATTAGTACAAATCGTCCATAATTGTTATCATGCGACTAAAGAATTCGCATTGCTTAGATATTCCGTGCGAAATGGAACTGGGCACACGTGTACCGTTTTCAACGCTGAACAAGCTTGTAACGCGAATACACATATTTTATCTACATAGTGGGATGTAAACGTAACTGTACCAACTTACAGTGATCACAAGGCTTTAAAGAACATTCTTATACATAGTGCAGTTCACATAAGACATAATCCTAAGTCATTAAAGTAACTGGTAACTAGGTATATATTGAAATACCCTTAAAAATCGAACCAGTACTAACACGCACGCACGCACACACACACACATCATACATAGCTGTCTGTGAGGTGTATTAAAGACACGATGGTTGTCAAGGCCGGCGTGTGTGATGACTGAGTGCTCTACTGCTGATCTAGCATACATATTCTTATATACTGTATACAGTCATCTCTGTATGACAGGCTTTAAATCACGCCCATTGACGTATATCTGTGTCACACATGAAATCGGGTTTTGTAAAGAGGTGCTACAATACATGGCATCACGTTTGAACTTACATACTCATATACGCAAACCGTCAAAAAAAAAACCCAAAAGATTATATTTTCAAGTAATAATATTTATGCATTTCATAGGATGAAGTTTACGCAATCACAATAACAATAAAAGCAACTCACCAGTAAAGATTTTGCTGGAGTTTTATTTTTGCTTCCCTTTGGCCTACCGCGAGGTCGCTTTAGCTTTGGTTCCTCTGGCTAAATTAAAAAATACAAATTTGTTTTTTGAATTTTAATATTGTTTGACATCACTGGTCCTTCGATGTATCTTCGAATAACACGAATAAAACAAATCCGCTAGTTTGAAATATTTTGTGTATAGGCTGTACATACAAATATCAATATCCATATGCAAACGTTATTTGTAAACAACAGTTGTATGCAAATACACGTGTTTAGGAAAACAAACGTACTCAATAAACGGGTTATGATATACATTGTCAACATTTTATGCACATACATGTCTCCAACACAACCAACACTTACATCTCATCATTTTATATTAAATTACATTGAGATTATTTAATTGACAGATGTAAATGAACCTATGAGCGTTAACTCACATTGTCATGTTCTTACCTCTGGGGGTTTAGGCTTTCGGGGCCTGCCCCTCTTTTTCTTGGGGGGTTCCTCTTCCCCCTGCCCCCCCTGCGTCTCGGCCACGTCCGCCATGGTGTGGACTCAATGTCCACTAGGTTAAACTGTCCACGCCTGTGTTGAGACTTCGATAGAGAGACGGTTACCTGTATCTAGCAATCCGGCTACCCAACAAACACTGCCAGCCTCGACAGCTGTCAAATAGAAGAAAGTGCTCTTACGGTCGCCGCTCGCAATGAAACTACCCCAACTTGTCTCGTGATCACAGAACCCCCTTTCTCGTGAGTAATCCCAGGGGATGAAGCTGTAGGTGTGTGGGTAGGGGCGATTGGGAAAATCTTCCCGTCTAACTCGACCGCAATGAATGGGGGTTACCCATATCAGCTGGCGCAGTATGACCTCGTTAGGCGGCGCTGCAGTCAAAATAGACGTAGCACAGTGAGCGGGTTTCACGGCCGCCTGTCGAACGGATTTAGGCCAAGAAGCAACAGGTTGCAAAAATATACAACCTTCGACGTCTAGGACGAGAGCCCTACTCCACACTCTCCGTAGCGAAACAACAAACCTTAATAAGTTAAAGCCATTTACATGTGAGGGTGCTGAACATGGTCGTGTGGGTATAGGGAGACTTGTTGAGGAATACATTTATTGCCATGTACTTGAATACTGTTTATACAACTGAGACGAATGTTACAAATAAACAGGGTTTGAAAACAATGAGGATATTATTTATGAAATACCACAATGAGAACCATCTACGCGGTTTATTCCCAATCGAGGACACTTGACCTTCTCAATACTCCGCCATTTCGCCCGGGAGTCGCGATTCTGGTAATTGGCCATGGTGCGTTAATTCGTATAATTAATTAACTGAGAATTTTTTTAAATGTATAGCCTTTACTTGGTCGAAAGTACGTTATTCAAATGGCACGTGTTTACATGTGGGTGGAAATATACGTCGGACACGCAACACCTACGGAGAAATATTCAGTGCTTATGTACATTCAAGAAATACCATATTTTATTAAAATATTTACAATTTGTATGGTGTTTGTTTAAAACTAGAAATGGGTTTAATTTACTATACTAATGTGATTTATGATCTGATTCACCCGCGGTATTAATGCTTGAGGTATAACAGCAAATTAAGTTCCCCAAATATGTTAAACATCTCGAAGTGCTAGCCTACATTCTTCCCACACCTTGAGCCGCAGGCTGACGTGTACGCCATGTCGCGTGGACCTGGAACGGTCTACATACGCATACCTGTTGACCAGGCGCATTGCGCAACTCTAACCGGTTCTTTGACAATCAAACTTGCTGAAACCACAAGTATGCTTGTGTTTTTTTTATGTCCATGTGATGCCATTACGTGTCATTACTCTGCCTGGCAAATAGGTAGGGTTCACACCCACGTGTGTGCTTGACATGAGCTGTCACCCCTTTCCGTAGATCTAGTGTAAGTGAGTTCGGCCAACTCCCTTTTCCCATGGTGACAAAATGACTAAACTCGACTAAACTATAATTCATCACACCCATATAAACTGATACATGTTATAAGCCGACTTTACTTATAAGCTATCACCTCTATATCACACATATGTATATGTACTATGATCACGTAATATAATGTTCTATCGTCATTAATATCACATAATAATATGTAGTATTGTATAATATAATATAGTTCGACATCAGTATCACAGAATTAAGAAATAAACCTTCTCTACCCCCATGTGTAGTGTAGAAAACTATAGTTTGCCATGTACTTTTATAGTTACAGCACGAGGATGCTTGCGTGGACGACCGCTTCATCATTCTGTAACATCTATAGTAAGCCGGCTTTATCACAGGTATCACGGCTCTACCACCGCTATATATCAACACTGACATCATAGAATTCCCGTTACTATCACATATTTATGGCGGATGTCAAATACAAGATATTCATTATGTATTCGGTATTTCAGCTTCAGGGATTAGCTCGTCACGCCTAAACCGGGTTCGACTCCCGATTTGTGTACATAATGTGCAAAGCAAATTTCTGGTGGCGTGAAAACCTCACACCCGTACTCACTTGGATTTGTGTGACTATTTGACTATGGTCAGTGGTTCAACATTTTCATATTTTCACTCTCTCAATTCTCTCTGTCAAAAAATTATTTTACTGTCATTGTGTGACGTGATTGGACGTGAATATTGTGCTAATCAACTTGTCTCATTTAACATTAATCACGAAAAAGGCAGGGACAAGCCGAATGATTAAATACTTGGCTTCGATACTCAACGACCGGAGTTCGATTCTCCACATGGGTACAGAGGTACTTAATCATTTCTCAGATTGGAAATGAATAATCCTAAAAGCGGCGTGAAACACGACTCACTCACTCCACCATTAGAAGCTAAGCAATCAGAAACCACTGCTCACATGTCTGAAAAGATCTTCTCCTCCCTACACAGAGGTAAAGGGAGGTCGCCAATATCGTCAAGCATTTTTAGCCTCGCGAGTCTTAACGAGACTCTCCCCGTATTTATCAGTGGTGGTTTCTGGACTGTATATATTCTGAGCTTCACACAGTACATTAAGAATTTACTAAATCACAGACCAGTAGGTTCAACCACGGCCACTGTTGGTGAGGAGTCGCGCGCATGTGCCCATGCATCTGATCAGAGCACGTGGGTAAATGTGTGCTCTTACGTGCGTTTACTTCCGGTTACGGCTTTTATACACCTACACTATGTACAAATTCAGTGGTTTAATAACACACTTACGTTCGTGAAACTATGTTATGTATGTGTTCATGTAGACAAATTATATTTCTTTGACTGTCGTAAACAAAATGTCATTGATATATGAACTTGTTTAAAACGTCATTATCTTGTTCTTTGAATAAAATATGAATTAAAATTGTTATGCTCTCTTTAGTGTTAATAGCTATAATGTGTAAGCAAGTCGCTTTTTGTAATCTTCCTTGACTACCACAGTGAGGGACACCAGATATGGGATTCAAACATCGTATCGATATGGGTAAGAGTGAGTGAGTTTAGTTTTACGCCGCCCTCTGAGAATAATCGAGTCTGGACCAGACAATCCAGTGATCAACAGCATGAGCATCGATCTAAGCAACCGATGACATGTGTCAACCTAGTCTGACCACCCGATCCCGTTAGTGGCCTCTTACGACAAGCATGGGTTACTGAAGATCAATATTCTAACCCGGATCTTCACGGGTTATGTGGGGAAGAAACCTGCGGCATTCGTCGAACGGACGCTTTAACCACTGTGCCGCCCCACCATCCTTTCAACCAATGGCCACATGGGCACAATTTGTGAAGCCCATTTCTGGTGTCCCAGACCGTAATATGGCTGGAGTATTTCTAAAAGCGGCGTAAAACCATAATGACTCATTCACATCAATGACACTTAAGCTTCTTGTAGCCTTGTTCGCACGTGCCATGTGTTCATTTAGTGCCTCTGATAGTATAGTCGCAATGCGTGGTAAGGGTTAACGTTAATTGTTAACTTGGTAATAGGGTTAACGTTAATTATTAACTTGGTAATAGGGTTAACGTTAAGTGTTAACTTGGTAATAGGGTTAACGTTAAGTGTTAACTTGGTAATAGGGTTAACGTTAAGTGTTAACTTGGTAATAGGGTTAACGTAGCCTTGCTCCAAGGCTGTACTGAAGGCCAAGCACATGTATGTATAGTAGGCCCTAATTCTACTCTTTAAAGAGGCATGTCTAGATAAGCGGACAGTACAAAGACACCAGTGTGTTCAAGGGATATTTATATTTTTTAGACATTATCATTTAACCATGAAACATTACCTTAGTCTAAGGCTAACGTTAAGCTTTTATAAGTTACACCTTGCAGTTAAATAACAATGATGGCGAAATGTACATGGTTGCGTGGAACATGTTATGTGAATATGTATTTGCTTTACAAGTGGCTATAGAGGTAAACAGTAATTTTGTTCAAAAGTGAAACAGTTTTCAGTGGTCAGCTTATATCCAACACACATTGTTAGTGTCTGCAGCGTTTGACCAGATAACAATTGAAGCGTCTTAAAATCATCTACTTAACAGGAACGAGTACAAAGGAATTACAAAACGACTGATAATTATTTGGAATTGTGTGAAACAAGACCGTCAAACATGTGTTTTCACAAACTCAGGAGTGGAAAATCAATTAAACATAATTAATACATTGAAACCTGGTCTGAATGCTAGTTTAACTAAACTACTTTTCCATAGTACCGTTTAAGTTAGACCAATGGTCTAGGTTTAACTAAACCAGGACTAGCACTAAACCTGACTAAACCTGGTCTAGGAAAAACCTGCTTCGAACTTGTGGCCCTTATAATTGAGACAAGGACAGATAACTCTAACATATTTTGCATAATATATTTTCAAGCTTCAACTATTAATATATACATTCACACGTAATGGGAGCAACGTCGTGAAGCGGTCACAAGCCGGAGATGTCATAGTACTCTTGGAAATAGTGTGTTTCAATATTTGGTTTAAACCCTCAAATGATGTGTCTAGTTCTATGAAGGTCTTTGGGCTAGCCTACTTACACAAAAGTACATTTGTTATTTGTTTAATTCAATAACGATGGAAATTTTAGGACAAACGTTTATGGATGAACAACCTCTATATTTAGGCCATGAACCCGTGAACTAACGGGATCGGGTGGTCAGACACGCTGACTTGGTTGACACATGTCATCGGTTCCCAATTGCTAAGATCGATGCTCATGCTGTTGATCACTGGATTGTCTGGTCCAAACTCGATTATTTACAGACCGCCGCCATATAGCTGGAATATTGCTGGGTGCGGCGTCAAACTAAACTCACTCACTCACTGACCGCCTCCGTGGTGAAGTGGTTAGAGCGTCCGCCCGGAGAGCGGAAGGTTGCGGGTTCGATCCCCGCCCGCTTTTAACCAAAATACGTTAAAATATGGTACTTGTTGGTCCCTGCCTGGCGCTCGGCATTAATGGGTACAACAAGGACTGGTCGGCTCGGAGTCAGTATAATGTGTATTCATGCTTCACTGCGGCATGGTATCTCAGTGGGCTAGCACTATAAAACCAGCTTCAGTCTGGGCTAGAACAAGCAGCCGCACCACACACACGCATGCATGTCGTCATGTGAGCGAAATATTCTCCAGCGCGACGTTAAACCCAATTTCACCTCACTTTCACTCACTCACTATTTAGGCCATGCGACGTTTCGATACTGATTCTTGTATCGTTGTCAATGAGGTATTGTTATTTGTTAAAACTATGTTTTTGTTATGCCATTATTATGTTAATAGTACCACAGACAACCCAGCGCAAAAAAACTTTCACCCTGGATTTGCATAAAAAATCAGCATTTCTCTTGAATGTTATGTAATGCTATGAATCGTCAACGAAGTGAGGGCAGACTGGTTTTGTTTCAAGCGCTATAACCGGTGTATATTTCCCAGTGTCTGTGTCAACGAGCCTCACAGCGAGGTGGTCGCCCCACACACGTTCAGCACGATGAAGTCGCGTGTTTCACAAAATTAGTCCAAGCGCTATCAATGAAGAAGACACTTTTCTCAGGGGGTTCGATTTCAAAGCCACGCCCCCTTGTGTGCATCCACGGCGAGCTGGAACCCGGGGATCTACCTGTTACTGGTATCTCACCTCCATCACAGCCCCGCGGATACCCACACCGGTACAGTTCATGCCCTACTGTTTACATGCGATCAGCGACCGGAATTCCCTCTCTGGATGGGCAGGTGTTGAGTTACAGGCCGCTGTGCCGTTACGGAGACTTCGTGGGGATCTGTTTATCAATGGAAGGTTGGCCGAAGTCATGGGTGACCACTTTGTCAGTCTGGGCTACGGAAAGGAACGAATGGTGACGATTGCGTAAAGGGGCTGAAAGTCCACCACAAGAGAATCATTCACTATAAACCGAGTTGACTTAGAGCTAGCGTTTACAGGGATGTTATCAGTTTATATATCTTCATGATTTTGTTTAAGCCTGTCTCATAGTCCATTCGCTGTCTAGTCTGTTTTGTCTGACTAGACGGACTAAAGCACTGAGATAAACTAGACAGACTAAGGCATTGCGAGAGAGACTCACAATCCATTCGTCCGTCTTACAATCCATTCGTCTGTCTCACAATCCATACGTCTGTCTTAAAATCCACTCGTCTGTCTTAAAATCCATTCGTCTGTCTTACAATCCAGTCGTCTGTCTCACAATCCAGTCGTCTGTCTCACAATCCAGTCGTCTGTCTTACAATCCAGTCGTCTGTCTCACAATCCAGTCGTCGGCCTTACAATCCAGTCGTCTCTCTCACTATTCCTTCGTCTGTCTCACAATACAGTCATCTGAATGTATCGCAAGTCTAGATTACTCTGTAAAGGTAGAACGTCTCTGCCGGCTCCTTTTCTAAAAAAGAACTGTTTTAGCCTGTAAAATATGTTCATTTCAGAGACTAGATGTTAGTCTAACACAGATTCTGAATCTACCATTTCAATGGGGTACCATTCAGTTTGATTGGAGCTTCTTCTTTCCATCTAATTTACCTGATTTCAGCGACTAAGCATTAGCGTAGGTAGGAATTGGAAGATGCCAAATTCTAGAGGGCGTGAAACCGACGCCGACAGTGGTGCTTGTTGATTAATAAATAGTGAGTGAGTGAGTGAGTTTTAAGCCGCTGTCAGCAGTATTCCAGCAATATCACTGTGGGGACACCAGAAATTGGTTTCACACATTGTACCCATGTGGGGAATCAAACCCCTTTGGCCTGACTAGCAATCGCTTAAGCACCAGGCTACCCAACCGCCTCTGGTTCATTAGCAGCAAATAGTACAAGTATAACGGACAGGCAGTTGTCCCAGCGATGTTTTGAATTGTTAAACGGAAGAAAAGTAAAGGCATCTGCACTACCGCTCTTTGTTTCATCTGATTTAGACCCTTGAAGGTCCGGGTTAGAATATTGATCTTCAGTAACCCAAACTTGTCGTAAGAGGCGATCCCGGGATCGGGTGGTCAGGCTCGCTGACTTGGTTGACACATGTCTTCAGTTCCCAATTGCTTAGATCGATGCTCATGTTGTTGATCACTGGATTGTCTGGTCCAGATTCGATTATTTACAGACCGCCGCCATATAGCTGGAATATTGCTGAGTGCGGCGTCAAACTAAACTCACTCACTCACTGACCGCCTCCGTGGTGTAGTGGTTACAGCGTCCGCCCGGGGAGCGGAAGGGGATCGGCGACTAACGGGATCGGGTGGTCAGGCTGGCTGACTTGGTTGACACATGTCATCGGTTCCCAATTGCGACAGCAGAGATCGGGTCATTCATTCCACCCATGTACCATCCATTAACAGAAGGTGCGTTGGGGTAACTAAATGGTTGAAGCGTTCGGTCGTCAGTTTCCGGTTTCGATTCCTCACATCGTGTGAATCCCATATATGTCTGGTGTCACCATTAGAATTGGTCTTCAGTAACCCATGCTTGTCGTAAGAGGCAACTAACGGGATCAGGTGGTCAGGCTCGCTGACTTGGTTGACACATGTCATCGTATCCAATTGCTTAGATCGATGCTCATGCTGTTGATCACTAGGTTGTCTGGTCCAGACTCGATTATTTACAGACCGCCGCCATATAGCTGGAATATTGCTCAGTGCGGAGTAAAACCTAACTCAGTCATAATCAAAACACAAAATACTCACGTTGCTGTTTGGAAAATAATCAAAAACACCAGGTGTGTACTTTCTTTTGTCGCCAGTTTATTTACAAGAGTGAGTGAGTGAGAACTAATTAGCATGGGTTACTGAAGATCAATTTTAACCCGGGCCTTTACGGGTCATGGTATGCACCAAAAGTAAAATAAGAAATCGGTGGCATCGTGTTTAGAATAATAATAGAATAAATATGCACACGGCCCGCCCATTCTGCCATCAGTCAGTCAAGAAACTGCAGGTGCTTGTTCTCAAAGGAACTTTACCATAGTACTAGATGCAAAGATGCATGAAGTAGCAAAATCAAGCTTTCAACGAAATGGGCAGATGGCTCATACATCTAACATGGCGGAGGAACTATGATTCAATTCTTTATTCTCATAAACCACCTTGGTGGTACAAGAGCATATATTGTAAACATATATACAAATACAAATTCAAGTTGGCAGAAAACAACATACTAACATTTTTTCTGACAAGAGATGATAGATGTAGGATATATTTTGATAGATTTACTATGTCTCGAGATGTTTTTACAGATAATATTTTTCGTGAACTTTGTTTCGTTGGGAAAAGAGGTCAGATGGGTGGGTAAATATTGTTTCCTCAAAGTATCAAACGCTTTGCAATGAAAAATATAATGATATTCATCTCCGATGCTTTTAGAAGTGCATAGTTGACACGTTAATTTCGCTCCTTGGGATATTATACCAGCGGCCCGTCTCAATAGGTAAACTATGGTTACATGTTCTAAATCTCAATAATGGTAATGAAATACGTTTTAGAAGAAGGAGATATACGTCAAAATTAGGAAATGGCTTCAGGTGCTGATAGTAAATTCCCTTGAACGCCACACGAATAGCGTGTATGTTCACCCCGTGCTACAAGACGCGGAAAAAACTATCCAGCGCACAGGGAAGTGGGCGTGGCGACGTCACGTAGAATACGTCGTGTTTCTTCTTGCAGGGCGTATTTGTAGCTACTTTGTCTCCTTCAGGTTACGGAAAGGGCCGAGTAGTTACGAATGGCAGAGCCTGGGTCAGTTCTTGTCGGCAGTCTGAAGGGTGTAGTCGCTGTCGTACACGACATCCCATGCAGAGGTGTTCACATACGGTAACATGCTGACCTTGTTGGTAGTCTAACGCTTAGTCTCTGAATATATATTATATCATTTTGATAGTAACAAATAAACCCATTTAAATTGAAAAGGAGACCCAGTGAGAGGAAACCTGAGGAAATCTAGACTTGTTTCATTTAGGGCTTTAATTCGCATTGCAAGGAGGGCTTGGCTGTAGGGAAAACAATGTGGTTCAGGGAGAGACAGACTTACCTCGATGGCTGCAAGGTAGTTCTTTGGAAGGCATTTAGAAGAGATGAACAGATATTTTGGATATCGACTTCTATAGTTTTGTTACACGGCGTTTTATTTTTTTAAATTGATGTTTCTTTTAGCCGTCAGTTTAATAATCTAGAATCGGTTTGAAACACAAGTATAAAGTATTAACAAATACTTCCATGACAAAACCCTCAAGACATGTGATGAGGGTGCCTGGTTTATGACGCACGCACAAAAGGGACTTGGTATTTTCATGTGGTCGTAAATGTCTTTATTTGGAAACGTGTCTCTCATCAAGTGTTTTAAATGTGCTTGTCTAGGAACGATATGCTTACCATGAAAAGATTACCCAAAATTGTAAATATATTGTACTTCTTGGTACCTACATGATTTATTTTGATACACAATGAAAGGTATAAAATCTGTTACAAAACCGTTTCTAAACAGGTGTTCGCCAAAACGTGGCCACTGCCAGTGGCACAGGTAACACACACATGCAAGGCACGTAAATTGTTTACCTGAAACCCCACAGGAACAACCGTACACAAGTTAAAACTGGGAAATTTCATCGCATGATGTAAAGGCTATATACGCATGTGTTCACAAACCTCAGTCAATTGTGCAAAAAACAAAACAACAACAGCGTATGACCCTCGTGGGACTCAAAACTCCAAGAGATTCCGAGTTAGACTTGCCGCAAGAGGCGACTTCGTGGATCGGATGGTCAGTCTCGGTGACACGGTTGACTCCGTTGGTTGATGCTCACAATATCAATCACTGGATTGTCATGTACGCGGAACAGACTGACTGGGGCGTTCAACAAACTAACCTTCAAAGCTAAACTGACGTACAAAACAAAGTATACACCTGGTGTTTCGGGATTATTAACCAAAAAATAAACAACAAACAAACAAAAATCAAACAAACAAACAAAAAAACAAAACAAAAAAACACAACAAAAACAAGAGAAAACGTACACAATGTTTGTGACCTATAAGTCACAATCAAAACATTTTTTCAAAATATCAACGTTGTTTTTTTTAGAATAATTCCATATCACCAGGCGTGTTATTTCTTTGTACGTTTATAAAGGTGTTATGAAAAGATAGTTGCACTGAAAATAATATCAGTATATGTTCCAACTATATAACGGTAAGCCTAAGCATGTGTCAGGCATCTAACGTCGTGAAAAGTATGCGTCGAAGATAGAAAACAGTATATTTGGTGAGTGAATATGGTTTTACGCCGCTTTTAGCAACATTCCAGCAATATCACGGTAGGGGACATCAGAAATGGGCTTCACAATATAGTTTGTATTGAGATGAATAAAACAGTCCGTTACAGTCCAATCGGTCTGGGGCGGCGAGGTAGCCTAAAGTACTGTCGGAAATAGAAAAAAATGTTTTTTTACATTTATATCTACAATTTAGGTAGTTAATATGTGAAAGTGTGAAATATCTGCTAAACTAAGTTCGGCCTAACTACAGTCTCAGTGGGAGGGAGATAGGAAACGTAAGAGAAGGATTTTACTGAGGAGAGATTAGTGCAGAAAGAGCAATGCGGGTTTTTTCTAAGTCCAATGCGACTTATTCAGAACAGACCATGGCTTTATGTAAATTAGTATGCGATGATATTGTATTACAAAGGACACTTTTTAAATGATCATTTTGAAATTAGACTTAGCTTCGTTATAAACGATAGCAGACGTAAAAACTAATAACTTTAATACTGAAACTATTAAGGATGTAGCTACCATGGCGTCTCACTAGCACTATAAAAAGAAACAGGTAGGAGGGGTCGTCTCAAAAGCAAAACCAGGAGGTGTCGCAGACGATGGTTGGGTTCAGGCTGGGGAACTGAGATATTATCTAGGATAAGATAATTAATAGCGACATATTCAATACACATGAAAAAACATAAAATATATTTGAGATGACCCCTTGTGCCTGTGGGCAGCACGTGCATTTCATGCCATGTGAGTCGACGGTCCGTCGCCATACCTGGCTGAGCGACCTAATTGCCATCTATAGTCTGATCTATTGTTTTCAGCAGCTATTCGTTTTGCCCGATTTTACGAGTAAACATGCTTTTCTGGATATCCTATTACGCATCCCCCTGAATGCCCAGTTAGGCTGATGTGGGTTATTTCGACATAATTGTGTCAATTTTAGTGATACAGAGTAACAGCCTAAAAACAGTTTTTTTCTATTTCCGACAGTACTTTAGTGGTAAGAGCGTTGCTCGTCACGCCGAAATCCGAGTTCGATTCCCCACATAGGTACGTGTGAAGCCTAATTCTGGAATAATGCTAAATATGACGTAAGCCCAAACCCACTCACTCACCCACAATAAATATGTAAATGAGTTTGGTCCCTGGTATAGAAGTCAACCCAAGCGTCAGCATTAGCCAGCTTACCTTCTTACAATAGCCTCCTTGTACCCGATTGTTCCACAAGACCAAGCGATAACGATGAAAGGCAACCCTACAGGTTGAATAATGGAATCTTCAGATTAGTTTCAAAAGTATCATTTAAAAAAACCAGATCTAAAGAGACACTGGGTTAACAGTCGTATGGCCTCGCCATGGGTGGTTCAAGCACAGGCAGTTCTGGACATAACAATTGGATCTGTAGTTGACAGCCTGTAAATCCTCGGAATCCGAGATGATCTGATTGAGTACAATTTTGTCCATACTCGTCATCCGACTGCTATCTGCCTCACTGTCTCCTCCCGGCGTGGGCTGGGGAAGGCATAACGATCGGTCGACCATTAGGCTTTATTCATGCCCTGTTTCCAAACAAAATAACATATCTTCACCCACAATGGCATTGTATAAACCGTTTCAAAGGCATTCATGTTTTGATCTTGATTTGGAAAGTCATTTGGAGCATCACGTGTTGTCATCGCTGAGACAGTTAATCATTTCTATAATTCCCATCACTATATTGCTGTTTTAATTCCCATGGAATCTGTCTCCTCAGATGCTCGAGACTTATTATTCTCTGACGATGAAGTTTAAAAAAAATATTTACAGCAGAACGCTGATGATACTAGTAGTTCGAATTAACATTGTCCCGATTGGCAAATAACCAATCACGGCCCCGATACTGTGATTGGCCGATGGCTGAACTACATGTATTATCATATCCTCAACAACCACGAGAAGACATGGAGAAATTAACTACTCACAAAAATATAGCCTGGAGTGCCATACATTCCCTTCATAACCACAACTAGCCACGGGCAGCGAGCTATCGTGTTAAAATGCAAACTACACTGACATGTGGGTTTGAATGACTATAGCTGTCATTAACTGAGGTTGCTACATCCAATTGTCACTAGATTATTATAGAAGCCAGTCAGGATGGAGCCAGGTTGTAAAACACGTATCAATACGGGAACACTGCTTGTTAGAAAAGGTGCACATACAATTCAGCGAGTGAGTGAGTTTAGTTTTACGCCGCTTTCAGCAACATTCCAGGAATATCACGGCGGGGCACACCAGAAATAGGCTTCACACATGTGGGTAATCGAACCCGGGTCTTCGGCGTGACGAGCCAACGCTTTCACCACTAGGCTACCCGCCGCCCTTGCCAATACAAAAACAGCCCCACAGTAGTGACAAGATGACAGGCAACGTGGTCCTCACACATACTATCCAAAAAGACAATTTCTTTCATAAAGTTATGAAGGTTTTTTATCAATTCGGCAAACAAATCAAACTGTTTGTATTATATACATCCCAACAATAAACTGCGAATAAGCGGTATCTCTTCTCGACAATGTCGGAAATATGTTAACAAAGTGTACTGCAGACAGAGCTAGATGTGACCAAACGCCGCATAGTTAAACCCGCCATTTTCCATCTGGGGTTACACAGTGCAGACAGAAAAATACAAGTCTGCATCAGTAGTTACACAGTTCAGTTATAAAAAAGACACCAACGGAATTTCAACTGCTTCGGGCGTGTATTAAATCTACAAGTTTGTTCCTATATAGGTTTATTACTGCTGCCCAATTCGGCATACAGCTACCACACCCACCACTTGGTTGAGAGTTTAGGATACGGCGAATTCCTGCTTGCTTGATAATTGATAATGTAGATGTCGCAATACAGGTACTGCATACAACGTGTCCGGGACGTCATGTGTTGGCGGTCACCGTAAGTTGAAGGCGGTCTGGGTGCACCGTGTAACGTGTTTCAAATGATGACAAACACGCACGTCTAAAAAGAAAACGTTTCATTATTGCAGTTTTTAAAACATAATGCCCCTTTGTTCAAAATTTCCAACATACATCGTGTCTGGTATTTCGACGAGTTCCTGTTATTGACGGAATGCTCTATACTGTTCTCCTGTCGCCCACGTGCTGGTATTCCCCGCTAGACGAAGACCGTACGTTGCCCTGTCTCACTCCCAACAAAATAAACATTCACATTTTCAGCTCTCGAGCTGTCGGTAACAATCTATTTCTAGACATTGACCTACAGCCAGCACCAGCCAGCCTTGTGCTGAGAAGAAGTCGGCCGCCAGTTGCCCAACATGTGAAATTGGCATCAAACAGCAACAACAAGGGCAAGGTCATGCGGGGGTGGTTGAGGCGGAAACGGAAGCGAAGACATCTTTACAATCATTGGCGGAAATATCGAATTTAAAAAATGGATTTCGCTAGCACGTTCTCACGATAGTTTGATATATGTTGTCAACTTGCAACCAAATATGTTTGGGGAAGGAAGTTGTGTGGTGTCATAACAACAGTTTTAAGGCACATCAAGGCTCGCTTCGCATTCCGAGTGTAGGCGACTACATGTGGGAATAGTGCTGTAAACTCCACGAGAAGCACTAAATGTTTCTTAGGAAAATACGGAAGTTTTGTTTTATTGTTCGGCTGATGGTGTTTCTTGAAGAACGGTCGATAATTAAAGTTTGGTGGTGTATGACAGTATGTGACGATAACATTGTCAAATGGTGATTATCGTTGTTGACATTTTAATCGTTATCAAAAAATATTTGTACACTTACACATGATAATATAATAAACACATAGGGGAAAAAATGCGAGGTATTAAAGAAGTTAGTTATTGGGAGCAGTTCTTGTTTGTAGTATTGTGCAATGAAAATTTTGATAATCATTAAAGGCCGGAGTGCCAACTTTAAAATTGTATTGTATCGGTTTCTGCATCAGTTCGTGGGTTATTTACAGGGGTGAGTAAATATGGAAGAGATGGTACACCATCCATGTCACCGTTTTCAAACTTGTTATCGACCCTACTTTCCTGCAATATCCTTGAGCCTAACTACAATATCAGAAATAAGGGGCACGTGGTCACAAATAACCTGAGTGTTGATTGAACTAAATCCCTTCCGATTAACAAACCTCGCACCCTCGAGTCCATTTTGAGTTGCAATAGGTATATGAGTACAATCAATAGCCCCTATTACATTCGGTAATTGAGCAATAACGTGAAAACCGACCATTACTTGTCTCCTTCTACTTCTGATGGAATCTGAATCAACCTAGGACGTAACTCCGGCAGTGCTTTGCTTTCTCCATATGTCCTCTTTAATTCTTGTTCGTAATTTCTGATTTCTTTTTTGGCAGTAAGTTAAATCTTTTCCAGAGATGTTTCAGTTTCTCAGTATCAACGTGCAAGCCAAATCGAGCATGGAAGGAAAGCCTTATTCCTACCCAAACGTTTTTAGTGTTTTTTCAAATGATTGAAGGTCACACCTTTTGTCCTCAATAATTTCTAATTAAATCTATCAGTATGTAAATAAATAAATAAATAAATGAATGAGAATGAATGAATGAATGAATGAATGAATGAATGAATGAATGAATGAATGAATGAATGAATGATAAATAAATAAATCAATAAATCTATATATTGCTCTTCAAAGTTGTTTATCCTCTCCCTTTGGGGTGTAGCCATGCTGAAAAGTTACTCTTGAAACCGTCAAAAACAAATGATGTTCACAGACGTTGGCCTTCTTTTAAATTTACGATTCCGACTTTCGCGCCAAGCTCCGCCCCCCTTGTTTACTGTTGCTACGTCCCCCAACCTTTGGGATGCCGAGTTGTCAAAATGGCGGATACACTGTCAGGCACCGATTGCCTGTTGACAGTTCCGGACACAATATCACACTAAGCTACTTTACCATGTGCTTTGACAGGAAGTGCCAACAGAGCATGCTCAAACATGGGTTTTCACAAATTCAGGAGTGGAAAATCAATGAAACATAATTAATATATTTAAACCTGGTCTGAATGCTAGTTTAACTAAACTACTTTTCCATATTACCGTTTAAGTTAGACTTATGGTCTTGGTTTAACTAAACCAGGACTAGCACTAAACCTGGTCTAGGAAAACCTCTTTCGAACTTATGGCCCAATAGAGTCCGTGGGGACGCCTTGTTATTATAGCATTTAGTTCCCGACAAGGATATAATATGTGAGGCCATCTGTCTTTTGTCGTCTTTATACCACTACTGACATGGTACTGACACAGCTAGCCTTGCTCCAAGGCTGTACTTAATGTTGAGCCCAAGGGTGTATAATTATTCTATTCTTCGAAGAGGCAAGAGGAAAGGGTGATGATGATTTTTATGGAGAAGCATGTACAATGTGAATGACCCTCCCCTAACATTTATGTACAAAGTAAGTGACCCCCCCTCCCCGCATGTCATGTACAAAATCAATAACCCCCTCCCCCTTCCCATATTTTAAAGCATATTTTAAAAATATTTATTTGTACAAAATTGCTGTCCCCCTAAGTACATGTGTACAAAATTAATGACCCCCACTACCTCCCCAGAACAAAATGGGTGCCCTTAAAATCATAATCACCTCCACTAGCCATAAATTATGAACGGTCCCTAAGCGGTGTATTTATAATCAGTGTGAAAATAAGTGCTTGAGGTGGGTTTAACGCAGTTTGGATGTATTATCTTAGTTATATTGAGGTATGAGAGATAGAAATTGAACATGTCTGCCGCTGCGACTGAACCCCTGTGCACCATCAAGGCGCGGCCAAACCGACAAATGATCAGGAAATATCTTGGATTCGAACCGCCCTAAAATGAGTGGGTGAGTGAGTATGGTTTACACCGCTTTTAGCAATATTCCAGCAATACCACGGCGGGAGACGCCAAAAATGGGCTTCACACATTGTACCCATGTGGGGAATCGAGCCCGGGTCTTCGGCGTGACCAGCGGACGCTTTAACCACTAGGCTACCCCACCGCCCCCGCCCCCCAAATGAGTACGAGATGACAATAACGCTATGTGACGGCACAGCACTTAACGCTATATAGCTCTTTAAGCTGGAGTCCCTGGTTCGATGGTTCACTCTCACTTAGCCAGATCGAGTCTAACCAAAAAGGTCTTGTTAAGACAACATTTCACTATGGCTAGGTGAGAGATGCGAGCCAGGTAATTATCAATACCATATCAAAGTATCTCACTTACATACAAATGTCATTAATGTCACCAATTCAGCATTTCCTCAAATCCTCCCCAAAAAATTCAAATACATGTAATACCATATCAATGTAGATTTGTACATGTATCTCACTTTAATACAAATTCCACTAATCTCACAACGATCATAGTTTCAAATCGGTATTATTGGTTTGTATTACAAGGGGGTATGCACATTAAATGAAACACCGAGATCAAGTAGGGTTGGTCTAAGTTAACGCTCATCACGTACCGCACGTGCATTTGTTTCCCTGTTCCAACTACTGCGCTTACCCCGGTATAAGCGATTTGAAACAATGATCGTTTGTTAAACAACTTTTTTCCTAAGTTGAATAAAAATCTAATATTTAAGTTTTAAATTGGCAAGGTAGAATTATGAGGATTCGCAATCTTAATTTCACTGTATTCGATTTACATTTTTATTTAAAGTGAAATTCACCGGTACGTTTTCACTGCAAACAGACTATAGGTGTTATCAAAACACTACCCAGTCAGCCAAATCCCACTCTGGCTATATGAGAGACCTGTTTTGACAGAATCTGGCTAAGTGAGAGAACACGGGTTCGATCCCACAAATTATACACGTTGTGAAGCCTAGCAATGACGTCCCATGGCTGGTAGCCTGTCGAAAACTATACACCGTCACATTGATCCGGAGTTTATACACAACCACACCAATTTCAAAATGTCAAAATCCGACGAAACATTTTCTACCGCTATATTTATGTTTTCATCTAACTGTAGGTGAAAAAATATGTTTTCGGATAATAACGAGAGTTGTTTTACCGCGCCAAGGGGCTCTTAACATCAATATCCTGACATTCTGATATTTTCACAGAAGCTACAATCGTTGGTGATTACCGAAACTTGCCACACAGATACTGCCTACAAATTGGAGGTGGTGTCACAACATGAACTTTGTCACTGTGTGGAGTGTGTGAGAGGATCTGTCGGACTCGCCGTTCACTCGGGATGTATCGGCCATGCTACCGGAGAGAGAAAATCGTCAGTTCCGAGCGAGGCAGTAAAACGTAAAAGGTAGACTAATGCTTAATCTCTGAATATATATAATGTTGATAGTAACAAACAAGCCCATTTAAATTGAAAAGGAGCCCCAGGGAGACCAGAGCCTGAACCTGAGGAAATCTAGACTTGCTTTATTTAGGGCTTTAGCACTGCAGAGAGGGCTTGGCAGTAGGGACAATAATGTGGTTCAGGGACTGTGAGACAGACAACGTAAAAGGACGCGTCATTCGCACTACTCTGAGGATCAGGTATCGTTTATTAAACACATCCTCTATAACCAAGGGTGTTATATCTCCATTCCATTGTGATGTTTACGCTGATGCTATTCTCCACGGTTGTTTTGTTTATCGTGTATCGGTGATTATTACCCGGCTCATATTACTTTAATATTGCCGAATGCGGTATTACCCGCAAACAAACAAACACATGCAGTCAAAACGATGCAATGTGAGTATGTGAGTTCAGGGTATTTAGCAAAACGTAAAGGGCATAAAACATACTATATAATAGATCATGTGTTTTCGGAAAATAGCGAGAGTTTTTTTTACCGCGCCTAGGGGCTTTTAACATCAATACCCTGGCATTGTATGAATACTTGATGGATAAGGCGGTGGGGTAGCCTAGTGGTTAGAGCGTCCGCTCGTCACGCTGAAGACCCGGGTTCGATTCCCCACATGGGAACAATGTGTGAAGCCCATTTCTGGTGGCCCCCGCCGTGATATTGCTGGAATATTGCTAAAAGCGGTGTAAACCATACTCACTCACCCACTCATTTTGGGGCGGTTCGAATCCAAGATATTCCCTGATCAGGATTGTCGGTTTGGCCGCACCTTGATGGTGCACAAGGGTTCAGTCGCAGCGGCAGACATGTTCAGTTTCTAGCTCTCACGCCTCAATACAACTAAGATAATACATTCAAACTGCGTTATACCCACCTCAAGCACTTATTGAAGAACAGCTTACTCACTCACTCGCTTCGTGGATACAACGTAAGTTATTCCTATTATCTTTGAATGCAGCAACAGACTATACCGTTACTGGTGAATAGCAAATTCCAATTCAAAAGATATTTTTGAGCTTGGTGGAGAGTTAGACTAAGGCTTAGTCTCTGAATATATATAATTTTGATGGTAACAAACAAGCCCATTTATATTGAAAAGGAGCCCTAGGGAGACCAGAGATTCAGAACTTGACGAAATCTAGACTTGCTTTATTTAGGGTTTTAGCACTGCAGAGAGGGCTTGGCAGTAGGGAAAATAATGCGGTTCAGGGACTGTGAGACAGACTATCTCCTAAGATAACTTCCCGAGTTCTCACATTGTATTGTTCAGTGCTGAACATTTTAATAATGCGAAGAATGTGTCCCTGTACTGTTCCTAGGCGACCTTGAGGGATTGATTCTGGCCGGACACGGGATAACATTAGTACGAAGCCCCGCCATAACATAACTAGATGACCAAAGTGCAAGATCTGTGTGGAACACCAACAAAATTATTTATCAATTTGAACTTACCTCCAAATTCAAAAGTTTCCATTTGTATAATATGCGAAGAGGATATAGATAACCACCTTTTTTTAAACAAACTGTTCAATGGAAGTGAAAAGGCCAGCGTCTGTCTTACGCTTGAAGATGTTCTGGGTATTTCTAGATACTAGATCGTCCTCACTAGATTTCACCTTGCATGCCTCAATCACATCACGAAGGTAAACCGATTTAATTCCGAGATGCTGTGCCTTTTGAATTTGCTTCTTCGCGAGAAGGCGACTAACGGGGTCCGGTGGTCAGGCTTGCCGATTTGGTTGACACATGTCATCGTATCCCAATTGCGTAGATGCTCATGCTGTTGACCAATGGATTGTCTGGTCCAGACTCGACTTATTTACAGACCGCCGCCATAAATGGAATATTACTGAATGCGGTGTAAACCCAAACTCACTCACTCACTCTTCATGAATGCTAGGTCCCTGCCATATGTTTTACTGTTGAGCAATTAGATAAAAAGAGATACTCAAAACACACCAGAGTTGCACACAATAATCTTATATCAGGAATAAGAAAAATAACCCTTGTTTTAATTACAATTAAATCCTTAACCGCATTTACAATTGGGCTGCTATGTGTGGACCCAAGTCAGACAATGAAACAATACTTTTTACAACATAACATTCAGGAGGAACCTTTTCCCAAGCTTTTGCTTGATTTTTGGATCTTCAAGACCAGAAACTGTGCACAAGGCCTCCACTATAGCTTCATGTCACCCAGTGTGCTTGTTAATTAAGAGTTGACAGATGAAAATGTGAGGCAAGATTCCAGACCACTGGTGAGGATGTTGGTCCAGCCAGCCATGGTAGTTAGATATGTTTACTTTGTAATCCGACCCCCAAAGTGAGTTAGTTTTCTTGCAGATATTAACAGACCCTGAACCTGAGGAAATCTAGACTTGCTTTATTTAGGGCTTTAGCACTGCTGAGAGGGCTTGGCAGTAGGGAAATTAATGTGGTTCAGGGACTATGAGACAGACTAGGTGGAGAGTGTATGGTGCCACCTTACGAGGATCAGAATCAAACCTATTCAAATATTTTGTTTTAACTATAATATCCTTTGAGTTCAATATAAACTACCGGACAAAAGAAAGTAATCACACTTAAGTAACTGTATCAAACACCCAAAGAGGTTTGAACCCAAGCAGAAACATTCGCCAAAACGCAACATGGCCCCGATAACAACGCAGCTGTCCGAAAACTTCGTACGAATCGTGCATTTTTAAAAAGGTGAAACATTGGGAACGTGGGACATTAGTCCAAATGCATGTGCTTGGTTGGCATAAATACCGATGTTGGACAGAGCAAGCATGCAGTAACCAAAACAACAACCACGACTATGATAGGCTCAACGAGACAGGGCGATCGGTATGGCCAATGTGGGGGCATCACAAAGACAGCTGGCACGAACCTTCAACTGCAGCCAGGCCACCAACAAATTGATAATCCGCTACCAGCAAACAGGCCAGACCCAAGACCGCCCAAGATCGCCCAAGATCAGGCAGACCAAGAGTCACGACATGGGCCGAAGACCGCTACATCAGGCAGATCCATCTCTAGAACAGATTCGTGACGGCGACAGCACTAGGGCACGCCATCAGCAGACGACTTGGTACGGCTGGTATATAGAGAATACTACACGAGGTCTCATAACATACGAATTATATGAAACTCGTGACCTTCCTATGTCACTGCCTTGGTAACCGACGTCAGGATGCATGTCAGTTGTCATCGCCTCGTACAACCTCCTACAGTAAACTACTCCGTAGCACCCCGTTTCTTGGTTTCCAGTTGCTTCATTCGGCTAACATCACTAGTGGAAACATTTTGTTTATGTTTTTCGACGGATATAATGTCTCAGTTCGACTCACAATTAAACAGCGACATGGCAACGTTCGCAATGTTTACATTCCCACAATGCATTTAAGTTGTAGAATGAATGAATTCACGTGTTCGTTATGAATGAAAAATTAGTTACGTCAGAATGTGACCTAATTGAGAGGTCATCGGTTATCCAATCAAATCGTTAGAATCTCAGGTCAAGTCGTTACGACACAGGTCAGCGCGATACGACACTCGTGTGACGTACGAGATTAGTATGCAACTACCAATACGTTGACCTCGTGGGTAATAAACGAGCCTACCGCACCGTCAACGCAGACTGCAATGCATGGGCACGAACTGTACGTCTGTGGCAGCGACGTGACTAGGAGAAATTTCGAGTACTCCTTACAGATGAAAGTCGGTTCAGTCTGTTCAGAAACGATGGCAGGGTTTTTTTCGCGTAGAAGAGAGCGACTGATGCCAAACTGCATTCAAGCAGTTCATCCTTTCGATGGAGGAGGGGTCATTCATTGGGCGGCATTTCTGGCCACAGAACAACAAGGTTCACGGGGTACTGTTAACGGGGTATACTATATAAAAGGAAAGGGATGTAACGAGGTCAACACACCGAGTTCGTTTCAGGGCGAATTCAACAATGCTCACTGTATCTGTCCCATTTAAAGTATGCACATATTTCAAGCCAATAGAATTACCTATAAAATAAGACATACAGCACGAAAATTGAAGCAGTACTTTGGGAGCTATGGTCTTCGGAAGCTCGAAAAATCGTGATTTCTCGATTCCGAGCCAAAATCCCTGCTCACAATTTGTAGCGGTAACTCACCAATTTTATTTCACAGTATACACAAACGACATGCAAACAGAATTGTGTCGTGCTCGTCGCCATTGACGACCTTGGCCTTAACCTGCCCCGCACTAAAAAGAGCAAGGGAGCTCATTGGCTATAAATAAAATATACTAGGCACATAAAGAAACTGTGCATACAAAAATTTAAAACCTAAATTTATCAAACCTGTGTAGACACATAAGGATTTAAACTCAGAGATTAGTGACAGGTATCCAACATGCATGCACGTGCCACGTTCCGTGACGTCAGTGGGTTCGTCCTTGAGACGTGTAATACGTTGTTGCACGTGCATTCCGGGAAAGAGAAACAGAGCAAATGAATGCCACACAATACTGTCACTTTGGAAAGCTCAACCCCTGCCCTTGCGATCGTTCAAAAAATTAAACGGCTATTGAAACGCATAGCATGCCAAGGCTCACGTCTGCACAACGTCATGAGGCCATTGGGATGGTCCGTGGGGGAATGTCTCAACGACAAGTGGCTGCACATTTCCACTGCCACCGGAACACCATTTCTGCACTGGTGAGACGCTACCAGAACACAAATGACGTCATCGATCGGCCACGTTTTGGACGTCCACGTGTAACAACGCAAAGACAGGACAAATGGATAAGGGTGACCCATCTTCGCCACAGGTTTCAGACTGCAGTGATGACTGCCCGAACCATCCCAACACTTCGCCGTATCCACCCCAACACAGTTCGACAACGTTTACGTCATCACGGGATCAGACCACGATGTCCCGCCATACGGCCTATCCTGACACAACGTCATCGACAAGCTCGCCGAATGTGGTGCCGAAATCATGTCCGCAGACCCTTGTTTTGGTGGAGAAATGTTTTTGCAGATGAGTCCAGGTTTAACATTTACCATAGTGATGGACGTCAACGTGCCTATAGACGCGTGGGGGAACGTTATGCACAGGCCTGTGTCTTGGAGAGGAATCGCTTTGGTGGTGGTTCCGTGATGATTTGGGGTGGAATAACGGCACGCCAAAGAACTCCTTTGGTGATTGTTCAGGGCAACTTGAAAGGTCGCATGCATATGGGACTCGATAACAGGAGACGTTCCACAAAGTGATCTTAGCTTAAAATCGCAGGTCCCATTTTATAAAATAGGCTTACGGCAGTCGTAGCGCTGAGATCGCTTTGTGAAATTGGACCCAAGGATCAAGTTCCAGAAAGCGACCTTACTTACTTACTTACTTACTGACTTACTAAATCCTCTTCCTGCTCTTAGCACATAAGGCCGTTACTTTCTCTGGTGCCTTGGGCCAGCTTTCCTGTTTGTTACAAGGTCCTCACATTCCAGCAGTCAAATCTATGGATCGTTTTCGGATGAAGGAGGTCTGTTCTCTGGGTGCCAGCTCCTTGGGTGGTTTGGCTGCCATCCGTCATAAACCCAGTTGCCTGCACTTTCCTCCTTCTTCCAGCATCTTGTTCTCTAGTAACGGTTTCTGTAGCAATCTGTTTTACAGTAGAGGATTGCTAGTCCTCTGCCCAACCAAATGAGTGCATTTGGGACATTTGGGACTGTTTTAGTCTGCTTTCTCCTCCAAGACCTACCTGACTTGGTTGTACGTTCCAGGGGTATTGACCCAGTGAACAGTGTTAAAGTGTGCGAGTTTTCGCTATGAACGCTTTAAACGACCAGGGACTCGTTTCACAAGGCGATCGCTAGGACTGCCGAAGACCAGTGTTAAAGGTTTCGCTATGGACGCTTTAAACGAACAGGGAGTCCTTTCACAAGGCGATCGCTATGACTGCCGAAGACCCGTGTTAAAGTTTTCGCTAAGAACGCCTAGAACGACCAGTGCTGTAACCCATGTTAGAGTCGGCTTATCGGAATACGGCCCTTATTGACTCCGACCAATGCCTATATTATCACCCTTTGGTTTGTCTAGCCTTAGGTTTGATCCTGCCTGGGGGATATAGCTGAACACGCAATAAAACAGCATTTATTCAGTCTCTGTAACGTGGTTACATGTGTAATGGCTGAATCACACCTATCCTATATAAATATCCTATAATAGTAACAATAATAACCCTAACTACGAGCGATGTTAATCGTTGTCATGCATTATGTACAATATATTCCATACCTAGAGGTTGCATTTGAACCCAGTATACAACCAGCGAGCATATATCTATACAGGCATCACAGTGTCCTGGGTCCCGTTCCTCAAAGCGATCGTAGCGCTACGACAGTCGTAACTCCCATACTTTAACATAGACTTACGACTGTCGTAGCGCTACGATCGCTTTGAGGAACGGGGCCCAGGTATTCGTTATGGAGACAAATGGACACAACTGACTGCGGCGCTGTTCTGAAGTAACGTTTGTAAGGTAAGTGTTCCATAGAGGAAGAGAGCCAGGTTGATGATCAAGTATCAGGAAGACCTTCAACTGTCACCATGTAGGAAAATGTTCAGGAAATGAGTATGGTTGGGGATAATAATCGACTCACCACACGTCACGTGCCCAACACTGTAGGCATCTTTTATGGGAGAGAGAACATTCTGGGAAATGAACCGTTCATGGTAAAGTTTGCAACAGGCTGGGTCCAAGGCTTCTGACTCTCCAGGAAATCTCAGGTTCACCATCTCGAGGGAGTTTAGGTCGTTCTGATGCAGACCTTCTGATTTTGTTGAGTGATTTGTAAGATCCACGAGTGTTGATACAAGAGAGCCATTATCAGCATTAAAAGTTTATAACCTGGATGAGTCTATTGTTGACAAGCAAGATGACTCAAGTCAAAGCAGCCGAAACATCTACCAGCTCCTGCAAGTGGAAGAACGCTAAGTCCATCCGCTGACAAGGCGATGACTTGTCCTACCGTATAGGCCTCTCTCTCGTAACGCGTGGCTAGTATTACCTTAATCTTGTCGGGGAACTACGTGAGAATACAAAGGTTTAAGTACAACTCATTAAAGAGATCCACAATGGCAATCCACCTGCAGACAAGTCTGACCAGATTTGGAATCGTCAGAGCTCCACCTCTCCCCGAACTGTCAGATAGAAATGTCGAGGAAACATTATTTCGATGGCGTGTGACCTTTCACACTCCCCAAAAAGAGGCCCAATTGACCTCATACAAAATATGTTTCAAAATAATTAACAGACAGCTCTATCAACTCAGTCCATCACAGTTAGACAAGACAGAAAATGTAACGACACACTTGCCTGCGAGGCGAGACCCACCTCGACATGGCGTGATACGTGAAAACTTTGTAACTGACACTTTAAGAAATATCACGTCATCAAAAGATAACTGACAGTGGAAACGGAAACATACTGAGTGGATGAGGTCAATTAATAAGCAATGGCTTGAGAGGCGTCTTGAACATACAAGCACCAGTTATTACATTACAACTTATGTACCACTTAAATAAATATATATAACACCACTCCTTTAAGTGCTGAACTTCCCTGTAACTACTGGAAACATCTACATGATACCATTGCACTCTACTTCACGGGCAGCGGATAAAAATTGGTAAAGGAAAAGTGTGTGTTCTTCTCGATTGACCTGGCGTCTGGTCCAGGTCAAATGGGGTAGCCCAGTGGTTAAAGCGTTCGCTCGTCACGCCGAAGACCCTGGTTCGATTCCCCACATGGGTGCAATGTGTGAAGCCCATTTCTGGTGTCCCACGTCGTGATGTTGCTGGAATATTGCTAAAAGCGGTGTAAAACTAAACTCATTCACTCACTCATTCATAATAACAAATGAATCAGATGAAGCCATGGAATAGGTTTTGGAATAACTATTTGTCACGGAACTTGTATAGATTAATCAGTTTCGGTTTCTGCTTTTTCATCATGCGTATGTTACGCTGTTTACTAATAAAAATTGTGTTTTGTGAGATATGTAATGCAGAATACGTTATTTCTCTTTTCAAAAAAGGATATTTTATGTGAAAATATATTATATAGCAATGTAAACCTGTATCGTGTTGTATGGAAACTTAGACGGTACTAGGCCAATGCTTAGTCTCTGAAAATACATACTTATGGAAAAGAATAAGGGAACACGTGAAACTACAAGTGTTCCTTTAATTATTCCAGATTTTCACCCACAGTGCAATACATACCTTGTGAAGAAACCTGGAAAAGAATAAAGGAACACTTGTACTTTCATGTGTTCCCTTATTTGTTTCCATGAGTAGGCTACATCATTTTGATCGAAACAAAAACTGAAATAAACCCCAAAGAGAAGGGAGATTCAGAGCCTGTGGAAACTCTAGACTTGCTTCACTTAAGACTTTGACTTTACTGAATGGACTTGGCGGAATGGAAAATAATTTGGCTAGGTCTATGTTAGCTATGCAATATTCCAGCTATATCACGTCGGTCTGTAAATAATCGAGTCTAGACCAGACAATCCAGTGATTGGAGCACCAGTAGTGTATATAGGTCACTGTTACAGACAGTTCTCGAAACAAATGTACATCTCAACACAAGGATACCTGTTTCCTCCAAACACAGGTGATTGGTGAGGCTGAACCACACAATCAGGACTAAGACGGAATAAGCACAGATCGAAACAACCTTAAGTTCGACAGTGTTTGACTACTTAAAAGAGTGAATGAGTTTAGTTTTATGCCGCTTTTAGTAATATTCCAGCAACATCACGGCGGGGGGACACCAGAAATGGGCTTCATACATTATGCCCATGTGGGGAATCGAACACGGGTCTTTGGCGTGACGAGCGAACGCCTTAACCACCCGGTTATCCCACCGCCCGTACTCAAAAGAAGTCATGGCAGACCAATTATACTCATATAAACTTCGTGTGTTCTTTAACTTCATCCCGTGGTATACGTGAAAACTGCAAACGTACATAGTCAATGTTAGAGATAATTTGTTTTGTACATATCAACACATGGATACCTTTTTCCCCTAACCACAGGAGATATATTGTAAGGGGAAATATGTGTAAACCATATATTGTTAATGCGAAACGCCAACGCATGACAATGATCGTTCTAGATTATCTGATGAAACTACCAACGCCCAACGGAATAGGTGGCTACTAAAGCAAAATAGCTTTGAAAAAATAGGAATGGATCACTGAAATTGTGTGATTACACCACGTGTTCTCGAAAAGGGTAAGCAACGTGTGGAAAAATATAACCATATCACCAAACATCTCACACAGAAAGCATCAGCCTGTAACATCTTTTCGTCATGCACGATATGGCTGAAATATTGCCGATGTGACGTTAAATATTAACTCACTCACTCACTGTAACATCTTTGACGTATTGAACGTCAACGACAACGACAACAGTAAAACCTTCTGCCCAGTAACATCAGAATAAGTAAGTAATAGACAACGGATTCACCGTGCAGATCTTAATTTCAGGTATGTCGTTACCGACGTCCAGTGAATGATGAAACGGGTCCCCCTCATCTTCAAGTCATGTAACTAACGCCGCCCTTGTTCGCTGTCACCCCTTGATGTTAGAAGCAGGGAAACAGAATAAGCCTGAGGTCAAGCGAGGATTACTCTCACATAAACACATTACTACAGACAGGTAATCCGCAAGACGGTTTCACGAAATATAATACCACAATATAAATATTTCTGAAGACAGTTTCGTTTTAAGTCCCCACAAAGACTTGATTACTATGGCTAACACAGTCTCCTAAGTAGACTAACGCTTAGTCTCTGAATATATATAATTTTGATAGTAACAAACAAGCCCATTTATATTGAAAAGGAGCTCTAGGGAGACCAGAGATTCAGAACTTGAGGAAATCTAGACTTGCTTTATTTAGGGCTTTAGCACTGCAGAGAGGGCTTGGCAGTAGGGAAAATAATGCGGTTCAGGGACTGTGAGACAGACTATCTCCTAAGATAACTTCCCGAGTTCTCACATTGTATTGTTCAGTGCTGAACATTTTAATAATGCGAAGAATGTGTCCCTGTACTGTTCCTAGGCGACCTTGAGGGATTGATTCTGGCCGGACACGGGATAACTTTAGTACAAAGCCCCGCCATAACATATTTCCAAACCTATAGGTTTATCAAAGTCATGGATGAAACAAAATTTGTTTACCTAATTAAATTCCATATCATAAAGGCATGATATAACGTTTGGTAGATCTGTCAACGCGTACTATCGTCTCGAATTTGAAACGAATAGTGCCAAATTAACCCTATCGTTCAGGCTTACAGTGGAGATACGGCTGTTTCCGGCGCAGCGTGTGAAAGTTGGCGATGTGCAGGGGTGATGTGCGACTTTAGCCTTACCGTGATCTATTTACTTCCAATATGTACTCGCTTGCTCTTTGGTGGTCTGTTAGGGAGGAGAAAGGAACAGCCGTTCGTCTTGCTCACCGACTTTCCTGTTATATACCAACACTTTACCTAGGCAACGTGAATACCAAGTTTGTCAACCTATGTAATGAGCAACACTTCATTGCAAGAATGAATTTCATTTTTAAAATTTCAGAATTTTTTGTTATATCAGCGGGAATAGTTTACAAACGAACTAAGGCCGATGAGAGCCTTGTGAATGTTTTAACACATTATACCCGAGCGATGTAGGTCACCGTATCCGCAATGTGAAATACATGAACAAGTGAGGTTTGTTTAAAAAAGACAGCTACACAGTCTAATATAGCAGCGTAGCCTCGCAGGTGGACGAAGCGGGGTGAACAGCCTGCACCAGCCTGCTGACTTGCACATGCTGCTTATCGTCAATACCCCCTGCACCGTGGCGTATAAATCCTACACTAAACTCTACACAAAATGCTTCGTGTAATTGATTGTTTCTGTGTTCTATTTACGCGGTGCCGAGAGTCAAAGTCCAGAGGTTACAGGGTTGGCTCGTCACGCTGAAGGTCCGGGTTCGATTCCAACATGTGTACAACGTGTGAAGCCCATTTCTGTGTAATCCGCCATGATACTGCTAACGTATTGCAAAACACGGGGTATAACAATACCCACTCACTCACTCTATTTCAACTCGCGATTCGTAACCACATGCGATTATTTTGGTTACAACGGCTTTGTTCATTGAGTGAGTGAACATTGTTTTACGCCGTTTTTAGCAGTACTGCAGCAATATCACGATGGTTGGTTTGTTGTTTATCTAAGCAATTGGGAACCGATGACACGTGTCAACCAAGTCAGCGAGCCTGACCACCTGATCCCGTTAGTCGCCTCTTACGACAAGCATTGGTTACTGAAGACTAATTCTGATGGTGACACCAGACATATATGGGATTCTCACATGATGTGGGGAATCGTAACCGGAAACTGACGACCGAATGCTTCAATCATTTAGTTACCCCCAACGCACCTTCTGTTAATGGATGGTACATGGGTGGAATGACTGACCCGATCTCTGCTGTCGGTTTGGACTTTCAGAGAGCCTCCTGAGAGCTACGGCTAACCCTCTATGCCGAAGAGGGTCACGATGACCAAGGCACCGCAATTTGATGTGCAGAGTTGCGTCCCTTAGACGAACCAGAACTCTATGGTCGTGGGTCCGAATTTGTTTCGCCCGGATGTGTCTATCCCCAATACCCAGCAGTTTCACTAATGTGCAAAAAAGACCTCTATACCGCTTACCTCCCTTTACAACCCTAACTCAGTGGTTTACTGTTATACCTAACTGTTGGTTGACTGTTATACCCACTTGATGCTTTACTGCCACAGTAGCCTTGCTCCAAGGCTGTGCTGAATGCTAAGCCCATGGATGTATAGTAATTCCATCCCTTTAAGAGGAAAGTCTAGATAAGCGCATAGTACTGTCTAAGGACGCTAGTCTGTTTTGGGTGATATTTATATTTTATCATTTAAACTATTAATTATTAATTTAGAGACTTATGCAAGTCTATTGCCACAACAACTGGTTGGTCTACTAATACATCTATATGAAATTACTATAGGACTAAAGGTCTGAGCTACCTGCCCTCGGCGGACACGACTGGACAGAAGAAAGCGTTATTTCAGTTAGGGGTTGTAAACAAGGGATGAGAGGGTTGAAACTTGAATTACACAAGAGCATCAGTTACTCATGCCAGAACCGGGATCGTCTTGGCACAGTCACACACCAACAGCACATCGATCCAGACAATGGGCGCTTGTCGCTGTTTCCTTCTGCTTGACACCACCATCAAGCCAGCGTTCATTTCAGCATTTCAGTGAACCAGTGACCACCTTCCCAAAATTGTGCAATGACGTCAGACGGTGTCAAAGAATACCCAGTTTTGACTGCAGCCATGTAACACTATTACAGCAGGGTCAAGGTGACCTGTATGTCATCGATACTTGGGCAGACATGTTGTCTTCAGCAACTTATGCCTGCTGTAAGAGGCGACTGGTGGTGATCACTCTCGCTGACTTGGTTGATGCTTGCCATCGTATTCCAGTTGCATAGGTCGTACTTCCGGCTTACTCTGGGCTGGTGTAGCTACAGGAAACTCTGTGGTTACAAGGTACTTGTTCCAGTCCGACATACCCTCATGAAAACCAGCAATCCGTACTTCCGGCTTACTCTGGTCTGGTGTAGCTACAGGAAACTCTCTGTGGTTACAAGGTACTTGTTCCAGTCCGACATACCCACATGAAAACCAGCAATGCGTACTTCCGGCTTACTACCTTCTGGTGTACATTCAGGAAACTTTCTGTGGTTACAAGGTACTTGTTCCAGTCCGACATACCCACATGAAAACCAGCAATGCGTACTTCCGGCTTACTATCTTCTGGTGTACATTCAGGAAACTTTCTGTGGTTACAAGGTACTTGTTCCAGTCCGACATACCCACATGAAAACCAGCAATCCGTACTTCCGGCTTACTACCTTCCGGTGTACCTGCAGTAAACTCTCTATGGTACTTATTCTAGTCGGACATACCCATGCACTTGTAAACTAAAAATTCATACATGGTCCCTACTGTCAAACTCCATAGGTAAGACAAGCATGAGGTAATGAGGGCCTTTTCATTCCCCGGATTTCCCACTTTGAGTCCGACCAAGGTACAAAGGTTCCATCACCTCCTTCACATATCCAGGTGGACCCAGGAAACCACTGACGTCACAGTCATATAAACATTCCACACGCTGGTAACCGGTCTTGAAACCATATCACCATGCATGACTCAATCGTGTGTAAATTCCACACCCCAACATCCGGGTTACTAACAAGACAATATCATCTCGGCATGACATGACCATGTGCTAAGGCCACGCCCTTGTTACAAAGTCATGTGACAATTTCCCACCCATGTGACACATGCCCCTCACATGATAAGTCTATTTTTAGTACCCACGTTATAAGTACAGGAGAACCACAAGATATTCGCCTAATGCTTGAACACGTCAACAATTAGCCCTGTTGGCTGGCGGCCACAGCTTCTAGATGCAGGGCGGAACACAACCCTTAAAGCTTCCGTTGTAAATAGACATTAAGACTACGTGACCAAACACGTAAATAAAGTAACACAAACTGATACATAGTACCTCATCATTAGCCGTCGTTCATATTCTGTCATTAGTGTTGTATATATGCAAAAAGTAGTTGTAACACCAGCCCTATTGCATTTCTGATTACGTCATTTACACGTCATCTGCACGAGGATGATGACATCATGTATGGATGAGTTAGCCATCTTGGATTAAACACGAAGGTTGACACCAACTGTACACCAAGACACAACGACGTTGTGTCTTGGTGTACGTGGTGTAAGGAACAACCCCACACTGAGTACATTACAATTAGTACAATTAGTATATAGAATTATTTGTTGAAAAGTACCATCAGGGACATAGTTTCTTTTGTTTGTGTGCGTGCGTACGCACATGCGGTGTGTGTGTGTGCGCGTGCGTGTGCGTGCGTGTGTGTGCGCGCCAACACATGAGAAAGGTTAAGACGGTGACATACCAAGAAGGATCTCAACCACAACCAGTGTCTCCTGGAAGGTCAGGGGAAACGTACAACTCTGAAGGAACAGTTGTAAGATTTATGCATAATGAGTGAGCTAGTCTTATTTTTCGCCGCTATGAAAAGGAATCCAGTCTCTGTACTTCCTTACTGACCGATAACTGAAAACAGAATTTAATAATCCGATTACCTCTTTCTCTTGTCCCCATGAAAAGTAGTTCCCTTATCTGAGCTGCAACCAGATTTATAAGGTTACCTTTAACGGTGGGTGGGCTGTTCGCCGATAACCAGTGAAGAGCATTTTAGCTTTGAAATCAGCAACAACGAGTCAAGTAGAGATTTGGTAAAATATAAACCATTTGGTTTTGCTGGCTTAAAATTATTGAACAAGGACGAAACTGAGAAGTTCGAATAGGGGCAGAAGATAAAATCGGGCATAAATTGACAAAAGCCATAAAGGCTTTCTTCCACATGAACGATTCTAAAGAGGGGGGAAATGCCGTAACTACTGAAGGGGAGTTAGTGTGAAAAAAACTCAACTGAAAGCAATGCCTGAACTAATAGGTTGGGGTATAAAGGGGGGAACGATGACGTGGGTCAACCACGCACACACACTAGGGGCGCGCAGATTCCAGAGCGGCTCTTCCGTTTAATGTCTTCACCCGCAAAAGTTAAAACATTCCATTCAGTTACACATTAAGGTTAGTGTATACCCTCACAAGTGAGGGTATGCCAGTAAGGGCTTATTATATAGCCTTATACATAAAACAACAACAACATTCCGTCGCTAGACCAATAATCAGGCTAAAACAAGAATATCTGGATATGGCCCAAATATACATGCGTGCACTTTCTACATTGGCCAGTAGCTCTTTAACAATTCCCGGCTGCCTGGAAATCATGGTTTATCTGCGCCAAACTCTACAAATACCCCTAAACGCTCAAATGGACATTAGTTTCAAAATGATGCGCGTGTTGCAAGAATATACCTGGTGACAATGAGACAGGCCTAAAACGGTTTTTTTTCATTATTTACTGTTGATTCTGTGGATGTGGGACAGGTGATAAATCTGTGTAGAGGTTTAGCCTCATCTAGAATATATTATCTCAACCACAAACAAAACCTGAACATGTGATGATATCAAACCTTTATACATGCCTAATGTAAACACTACACGCGGTCACATCCGATCAACGAATATTCCACACGGCCCTGCCAAGTAGCGCCACCAGGCACGGAGCAGTACTAACACGGAAATGCACGGGGTATATCTTACATTTCATCAGACAAGGAATGTATGTCGTTCGGAATTACGTCAGCTCGCAGCAGCAATTACAAGCTACCACGGAAGATCACAATGTTAAGTACTTTCATCACGGTCTAGTATCGTTGCAGGTCATGCGTGCGTAATGTGCGTACCCATACACATTGATGCGTAAAATACGCATGTTCCTATTACAGTATTTCGTGAATGCAACGCGACAGTAAACCTTATAGCTGCAATACTGCCTTTTTGAAAACATTGAGATGCCGAATTTGCGTTAATCGGTATTTCAGCCAGGTAGCGTACGGGTACTTTAATAATTACAACGAATGAGGGTTTCGAACCCACGAATAGAATTTTTTAAGCTGAAACAATAATAATATGAACATTTTCTACGTGCAGGCCGACACTCCAACTAAAGATTTATGAAACTAATTATAAAAACACCCATATGTTATGTCTACGTGTTCAGACAAGCAATCATATTGAATCCATAGACATACACAAACTGAGGCTAAGGGCGTCGGAAGGAAGCGTGAAGTACGTGTAAAAGAAATCTGGAAGTTCGGGGGTGGTTGCTACCCTTAATGCCCCCAGTACAAATACGATGTTAATGCGGCCACCACTTGACCTTACTTCCGTCCTAAGCAAAATTCGCACGGCTCCGATGATTGCAAAAAATGCAGTCAAACCTGGAGTCCCAACAGCTAAACAAGGCCAAAGGTTCCCAAGTCTGCCTTAACTCGGTCAAGGTGTTGCAGTCAAATTTCCTGGAAGAGAGAGATCAGTGGCCACGTGGAGGGGGCGTGTCCCAGTGTGTTCTAAAGAGTATCTTTTTCTGTTAAGAGCGTGTACAACAAATAACCGCAGTAGAAAAGTAACAGTATTCCCATCCAGTTGTGAATTGCACGAGCAGCAGCATACCACCATGTAATGTTAAAGTTCAGCTATTTTTTGATAATTCAAATACCGTTTTCCGATGATTCAGCAAACATGAATGGCCTCCAACTAGGCGCTTAAATGCTACACACGTATAAATTGATGTAAAGCTATTTCAGCAATGTGCCAGCACTGAACGTGCTTTCAGTTAGCGAACCTCAACGACTTATGGGAATAAAAGCGCCAAGAGTTGTCTCCCATCATTCCAGTGACCTCAAGGGCAGTACGATGACATAATACTTCTCATAAAACATGATTTTAGTTATATTATTCTGGAATAAGACACTGCAACTGTCTGTAGTGTTGTGTTGGCCAGGTGGTGTTGGCCTATGCTTATTCGTTTCAATCCAGCAGTTGCCTCCATTAAGTTTCTAGGTTTGTCAGTAAGTTTGATGGTTTCATCAAGTGATAAGGGACAGTTCATAATAATTATGGCTTGTGTGTGTGTGTGTGTGTGTGTGTGTGTGTGTGTGTGTGTGAGTGTGAGAGAGAGAGAGAGAGAGAGAGAGGTGGTGATGATTTTAAGTGAGTGAGTTTAGTTCTACACCGCACTCAGCAATATTTCAGCTATATGGCGGCGGTCTGTAAATAATCGAGTCTGGACCAGACAATCCAGTGATCAACAGCATGAGCATCGATGGTGGTGGTGGTGGTGGTGGTGGGTTTACCTATTTTGTTCTGGAGGTAGGGGGGTCAGCCATTTTATACATTAAAATATATATAAATTTTGCTTAAAAATTATGGGAAAGGGGAAGGGGTGTAATTAATTTTGTACATGACATGCAAGGGGATCACTTACTTTGTACATAAATTTTAGGGGGGGGGAAGGAGGAGGTCATTCACATTGTACATGCTTCTCCATAAAAATCATCATCACCGGCCCCCTAGCCATAAATTATGAACGTTCCCTAAATGTCTAAGACCTGCATTGCTCCTCCTCCCTCCCTCATCAAACTAACTAACTAATCATGATGTGTTCTTAAACTCGCGCACCAATCACTAATCACTTTCGTTCACACAGGAATGACAAACAAACACAAATATCTAATAGCACCAAGTATTCCTTTTATTCATTGTTTATACATCTGTGTGGAAATACACCCCACATCCTGTCAATCACTGTCTAGAGAGTCCACACATCCGACAAGGAGTAACACCTTCATATATTCAGTTTCAATTGATAACATGTGTTTGTGGATGTAAAAATATAATCTATTTGATAAATAACAGATGTTTTTCCTTACGTCCCAGGTATACAATATGTATGTAACATGAAACTGCACACTGATCTACAACATACAAGGAATACAACAGAACCTAGACTGTTGAAGACAGCTGAACCCATAGATTTCACTGTCTTTATTCTTCAAAGCAATGTTTTGGTACAGGTGTTAGTAGCTTAAGGTGTAACCAGTACCAGTATCAAGCAAGTGTCACACACAATGAATATGTTTATTAAGCAAAGCTTGTGCCCAGCTAATATTTTATCAAGCAAATCTCGTACCAAGCTAAGAATTTTATCAAGCAAATCTTGTACCCGGTTAATATCTATTTCAAGCAAAGCTTGTACCCAGTTAATATTATTATCAAGTACGTCTCCTATATAGATAATCCCATTATAAAGCAAGTCTTGTATAGAGCTGATATCTGTATCAGGCAAATCTCATGCCCAGATAATTCCTTTATCCAGGAAGTCTCATACCCAGCTAATATGTTTATCCAGCAAGTGATGTACTCAGCAAATATATCCAGCAAGTGATGTACTCAGCTAATATATCCAGCAAGTGATGTACCCAGCTAATATATCCAGCAAGTGATGTACCCAGCTAATATATTCAGCAAGAGATGTACCCTGCTAATATATTCAGCAAGAGATGTACCCTGCTAATATATTCAGCAAGTGATGTACCCTGCTAATATATTCAGCAAGAGATGTACCCAGCCACTTTCAGAACAAGTGATCAAGAACTGGACCTGTTCCACCTTGTTGATCACTTGTTTGATGAAGAGATAATCATGTGTACCGAAACCATTGCATGGAAAGAATAGAGAAGTTGAAATCTGTCAGTCAAGCATGTAACAGTTTCTCAACGCCACGTTGACCCAGAACAACCATCAGTCACACAGCAGTTGACCATGCCTGTCTTCATAGGTTCCATATTATAAGTACCTTATACAACAGATGGAACTGACAGACTATGTAAATGAAAGGACTAGACAAATTCCTCTGAAAACATTGCAACTCCACCATTACCACTCTCAAGACTTCCAAACTACAAAACTACTATTAATTGAGACCACAAAGCCACTATAAATTAAATACCAGTACTGTTTTTATAGACTACATCTCGTTTTCTTGGCAAAACAAACAGATAATTCCTGATACAATTATGGCTCTTGTATGTGTCTTGTTTCATAAAGATACCTGAAAACAACTTAACTAAGGGAACAAGAAATTCGAACATATCTATTTGTCTTACCTTGATTCTTGGAAATGATAATGTTTTAAGTAAATGTTGGCTTATCATGGAGTCAATCGGTAGCGATGTTGTAAAGTGACATGGCATGTCACAAAGGTGGTCCAGGTTACCATATTATGCAATCATGATTTGTAGAGATCCACAGTTACATATCATTGAATGTTTGCAGAATATTGGAGAGTTCTATTTAAAACAAAAATATCTTCTTCTTACTCATGGCGTATATCTTCACCATGAAGTCCTAGCTAGAGCCAGCTCTTGACTTGACAAGGTTTTTTAGCACTATTAAAGCTGAAACTAAACAAGGGACAGCTACACTGGATTTACTCAATATGGAATAAAACCCAAGTCTTCAGACAAATTGGAACCACTCCACCCAACCTCCCGGAATAGACTTGTGAGTTGTCAAATCAAGAGTTAACTGTACCTGGAACAAGTTCATGTGAAACCCTTATCAACTAGACACTGAACTGGGGTCACCTAGGTTGATGAGTACTTATGCATTTAAAAGTTAAAAGTCCAAATGAACCAAATGGTTTAATGCAAATTCTCTCATAAATAAAACAACTATGTACATTCAAGTTACGTAAAGACCCTATGTACAAATTTTCAACACAAACTGATCATGTGAACTAAGCATGGAATATGTTTTGAGGTATCAAACTGCTTGTCACTTGGAAGTATCAAACTGCTTGATAGACAATTTTACACAACATATTCAAATAAGTATCAAACATTTTGGAACAAAGGAACTTTAGAAACACATTGAAGTGAATTTGATGCTTAAAGACTTGATAAAAAAAAATTAAACAACATAAAAAACTAACATGTAAAATTCAGAATTTTTTAAACTGAAAACATTTTTTGATAAAAAAATGTAACATTAATATGCTTGAGTAAAATTACACATTTTCCAAAGGTTTGACAACTTAAAGCATCCTCAACTGTAGATCCCAGTGTCTTACATTCATCATGTCAGTGATGTCAGTACCATAAACTATATTTTTGATTATACAATGATAAAATGAGACAAACCATATATAAAACAAAGAAAGGTAACATGTATATACAGGGGACAAAACTTGAAACACGAACATTATCACATATAACATTGTACCACTACAAAGTCATTATGGCTTTAGTAGCTCAACTCAACAAGGGTCAAAGTAAAACTACCCATGAACAATGAGATATCTGTGCCCAGCTAAGGCCAATAGGAAGTGGTTCATGAAGGCAAGCATTCTGCCTCCACCTGACCAATGTTATGCTGTCTTGATTGCACTTTCACAATTCAAAATCATAGTTACTGGAACTTAAACAGCATGCCAGTTTCGAATGTATGGCAGTGAATTGGATCCCGAGAAAATGTACAAACTGTCTCAACCACAGTAAGATAACGATATCTGAGCATAGAGGTCAGATTCTTCAACTGTGTCTGTCACATAAACATAGAATCATTAGTCACAGTTACCTCCCTTGTTATCATGAACTTCACAAAAGTTGATGATGAAAGTTTTGCCTGGTTTTCACTGCAGTGATCAAGCTTTCATTTTCTAGCTAAAGTACATCATTGTAATATGGATAAAAAACATCTTTCCACATAGCTGAAAAGCAGTTCAAAAGGCTGAAAAACAAGTTTTAAATGGGTGTAACTCTGTAACTTTGAGTATGTTTGATGTGAGGTTGAAAGAAAAACAACCAGCCTTGATTTCATCCTCTATATATTTCCATATATGATTGTTCCATGCAATTAACTATACTGTACCATTGTCTCAGAAGACAGCCCAAAACATCTGCCAATAAATAATCTACTTTGCACTGAAGTTCACAAATCTTCCCAGGAAACAGATAATTATCCTTGACTAGCCATGTAGGGATGCCTCCTTAATAAACTCTCAAGTGATACCAAAACATCTGGTCCTCAAACAAAGGCTTTGAAAAATGGCTAATTGTTTTGGCATGAAAGCATGTTCTACTTGGGTACTGAAGTTTGTACTGAATTCTCCTTTTGTTTGGTTTACAGCAGACAGGTAATGGCATTATGATATGTTTTACACGTTCAATATTAAAGAGGTGACTTTGAGGTTTCCTGCTACAGTATCTGAACCAAGGGACAAAAACACCTGAGTTGGGATTGATACAAAGGGGCCCTAGATTTACTGCTGTAAGTTCAAATATTGCATCTTAAGTGTTTTGATTCTACTTTCTCTAGCTAGTGTCCTGTATGATTGCATAGGAAGTCAAGGTAAATGCCAGACATACATCACATCTACATGTCCATGTAATGCAAGGGGTACATAGCAGTTAGGTATTAACTATCGCATTAAAAATATTAAAACCATTTTTATTTTTCTTATATAGAAATATGACATACTGAGGTATACTGACACATGTATGGCAGTGTGCTTCTGATAGTTGCACCACAACACAGTCATGAATCCATTAACTGATGCCCTGTCATCCATTATTAGCACAACTTATCTAGCAGTGACATGGGTACCCGGAAGTAATCACCATCCCTGGTAATGTATATCCATCTGGGTATGATACGAGTCATTACAAACACGGACTAGCATCTTTAGTAGCTTGGGCTCAGTTGATTACACCAGCTCAAACAGTGCATCGTCATCAATGTCAACATCACCATCATTGTCATCATCATCGTCATCATCACTGGGAAGGCTGTACTCTTCTGGTTCCGCTTCTTCTGCTTCTTCATTTTCTTCCTCATCGTCAATAAGGTCATCTGAAAGTAACCCAACTTACAGGAAATCTGTTGTACATAGTAAACTGAAGTTCCTTGGGGCAATTTAAACATGGAATCTACTGCTATGGATAAGGCCAGTAGGACATATGAAGATCAGTAATATCATAAAACTGCAGAAAATACAGAACTTACAAGACAAGGCAAGATGTAGAGATGACTTTTAATTCTAGGAATCTTAAGCTTGTGTGAATTATCCCCCTTGAAATCTCCACCAATTGACAACACTCCCCCTGTCAAGATGACCGTGCACTTACCCAGATCCAGATCTGATGCAAGATCACCAAGGTCAATATTAAGGTCTTCATCATCATCGTCATCATCATCATCATCGTCATCACCTCCATCCTCCTCCTCTTCTTCGTCTTCCTCCTCTTCTTCCTGCTGATAATAGATTTGGGTACAAAAAATTGCTTTGGTGTTTTAACAATGTCTCGTAAGCATCTTGCTGACTTTTAATCAGTCTGCTTGTCATATTTTTAAATGACATAGAGCTACAGAAAAATACTCATGCAGATTATACCCTATGAATAAACAATGCCATTCAGAAAGTGGTCTAATGTAACATGTTACATTTGCTGACTTTGTGTGCTGGTGATTAGGTGCCTGACTCTGAGGGTGTGGGTTCGAATCCCGGATGGGACTCAACTGAACAAAAGCACTAGAATCTGTACTTAACAAAGAACTGGTAATCCCAAACATAATACATCCTAAAATTCTAATTACTTGTACTAAGATACACAACATACATATTTCCATGGCATTTTAAGAGTGAGTGAGTGAGTGAGTGAGTTAATGATTTTAACCTTTTGAATATTTACTAGCAATATTCCAGCAATATGGAGGACAGGCTAGATTTTGGATACCAGAAATGGGCTTCTGCACAGTTTTACCCATGTGGGAATCTAACCCGGCCTTCATCCTAAAATTCTAATTACTTAACGCTAAGATACACAACACACATACCCCAGCCCCTCATTTTAAGACATAATTGCCTCTGTAAGCATCATGTGATGCAGGAACACACTGCAAATTTCATCCAATACCTGATCATCCTCTTCATCTCGCAGTTTGCCCATCTCGTACAGTCGACACACACTCTCCTCGCCTCCAACCTCCGAAAACTGCTGATTCTGCAAAACAATATCAGACTGAAACTGAGCATCTTAGTCACACTGTTCTGAATAAAACAGTAGTCAAACACTTAACACAGAGTGAATGGGTGAAAATTTAATATCTCACTGGCCGCATTGTCCCACCTAACAATGTATCTGTTGTTCTAATCACCAAAACTCAATCCTGGTTTAGGTCATGTCCCACAAAACCTTAACCCAGAATTTGGTTTAAATTACAATTATAGAAATCAACGACAACTCAACTTTCAGCCATACATACGTGGCTATTATTGCATAGAACGACTGCTATATGACCAGGTGTGTGGCTTACAAATCCAACAACTTTCAGGTTTATGTCTAAGATACTTCCCTGTAATGTTTCTCCTGCTCACAACAGAGAATGCTGTTACAAAGTTCAGAACTTCAAACTTCAGACTTTTATATACTTTCTACAATCAATACTTTAATTATTAAAATGATTACTTTCATGAAAACTAACAAAAAACTTGAACCTCATTAATTGAACCTTATTACATGTTTTTGTATTTTATATACTTTCTACAATCAATACTTTAATTATTAAAATGATTACTTTCATGAAAACTGACAAAAAACTTGAACCTCATTAATTGAACCTTATTACATGTTTTTGAAGACAATGTAATGCGAGGATACCAGCAGAATCCAAACTATCGTCTACAATCAGCACGAAGCCTATCTCCAACTACAGACAAGTCACTATTAAATCTTTGAAGGGCATTTAGAAGTGAAATGCATAAGGAAAGAAAGATTTATGGATGTCAACTTCTTTATTGTGAATAACACGATGTTTTGGAGTGTATGCTTGCTCCTTCATCGGGTGATCGGGTGATGAAGGAGCAAGCATACACTCTGAAACATCGTGTTATTCACAATAAAGAAGATGACATCCATAAATCTTGCTTTCTTAAGTCACTATGGTCAAGATGGCCACGTGTATTGATGTTTCACTGACTACCCTCACTGCCAGAAACAAGATGATTCCATAGCTTACCTCAACAACAGCTAAATAGCAGTCTGATTTGTCTGTGCAGAGGTCAAAGATGCTCTTTGTTTTCAAGTCCATGGTGCCTGCCAACAAGCAATGTAAATCACATATACACATGTGTGTCCTGCTTGCAGTGGGTAATACAGGAATCAAACCATGGCTATCTCAGGAACAAGTGTACACTCTCTCCACTACACTACCATAGAGTAGCTGAACAATGGAGAATAGAACAAATATCAAACCCCAACATTGATGGTTTTCACACAAACAAATAATGGTGCACTTTTTACTCCTTTCAGTGACTTAGATTAAGATTCAGGGCCCTGTTTCAGAAAGATATCATAGTGCTACGACTGTCTTACCTCCTGTACTGTAACCTAGACTTACAACAGTCGTAACTCTACGACTGTCTTACCTCCTATACTGTAACCTAGACTTACAGCAGTCCTAAGCTCTCTACGACTGTCTTACCTCCTATACTGTAACCTAGACTTACAACAGTCGTAACTCTACGACTGTCTTACCTCCTATACTGTAACCTAGACTTACAGCAGTCGTAGCTCTACGACTGTCTTACCTCCTATACTGTAACCTAGACTTACAACAGTCGTAGCTCTACAACTGTCTTGCCATACTGTAACCTAGGACTTACAGCAGTCAGAGCTCTACGACTGTCTTACCTGCTATACTGTAACCTAGACTTACAACAGTCGTGTGACTGTCTTACCTCCTGTACTGTAACCTAGACTTCTTACCTACTTCCACTGTCTTACCTGCTATACTGTAACCTAGACTTACAGCAGTCGTGAAGCTCTAATGACTGTCTTAGCAACTCTACGACTGTCTTACCTGCTATACTGTAACCTAGACTTACAACAGTCGTAGCTCTATGACTGTCTTACCTCCTATACTGTAACCTAGACTTACAGCAGTCGTAGCTCTACGACTGTCTTACCTCCTGTACTGTAACCTAGACTTACAGCAGTCGTAGCTCTACGACTGTCTTACCTGCTATACTGTAACCTAGACTTACAACAGTCGTAACTCTACGACTGTCTTTCCTCCTGTACTGTAACCTAGACTTACAACAGTCATAACTCTAAGACTGTCTTACCTGCTATACTGTAACCTAGACTTACAGCAGTCGTAGCTCTACGACTGTCTTACCTCCTGTACTGTAACCTAGACTTACAGCAGTCGTAGCTCTACGACTGTCTTACCTGCTATACTGTAACCTAGACTTACAGCAGTTGTAGCTCTACGACTGTCTTACCTCCTATACTGTAACCTAGACTTACAACAGTCGTAACTCTACGACTGTCTTACCTGCTATACTGTAACCTAGACTTACAGCAGTCGTAGCTCTACGACTGTCTTACCTGCTATACTGTAACCTAGGCTTACAACAGTCATAGCTCTACGACTGTCTTACCTGCTATACTGTAACCTAGACTTACAACAGTCGTAACTCTACGACTGTCTTACCTGCTATACTGTAACCTAGACTTACAACAGTCGTAGCTCTACGACTGTCTTACCTGCTATACTGTAACCTAGACTTACAACAGTCGTAACTCTACGACTGTCTTACCTGCTATACTGTAACCTAGACTTACAACAGTCGTAGCTCTACGATAGCTTTGTGAAACGTGGCCCTGAATCGTAATCTAAGTCACTGATTGTGCGTGATACAGGCAAACCTCTTACTACAACACTAAACAGTTACAGGTGGTTCTGTGGCATTTCATTGACTCCGGGTTCGTACAGATTATCAGCCATCAAAGTTTAGGTCTTCTAGGGGCTTTTCAAGGCCCAGTCAACCATTCTAAGGAACTACATAAACACACATTACTGACAAGTAGTTGAGCACACACAAAGTTGGTCAAAGGTGAGACCGACCATCAGGGGGAAGTAACTCTTAGCTTGGTGATGGAGTATAACACCCAGTTTCATTGCCAGGTATGTGGACATTGTGGCTAACAAAGCCAGTTGTTTTCCAATGTTCCCAAACTCCCCTAAATACAGTAGGCCATGCCAACTCATCTACTGTTTCTTGATTGTGTGGAAACAGAGAGGACAGGACTCAAATGTCATTATAGTATTGAAAGGTGTCACAGATTTGGTATTGTAGTTAAACCAGTAGAGTCAATTCTTAATTAACTTTAACTGACAGTATAAAAAACAAGAAGACAAAGTCATCAATATCCCCCGCAACAGCAAAATACTCATTATGAATATGTCTACTAGTTATGATTACATTACATTACATTACATTTATACATTATATAGCGCTAATATCCAGTCTTAAGAAGACTGCTCAACAGCGCTGCTGAACTCTGTATGCAATGCTGAACAAATGAGTTTTTAATCTGGATTTGAAAGTACTGAATGTCTCTACTGATCAAAGAGAGAGATAATGTCAAATGTTTTGGAGTATATACAGCAAAGTGGAAGGAGAGTATTGAAAGGTTTTTAAGATCTGCTCCAGAGAGGAGCACTACCACCAAATTCAGTTGAAGCCTAACTTGTTGCCATGGAAATGCAACAAGATGACATCCTCATAGTCACAGCCTAAGTCACGTTTCCATGGAAACCACAAAAATAAAATTCATATCTGGGTCTAAACCCCAAAAGGCACATCTAGGGATCATGCTTGATATGTGTACCAAGTTTGATGAAGCTAGCATGTATAATTTAAGAGATCTGCTCTGGAAAAGATGACATCCTCATAGCCACAGCCTAAGTCATGTTTCCATGGAAACCGCAAAAAATAAAATTCGCATCTGGGTCTAATCCCCAAAAGGCACATCTAGGGATCATGGTTGACATGTGTACCAAGTTTGGTTAAGCTATCACCAATAGTTTAGGAGATATGCTTCGGACAAAGTGTGACGGATGCACGGATGGACACACGGACGGACGGTCGGACAGAACTCGTTTCTATATCCCCCGCAACTTCGTTGTTGAGGGGGATAATAACAAACAACAATCCAATCTGGAGTTGTACTATCATTTCCTGCAGACGTAGGTCTACATTTTGGATATTTATAAATCCCAGCTAAGGTTTCACAAAGTTGCTAGCTGTTCGAAGCATGTACTTTTAACACGTTTTTGTCTATTTGAAAATGGCAGTAATGACAAACATATTTCTCTCCAGAATTATCCCAAGGACACAACAACTGACCGATACTGCTGTAGTCCGTGGCATCAAAAGTGCGCAGTGTGGACCCATATGGACTCCGGTAGCGGTCTTCTGGATTATCTGGGTCCTCATCTACCCTTGTTGCTGAAATAGAAGAAACAAAACACTATTATTCAAAAGATTACCTTCGAGGTTCCATGTTCCAATTCTACATATTTCGCCCTTATAACTTTACAAATTCAACAAACTGCATCACTGCATGAAATAAACATTTCATAAAAAGCTAACAAACACAAACGGACATAAGGATTACATCTGTTCACAGTAAAGCTTCCCATTCTAAAAGAGATCTTATAGACAGGACTGTCACTCAAACTGCAAACCTTGCCATTCGTACAGTTTAGCCCTCATTCTACTAAAGCTCATCTCACACAAAGTGACAGTCGAATGTGGGCATTACCATGATCTTAGTACAAACATTTCTTTGTGGGGAGGGGCCTAGATGTCCAAGTTTACAGACACAGTTGAGGCAAATTGTAGTTTACATTGCTTAGTTCAAGCACATGATCCATGTAGATGACCGTAGCTCTATAAATACAGTATATACAACAGTTAAGATGAACTGAGTAAGTGAGTGAGTATGGTTTTACGCCGCTTTTAGCAAAATTCCAGCAATATCACGGCAGGGGATACCAGAAATGGGCTTCACACATTGTACCCATGTGGGGATTCGAACCCGAGTCTTCAGCGTGACAAGCGAACGCTCTAACCACTAGGCTACACCACCGCCCAAGTTAAGATGAAAACATTGCTTACAGCAACTGGCAGTTCTGAAATCCACTCCATGTGGCTCTCACTTTATGAAGGTTCATAGTCCACTGAACTCACAAACTGAAAGTAAATTGTTAAGAGTCTTACCATATATGACATCTCCGGAGTGGTTGAACTTGATCTGGCACTGGTCTAGAGCTGGAACTGTGTTTAATAGATGGAAGGTTCGGATGTCCCACTGAGGGAGGTTAAGGAGTGAACACTATCATGTACAGCCAAACCCTGCTAATTTGGACCCACCAGCTTGACGAACCAGGAGAATATGGCACTGTCCCACTATTTATACATAGACTGTCCTAGAGCTCTGCATAAGTGGCATAGTTGTATAAAATAGACCAAATCAATCTCCATTACCCAATGTTTTCAGTTTTTGCACACAAGTAGGCATGATGAATGTAAAAAATGTACATGTACAGTACAACAACACTCTGCATAATTCCCCAATGTATCCTTTTCAACTTCCGAACCTTAATTTCTTTACAAGACCTTTTTTTCAATTGACGGACTGCAGGCATTACAAACCCATGCATGTTTTAGCTTCTCTTGAATTATTTAAGGCACAAGAAAACCAAACCAAAATAACCACTGCAAAATTAGATGAAACAAAACACAGCAAAACAAAACATGAAATGACAATGATACTTTGCTTGTGAACCAATTTGACTTTTTAGACTCTCTAAAATTGTTCAGGCAAAAGAAAACCTCAACAAGCATGACCACTATTAGACATTCTAGGATGTGGGTACCACCCTTCTTAACATCAGTGAGTGAGTGAGTGAGTGAGTTTAGTTTTATGCCGCTTTTAGCAATATTCCAGCAATATCACGGCTGGGGACACCAGAAATGGGCTTAACACATTGTACCCATGTGGGAATCGAACCCGGGTCTTCGGCATGACGAGCCAACGCTTTAACCACTAGGCTACCCCACCGCCCCTTCTTAACATCAGTACTTAAATAGTAACTTGAAAGCACTGTTACCAATGTAATTGTGTTTAATGGCAAAAGGTATTTTACAGTATAGCAGAATCAGATTTGAACAATTAACTTCAATCATTAGTGGATGTCAATCACCTAACAGGTAAGATAAACATCTCTCCAGTGATATCACAAGCGATATCTCCTGCTGCAGCCAGTACTGGAGGATATCTTAAGTGTTAGTGAGTCTACAGAGACAGGATACAACTTCAGAGTTGATGATGATCTCCAGGCCCATGGGATGGAAGACACCGCTGATGTATGAGTTGAACTTGTCAAACTTGTGAATGGCTCGACTAGTTCGGACATCCCACAGCACACCATCGTTGAGGACAAGGTCGTCTGTGGGCTGAACGTAGCTGCATTGGCCTTGTAGTTGTTAGCTTTATCCGCATCAAACAAGGTGACGATGTTCTGGCCTGTTAGTGTGTCATATATCTGAAACAAACACAGATGTTATCAGAAACAGCAAATCTTATTGGGCAAGTACAAACTTCCAAAGTGGCATTAAACCTCTTCATCATACACACACATACACGTAGTGCTCCTTCTGAATAATATTCCAGCTATATCCGACAAAACAGAAAGCATTACAACAATCAGGACACAACAAACCATCATCAGCCCAGTCTCACAGTCTGACCACTCATTCAGTTATTGCCAATCTATGCACATAGAGTTTTCACTTTTAGTCATTAAATTTCAAGAGGAATGAAATAAAACGATTGAAGACAAAAGAGTCTATCATTACCCATTCAATATTTTATTAATTAAGTGATACAATGACAGGCCCCAATGTTTATAATAAGCAGTTCCACCATAGGGTCATTTTGCTTTGGTCTTATGATCAGCCACTACTTGTTATGTTTGACTATTACAACAAAGACGGGCGGTGGGGTAGCCTTGAGGTTGAAGCGTTCGCTCGTCACGCCGAAGACCTGGTTCGATTCCCCACATGGGTACAATATGTGAAGCCCATTTCTGGTGTCCCCCGCCGTGATATGGCTGGAATATTGCTAAAAGCGGCATAAAACCAAACTCACTCACTCACTTACAACAAAAGGGTCATTTCCCTTTGGTCCAATAACTGCATACATCCACATCACTACACACACAAGAGCATACAGGACCATACAACAGCATACGTACATGTGCTGTTTCATCCTTTGTGCCGATAATTCTGTCTTGTAAAACTTTACTGAACTCTGCATAGTGATCATCAAATGTGAATCTGCAAGATAAAAGCAATGGAAGTCAAGACTCTGCACTGGATCAAACTGATTCCAACAACCATCCTTACTCGACAAGACAACCAAAATGATACACAGCTGGTACCTGCCATACCACCTTGGTCCACTCATGTAAACACAGTACTTGATGTGCAGTGAACCTATCGTGACATTGTCCATCAATATCCAGAATAATACCTCACTTAGTGTGGTCAAGGGACACTCTGTTTTAATATCACTTTCAGGATGATTTCAACATATTTATGTTTCATGCTTTATAGTAAACTTTACATTACTGATAACTAGAAAAAAACAAACCCTCTGGTCAGCTGTCTGCATGTTCAAACATCCCTTCACAACCATTTCCTAAAAGCTTAAAATCCTAAAACTACAGCCATGTACTTCCAGTCTTCAAATGTTTCTCCTATATATTTGACCCGTGAAGATCCGCGCTAGAATTGATCTTCAGTAACCCATGCTTGTCGTAAGAGGCAACTAAAGGGATCGGGTGGTCAGACTCGCTGACTGGGATGACACATGTCATCGTATCCCAGTTGCGTAGATCGATGTTCATGCTGTTGATCCCTGGGTTGTCTTGCCCAGACCCAATTATTTACAGACCGCCGCCATATAGCTGGAATATTGCTAAGTGCGGCATAAACTAAACTCACTTACTCACTCCTATTTATTTACTTCTATCAAGACAACATTCTTCAGAAATAAATCTTGTTTGGTAGGCTCGAGTATCTCTGAGCAAGATAGGGTAGGCCTCTTGCTGACTCAGCATTCAAGTCACAGCAGGTCTCCACCTCCCTATTTCCATCACTCACTTGTTCTCCAATGATTCCCCAAAGCCCCACAGAGATGAGTCTTGCATCGTTCCCCATGTTGAGGTCAACAGGAGCTTCCCATCCTGAAATCAGAAGACATCTAAACTGTGTGCGGAAAATACAAGCATCCTGTGGAAACCCTGAGCGGGTATATCGACACGGTCAACAATACTGCTGTGTTATCATTATAGTCCATATGGGGCGGTGGGGTAGACTAGTGGTTAAAAAGCGTTCGCTAAACTGTGAAGCGTCTTCATGCCAAAGACCTGGGTTCTATTCCCCACATGGGTACAATGTGTGAAGCCCATTTCTGGTGTCCCCCGCCGTGATGTTGCTGGAATAATGCTAAAAGCGGCGAAAAACCATACTTATCACTCACTCATTATAGCCCATAAGGACTACAGCTGGACCCGATACATCAGTGATTACCAGAGTTAACTGAGGAGGGTGGGGGGTTTATGATACCCTAACCTCATGCATCAATACACATCATGATACGCTAGTGATATGATACTTAATTGTATACTCACCCTGGAAGGTTCAAGATGGATGATAGGGGATGTGTGGCAGGTGAGGGTGTCTACTTGCTGCAACACAACAGTCAGATCAGATCAAACACTGAGGTCATGTACAACAAGTGCATCAGTCAACACTATATAGATTGTGCAAGAGAAAGGTGGCGAGGTGAGGTGAAATTGGGTTTAACGTCGTGCTTGAGAATATTTCGCTCATATGACGAACGTGCATGCGTGTGTATGTGTATGTACGGCTGCTTGTACTAGCCCAGACTTAAGCTGGTTTTATAGTGCTAGCCCACTGAGATACCATGCCGTTGTGAAGCATGAATACCCCACTCAGACACATTATACTGACTCCGAGCCGACCAGTCCTTGTTGTACCCATTAATGCCGAGCACCAGGCAGGGACCAACAAGTACCATATGTTAACATGTTTTGGTATGACGCGGTCGGGGATCAAACCCGCGACCTTCCGCTCTCCGGGCGGACGCTCTAACCACTACACCACGGAGGCGGTCCGCTGCAAGAGAAAGAGTTACTAAAACCCATCAGTCAGCAATAGTTCACCTACTATCAGGCACTTCATAAATAAGTTAGTCTGTATCGGGCAAACCTGTGACAAACAATCATGGCTACACACAAAACAAACAAGCTTGATCACCCAAGCCTTTTCTGTCAACGTTTGTGAAAACACAAGTTTGCTGTGTACAAACTCTATGCCAGAATCACCACAGGTAAAGATGAGTGATGACCAACACTTTCGTCAAATAAAATTTGAAATCTGTGTCGCTAATACAAGATACTGACACAGACACTGACTCACCTCTCCAGTTAACTTGCTTGATAGTTTCACATCACCAGAGAATGTCCCGAGTAACAAGTACTTTTCATCCGACTGGAACAGAGACATATGTGCTTCCTTCATCAAATAATGGAGTCTTTGTGTAAAGAGGGTCCTTGAATTAACACTCCCACCCATATTCTTATACAAGATGTTTAAAAACAACCGTTTGTTCATTTCTTGTACGCTGTCTTGAATTTTGCGATAGTTTATCACTAGACATGATGAGGTACTATATCAGTAGTGTTTCCTGATTGCTGGGCCTAGTTTATTATGCACAGAATAGGAGTATCGATTGTAACTTGCCTTGCAAAATAAGCCAGAAATAGCAATCAGCTGTACAGTGTTACATTATACCCAATAACAGTCAGAATAATCAATTTACTGCCATGACCTAGTGTATGAAATCTTTCAATATACCGGTAGTTTGTCAGTCGGTATGTTAGGATCTCTAAGAACTCACACTAAAGGCACAACAAGCAAATCCATCTTCGTCCCCATCTCGGTACGTCCTCACTGGCCGGAACCTGCACACACAGTGGACAATCAATACATCTGTTTACAACAGACATGAAGAGGAACAAACTGGAAACACCTGTTAGATAACTGAAGTCAGATAACGACACTCACCTGCTGTAGATATACTTTCTATTGCACCGGGCTCCATCCATGCCACCGAATCTTGGACAAATCTGAAAGCATCACAAAAAGGTCTTGAAACATCCTTTCACTGGAAACTGCATCAAATCTGGAAAAGTGAATTAAAAATTTTACCTTGAAACTACTTGTCTGGATGTTCAATCAGACTTCACATTCAGTCATTCTTCGATGACTATGTTACCTCATTTTTAAATACTGAGAGGTACATTTAATGGTTGTAAAAAGCAGTGAAGAATTATTAGAATATTCAACAGACACCTGGCTACATGTTTGACAGGAAAGCAGAATAGTGAATTTCAAGTTTTAGGGAAAGCGGAGAGCTATGAATTTGGTGCTTTTGTTTATCTTACTATGATGTGATACCTTTGGCATCAGAAACAATGTTTCAGCCACCTAAAATAGGACTTGTTAAGTGAGTGAGTATGGTTTTACGCCGCTTTTAGAAATATTCCAGCAATATCACGGCGGGAACACCAGAAATGGGCTTCACACATTATACCCATGTGGGGAATTAAACCTGGGCCTTCAGTGTGACGAGCCAATGCTTTAACCACTAGGCTACCCCACTGCCCACTTATTAAGCAGCCTTGTCTGGCATTTACATCATATATGCAAGTAGGTTATAATGGCGTTTACAATACCGAGGAGGATTGTTGCCTGAAGTGAGGCTATCCAGGGGAAAACTTGGACTTACTTCTCTCTTCCTGAGTCTGGATGTAATACATGGCGGTGCACTGGTACGACCCTTCGGTTCTGGGCATCGATGAGGTCTACATAGAACATATATTTAGAGTTAATTGTTGGAAGTTGCAGGGGCTGAGTGGGTCTAGGCGGCTGACTTTGTGTGCTGGTGATTAGATGCCTGACTCTGAGGGTATGGGTTTGAATCCTGGATGGGACTCAACCCAAAAGTACTAAAATCTGTACTTTACTAAGAAAGTGTAATCATGAACCTCACTCCTTGACATTAACTCGAACCTCACTCCTCGACACTAACATGAACCTCTCTCCTCTACACTAACATGAACCTCACTCTTCGACACTTACTCTTTGACACTCACATGAACCTCACTCCTCAACACTAACATGAACCTCTCTCCTCGACACTAACATGAACCTCACTCTCCGACACTAACATGAATCTCACTCTTCGACACTAACATGAACCTCACTCCTTGACACTCACATGAACCTCACTCTTCGACACTAACATGAACCTCACTCTACGGCACCAACATGAACCTCACTCTTCGACACCAACATGAACCTCACTCTTTGACACTAACATGAACCTCACTCCTCGACACTAACATGAACCTCACTCCTCGACACTAACATGAACCTCACTCTTCGACACTAACATGAACCTCACTCTTCGACACTTACATGAATCTCACTCTTCGACACTAACATGAACCTCACTCCTTGACACTAACATGAACTCTCACTCTTCGACACTAACATGAACCTCACTCTTTGACACTAACATGAACCTCACTCCTCGACACTAACATGAACCTCACTCTTCGACACTAACATGAACCTCACTCCTTGACACTAACATGAACCTCACTCTTCGACACCAACATGAACCTCACTCTTTGACACTAACATGAACCTCACTCCTCGACACTAACATGAACCTCACTCTTCGGCACTAACATGAACCTCACTCTTTGACACTAACATGAACCTCACTCTCCGACACTAACATGAACCTCACTCTTCGACACTAACATGAACCTCACTCTTCGACACTAACATAAACCTCACTCCTCGACACTAACATGAACCTCACTCTCCGACACTAACATGAACCTCACTCTTCGACACTAACATGAACCTCACTCCTTGACACTCACATGAACCTCACTCTTCGACACTAACATGAACCTCACTCTACGGCACCAACATGAACCTCACTCTTCGACACCAACATGAACCTCACTCTTTGACACTAACATGAACCTCACTCCTCGACACTAACATGAACCTCACTCTTCGGCACTAACATGAACCTCACTCTTCGACACTCACATGAACCTCACTCCTCGACACTAACATGAACCTCACTCCTTGACACTAACATGAATCTCACTCTTCGACACTAACATGAACCACACTCTTCGACACTAACATGAACCTCACTCTTCAACACTTACATGAATCTCACTCTTCGACACTAACATGAACCTCACTCCTTGACACTCACATGAACCTCACTCTTCGACACTAATATGAACCTCACTCTTCGACACCAACATGAACCTCACTCTTTGACACTAACATGAACCTCACTCCTTGACACTAACATGAACCTCACTCTTCGGCACTAACATGAACCTCACTCTTCGACACTAACATGAACCTCACTCTTCGACACTAACATGAACCTCACTCTTCGACACTAACATGAACCTCACTCTTCGACACTTACATGAATCTCACTCTTCGACACTAACATGAACCTCACTCCTTGACACTAACATGAACCACACTCTTCAACACTAACATGAACCTCACTCTTCGACACTTACATGAATCTCACTCTTCGACACTAACATGAACCTCACTCCTTGACACTCACATGAACCTCACTCTTCGACACTAATATGAACCTCACTCTTCAACACCAACATGAACCTCACTCTTTGACACCAACATGAACCTCACTCCTCGACACTAACATGAACCTCACTCTTCGGCACTAACATGAACCTCACTCTTCGACACTAACATGAACCTCACTCTTCGACACTAATATGAACCTCACTCTTTGACACTCACATGAACCTCACTCCTTGACACTCACATGAACCTCACTCTTCGACACTAACATGAACCTCACTCTTCAACACTAACATGAACCTCACTCCTCCACACTTACTCTTTGACACTCACATGTCAAGACTCGCATGAACATCACTCATCACGACTCACAATAACATGACTAGTCGGTACTCACTTGAACAATGACATGGGTGGACATGTGACCACTGGGTTCCGACACAGAGCATGCTGTTTCCTGAGGTATTCGGTGACAATCTTGTTGAGAGAGATGTCATACTCTCCACCAGTCTTGCCGGAGGTTTTTAACCGAACTGAACTAAGTGTCTGGCTGTCCTTTTCTCGAAGGAACTTACTGGCCTTTGCAACCTGCAACAACACCTGGAAGTTACTCCTAACCTGTGGAAGTTTCAGAAAGAAATATAGGTCCCAAGCCAACTATGCTTGTCATACAAAGGGACTTCAGGAACCACATGGTTAGGTTTTGAGACATCAGTGGCAATATGTTGAAAAGGTTTACCTCAAACAATAACTGATTGTATCAGAAAATACAGCCTGTCAGTGTTAAGTTCTGATTTCAGCTTTGTATGAAAAGCTTTCAACCAATTAATGATCCAGTCATACAGTTTGAGCCCCCAGCACACTTTTCCAACTCTGTTTCACTATTTTCAAAATATTTCAGCTGTGACATATTGATTATAATCAGGATAATCTTCCTTGCCTGAAACAAACTACAGCAAACTTAGGCTTCAGACAAATAATTCAATTTACAGATGTGTTGAGAGAAGCCTGATGTCAGTTGACAAAGTCTGTCCTGGAATTTCCCCAAGGAAACACTCACCCTGTGCGTAGATGCTGATGCTGTTGATGTAGATGGAGTGGATGGTTGCCGTGTCAGCGAGAAGCGGATGGGTCCGGGACTGGAGGTGGTCGAGGTGGGGGCTGCAGGGGACTGTCTCTCAGTATGGATGTCAGACTGTGACTAGATGCTGTGAATGAGGGAGTCGTTGAGTCCCCAGGCTGTGAATACATCAGGAATGAGTCTGACTAAGCTAGATCTGTGAGACTGAAAGTGAGTCAAAAGGATACACCATGATAAAGATAGTGCATGATCAGGATATGCTAGGGAGTCACAGAATGAATATACATCAGGATATGCTAGATGGGAGTCACAGAATGAATACATCAGGATATGCTAGATTGGAGTCACTGAATGAATACATCAGGATCTGCTAGATGGGAGTCAGGATACTAGATGGGAGTCACAGAATGAATACATCAGGATATGCTAGATGGGAGTCACAGAATGAATACATCAGGATGTACTAGATGGCAGTCACAGAATGAATACATCAGGATGTACTAGATGGGAGTCACAGAATGAATACATCAGGATGTGCTAGATGGCAGTCACAGAATGAATACATCAGGATGTACTAGATGGGAGTCACAGAATGAATACATCAGGATGTACTAGATGAGAGTCACAGAATGAATACATCAGGATATGCTACGTGGAAGTCACAGAATGAATACATCAGGATGTACTAGATGAGAGTCACAGAATGAATACATCAGGATGTACTAGATGAGAGTCACAGAATGAATACATCAGGATGTACTAGATGAGAGTCACAGAATGAATACATCAAGATGTACTAGATGAGAGTCACAGAATGGATATGCTAGATGGGAGTCACAGAATGAATACATCAGGATGTACTAGATGAGAGTCACAGAATGAATACATCAGGATACAGAATGAATACATCAGGATATGCTACGTGGGAGTCACTGAATGAATACATCAGGATATACTAAATATGAATGGAAGTGCACTCTGTGTTTGTCAAGTCTGTGGATTGAGTTACAAGAAAGAAGCTAATAATATTAAAACTTTTGTATTTTGGCCCTACTCTCGATAACTCAATGATCTTCACGTTAGCATCATTCATGTCATCATAACATTTAGCAGTTCCAGAACAGTAAAACGCTTTATATTATTTAGCACAACCAAAACATTTCGCCATTCCTGACAGCAGCATACAAATTTCACCATCATACCAAACCAAACAGGATCTGTCTTTACCGATGCTTCATAACATGGGCAACCGTAACATTAAGAGAAGAACCCACTCATATCCAGATTCAACACATGAAAAAGGACCAAGAAACAAAGTAGTGAAGAGATTTCAACAAACTTAGGGTAGATCATGGCTATCAATCTGTCCCAATGCTGGCTATATGTTTAAAGATTGCTTCTAAGATTGCCCACACAGGAGAGATGGTGACTTACAAGTCTGGGTGTGGATGGTGAAGAGAAGATGTGTGTGCTGGTGGGAATCACCAGTGGAGGGGTGGAACAGTGCGGCAGGCACGCTTGTTTTTGGAGGCTAGAAGCGGCATCACAGAACCCTGTAACACCAATTTTTCATGTAAAACATTTTCTACATCCCTGGTGCAAAATTCTACATTTGAATCTGGCATTATTTTATTGTAAAATAATTGATAACTGGTTAAGTCAGAGTCAGAAATGTTATTTATTAGCATAGTACCAAACACAACAGCTTTCACACAGGCATACGTTCCCAAAATCCTTGATTGAGTGAGTGATTTTATTTTTACACTGCTTTTAGCAATATTCCAAGCAATATCACAGCAGGGGACACCAGAAATGGGCTTCACACATTGTACCCATGTGGGGAATGTCTTCGGCAAAATCCTTAAGCCTTGGAAATAAGAATCTGTGTTCGCTTTCCTTTAAGTATTGTGTTTCCTGTTTCCCTTCTGTTGCAGTCATATGACGTGTGTAGGCTATACAGGTTAAACAAATAACAAACAACACATCACCTTTGGCCAAGAGATGATCATGTATTAAATGCAGCAGCTCTCGCTCTTGGAAGATAATCTTGGTCTGTGCTACAATGTCTGCCTGGAAACAAAAAGTAAAAATGAGCAGAGAAACTGATAACAAGTTGAAACAGATTCATATCAGCACCTAATTGCTCATTAAAACAGCTGATGTCAAATCTAAGAAAATGTATTAGCCAACAGTCATAATATTTCAACTGTATTAGAGCAACATGTAATTTTTTAAGTAAAATTGATATTTTATACTTATCCTGACTCATGCTTATTATGCTTATCTCCTTCTATGGGGGCGGTGGGGTAGCCTAGTAGTTAAAGCGTTGGCTCGTCACGCCGAAGACCTGGGTTCGATTCCCCACATGGGCACAATGTGTGAAGCCCCTCTCTGGTGTCCCCCGCCGTGATATTGCTGGAATATTGCTAAAAGTGGCGTAAAACTAAACTCAGTCAGTCAGTCAGTCCTTCTTCTAAGCGAATAGTAGTGGAACACTTGAATCCCTTGTAGTTCCCTTGAAGAGGACGTAAAAGTTCACTCACCCACGAGTTGCCTCCCTTTTCTCGCCAAAACAGTCATGTGACTTGCCATGCTTGTCACTCTTTCCTGAATAAGCCCTTGCACCTGGGTTTGCTGGGAAACCCGAAGTGTCTTCTCCGGGGGAGATTCGGAGGGCTTAACACCATGAGTCAGGATAAGTATAAAATATCAATTTTACTTAAGAAATTACATATTTTTCCTTATCCTGACTCATGCTTATTATGCTTCCAGAATCTGACAGAACTGGTGGTGGGTCAGGCCACTTTGTGGATTCATCAGCTGTCCTTAGATACGTCCTGTATCCCCCCCATGGGCACTGCGTAACGGCACTTCCTGGATCCTGTTCTTCCAACTTCCGCTGTCAACTCAGGGGGACCACATCTTGTCATATCCTCTCTAAGACAAGTGAATCTTGTAGATTCATGTGGATTTTAGATATACTAGTATCTTCTTCTTACTAGTTATCTATAAACAACCCATAGATTATGATAAGATCGTTACCATAAATGAGTTGCGACCCCTTAGCGTATGGGTAAGATCGTTACACGTACAGAGTCTTAGTCACTCATGCTAGTCTGGTGTAGACGGTGCGCATGGACTCTCAACCAAAACTCTCCAGAGTGAAGGTTATCAACAAGTCAGTGAGATAAAGGGTGAGATTTCCATATCAGCGCCTTTGTGGAACCGTTAGTTGTTGTGCTACAACAAGTGGCCCAAACTGGTGAATGCCGGAGACATTTTCAGTGGTGATGTCTCTGAGGTAGTGGTTGACAAACACTGTGTCCGACTTCCAATAGCAGCCCTCCATTATAGATGATATCGAGCAGTTTCTGTGCAGAGTGAGTGTGGACACCAGTGCTCTGACTTCGTGTGGGTTGGAAGCTCTTGCAGGTTCTAGTCCTGCTGCTTTGTAGGCCCTCTGTATAACAGCTCTCATCCAAAATCATATTGTCGTTTTTGAAACTTCAGTGGTCGTCTCTGCTGACAAGGGGATGAATAGGCGCTTGAATTTTCTTCTCCTTGTTTTAGTCTTTTGAAGATATATCTTCAGGGCTCTGACAGGACACAAGGATAAGTCCTGGGTGTCCTCTGGTCCAAGGATCGTAGATAGCGCTGGGACGTGGAACTGTCTGGCCGGTTGGCCAGGTAACTGATTCTTTGCAATGAAGTCCCATCTAAGCCTAGATGTACTGCAGCACGGTCTCCTGTGTCGAATCTAGTTTGTCCCAAGTCCAGCGCATGTATCTCTGACATCCGAGCTGCTGTGGCTAGGGCAAGGAGGAACAGAGTTTTCTGTGTGAGTAGCTCGAAGGTAGTCTGTTCTAGTGGTTCGTAGACATCACTCGTGAGATGTTGTAGAACCATATTCAGATCCCAGGCTGGTGCTCTGAATTTCTTCTGCTGGTCTTCCAGTTTGAAGGAGCGTAGTAGAGCAAGTAGTTCTGGCACTTTCATCAGCTTGATGCCCGTCTTCATCGTGACGACTGTACTGACAGGTGCTAGGTATGTAGATAGTGTCGAACGCTTTCAATTGCTTCGTATATCTAAGGTGACATAGATATTCCGCCATTTGAGGATGAGTCGCTTTCATTGCTGTGAGGCCTTTCCGCACTGCAGACTGTTCAAATCTCTGCCACTTGTCGTCATAGAAGTTGTGAGTTGATTTGCGTAAAGCTAGGATAACTGCTTTCGCTGCTCTGGCAGAGTATCCTCTTTTCTTCAAGCAAGTCTTGATATGGTCCATACGTGTAGCTGGAATGTTAGCGGGTTTCCATGAGCTTGCTTGGTGTGCGGATGTACGAGCAGGTTCGGCCACTCTGGTAGTTTCAGGGTTGGACTTCAGAGTTCTTGTATTAGATCTGGGAACCAGACTCTCGCTGGCCAGTAGGGCACGACCAAAGTCAGTTGTAGCACTTGGGTCTGCTTGTTCTTCAAAAGTACTTGAGGTAGTAGAACCGGAAGCGGGAACGAGTATGCGTTCAGTTCTTCCCATGACATGCTCAGTGCATCTGTTGCCCAGGCTTGAGGATCTGGTACTGGTGAGATGAATGTCTGTAGTTGTTTGTTGAACCTTGTGGCGAACAGGTCTATGACTGACTGACTGAGGTTTGGTATTACGCCGCTTTTAGCAATATTCCAGCAACATCACGGCGGGGGACACCAGAAATGGGCTTCACACATTGTGCCCATGTGGGGACGCTTTAACCATTAGGCTACCCCACCGGCCCGAACAGGTCTATGAAGGGAGATCCTATTTTCATTATGATGAGCTGGAACGCCTCTGGGTGGAGCATCCATTCCGTGGGTGACGGATGAAGTGCGCTAGATAGAGTGTCTGCTAGCACGTTGATCACAGCTTTCATCTCCAACTGGTTGATGTGAAGATGTTGTTCCTGTTTCAACCACTTCCCTGATGCCACTTCGTTGTTGAGATGCGCTCCCCATCCTTGTAGTAAGGCATCTACGTAGAGGTGCCTGTCGAAGACCGGCTCTTCTAAATAGGTTCTCCGCAGACATTCGACTTGTGAGTCATCCATAACAGGTAAGTCTTGAGACTGTATGGTAGAGAGATCAGGTCCGTGCTGTCAAGGTGTCTTGCCAGGAATCGCTGCAGTGGACGTAATTGTAGTCTTCTTCTGTGAGTCAGATCCTGCGCTGAGGTGAGTGGACCGAGGAGACACTGCCATGTTCGTAGTGGTAACGGAAAGATGACTGCTTCTAGAATCATGGCTTGGATCTTGACTCAACGATCTTCTGGGACCACAATATGATTCTGTGTTGTGATGAACCTTATTCCCAGGAACTGAAGATCTTGCTTTGGTGCCAACTCTGACTTCATCAAGTTTACTAGCCATCCCAGTTGTGTTATCAGTTTGATGGTGAAGTCTAGCTGCCGTCTGAGTTGATTGGCTTCTTGATGAACTTGTATCCCGTCGTCCAGGTAGAAGGCACTGATGATGATGTAGATAGGTGACGATGGACTTGGTCACTCGTGTAAATAACCACAGGGCCGACTCTATTCCAAACGGCAGGACACACCACTGGAAGTGTCAACCTCTGAACAGGAATCTCAGGCATATGCTGGCCAAGTAATCTGCTGGACGGACGAGTTGTCTGAGTTGAGGCAGGTGGATGATCTTCATGTTGTTTATCAACCTGAACTACTCTTTGGAGTTCTTCTTTGGTACCAGGAATATTGGGGAGTAGAAACTGGGCGTCAGATGATGTTGATCTATCACTTCTACGGTGTTCTTGGCCAATAGCGAGTTGATGGCTCCTTCCAGCTTTTCTGCCTGGTTGTCTGCATAGTTGAAGACTAACAGGTCGATGGTCAGCGGTGGTGTGGCCTTCAGCTGCACTCTGAAGCCTTCTCGCAGTACTTGTGAGACATAGTCATCCTCCAATATTCACCAATTTTCCCAGTACCTTTGTAGACGTCCACCCACTGTCAATGGTTGTAAAGGAATGGCTGGGGGTGGAAGTGTCCAGTCGTTCTGAACCCCATCTGTAACGCCTTGATCCTCTGAAACTTCTGGGAGTACTTCCTCTCCCTGAGTTACCCCTGCTGTTTCCAGATGAGTGACGAAAGGAACTCTTCCCGCCTCTGGAGCTGGAGTATTTCTTCTCCTTCGTCTTCTGTACTCCGGAGAACTTTGACTTGTTGCTGTACCTCTGTGACGTGTGACGGATGACGTTGGCCAACGTGTCAATGGACTTGATCATCATGACTTTTCTGGAATCATGTGTGACTTCCTTGGCAACTTCGTCGATCTCCCCGCCGAAGATAGTAGGTGCCGCCCAAGGAGCTCTTAGTAGAGGTTGGGTGAACCTGTCACTCCAGGAACATGTCGATAGTAGACCTTGTCTTCGTAGTAGGGTGAGACCCACCAACGCCGAGGCCAGGTGGTGAGACATGAAGAGCTGGTCCTTAGTGCTGGTCCTGAAGTGCTGATAGGATCATTCTATCCTCTTCAGTCTTGGGGTTCTGGAACCTGGATATCAGCGCCTCGTTGATCGCTCTAGATCTCGCCAGGCCGAAGAACGTTCTTCTAGTCGTGGTCTCGAGTTGAGCAATCTTCTTGTCTTCCACCTTATAAGACTTGATACGGGAGTTGTTGATCAACTTCAAGTTGTCATCCAGGTCTGGCGCTCTCATGAAGGGGTCCATGTGATGCAGAGGGAACTTCTTAGTGTTGAACGTTGGTACATGTTGATTCTGGTACCGGGTTGCTTTCTCGAACGCTGTATGGAGGTTTGCGGACACCTTGGAGATCGGTTCAATTGGTGGAATCGTGAGAGCGTCAAAGTCATCCTCCAGCATCTTGTACTGACTGACTGAGTTTAGTTTTACGCCGCTTTTAGCAATATTCCAGCAACATCATGGCGGGGGACACCAGAAATGAGCTTCACACATTGTACCCATGCCAGCATCTTGTATGTGAACGCTGCATTCGATTCCTTGGAGGGGGACACCAAGTCCAAGCCGTAGTTGCCCTCTTCCTCTGTATACATTCCCTCAGATAGTTCTGGGTCTGCTGAAGTGTTCCTTTCGCGAACCTATGAGGTAGCGTTTGCGAACACTAGTGGATTGACCATGATCTGCTAATTATATTTATCAGTTGATAATCTCCTCCTTCTCCGAACGTCTGTCGTTTCCATCCCGTGACAACACTGATCTACGTCTGTGGGAGCTGCGGGATTCTGCTGTGGAGTGACTGGATCTCGAAGAGGATTCCCTTCTTACTCCAATTGACGTTCTCGGACGTTGAGGGTTCGCTGACGTGACTTTATAGTCTCTTGTAGTCTCATGGACGTTCGTGGACCCTTCTTCCTCTTCTCACATGACAGCTGAGTCTTCCGAACATGAAGATCTTCTTGAACGTGAGCGTTAGCGAACATCGTCTTTGGCCGTGGACTGGATGAGGATGTAGATCTCTCAGGAACAGGTTCTCGAAGGCCAATGCTTCCCCGAACGCCGTCTGCATTGTAGGCTGGAACTGATGCGGTGTAGACAAAGCGTTCAAGAATGCTGAGGCCTCATCTGCGTCTTCTTGCAGCTGCGATGAGGCTACGCTGTTGTTGTCTCTATTGACAGACGACTGCGTTGCTGGAGGCTGGTCTTCAAACAACTGAACAGCTGTTGTGGTTGCAGGGGACGATCATCTCGCCATGGAGGTAGACTGCGTCAACGTTCTAGTAGATCTTACTGGTACTTCAGGCAGCAGTATCGGAGGGTCAGCATAACGTCTGCTTCATCAGGAGGCACAATGTCTTCGTTGAATGACCTCTGAAGCATTGTTTTACTGGAACGAGTTGACTTCAACGAGGTTCTAGATGAAGACGATTTCTTCTGCACTGCAGACGATGAGGACATCTTCCTTATACTCTCCGATGGCGTCGACTCAGTAGTAGCAGACCTCTTCTTAGACCCGGCTAAGTCCCGACCAGCAACAGACGCCCCTGTAACGTACTCAGTAAATCACCTGAATTACAGCAGTAGTTAACAGCATACGGTTACCGGCATTATCTCCAGATTTATCACCAGTGACTTGAGATGACTTCCTCACCCGGTCCATCGCACGTCTATAGATGTAACACAAATAACGATTAAATTGCAATTCTAATAAATTAATGCAGTATCTGCAACGCAAGCTGGAAGAACATGGATTAATGCATTAATGCATTGGGGTGAGGATCAGCCGCTGATAACCGGTACCTGCAGTCACTGCAAGATTTCATCAAACGTAAATAAACTACATTTTGATGAATAGATGTCACAAAATACGTATAATTTTCTCAAAATTTTGACATACGATGAAAGCTAAATATAGCCAAAAACCGTTCACAGCTTAATTTGGATAAAGGATCTAAATATAAAAAGGATATGGTGCCGTATACGGGACTCCAGTGCTCGCCCAACCATCCACTTGGGCGATGAAGGAGAGAGTGACAAGTCATATGACTGTTTTGGCGGGAAAAGGGAGGCAACCTCGTGGGTGAACTTTACGTCCTCTTCCAGGGAACTACAAGGATTCAAGTGTTCCACTACCATTCGCATAGAAGGAGTCAGGATAAGGAAAAATATGTAAGTTTGTTTGTTGTTTAACACTGAAATATTCCAGTTATATGGTGATAGTCAGTAAATAATTGAGTCTGGACCAGACAATCCAGTGATGAAGATCATGAGCATCGATCAACGCAGTCGGGATATGATGATGTGAGTCATCCCAGTCAGCGAGCCTGACCCCCCGATCCCGTTAGTTGCCTCTTACAACAAGCATGGGTTGCTGAAGACCATTTCTAAACCAGATCTTCACGGGTCCATCAATGTCGACTGACTGGGTTTGGTTTTACGCCGCTTTTAGCAATATTCCAGCAACATCACGGCGGGGTACACCAGAAATGGGCTTTTCACATTGTACCCATGAGGGGATTAGAACCCGGGTCTTCAGCGTGACGAGCCAACACTTTAACCACTAGTCTACCCCACCGCCCCCCATCACTGACTGAGTCCTTGGTATATATAGCATCTGCCTTGAGGGCGGAAGTTGCAAGATATCTCATCTGAACAATGTTCATTACATCAATCACTGGACTATCTTGTATAAACTTGAATATTAATAGATCACAGCCATACAGTTGGAAAATATGTATAGCAATCAAACTTGGGACCAATTGTTTCTTTAAATATTCCAAATGATTGGGTTAACAACTGACCTTTCTGATGTCCTCCAGAGAAGCATCAAGTGTGTTGGAACGCTTGCCAGACACACGTTCCAAAAGATCACTGGAATACCGACAGAACTTGATATGTTCCTGTCTCTTGTCCTGAAGAACTGGCTCCTTCATCAGAGCTGGATCAGAGAGACAGCCAGTGAAGTATACATGTCTGTGCTCAAACATTTACAAGTAATTCCAAGGCCCCTCAGTGGCTAACCAAGCCATTTGTTTGCATGAATGTGTTTATGAATCGAAACAATTAGTCCAAACCCACTAGATACCTACTGCTATCTGACTGGCTTTTTTGCAATATTTACAAGAATTGACAATACATTCTTTTTGCTCATATGGGGTTATTAGCGTAAAGAACAGTAGATACTCTTGCTTAAATCCTCTACATATTTTTCAACCATGTACTTTTTTCACATTTGCACCTCCTAAAATGTAAATAATCAATCAATCACCTGATATTTGCAGCATCGTTGCATGCAGGTCAAAACACTTTTCCCTGTATGTAATAACGAATTGCTAGAACACGGCAGCATGACACAAAAACATGGGGGTGAATATCCTTCCTACCCTTGTACCAAAGTGAGAAAGAAACAAACCACATCCCTTTCAACAGAGAACCATCAAATCAAAATAGTATACACAGCAGCACAGAGCTGAATTGTTTTAGGTTTAGGGAGAATGAAGTGTCGGTCATTAGAGATGACTTACATTGGAGAGTTCCATTTTGGAACAGAGGAAGTTTGCTGATGATCTGACGAACCGTTTCAGACCTGGACAGCCCAACAAGAGCCTGAAAAGATAGAAATTAAAACATAAATCTTAACATTCTTAGTCATCAGATGCAAGACACTGGCTGATCAAACTCAGCGTAAGCTTCCCCAGTATCTAACCCAGGGAGCTGTTGTACACAGTGAACTTAGTGCTAAGGTGACTGTGACTACCATACCTAAACCAGGGTGCTGTTGTACACAGTGAACTTAGTGCTAAGGTGACTGTGACTACCATACCTAAACCAGGGTGCTGTTGTACACAGTGAACTTAGTGCTAAGGTGACTGTGACTACCATACCTAAACCAGGGTGCTGTTGTACAAAGGATTGAACCTGGCCTATGCTTGATCTAAGAAATACTGTTCGCTCTACACCCATGTATAGTATAATAAATTGAAAATTTTAACTATAAATTGTATATTTATATACTTATCCTATCTCACGGTATGCACTTCTATCTCTTGATTCGACACTGAGTGGAATGATGTAAACTTTTTCTCCCTAGGCCTCTCTTATCCATCCGCCCAAGCACTCCATGCTACCCTCTCATATAAGACAGCTTCCTAGTTGTCATGCAAAGCATGCAGCATGCTCCACTACCTACCCACGTGACCACCTCTGAATCACCATTCTCATTCTTCGAGCCACTGGATAATCTTAATCTTGGATAATCTGCATAGCAGGGAGGTTGGGCGGGATTCCATCGCGTGAGATAGGATAAGTATATAAATATACAATTTCTAGTTAAAATTTTCAAATTTTAAAACTTATACTATCTCATGGTATGCACTTATCCAACAGTCGGACGGCGAGATGCAGATACCCTATGTCTTGACAGTGCGAACAGTAGAACTGTGTAGACTGGTAACAACCGTAGATAGCGATGCACAAGGGAGGCCTGTTACGACTAGCGCAACTCCTATGCTTGTGAGGAGTTCCCCTGAACTCCTTGGCTTACTAAGCACAATGTCTCCCAGGGAGATGGGTGCTCCCGAGCGATGTGGTGTTTGGCCGCAACCTCCGAAGAACAGAAGGATGCAGCTCAGGGAGTAAGACCTCACTTTGCCACGATTTTCAAGGTACCCTGTAAATTAAAGTCATAGACAATAATTGGGCCAACTCCTGCTGCGAGAAGACCCCCACAGACACCAACCAGGGGCAGGTGAAAGAGAAGCACAGCACGAAAAACTCAGTTTTAACGTTCAGTTCCAGTCAACATCAAATTGACCCTCACTCCTTAAACTTAAGCTTTGTCAAAGGATGAGCCTGGCAACTTCGGACTCGGAACGCAACGAAATCCACTGGAACTCGGGAGAGACACACATCACTGACGTAAGTGCTTGAAAAAGTACAAGTCAGGAAATGCAAAATGTCGAACCCTTACACATCGTTATACAGAATAGTGCTCCAGATTCGTCCAAACACCGAGGCGGTAGTATCTGCGTGTCTTAGTATAAAACTAAGTGAAGTAGTTCTAACCCACAAGCAATCAGAACATAAGGCAGACATCAATTTCAGACTTATATTCAGGAAAGTACAGGGAAACAGCAACCACGTGGGACCGTCCCCTATCTGCGTTGTTGTGTCCGAAAATTCCGACAATCGATACCATCCTGAAGTGAGGCGGACGCTGGAGATAGTGGGCATGGAACATTTTCGTTGAAAATTAGTCTTAGTTTAATGGAGTTTTTTCTTGGGAACCAGAAAGATGGGGGAATAGAACCCCGGAGGGCTGGGCGCCGGACCAAGAGACGAGACTGCACACTTTTCTATGAGCGTCCACCGGGTAACTGCGATGTACCGGATGCACTGTCCGAGGAGGGTGTCCGATGACTGGAAGTTGGTAGCCTTTGGAGAGTAGGTTAGTCACAAAAGGATTGTCTAGGATGGTCCAATTGGGAGCAAACATTCCTTATCTCGTAAATGGGGACAGCTGGAGGCGGAAGTTCCCAGTCATGCCCTTGTTTCGATGAGTCACTGCTTGGGGACCCCACTCTTAACCCCGGAGTCGGACTTTGGAGGATGTCTGGAAGAGTTGCCACAAGAGGACTTGCTACCTCTAGCTCAGAACAACTGGCCACGAAAAACCTGACGAAATTCCAGATGAGATGGCATGAACCAAGGAGTCTGTCTCTGTTTCAAGGAATCTTGCAGATGGGATTTCTGGAGTTCAAGAATTCCACCGAAACTTGAAATTGAGTGTCCAGATCCACCTTCACCGAAACCTCCCCAATCATGCCATTAAATAATGACTCTGAAGACCACGGTTGACGGAAGAGTTCAGTCTCAAACCTGTCATCCCATGAAGACAAATTGAGCGAGCCACGACGCCAAACTGCCAAGAGATAACCAAGGAAATTAGACAGCTGGTCCAATACGATCTGAAATTGGTACAGTATAGGGACATACAGCCCCTAATGTAAGCATCTTGGTCGGAGAATGAGTGCTCTACTGATGCCGCAACTGCGTCCACCACCGAGATGATGCAGTTGATCGAGGTTAAGGAGCGACAAACAGCTGTGTTCATGTGAAACAGTTCTCTGTCCTCAACTAAAAATGCTGAACAAGTCCTTTTCCCGCAAAGTGTTTGGACCTCTTCATCCACCGAAGACGCAGCAGACAACAACTGGAACCCATGGGAGTGAGCCGCCGATATGGAGAATCTAGGTGAAGACAGACCGTACTTAATCCTTTTAAGGCTTTTAAAGGCATGATCCAAGGACGTAGCTAAATGAGCAACTCAAGGTCGTGGTGGAAGTGTAATAGGTGCCAAGTCCCGTTGTTTCATGGAGAAGGAATGCGTCTTCTGGGTTCCATGACATAGGGGAGATGGAGTTTCTCCACTATCCATGCTAAGACTTGAGGTTCGTCAACAAAGTCCAGACTTCCCTCTGGGGAAGCAATATCCGAACGTGCCGGAGATGGAGGATCCGGTGGAAGACCAGGACTGGGCGCTGCAACAGATGGTCTAAGGGTAGGAGCACCCCCCTGTCAATTGAGTAGACTGTCGCTGATTCCAAGCAGTGGTAATAGCACTTAACATCGCAGCCAGATCTGGGGGAGGAGTCGTTTCCTGTGCTGGAGTCCAAGAATCTGGTAAAATCTGTGTAGATAGACGCGAGGAGGCATGAGCCCCTTCTGAAGTCGTAGCATGCTGAGATCAGTAATCTGAACCCCGTTGAGTAGATCTCCTATCTGTATAGCCATACCTATGTCTGGGGGGGACGAACCGGGTGAAGATGCACAAATGGAGACCCGCTGAGGCGATCGGGAGCGAGAACGATGATCCCTGGATCTAGAACGATAGGCAGCAGTCGATCGTGTAGGAGATCTAGGTTGACGGGTTGAGTGCACTGAACTAAAAGTCCCATGATGATGAGAAGACGAAGCCTGATGAGGAGACTTTAAGGGGAGAACGGATCTCAACGAAATAGTTGAAGGCGTGCGTTTAGTAGAATGCGAACGATTCGAAGAGTGGCGTCTCGGTGGTGAACTAGACCTAACAGGTCTTTCCGGTGAACAAATCCGAAGAATAATAGGAGATTGGTCCAAACGACTCAGTGAAATTCGTGTCCGTGCTGAGGACATGACTGTAAGAGCCAACAGAGTTCGGGGAAGTACTCAGAGACATATGATCTGGAGAAGGGCATTCTGCTGAATACTGATTCGAGGAATGCCGTTTCCGGGAAAGTCGATTCAAAACATGCCTTTTCGGTGAAGCCTGCTGTTTCAGTGAACGCTGTTTCGATGAAGTCCATTTCAGTGAAACCTGTTTGGAAGGCGACCGTTCCGGTGAATGTTGATGAGTAGACTGCCGTTTCGCCGATGGCCAGTTCGGAGAGAGCTGATTCGTGGAGTGCCGGTCTGACGAAAACTGGTTCAAAGAATGCTGTTTTGGCGAAGGTAGACGTTCTGGCGAAAGTCGAGCTGGAGGGGTGCGGTTCGGCGAAGCGTGGTCCGGTGAACTGTGATTCGACGAACTTGCAGGCTTCGGCGAAGTGGATGATCGAGGTATCGGGACACAGGAGACAACACTTCTATTCACCGAATGGGAAGTAGTCAGTGAAACAACGACTTGCAACCATTTTGGCGAGCTAGACCGATTACTGTCACTGCTGGACGAATGACGAGATCTTGAATGGCTATGACGAATGCGATCTTGACAGTCAGGCGTGGAAACCAGCTGATTCTTGTCCTACGCACCTGTAACCAAGGTTCCCTTTGATAACTGATCCGGGGAGCGAGACATGGAGAGCCAAGAAGTTTCCGATGGTCTTCAGATAAATAAGAGTCTGACGACGCTTTCATAAAATCCTCTTCATTCGAGGTAGGGGACTGTGACCGACCGGCAGATAAAGTAGGACGCTTAAACTTGCCTTTCTTGGTGGGACTGGGTCCGTCTAACGATGCTGCATAACTTGCTCTATCAGCAACACGTCGAGCGCAAGCCCTGGTGTAGTCTCAAAAGGCCTCAAAGGTAAGATTCTTGCATTTCTCACGAGTTTCCCATTTGCACTGTCCCACACAATCGACACATAAAGGATGTGGATCACTAGCAGAGAAAACCTTGTTACACTGCGAACATTTCTTGCTCTTTTCAGGCTGGTCAGTCTTCCCCATGTTGTATAACTTATGTTGAATACGCTGAGTAAAGTAAACCACGTTCACACTCAAGTGCAACAAGACGGAGAATGATGATTCAGAGGTGGTCACGTGGGCAGCTTGTGGAGCATGCTGCATGCTTTGCATGACAACTAGGAAGCTGTCTTATAATGAGGGTAGCGTGGAGTGCTTGGGCGGATGGACAAGAGAGGCCTAGGGAGAAAAAGTTTACATCGTTCCACTCAGTGTCGAATCAAGAGAGAGAAGTGCATACCGTGAGATAGGATAGGTTTAAAAATGTACCCTTTGCCATGAACTATTTTTGTTCAAGGACGAGGACGCTTGCCACATTATCAGAAAAACAAATGATATAGAGTTTGATGACGGTTTACGTTCGGGTTAAATATGTTCTTATTTTAATTGCATCTGTGATGAACGTAAACCATATGGGGCAATTGTGGGCCTGTTGCCATGTCGCAGTTTAATTGTGAGTCGAGTCGAGTCGAGCCGAGGCATTTTATCCATCGAAAAGCAAAAACCAAAATGTTTCCACCAGTGATATTAGCCAACTAAAACAACTGCAAACCAAGAAACGGCTTCTACGGAGTAGGTAAATGAACGCGGCTGTACGAGGCGATGATAACTGACATGCATTGTGACATCGGTTACCAAGGGTATGTTTCATTATGAGGGGGCAGGCGAGAATGGCCTAGTGACGTCAATACAGTGTGACATCATGCAAAAAGTGCAGCGCCTTTGAACTTTTAGCGAAGCATCTTAGAATCTTTGGTAACAGAGGAATGTAGTGTTGAAAACCTGAAAATGTTGACAAGGGTGTGTACCACCTACCTTGCAGGCCAAGGCTCGGATAGCATCTGCATCTGTGATGGGTGTCTTGATCGTCAGCAGCTTCAGCAGTACCTGCAACATTATCAATCTCATAAGGAAAGACATTACCACATACAGTCCGATTGATTTCATTTGAGACTGATGAATTTCTCACTAACACCAAATCTAATAATAGCAACAATACCTAATTTTGCACAGTCACATGAAATAGACAGACCAACGCTAATGATTAGTCTCAATTTGTGAAAGAAAAAGAGGTTTATCATGACCTTTGATATTTCCAGCCACGGTGCAGTTACAGCCTTTACCAGACTACATCTCCCCGATACTGACCATTATACCATTGTTGCCCTTTACAAGACTACATCTCCCTGATGCTGACCATTATACCATTGTTGCCCTTTACCAGACTACATCTCCCTGACACTGACCATTATACCATTGTTGCCCTTTACCAGACTACATCTCCCGATACTGACCATTATACCATTGTTGCCCTTTACAAGACTACATCTCCCCGATACTGACCATTATACCATTGTTGCCCTTTACCAGAGAACATCTCCCCGACACTGACCATTATACCATTGTTGCCCTTTACAAGACTACATCTCCCCCGATACTGACCATTATCCCATTGTTGACCTTTACCAGAGAACATCTCCCCCGATACTGACGATTATACCATTGTTGACCTTTACCAGAGAACATCTCCCCCGACACTGACCATTATACCATTGTTGCCCTTTATAAGACTACATCTCCACCGATACTACCCATTATACCATTGTTGACCTTTACCAGAGAACATCTCCCTGATACTGACCATTATACTATTGTTGCCCTTTACCAGACTACATCTCCCCCGACACTGACCATTATACCATTGTTGCCCTTTACCAGAGAACATCTCCCTGACACTGACCATTATACCATTGTTGACCTTTACCAGAGAACATCTCCCCGACATTGACCATTATACCATTGTTGCCCTTTACCAGACTACATCTCCCCCGATACTGACCATTATACCATCGTTGCCATTTACCAGAGAACATCTCCCCGACACTGACCATTATACCATTGTTGACCTTTACCAGAGAACATCTCCCTGACACTGACCATTATACCATTGTTGACCTTTACCAGACTACATATCCCACGACACTGACCATTATACCATTGTTGCCCTTTACCAGAGAACATCACCCCGACACTGACCATTATACCATTGTTGCCCTTTACCAGAGAACATCTCCCCGACACTGACCATTATACCATTGTTGCCCTTTACCAGAGAACATCTCCCCGACACTGACCATTATACCATTGTTGCCCTTTACCAGACTACATATCCCCCGACACTGACCATTATACCATTGTTGCCCTTTACCAGAGAACATCTCCCCGACACTGACCATTATCCCATTCTTGACCTTTACCAGACTACATCTCCCATGATACTGACCATTATACCATTGTTGCCCTTTACAAGACTACATCTCCCATGATACTGACCATTATACCATTGTTGCCCTTTACAAGACTACATCTCCCCCGATACTGACCATTATACCATTGTTGCCATTTACCAGAGAACATCTCCCCGACACTGACCATTATACTATTGTTGCCCTTTACCAGACTACATCTCCCCGATACTGACCATTATACCATTGTTGACCTTTACCAGAGAACATCTCCCCCGATACTGACCATTATACCACTGTTGCCCTTTACCAGACTACATCTCCCCTGATACTGACCATTATACCATTGTTGACCTTTACCAGACTACATCTCCCCGATACTGACCATTATACCATTGTTGACCTTTACCAGACTACATCTCCTTGATACTGACCATTATACCATTGTTGGTGCGCACACCATTCCACATCCGACTCATGGTGTCCTCGCCAATCTTCCAGTTGACCTTCTTCTTCGAACCGGCCCCCATGAACCTCCCAACACCTCCACCAAGCTACAACAGAAACACACACTTGAGTTTCTAAAATCAAGATGTTCACTGCCTTTTCTATTGAATTTGAAGACATTTTTCAGGAAAACTTAAAATGAAGGGTTGATTTTCAATTTTGGATTTTCAAAGTTTTCATGTCCTTTACGTTACAAGGGAAACTGTTTGGGTCTCTAGATCTAAATACTATAGCAGCAAATGTCAGTTTATAACACTGCATCGGAATAAATGAGACACAGACCTAGGGTTAATAGAAACAAACAAGCTAAAACAGTGAATTCAATAATTGGCAGAAACATTTCCCTGCAAGAGAACAAAAGGTTCCTGTTACAGTTACCATGGCTACTCACCCTCTCTATTGGTCCACACACACAGTTGACCAGCACTCCTAGTGCCGATTTCTGAACTTCTGGATCTGCCAGAATCTCACCCTCTGCTAGACCTATTATCACACTGTGGACAGAATAAGCTGATGACACATCGTGGGCAGAATATTCACAAACATCTGTGCCAGTGTGCAGATATTTCTAACATTAACACTTCATTGTCATGAGGATGCTTGTGTGTAATCTTTTGTCCTCATCTTGTGATATCACTCGTACAAATGCTTGTACGATTAAACACTTGTCTAACTTGATAAAGTTCTTCTGTCAGTTTAGTTAGCAGTATCTTCATGTACATTGACATATACGCTAATGTTAGAAAAGTTTAGTTAGCAATATCTGTATGTACATTGACATATACGCTAATGTTAGAAAAGTATAGTTAGCAATATCTTCATGTACATTGACATATACGCTAATGTTAGAAAAGTTTAGTTAGCAATATCTTCATGTACATTGACATATACGCTAATGTTAGAAAAGTATAGTTAGCAATATCTTCATGTACATTGACATATACGCTAATGTTAGAAAAGTATAGTTAGCAATATCTTCATGTACATTGACATATACGCTAATGTTAGAAAAGTTTAGTTAGCAATATCTGTATGTACATTGACATATACGCTAATGTTAGAAAAGTATAATTAGCAATATCTTCATGTACATTGACATATACGCTAATGTTAGAAAAGTATAGTTAGCAATATCTTCATGTACATTGACATATATATGCTAATGTTAGAAAAGTTTAGTTAGCAATATCTTCATGTACATTGACATATACGCTAATGTTAGGAAAGGTTAGTTAGCAATATCTTCATGTACATTGACATAAGGTTAGTTAGCAATATCTTCATTCCTCAAAGCTCAATCGGCTACAGAGGTGGAACCATGCCCACTGGAGAGAACTGACTGACCGAACCGAGCACGATCCTTAGAATGCGTGTCAAGTTGGTAATGGCGAATGAAGGCGTTCTGCTGGCTCCAAAGAGCGACAGAACCGATCTCATCATTGAGCAGTGCCGCTGTGTAATGTCAACAAAGCGGCATCTGCCCTACCCAGTCTGCCTGCAACCCCTCGGGGGGAGGTAAACCTTATCATTGTAACCATACAATTATGGAAACAAGCCAACGAGATAAAGTGCGTTTGCTAGCAGACTCCCCAGTCTTCCCGCCACCGAACAGCCCACATGGGTACCCGTGACGGATCCCTGTTGTTCGCTCATTCGCGGACAGGCACGGGTGAGCAATCGAAGATTGGTCCCCGTGCGCGGAAGGCTGGTTAAGGGTGGAAGTGCGATATGAGCAGTCACGTGGAAAGCAATATCACACTGAGAGTGGTAGGTATCCGAGTCGAATACGGACATGATCAGTATAAAATACTGTCAGTGTCGGGTCAGTGGGAATCGCATGGATGTACCCGACCCTTCTACCAGAGTTCACCACAACAAGTAAAGTCGCCTTCCACATCAACAAGTGAAGTGAGAGAGACGATATACTTGAAAAATTAGGGCCGGACAGCCAATTGTGAATAAGTGGCAATTTTAAGGTGGGCTGGTCGCCGACGGCGAAGGCGGTCGAACCCTGCTCATGCCAGCTACGACGCGATGTACGAGAGGATGCTGCCTAGGCAGAGCACCATCGAACGAGGTGTGAAACGTGGAAATAGCCATGGAGTACCCGGCAATGGTGGAGGTCATAAGGCTCTCAACCAAAACGAGGTTATAGTAACTCCAATATCCGAACTAAATCCGCAGAATAGGGATTATGAAATCCCCCTATCTGCACACCAGCGCGCCCCACCTATCAACACACTGAACGGGTGTCGAATCCCAGCCAGAATTGTGTCTGCAACTGGTGCAGGAATTCCGCTCGCACGGAGGCGATCCCTGACAGCGGCCAAGCCACCCACTGAATCCTGGGATTCGGGTGGGGCGCTCCGTTCTGGGATAGGAGGTCCGGTCGACAAACAAGGTAATAGAACAGGAGGCTGAGCAAGAAACCTGAGAATTACCGGAAACCAGCGTTGTGCCTGTTGTGCCGACCAAAGGGGTGCCAGAAGCACAAGTAGCCGAGCTGGTTGTGCGGTCAGCTGTGACAGGACCCTGGAATCAGTGGTATCGGGGGGAACGCCCACAGTACCCTGTCCGATTCCAATCGAGCTGAAAAGCGTCGGTGGCTAACGCCTCGGATCCGAATCCGGGAGCAAAACACAGGAATCTGGTTTGTCACCCCAGACGCAAAACAGATCCACCTGGAACGACCTCGAACAACTGGGAGATAATCCCGAATATCTCCCGGTCGAGCATCCACTCGTGTGGGGCTAGTATACGCCGTGAGAGTGCATCTGCACGGACGTTGTCTACCCCCGGGAGATAAACAGGCAAAACCCGAATGCTGAACTGATCGCACCACAGTAGAAACTGCCACGCCTCCTGAAGGAGCGACGGAGACACTGAGCCGCCTTGCTTGAGAATGGAAGACATGGCCGTTTGATTGTCCATATCTAAACGAACCACACGGCCCTGGACCAACACCCGGAAGCACTCGAACACCCTGCGGACTGCTCTCAGTTCTAACACATTGAGCAGAGGCCGGAGGCTGAGTGCTCGCTCAGGACTAATCAGGGATTAGCATAAGTTTGGTGAACACCCTTGGCGCCGTGGAGATGCCGAAGGGGAGCACGCGAAACTGGTAGCACGTCCCGTCGAAGGAGAACCGGAGGTACTTCTTGAACTCGGGGTGCATTGGAACATGGAGGTATGCGTCTTTGAGATCGATTGACGTAAGCCAATCCCCTGTCTCGACGGAGGAGATCACTGACCTGAGTGTCTCCATCCTGAAAGACGGCACCTCCAGTAACTGGTTCAACCCTCTGAGATTCAGAATGGGTCTGAACCTCCGCCCTTTTGGTCACTAGGAAGTAGGTGGAATAAAACCCTCTCCTTGTTGACCCACAGGAACCACTCGATGGCTGCCTTGTTCAGTAAGGACTGAACCGGCGCATCGAGCTGCCGCCCGCCTTGTTGCGGGAGATCGGCACAGGCGTGCCGAACCCGGAGAAGGGACGGAGGATCTCGCCTCCACTGTGGCAAATGGCCATCCCTGAGCGTGGACAGGACCCAGGGATTTGAGGTGGCTGCCTCCCACTCCCGGAGGAATAGGGACAGCCGCCGCCCGACAGGACGCGTGTGGCAGGAGGCAGTGCACCCCCACAGTCGGCAAGTCTCTGCTTGCGTGAGTGGGGGGCAACAAGGGCTCTGGGGAAGGAATCAGCGGGAAGCCGGGGCTGGCTTCCCCTTGCCCCGAAAAGGCTGCTGCGCTTGATCAGGCTTGCCCTTGCCTCTCGCGCGCCTGCTCCGCTTGGACTGCAAAGGGGCAGTCCACTTAGCAACATCCTTCGCCGGGGCAGAAGGATAAGCGGATGCAAGCGGGGAAGGCCGCTGGCGAGGAGCTGAGGGCTGCTCAAACAAAGGCTTTGAAGGTAGAGACAGCCTCCGCGGCCTCCCGTACTACCTGCAATGCCCCAGGGAACAGGGAGGATCCCATGGTATAGGGCAATGACAGGAGCGCTTGTTGTGTGGCCGGCGAATACCGCGCCACAGACAACCACAGGCGGCGCAAGCCCATGACGGCACCCATCATCTGGCTGGCACAGCACCGAATGCTATCCCTAGCCAGATGCGAGTGTACGTCTGTGAGCTGGCGCGCGAGCACCGACTCCGATGAGTCGGCGCCACAAGCGCTGTGAGCCACCAGCTGTCCCTGCAGTGCAGACAGGTAGGCCGAGTGGACTGCTACTTTGAGGTGCTGGGCGGCGCGACCGTAACATTCTCGAATGACCGGCACGCAGACTTCAGCGGCAGTGAATTAGCAGGAAAGGGGGGGCGCTGCCCTGCCTGGCGAGGCCAGGGAAGACAAGGGCGACCCCCTAACGCGTGACTGAGGCAAAGACGACTCGCCCACCACTGGTGGTTCGAATAGCGTCTCCTCCCCAACTGGTACCTCCTGCCAACGTCGGGCAGATCAAATCTCGGCGAGAACCAGTCAAGAGAGGATTTACCACCTCACCTACCAGTGATGGTAGGATGCGTGGCAGCGCCCTCGGCGACCTTGGTAGGCGCAAAAGCCTCCCCGGGGCCGAAACTCCCGGGTCGGAAGCCTGTGTGGGAACTGCCACCTAGGGCAGGGTTTCGGCAATTTTTCCCCCCACCTGCCTCAGAGATGAGCCAAAGGAGTACGGCACTCCCGCCTCCGACTCCTCCCTCCCTCCATCGTCCTCCATGTCCACCTCGGCATAATCCTCGGCAGCCATACTCTCATACTCCTGAGAGACCGCCGAGGATACACCAGAGGCTGAACCCGAAAAGACCATAAAGGTCAAGAGGCACCAGAAGCAACGAAGTCGCCCAGCGGGCAGAACTCGCCCAAGTCGCCGAGAGCCGAGAGAACCTGCCGTGACAGGCCTCCCGGCAACCCAGACTGGCTGCCAGGCGCCGAGGTGTCCCGAGCTGGGCAGTGCAGGCGACTGCCAGTCAGGGCACCAGGCGAAGCCAGGGGCAACCCTGCATCGCCCGGCGCCAGCCACCTGTGTGACGGACCTGCGCCCGGCGAGGTCGCCCTTGGGGTGCCGGTGGCGCTATCTCCAAGGCCTAAGCCAGGATCAAGCTGCCCAGGGGGAGGCGCGTTCCCCGAGGCTAAGCTCGGGCCGCAGCCAACCCCACCAGATGCGTCAGATCCACCCCCCACGACCGGCGCGGTGAGCTCCTTACGGAAGCCATCCAACGCCGTATCAATGAGAGATTTCACTGACGCCATCTGTTCCTGGAATAAAGCGGTTAGTGATTCAACGGGCACAACAGGTGCCAACACAACAGGGGGGGGGAAAGAGACAGGAGCAAGTTGAGGTTTGGTATTAGATGCCTCCTTGGAACCTTTAGCTCTTTTGGGAGCCGGCTCCGTATGAGAAGCGGCTCCCATAGACCCCTTTTTTTTGTGTGTGTGAACGTTTGGACGGGGGATCCTGCCCAGATATCACCCCCCGCCCGAATCAGATTGCTGTAGAACAGCTGATCCGCTCGTCGTGCTCTAATCGTTTGAGGCGTAAAAGTGGCACATGCCACACACCCCTCTTCCTCATGGTCTGTTTGGGTGAGGCAACGTAAGCAGACCTCGTGTGTGTCCTTGACGGGAATGGCCGCAAGGCACGAAGTACAGGATTTAAACTGCAACAAGTAAACAACCTGTGCAGCAATCAACCCCATACACACAGACATATATGAAAAAACACGCATGGGCGACACAACTAATGCGACAACGTAGCATACAGTTGACAATAACCATAATACGCACTGACATAACTACGACTTTTTATTATCGTAAGATAGAAAATGCAAGCAATGGAAACGCCCTACATGTAACCACATATACGTAAAATTACTAACCCCACCTGTAACATTGAAAACCACACGGGAAATCAATGAACAGTGATGCTAGCGAAGGTACCTGGCCGCCATCTTGCACGCACCGGCAAGCCGACCCGCGACAGGTACCAAGTTACAACTAAAATTATGAATGAAAAAGTTCAGAACAAGCCTTCAAATCGCTTCCATGCAGGGAAAAAGAGAACCATACATACAGTTGCTGTTTCTGACCCACTCATAATTCTCGCCGGGAAAAGAAAACTTTCTTGTAATGGACCCACGTCTATGTCGGGAAACGACAGCATGGAAAGTGAGGTACGAGGTTACGGTCTAGAGTTACCTGCTCTTGGCTGTAGGGGGCCAGAGGGCCCTGTAAGGGTGGTCTCACAAGACAAAACGTAGTTTTTGTTTTGTAAATATTTTATTCAAATATTGTTACAACTGTCGTAGGGATTTTAAATGGACATTTAAATGCTTATAAGTACCCCAAGGAGGAATATATAAAAAAGAATCCCCATGTACAGGATCTACTGAGGACGTGAAAGCCTGGCTGTATCTTTAATACACATTTGTTGCTTATGTTGAACCTGACGATGAATTCACAGGTCGAATCAATGAAATATCCCGTCAAGGTAAACTTATGCGATACAGTGTATGTCTTATCAAATGAGATTGCTTAAAAAGGGTCATTTAGGATTTGTCCACAAGATATTTCTCCAACTGCTCTTTGAAGTTTTTGGGGCAAGCACTATTATAACAACTGTTTGCCACTAATGTGGCAATGTCACCTGCCGCTAAGGAAGAACAAAATAATTATGAAATATTTACTACGTTTTATTTTTTGGTCACATACAAGATGCCTGAAATGACTAGTGTCTGAAAAATCACCCAATGTAGGCTGTCGACATAATTTGAGACACTGGGTGCAATGTTTTATGAGACATTGCGTTTACATAAGTTTGAAAAGTGGTCAAAGTGTCGTGGTGACCTTGAAGATAAGATCAAGGTCACCCAAATAAATGGTGTCTGCGTAATCTCCCAATGTAGGCTGTCACCAAATTGGAAGACATTGGGTACAACAGTTCATGAGATATCACTTTAACAAGAATCTGGACGGACAGATGCTGCTGGATACATAGCCCCCCCCGTTCCATGTTGCAGCGGGGACAATAACCCAATATTTCGCATCCTGTGATGTGCTTTGTCAGTTGAAGGGAATCACTATCTGTTGGTGTACTAGCAAGGCAGTTTCTTTTCAATGTCTTGATACAGTTCTGTTCACTTTTAAACAGTTATTCACAGAAAATGGGAGGAGATTCTCAATTGCAAAATTACGACACGTGTAAATGCAGTGTTTAGTCAACCATCAAACTTTTCAGCCCATCTAAAAGTTGCTTTTATCATGCTAATAATTTCAACAAGGTTCCAAACATCAACAAGGTCATCAAATGAATTCATTATTTTTTCATGTAAGTTTGAGAATGACATTAGAAAATAAAAATTATCTCACCCTGACTTCTTTGAAATAAAATATTCGAAAACTACTGGAGCTACAGTAGCTACTATAATCACTTTGATCCAAATACCATTGAAAAGTACTCAGATGGAATTCTACCCAAAAGTTGAATGCCCTACATGTTGTCATTGTGACAATCATGAACCTTTATTCACAGCAAATATTACATACTAATGTTTGACTGGTGCCTGAGGGTGTGACGGCAGCACGTACCTGATGGCTGGGGTGGACATGTTGTCTGGGAGGGAGATGGAGTCTAGGAGCAGCAGCTGAGACTTGGGGGTCACCATACACAGGGAGATCACGTCTAGGGCACTCTTGATTGTTTCAGGTCTGTAAAATATTGCATCTCTGAGTAACCTGTTGTTCAGCTTCCTGATAAAACAATCAGCTGCTTAACACTGAACTCTGAATACTCAGGCTATATCATGGTGGACTGTGAATGATTAAGTCCCAAAACTAGACAATCCAGAGAATAATAATATCACAAACAATCTACACCATCGGAGGACACACTTTTATCAAAATAACGTCACCACCCTATCAAAAAGTGGCATGAATTTGCATTACCACAGGTGGTAAACAGGTAGCAAGAAAAAATTGGGGAAGAGAGGTAAACATTGCTTTGTAGAGTATTTTATTCATATCAGTGTGTCAGGTCATTGTGTGTGGAAGACAATCTGAGTACGACACAGACAACCAAGAAACAGGCCAGATCTTGTATTAGTATCCATGATCATTCGGGTAGAAGCCAGGGTTGCACAGAGCAGAACAAACTGCAGCTATCTACAAAATGGCCAGCAATATTCCCTGAAGGCTGATTACTAGGAACGTACATGTATGTTGCAGAACAAATCAAGTATGAAATACACACTGCTCCAAATATATCATAATGCCGACAATTCTACAACAGCAGGATTGATAACGTCTTGCACACGATTTCTAAATCATGTTCTGTCCACAACACTTTTCCATCTATAACATGGACTTGCTCACGTTTTGAAAAGCAGCAATTCTGAACACAAGTGTATTATCATTGTCAGCAGACATGTTCATCCTATCCGAGGAATTCCTCCATGTTGAAACATGCTTACAGTGAACAACAGTCTTGTGGTGTTTAACAGTAAAATTACAGATCCCATAATATTTGACACATATCTATCATAGTTTACCCTGACTTGAAATCATGTGAACTTTCAACTTTGGCATAGCACTGGTCACCTTATGTAATTCAGTAACAGACAACACATGTCAAAAAAGTTTCACATTTTCATATATTGTACTATGAGTTGTATTCTCTAGGATGTGTACTTGACAAGACCAAAATCTTTATCTTACTTTCCAGGAGAGTTGTTCCAATCAGGTGCCATGGCAACCAGTTGTATAAGGAGCTGTATACCCCCCAGTCTGTGGAATGTGGCTTCAGGCACCCAGTGTGTGCGCAGGGGAAGCAACTCCATCAACAACTCCATGTTGTCTTGGATAACTTCCGGGGTCAACTTAAGTGGCTGAAATATTGGTAAAAAAGATACATAAACACATGATAATCTAACAATAATTGACTTCACACTTATATGTATATGTTTTAACTGTATGGAGTATTATGGTGACCCCAAACACCCTTTGTAGGTTGAACAAAACTTTATCAGAAATGCCCGGGGCCCCATTCCAGAAAGCAATCATTGTGCTAAGATGATCGTAACTCCCCCACATTAACATAGACTTACGACAGTCATAGTGCTACAGTCACTTTGTGAAATGGGTCCCCGCTCCAAACGCAATACTACTCGACATTTTAGCTCTTTCTGTCAACTGGTTATTACTCCAGTAGGACTTATTGATGGTATGGGAATCACCCCACCTTTCCAACTTAATTGTGTTATATGCAGTGAGTACTTGGAAAGCATGGCGCCATTTTACCCACTCTCTCGATTCAGGGACTTCTCTGTAAAGTGTCACCTGTCACCAGCAAATGTTTCATGAGCTGGTGTTCAGGATTCATGATTTATTGACTAGTAATTCAAAAGTTCATGTAGTTAATGCTTGGGAACATTCCATACACAAAAATGTAATTTTTAAAGTCAAAATGTAATTTTTAAAGTAAAATTGATATTTTATACTTATCCTGACTCATGATATTTTGCTTAGCTCCCTTTCCCTTTCGAATGGTAGTGGAACACTTGAATCCCTTGAAGTTCCCGAAGCGGACGTATAAATACACTCACCCACGAGTTACCTCCCTTTGCCCTTTCCCGTGCAAACCAGTCATGTGACGTGCCTTACTTGTCACTTTCTCCTGATATTCCGCCCATGCACTTGGATCTGCTGTGCAATCTCAAGTGTCTTCAACGGGGAGGTTGGGCTTCTCGTCATGAGTCAGGATAAGTATAAAATGTCAATTTTACTTAAAAAATTACATATTTTTCCTTATCCTGACTCATAATCTTTTGTTTATAGAATCCGACAGATTGGTTGTGGTCAAGCCACTGGATTCAACAGCTGTCCTTAGATACGTCCTGTATCCCCCCCATGGGAACTGCGAAACGGCATTTCCGTGGTCCTATTCTTCCAACTTCCGTTGTAACTCGGGGGACCACCATCTTATCTTACTTCTTTCCCAGACAAGTTGAATCTTGTAGATTCATGTGGTTTAAGATATACTAGCATCTTCTTTTTACTAGTCATCTATAACAACCCATAGATTATGATAAGATCTTTATCATACATGAGTTGCGACCCCTTTACGTACAGGTAAGATCTTTAATCACTCATGCTAGGCTGGTCTAGACTGTGCGCATGGACTTTCAAACTAGAACTTTTTCCATAGTAAAAGTTATCAACAAGTCAACGTGATAAAGGGTGAGATTTCAAATCAGCGCCTTTGAGGAACTGTTAGTTGTTGTGCTACAACAAGATTCCCAAACTGGTGAATGCCGGAGACGTCTTCGGTGGCTATATCTCGGAGGTAGTGGTTGGCAAACACCGTATCTGACTTCCAGAAGCAGCCCTCCATATCGATGATATAGAGCAATTTCCATGCATAGTCAGTGTTGACGCCATTGCTCTGACTTCTTGTGGGTTGGAGGCTCTTGGAGGCTCTAATCCTGCTGCTTTGTAGGCTCTTGGTATAACGGCTCTAATCCAAAACAATATTGTCGTTCTTGAGACTTCCGCTGCTGTCTCTGTCGACAAGGTGATGAATAGGCGCTTGAATTTTCTTCTCCTTGTTTTAGTCTTTTGAAGATATATCTTCAAGGCTCTGACAGGACACAAGGATAAGTCCTGGGTGTCCTCTGGTTCGAGGATCGTAGATAGTGCTGGTTCATGGAACTGTCTATCTGGTTGACCTGGCACTTTCGTCAATTTTATGACTGACTTCATAGTGATGACTGTACTAATGGCTGCCAGATATGTAGATAATGTCGAACCTTTCAGATGTCTTGTATATCTAAGGTGACACAGATATTCCGCCACTTGAGGATGAGACGCTTTCATAGCTGTGAAGCCTTTCCGCCTTGCATATTGCTAAAATTTCTGCCATTTGTCGTCATACAAATTGCGAGTAGATCTGTGTAACGCTAAGGTTACTGCTTTCGCTGCTCTGGTGGAGTATCCTCTTTTCTTCAGACAGGTTTTGATACGGTCCACACGTGTAGCTGGAACAATGTTGGGTTCCTGTGGACTTGCTTGGTGTGCGGATGTCTGAGTAGGTTCGGCTATTCTGGTAGTTTGAGGGTTGGACTTCCGATATCTTCTATTAGGTCTAGGAACAAGACTCTCGCTGGCCAACAGGGTGCAACCAAAGTCAGTTGTAGCGCTTGTGTCTGTTTGATCTTCAACAGTACTTTCGGTAGTAAGATCGGAGGTGGAAACGCGTAAGTGTTTAGTCCTTCCCATGCATATGGTCAGTGCATCTGTTGCCCAGGCTTGGGGGTCCGGTACTGGTGATACACACGTCTGTAGTTGCTTGTTGAACCTCGTGGCGAACAGGTCTATGCATGGGGATCCTATTTCCCTTATGATGAGCCGGAACGCTTCTGGATGGAGCATCCATTCCGTGGGTGATAGGTGCAGTGGTCAGGAAAGAGCGTCTGCTAGTACGTTCTTGGCTCCCGGTATGTGACATGCCTTTATCCAGATGTTTGCCTTCTCTGTGATGTCGAACAACTGGAATGTGAGCTTCAATAGGCTTGGTGATCTTGTTGATCCTTGCCGATTTATGGAGAATGCCACTGTAGAGTTGTCCGTGTGGATCATCAGCATTCTGTTGCTCAGCGAACTCAACCATAGTTGTACGGAGTTGATCACAGCTTTCATTTCTAGCAGATTGATGTGAAGATGCTGTTCTGCATTTAACCACTTCCCTGATGCAACTTGGTTGTTGAGATGATCCCTGTAGCGATGCATCTGCGTAGAGATGTGTGTTGAAGACCAGCTCTTGTAAATAGGTTCCTGCGCAGACATTCGACCTGTGAGTCCACCAAAGTAGGTACACTTTGAGATGATCTGGTAGCGAGATAGGGTTGCTGCTGTCCAGATGTTTTGCCAGGAATCGTTGCAATGGATGTAGTTGTAACCTTCCTGTGCAAGTCAAGTCTTGTGCTGAGGTTAGTAGACCGAGTAGACATTGCCATGTTCGAAGTGTTAACGGAGAGATGACTGCTTGAGGAATCATGGCCTGTATCTTGACCCAACGATCTTCTGGGGTCACAATTCGATTCTGTGTTGTGATGAATCTTATCCCCAGGAACTGCAGATCTTGTTTTGGTTCCAACTCCGACTTCATCAGGTTCACTAGCCTTCCTAGTTGCATGGGCAACTTGGTTGTGAAGTTCAGCTGCTGTCTGATTTGATTGGCACTTTGATGGACCTGTATGCCGTCGTCCAGATGCATTGCATAGACCTCAATGATGTAGGTAGGCGACTATGGGCTTGGTTATTCGTGTGAATAACCACGGAGCCGACGATACTCCAAACGGTAGGACGTTCCATTGGAAGTACTGACCTCTGAATAGAAATCGTAGATATTTCCTTGATTCCGGTTGTATGGGGATGTGCAGATATGCATCCTGTAGGTCTATGCTGGCCATAAAGTCTGCTGGATGAATTAGTAGTCTGAGTTGAGGTAGGTGGATTATTCTGAACCTTTCCGGTTTGAGTAGATAGTCTTGGTTGAATTTCCGCATGTTGTAAATCAACCTTTGGAATTCTTCTTGGGTACTAGGAAAATTGGGGAGTAAAAGCCTGGCGTGAGATGATCTTGATCTATTCTTTCTACTGCATGCTTGGTTAGAAGTCAGTGGAAGGCTTCTTGTAGTTTGTCTGCTTGCTCGTCTGCATAGTTGAAGACCATCGGTCTGGAGTTAACGGTGGTGTGGCCTTGAGCTGCACTCTGTACCCTTCTTGCAGTACTTGTGTACGTAGTTGTCCTCCAGTATTCCCCAATTTTCCCAGTACCTTTGTAGATGTTCACCCACTGTCGATGGTTGTACAGGACTGGCTGGGAGTGGAAGCATCCCGTCGTTCCGAACCTCACTTTCAGCGTCTAGCCCCTGTGAAACCTCTGGGAGTACGTCCTCTCCCTGAGTTTCCTTCCTGACTTTTCCCGCCTCTGAAGTTGGAGTACTTCTTCTCCTTAGCCTTCTGGATACCGGAAAATTTCGATTTGCTGTTGTACTTCTGTGAAGTATGACGAATGACGTTGGCTAGAGTATCTATAGACTTGATCATCATGACTTCCCTTGAGTTGTGAGTAGCTTCCTTAGCTGCTTCATCTATCTCACCTCCGAAGATGGTAGGGCCTGCCCAAGGAGCTCTAAGTAGCGGTTGGGTAAATCTTTCACTCCAGGAACACGATGCCAGTAGACTCTGTCTCCGTAATAAGGTGAGACACGCCGACGTTGACTGACTGACTGACTGCGTTTGGTTTTACGCCGCTTTTAGCAATATTCCAGCAACATCACGGCGGAGGACACAAGAAAAGGGCTTCACACATTGTGCCCATGTGGGGATTCGAACCCGGGTCTTCGGCGTGACGAGCCAACGCTTTAACCATTAGGCTACCCCACCGCCCCACGCTGACGTTGAGGCCAGATGATCCGATATGAAGTATTGGTCCTTTTTCTGAGTGAGCAGAGCAGATAATATCATTCTATCTTCTTCCGAACTGGGGTTCTGGAACTTGTTAATCAATGCCTCATTGATTGCTCTGGACCTCGCTAATCCGAAGAAGGAATTCCTCATCGCTGTATCAAGTTGAGCCAACGTTTTATCCTCCACCTTGTAGACCTTGTTCCGAGAGTCGTTGACCAGTTTTATATTTTCATTTAAGTCTGGCGCTTTCATGAAGGGGTCCATGTGATGTAAGGGGAATTTCCTCTCCTTAAATGCTGGCAGATGTTGATTCTGGAATCTAGAAACTTTGTCAAACGATGTGCGTAGATTCGAAGGCACCTTGGATATAGGCTCAATAGGTGGAATGGTGATTGAGTCGAAGTTGTCCTTGCACATCTTATATGCTCTTCATCCAATTCTTAGGAGGGAGACTCTAAGTTCAATCCATTAGCTATCCAAGCTGTAACTTCCGTATCTGAGAAGACGTAGTCGGTATGTTCATCAGATATTTCTTGTTCCGTAGAACTAGGCCTTCGCGAATCCTCCCTGTGCGAACCATTCTTCCGCGAATGTTGTGAGTCATCCTTTCACGAACGTCCGTCTTGTGATTCCTCCCTTCGCGAACCTATGTCTCTTGATCCATCCCTTCATGAACTAGTCCCTCGTGAACGTTTCCTTCGCTAACTTCCATCTTGCGAACCTTCTCTTCGTGTATGAGAGCTGTGGGATGTAGATCTGGAATGGCTGGCTCTTGGGGATGGATTCCGAGATTTTCTCGAACGTTGAGGGTTCGCAGACGGAGTTGTCATATAGTTAGTAGCCTTCGCGGACCTTCCATCCTGTTGTATGATGACAAAGTCGTCCCATTGTGATGACCTTCTTGAACATTCATGTTTGCCAACGTCATCTGCAGATGTAGATCTGTGAGGCGTATTGGGTTCGCGTAGGTCTGAGGGTTTGCGAACGTTGTCAGTTGATGAACGTTCCTGTTGTGCCTTCGCTTCCTCATCAAAACGTTATTCCATCATGGCCATCATTTGAGTAGTAAAATGCCTCATAATGTCGCCTGGATCGAAGTTCTGCGTAGACTGGAACTGATTCGGTGTTGATGAAGCGTTCGCGAATGCTGATGTGTTGTTTGCTTCAACTTCATTGTGTTGGGACGCTGGTGGTTGGTCGTGAAACAGCTGAGCCACTGAGCGTCTGCCTCGAGCGGTAGGATAATGTCCTCATTGGGCGAAAAGGGAGAGAGTGACAAGTAAGGCTGGTCACATGACTGTTTGCACGGGAAAGGATGGAGGTAACTCGTGGGTGAGTGTATTTTTATGTCCGCTTCGGGAACTACAAGGGATTCAAGTGTTCCACTACCATTCGCAAGGGAAAGGGAGCTAAGCAAAAGATCATGAGTCAGGATTAGGAAAAATCATAAGACTTACTAAGACAATTGATAATGCTGTAAACTTCAGTAATTTTCAAGGAAGAATACAGAACCTATTTGCAAGACAACAAACATTTTGTTTGAGCTTGAGATGACGAGTTAAAGGTCACATGCAACGTAAAACACTATTTCTCTAATGTTTTGTTGATATCTCACAGGCACAAGCTTTTTATATGTTATGACAGTAAATTAACAGTTTATATAATTTCATTTGTCTATTTCACCACACGTTCTTCTTACCGAGTCACTTTCTCAGTTCAATACTTAAAAGCAATGCGATTATTTAGCGTTGACAGAATTTCCAACTGTGATATAGACATGTCGTTGTCACAGACTAAACTCAATGTCTTGTTTTATTGACACCTGTGTGTCTTCTTTGAGTGGCATTTTAGAAGTTGGGAAGTACAATATAGAACAAACTTTATGGATAACAACTTCTTTTTATTCGTGAGTGCGACGTTTCGATACAGATTCTTGTACCGTTGTCAAGCATAATGGGACATGAAGAGGGGGGAAGTGTATATATACTGGATGTGACAATGTGACAAAGAAAACAACATAATTAACATAATTGGCTAGGCAGAAGGCTGATGAAGCCAGAGAGTAGACAAAGGACAGGCATGAGAAGCCAATGATGTACAAATGATAATGACATGTTTATACAGCAGTGAGTTTATACAGTGGATTGGGCTTGGTGGATGAGTGCATCATAAGCGGATGGAATGAAGTATCCTTGGTCTAGGTTGATGGTGGGCTTTTGGCGCTTGATGTGGATGGCTTCGTGAGCTTCATGCTTAGTGAAGTCTGTTTGTTTGTTAGAGAGAATGGTGATGTCAGACCACTCTATTTGATGATTGGGGCTTGCTTTGATGTGGTCGGAAATGGCTGATTTGCTGTCGGAATTGGTAACAGAGGTCTGATGTTCTTTCACTCGGTGTTGATGGGTCGGACGTTTCAGCCTATGTAGCTCTGCCCACAATCACAGTTTATTTTGTAGATGACACATTTTGGGTTGTTGTTCTTTATGGTGGTGGGTTTTCTTCCATTGGCATGGAGAATGTTGTTAAGGTTGGAGGACGCTGGAGAAGGTGGTATCTATGCCAGCTTGATCTTTCAGGAGGCTGCTGATTTGATGTGACGGTTTGCCAATGTAGGGGATGGATATCTTGATGGGGCTAAATCTTGTTTGGGTTTTGGTAGGGGGTGACAGGGTGGCAGCGATTGTTCTGTTGACTATTTGGGATGGAAAGTGGTTGCGTTCTACGAAGACTTTCTTGAGGTGTTCGATTTCATCTTGTAGTTTAGTTGAGCAGATGTTCTTGGCCCTTCTGGTTAGTGTGGAGATGATACCGGTCTTAACTTTAGGTGGATGATTGGAGTTGTAGTGGATATACTGATCCGTATGGGTGGGTTTTCTGTATACAGTGGTCTGGAGTTGGTTGCTGGAGGTGCGGGACACAAGGACGTCAAGGAAAGGTAGTTGCTGGTTCTGCTCGGTTTCCATGGTGAACTTGATGCGGGGATGTTGGTTGTTGAGATGGGTGAGAAGCTGAGTGGGATCTTGCTGAGGTTGGAGGATGACGAAGGTGTCATCCACTTTGCGATACCAATCCACTGTATAAACTCACTGCTGTATAAACATGTCATTATCATTTGTACATCATTGGCTTCTACGCCTGTCCTTTGTCTACTCTCTGGCTTCATCAGCCTTCTGCCTAGCCAATTATGTTAATTATGTTGTTTTCTTTGTCACATTGTCACATCCAGTATATATACACTTCCCCCCTCTTCATGTCCCATTATGCTTGACAACGGTACAAGAATCTGTATCGAAACGTCGCACTCACGAATAAAAAGAAGTTGTTATCCATAAAGTTTGTTCTACCTGTGTGTCTGCCTGCCTGTCTGCTAATGACAATATTCAATACACAGCTGCTATCACTGACCTTAACCAAACCTGCAGAGGTTTTCAATTCTTTGAAGAGAGTAGTCCTTGGGGTACATATTATGCATTTTCCGGCTGAAAAATGTCCTGTGACAGTTGTATCAATGTTTTTGAATAAAAGATTGAACAATAAATAAACTCTTTTATTTATTATCACGGCCCCTACCTCGCGGAGTTACCTCCCTTAAGCATGCGCTTTCAACTGGGTAGGCTCCTAGACCCGTATCATCATTCCTTCTGCTGAATATATCAGTGAACAGAATTGCGGGGAGCGGGAGGCCCTACCCAAGGGCGACTCTCTTCAAAGAATTGAAAACCTCTGCAGGTTTGGTTAATTCTTTTTTCAGAGATCGTCAGCAGGGGTACATATTATGCATAAACACAGACTCCCAAAAGACCGGAGGAGGCCAGGGAGGAGGAGGAATTCTGTCCAAGCACACACAAATATAGCGATCGTATCATGGGAAAAAAATTGAACAGGCGCCATAACACTCACCTGTCACTTGTCCCAGTTTAAGCTTCCTTGAGAGGCATTATGGGAGGAACTGACAGGGAGGAATTGTGCTCAAAGGCGACCTCTCTAGCATAATGAGACATTGCGTAGTGCGAATGTCAATGAATCCCCACCCACTAAGTGGCTACATGAGAGCACCGTGGGGAATGCAAAATACCACTCACTAGCGATATAGTAACTCCGTAGAGAATCGAAGGGGTACAGGTTCTCTGAGTGAGCTCACAGTAGCAGACATGTCAATAATGGAATTATTGTACAGTAGCGTCAAAACAAACCAATAAACCAAGACTCACTTTCGGTCAGGGTGGCAGGACACTGTCCACTGGAGAGAACAATGCGACCAAAGCTTCGCCGCGATTACGGGGAATGCGTGTCGAGCTGATAATGGCGTATAAGCTGCTTAGCGGCTCCAAATAGCGGCGGAGCAGATCTCTTCAATGGGGAGTGCCGATGCAAAAGCTTTTGAGGCGGCTACTGCCCTGACCGAGTGAGCCTTCAACCCCTCAGGGGAGGCTTGCCCTTAGCCTGATAAGCGGCACAAATACGAGACTAGCCAGCGAGACAAAGTCTGCTTGCTCGCTGGCAGACCAGCCTTCCGCCACCGTAACAACAGAACAGCTGGGTACCCGTCACGGATCCCCTGCGTTCGTTTGATATAGACTTTGGCGTCTTCACGGACATCCAGCGGGTGAGTGCTTTCGTAGGAGTGGTCCCGATGTGGAAGGCTGGGTAAGAGTAGGAAGTTCGATAGGAGCTGTCACATGGAAGCGTGATCGACCCGATTCGGTAAGTATCTGGGGCCGAATACTGACACGATCCGTGTGAAACACAGTCAGCGCCCGGGTCGGACGACATAGCATGTAAATCGCCGACCCTACGACCAGATGTTACCGCCACCAGAAAAACAGCTTTCCAGGTCAACAACTGAATGGAAATAGCCGATAGGTGTGAGAAAGTGGGACGGACAGCCAATCGAGCACGATCGACAAATCCCAAAGGTGGACTGGTTAAGCCTGAGAGCAGGTCGAATCCGTTCAGCGCCAGCGGCGCTATGCGAGGTGCTGCCCCAGAAGAGCACCATCGACAGGGGTGTGAAAAGTGGAAATAGCGGTGGAGTAGCCGCGAATGGTGAAGCCGCCAGGCCTTCTTCCAAGCGAGCTGCAAAAACTCCAATACTCGGACTAAATCCGCAGAAAGGGATCTGCAATCCCCTATCTGAACACCAGCGGCGCATAAGCGGGACCACCTATCCTCGTACTGAGCGTTTTGCCGAATCCGCCTCGAAGCCAGAATTGTGTCTGCAACTGCTGCAGGAATTCAGCGTGCCTCGAGGTTAGACCTGACAGAGGCCAAGCCACCCACTGAATCCGTGGATTTGGGTGGAAGCTCCGTTCTGAGTGAGAATGTCGGTCGCCAAAGGTAATAGAACAGGAGGCTGAGCCAGAAACCTGAAATTACGGAAACCAGCTCTGTGATGACCAAAGCGGTGCCAGTAGCACAAGTAGCCGAGCTGGCTGGGTGGACAGCTGTGAAAGGACCACGGGGAATGAGTGGTAGCGGCGGGAGCGCCAGAGCACTTTGCCCGTCAATCCAGCAGGAAGGCGTCGGCAGCCAAGCGCCCTGGGTCGGTATCCGAGAGCAGAACACGGGTGTCTGATCGTCCGCCCGGGCGCAAACAGATCCACCTCGAGCGACCCGTACAACTGGGAGATTACTGTGAATATCTGCCTGTCGAGCATCCACTTTCGTGCGGGGCCAGGATCCGGCGCGAGGCGCATCTGCTGCTCGCCGTTCTCCAGCCCGGGAGATAAACAGGGAGTACCTGACAATGCGTACTGGTGGCACCAGAGGAGAAAGTCCACGCTTCCCGGAGGGCGCTGGGGACACCGTGCCTCCCTGCTTCAGGATATGCGACATGGCCGTCTGGTTGTCTAACTGAAGGCGGACTACCTGGCCCGCGGACATGCTCTCTGGGCTTCGAATACCAACCGCACAGCTCTCAGTTCCAACACGTTGATGTGAAGGTGGGCCCGACTTCGGACCAGAGTCCGGAAGCCGACAGACTGCCAGAACACCCCAGCCCGTGAGGGGCGCATCGGTCTGAACTGTGAGAGCTGGCGTCCGGGATTTCCAAGGGAACCCCTGGTGAGATTCCGACATTTGTCCACCACTGAAGGTGAGGTGTCAACCACTTTCGGGGACTGTGAGACTGCGCTCCAGATCCTCCGTGTGAGTCCACAGCCGAGCCAAAGCTTGCTGTATGGGGCGCATCCTCAAGCGCGCCCGCCACACTACAGAGATGCGTCGCCGCCATATGGCCCAGTAGGCGGAGCCAAGTCCGTGCTGGTGCCTGGGGCTGGGAGAGGAATGAAGATACCATCTCGAACTCTGGTGACCCGGTCGGGCGACAAGGGAAGCGAGATCCTTGTTCGTTTGGAATCGCGCTCCAAGAAAAACCAAGTCCTGGGTGGGTACCAGGTCGGATTTCTTGAGGTTGATGATCCACCCCAGTCGAGTTAGAATGTCTATCACTGTGTGAGTAGCATCTTGACTTCGCTGGCTGTGTTAGTGCTCCGAGCAACCAGTCGTCTAGGTAAGGGTAACAAGCGCCTTCCTTGCGGCGAGCTAGGGTAGCTGGGACTAACATGAGCTTGGTGAACACCCTTGGGGCAGTCGATATGCGAAGGGAGCACCCTGAATTGGTAATACATCCCGTCGTAAAGAACCGAAGGTACTGCTTGAGCGATGGATGTATGGGTATATCTGAATCGCATCCTTTAGGTCGATTGACGTGAGCCAATCGCCGGGCTGAACAGATGAGATCACCGAGCGCAGTGTCTCCATCTTGAAGGATGGTACTTCGAGCATGCGATTCAACCCCTTGAGGTTGAGAATCGGACCGGAACCGCCGTCTTTCTTGGGGGCGAGGAAGTACGTGGAATAAAATCCCGCCTGTTCCTCTCCCGGTGGAATGCGTTTCGATTGCGGACTTGTCCAGCAGAGCCTGAACCGTCGGCGCAATATGTCGCCCTGGCTTGACATGGCGGCACCCGAGTCGCGGCGTATGCGGTGAAGTCGAGGCGGACCTCGCTTCCACAGTGGGAGATGGCCTATGCTGACCGTGGCCAGCACCCAAAGCGTTGTTGGTAGCCTTCTCCCATTCCGGCAGGAATAGAGAAGGCGACCTCCCACTGGGATATGGGGTAGGGCTGGCGTGTGTAGACCCGAGTAGCGGAGCTGACTGGGCGTGACACGGCTTGGCGGCAAGCCTGATGGGTTAGCGGGAGGTGGGGCAGACCTCCAGCGCCCATGAAAAGGCTGGGAGCTAGTCGAGGACTGCTCCTTGCCCCTACCCTTGGCGGACCTGTTCCTCCGCCTACCCCTACCAAGCGGCGAAGCCAGCCGGCGGACTTCGGGTGTAGGCTGCACCCGGCGGAGGAAGGAAGCACGCGGGGGCGGGGGCGAGACACCAGCGGGTGCTCCAACAAGGCCTTAGAGTCCTTGAAGGAGGTAGCTGCAGCGGCAGCCTCCCGTATGACCTGCTGGGCCCCTGGAAAGAGAGTGCGGCTCCCAGGCGGAAGGGAGGGCCAGCAAGGTCTGCTGTGTTGCTGCCGAGTACCTAGGCGTCGACAGCCACAGCCTGCGCATCCCCATGACTGCGCACATCACCGTCGGCGCAGCAGACCGCCAAAAGAGTGGCGAGGTGAGCCTGCACTTCCAGCTGGCCGGGCAGCCGCGACATGCGGCGACCGTCGCCAGCATGCCCCTCCGCCTCCAGGGCCGACCTCTGAACCGAGGAGAGGTAGGCCTCATGGACCACCACCCCGCACCTGCTGCATGGCGTTCCGGTAGACCTCCTCGTAGGTCGATGCAGCGTGCGCGAAGCGCCAGCGAGGGCAAAAGGTGGAGTAAAGCCCTTGCCGAGCAGCGGAGCTGCTCGGAGGAAGCCGAGCCTCCCCAGAGGCGGCGGAAGTGAACACACATTCGTCTGGTGGCACAACGAACAGGGAATCCTCCCCAAGCTGGTAGCGCCGCCGCGAGATCCGGTAAGTCAAACCGTGCTTTCGGGCACCAGACAAGAGGGGATCGACCCGTCCGAGACCAGCGAAGGCAGAATGCGGAGCTGCGTCTGCGAGGGTTGCCTAGGGGCAAGCGCCTGCGCCTGGCAAAGCGGAACTCAGTCGAGTCCGCGCAACCAGCAGGCACCGCGGCCTGGGGTAGGCCCTCGGCAATTCTCTGCGGACCTCCCGCCAAGGCGAAGCAAAGCGGAAGCCGCCGTCATGCTCCTCAACCTCCCCAAGCTCCATTGCCTCGGCGCCCGAGCCGAGTCGAGGCTGGGTCTCCTCCGTAAGAGGACCCTAACCCGACCCGGTGGACTGCCTGGCGCTAGGAACCACAGGAAGGGAAGAACAGACAGGCGGCTCCGCGTCAGCGCCAGCCCGGCGTCGCGTGGACCCGGTCGAGGCGCTGGAGGCAGGCCAGGCAGAACTGGTGCCTCCGGCTCTCAAAAGGCGGGTGTGCGCAGAGGACGGAATACCAGGAATACTCAGCGGTCCCTGCGCTAACTCCGAGGGGACTGGGAGCACCTCCCTCTCTCGGAGCAGCCGAGGCGTCCGGATCGAAGCCAGAGGCAGCGGATCTACAGGCGCCTCAAGGCTGAGGATCGAGCGAGCCGGCGATCCCACCCGGACTCTCCGCCCCGTCGGAGTGGGTGAGAACTCCTGCGGAGACCTCCAACCGACTCGAGCGAAGGACTTCCGCGGAGTCCATATGCTGCTGAAACATAGATTCCATTACCGACATGTCAAAACCACTTTCGAAGTGGTAGGAGAGGGGAAGGGCCTCCGGGATTTTTTCCCTTTTTGGCGTTCGTTTTGTTTTAGGCGGGGGACCTGCGTCAGGTCCCCTCCGCCTCCGCATCTCCGCGATAAAACAAGCGTATCGGCCGCCCGCCTCTTCTGGGCCCGGGGGGAAAAGGCCAGACAAATAGGGCAGGACTCAGCGTCGTGGCCCGTCTTCTCGAGACAGGCAACGCATAGCTCATGCCTGTCGGCCCGTGGAATTTCTCTCTGTCCACAGACCGAACAGGATGAAAAGGCCTGAAAGCAAAACGCGCAAGCATGTAGCTAACAGCGGCCAGCAGCATATAAACCGTAGAAAACATTGAAAAATCGTGAAGGTTACCCGCGGAAAGTAATAGTTGGTTTTAATCGCAATATTACGACCACATGGCGCGCTAAACTTCCCGCCATGGCAGAGCAACAACGTCGTAAACCACGGGAAAGTTGGCGTATTTTGTATTAATACAAAGTCACAATTATGAAACAACCAACTGTAAAGCTTTACTGTTCCTTGTTTTAGGCAAATAAAGACCATACATACAGGTGGTGTCTCAGACATAGCTTTCTTATTAGCTTTCAGCTGTCCGGCTCATGAAGTGCGTTCTATTATAAACACGTCTGTTCCGCGGCGGTGACAGCAGAAGGAATGATGATCGGGTCTAGGAGCCTACCCAGTTGAGTGCGCATGCGCTAAGGAGGTAACTCCGTGAGGTAGGGGCCATTATAATAAATAAAAGAGTTTATTTATTGTTCAATCTTTTATTCAAAAACATTGATACAACTGTCACAGGACATTTTCAGCCGGAAAATGCATAATATGTACCCCAAGGGCGATCTCTCTGAAAAGAATTGTCATGAATAAGTGATAATTGTGTTTTAATTATGTTTGATTTTTTGGTTGCATGTGACCTTAATGTTTCACATACATATAAGCATGAAGAGCAAAACATAAGACATAATAAGACATAATTGATAATGCTGTAAACTACAGTAATTTTCAAGGAAGAATACAGAATCTATTTGCAAGACATCAAACATTTTGTTTGAGCTTGGGTGTTCTGAGATAGTGAGTTAATGTTTAACATACATATAAGCATGAACAGCAAAACAGCAAGGTAATAAGGGTTTGGGGTATTTGAGTACTGAGTTCTAATTGACACTGAAGCCCAAGTTAAAACAAGCATAATCAATTTCTTCTGCGAAAGAATGCCTAAAAGGAAACACAGATCTTAATATTTCTTTTCAACAAAACTAAAATTAAAAAGGGGGAACATTAATTGACAACAGCTCATGCTAAATTCATTCTTCCTCTAAAGATTAAAGGTTTGGGAATATGTTTCAAAATGCATTTTCATATGATAAGCTATGAATGAGCCTTACCTTATAAGCAGGTGTCTCTTGTAACGAGCTGCTGCCATCGTTCCTGAGGTGAGATCGACGGATCTCATCAGCCTTCACCACCAGGTGTGCTTCGAAGTATTTCTTGAGAGCAGAACAAACGTGTCTCGCTGTTTGTCTCATCGTGAAAATGTGACCCTCATTCATGATGTCCACCTCGTCCTCCACATTGAGGATCTCAAGCGTGCTGATCTACAAGTTTAGGATCGTCAAGGACAAGGCATGACGAGACCCCTTTTCTCCAGGGAGTATACATAACTACAGTAATGAGGAAAACCTGAACAGTGATGAAGGAGTGAGTGAGTGAGTGAGTTTGGGTTGATGCTGCTTTTAGCAAAAATCCAGCAATATCACAGCGGGGGTCACCAGAAATGGGCTTCACAATGTACCCATGTGGGGAATCAAACCTGGGTTTTGGTGACAACAAGATGCTTTAACCACTAGGTTACCTCACCGCCCCCAGTGATGAAGAAAGTCATCAGATGTGTTGATATTAATGAGAATGAGACTTAATTAACTCAATCAACTGCGTTTGTGGAACTTTAAAACCTGAAGAAAGAATGTTGTATTTTAAGCTTTAAGCCTGCATTCTTTGGGTCGCAAGGGTCCCTTGGATCCATAGAAAGATATTGGGGATAAGACCACTGTAGCTCTCCTTTTAAATGTACGACTGTAAAGTTACATCATGTCAGAAGATATGCCAATGATGTTTGATTAAATGAGGCTCTCTCTGTTCTCCAGGTCGAGAGTTGTGAGAGTGTGACACGGTGAGAGACAGGCTACTGACCACATTGAAGAGTCTGCGCAGTCCATCCTTCTGGTCAAATAGATCCATGATGACTCGGAACGGGAAGGCTTGAGTGAAGAACATGGCAGCATGGCATCGACTTGAGTCATGGGAACATTCCATAAGCCACATGACATACCTGGAACATGACAATGAGTCGTGACTAGACACACATGGATAAATGATCAAACAGATTAAAATATAAATGTCAACTGAACATGCATCAGTCCCTTGTTAGGTGCATTATCTATGCATCATTGAAGCATGAAGATTTTCCCAAAAGTGATTGAATTTGGTTGTATTTTAGTCAGTAATCACTTGCCATTACTATTGCCATGACCTTTTACTAATTACCTATATTCTTTTATCATAAACTTGATTTACAGATTAGCCCTGACAAACACTGAAGTTTGAAACCCGCTTTCTTGCTTATTCTGCTGCCTTACTCACATAATCATCCGAAACACTGCCTAGTTGACATGGCCTTTTATTAACACTGTCTAGTTTACAGGGCCTTTCATTAACACTGCCTAGTTGACATGGCCTTTTATTAACACTGTCTAGTTGACATGGCCTTTCATTAACACTGCCTAGTTGACATGGCCTTTCATTAACACTGTCTAGTTGACATGGCCTTTCATTAACACTGCCTAGTTGACATGGCCTTTTATTAACACTGTCTAGTTGACATGGCCTTTTATTAACACTGTCTAGTTGACAGGGCCTTTCATTAACACTGTCTAGTTGACATGGCCTTTTATTAACACTGTCCAGTTGGCAGGGCCTTTCATTAACACTGTCTAGTTGACATGGCCTTTTATTAACACTGTCCAGTTGGCAGGGCCTTTCATTAACACTGTCTAGTTGACATGGTCTTTCACTAACAGAACACTGCCTAGTTGATGAGACCTTTCATTAACACTGCCTTATTTCATCAACAATGCCTAGTTGACATGGCCTTTCATTAACACTGTCTAGTTGACATGGCCTTTTATTAACACTGTCTAGTTGACATGGCCTTTCATTAACACTGCCTAGTTGACATGGCCTTTTATTAACACTGTCCAGTTGGCAGGGCCTTTCATTAACACTGTCTAGTTGACATGGTCTTTCACTAACAGAACACTGCCTAGTTGATGAGACCTTTCATTAACACTGCCTTATTTCATCAACAATGCCTAGTTGACATGGCCTTTCATTAACACTGTCTAGTTGACATGGCCTTTTATTAACACTGTCTAGTTTACATGGCCTTTCATTAACACTGCCTAGTTGACATGGCCTTTTATTAACACTGTCTAGTTGACATGGCCTTTCATTAACACTGCCTAGTTGACATGGCCTTTCATTAACACTGTCTAGTTGACATGGCCTTTCATTAACACTGCCTAGTTGACATGGCCTTTTATTAACAGTCTAGTTGACATGGCCTTTTATTAACACTGTCTAGTTGACAGGGCCTTTCATTAACACTGTCTAGTTGACATGGCCTTTTATTAACACTGTCCAGTTGGCGGGGCCTTTCATTAACACTGTCTAGTTGACATGGCCTTTTATTAACACTGTCAGTTGGCAGGGCCTTTCATTAACACTGTCTAGTTGACATGGTCTTTCACTAACAGAACACTGCCTAGTTGATGAGACCTTTCATTAACACTGCCTTATTTCATCAACAATGCCTGGTTGACATGGCCTTTCATTAACACTGTCTAGTTGACATGGCCTTTTATTAACACTGTCTAGTTGACATGGCCTTTCATTAACACTGCCTAGTTGACATGGCCTTTTATTAACACTGTCCAGTTGGCAGGGCCTTTCATTAACACTGTCTAGTTGACATGGTCTTTCACTAACAGAACACTGCCATCAACAATGCCTAGTTGACATGGCCTTTCATTAACACTGTCTAGTTGACATGGCCTTTCACTAACACCTTTCAGTTGGGACATGGCCTTTTATTCATCAACACTGCCTAGTTGGCCTTTCATTAACACTGTCTAGTTGACATTTCATTAACACTGTCTAGTTGACATGGCCTTTCATTAACACTGTCTAGTTGACATGGCCTTTCATTAACACTGCCTAGTTGACATGGCCTTTCATTAACACTGTCTAGTTGACATGGCCTTTCATTAACACTGTCTAGTTGACATTGTCTTTCACTAACAGAACACTGCCTAGTTGATGGGACCTTTCATTAACACTGCCTTATTTCATCAACAATGCCTAACATGGAACACTGCCTAGTTGACATGGCCTTTCATTAACACTGCCTTATGGCCTTTCATTAACACTGTCTAGTTGATGCTTTCATTAACACTGTCCAGTTGACATGGCCTTTCATTAACACTGCCTCTAGTTGACATGGCCTTTCATTAACACTGTCTGACAGTTCACAGAACACTGCCCAGTTGATGGGACCTTTCATTAAACATTTCATCAACACTGCCTAGTTGACATGGCCTTTCATTAACACTGTCCAGTTGACATGGTCTTTCATTGACATGGCATTTTCATTAACACTGTCTAGTTGGCCTTTCATTAACACTGTATAGTTGACATTGTCTTTCACTAACAGAACACTGCCTAGTTGATGGGACCTTTCATTAACACTGCCTTATTTCATCAACACTGCCTAGTTGACATGGCCTTTCATTAACACTGTCTAGTTGACATGGCCTTTCACTCACACTGTCTTGTTGGCATGGCCTTTCATTAACACTGTATAGTTGACATGGCCTTTCACTAACACTGTCTAGTTGACATGGCCTTTCACTAACACTGTCTAGTTGACATGGCCTTTCACTAACACTGTCTAGTTGATGAGGCCTTTCACTAACACTGTCTAGTTGACATGGCCTTTCATTAACAAAGCCTAGTTGACATGGCCTTTCATTAACACTGCCTAGTTGATGTGGCCTTTCATTAACACTGTCTAGTTGATGTGGCCTCTCATTAACACTGTCTAGTTGATGTGGCCTTTCATTAACACAGCCTAGTTGACATGGCCTTTCACTAACACTGTCTAGTTGATGTGACATTTCATTAACACTGTCTAGTTGACATGGCCTTTCATTAACACTGTCTAGTTGACATGGCCTTTCACTAACACTGTCTAGTTGACATGGCCTTTCATTAACACTGTCTAGTTTACAAGACCTTTGATTAACACTGTCTAGTTGATGTGGCCTTTCATTAACACTGCCTAGTTGACATAGCCTTTTATTAACACTGTCTAGTTGATGTGACCTTTCATTAACACCACCTAGTTGATGTGACCTTTCATTAACACTGCCTAGTTGACAATACCTTTCTTTAACACTGCCTAGTTGACAAGACCTAACATTAACACTGCCTAGTTAACAAGACCTTACGTTAACACTGCCTAGTTGACATAGTTTGTTAATCAGCAGCTGGTGGACCAACTTCACAGGCTGCTTATGAATGGTTCCCCCATCAAGTACCAACCGTACACTGGAGCCATTGTGGCCATGTTTCTTCTATTTCATCAACTCTCACTACAAGCATGGGGTCATGGGGACTTACACACTCGGCACTGATCAGGACGAACACAACATCGAGAGATGTTAAACTTAAACCCAGTGGGTGCCCGTATGAAGACGTATTCTAACAAACCCATTATCATGACAAAATACACACATGGGTTAAAACAGGTGTGTACTGCACACAACAGGAATACATACCCAACAAGATCTGACAGGACATGTTCGGGTAACAAACAAACCTGGAAATGAAACATTTTAGTTCATTAAACAAGTTACAATAGACCTACAAATACTAAAATATTTAGGCATATACGAACGAACAGAAATATAAAACAAGAGTCAAAAGAAGATGACAAATCCCCCCGGCCCCCATAAATTTGAAAGAACAATTCAACTGACAGTTACTTCAAGTCCAACTTGATTTTTTGGGACTAAGTCCAAATTGTTTCCATGGAAATCCTGAAAAATAAAAATGCGTAAAATCTGCAAATAGCAAAGGCAACACTTCAAGATCTGTTTGATATATCTGTCAAGTCTTGTAGAAAGATATTGAATGGTTTTCGAGTTGTGAACCGGAACGAAACCCACCCCTCACTTTTGAGACTAAGTCTGAATCGTTTCCATGGAAACCGGGAAAAATAAAAATGCGAAAAAATCTGCTATAGCAAAAGGCACCACTTTAGGTTCTGTTTGATATAACTACCAATTTTTGCTGAAAAATATTTATCGGTTTTTGAGTTGTGCTTCGGAAACGAAGGCCCCCCCTCCCTGTTGAGATTAAGTTCAACTCGTTTCCATGGAAACCAAAAAAATTAAAATGACAAAAATCTGCAAACAGCAAAAGGCACCACTTTAGGTTCTGTTTGATATATCTACCAAGTTTTGTTGAAAAATATTGAAGGGTTTTTTAGTTATGCTCCGGAAACAAAATGATTACGGACGGACGGACAGACGGACATTACATGCCGGGGGGATAAAAAGGATTATTTTTATATTCATTGCAAACTAAACACTGCAAATAAGTATTGCACATCTTTCATCAACAGATGCCACCAACTCTGAGTGCATGTAAGTAATTTCTCTCTTCTTATTTCAACGAGATCAAATATACACTGCACCACTGTAGACTTGGACAAAATTCAGGACATGTTCTGTTTGATTAGAAGGTGCTTGTGACATTAAACTCTAGGATCCTTTAATTGAATCTCAATCAACAATTAGTAAAATATTCATATAATCATGCATAACTAAACATAATGGTATCAACAAGTCTAGTCCCAAAAGTTTTGATGCATTCATTTATGAAAAGAGAGACAGTATGTTAAAGTTAGAAACAGAATTCAAAACTTATGTTTTTACAGATAAGAAATATCAATCATATTCGATTAATTGATATTTGTCTCTCAAACGTTCAGCAAATACCCGATAACTAAGACTTTGTTGATACTTCCGACACTAAATGTGGTGAATCCTCTGTAAATAACACTACTTGTGTGACTACTGATATCTGCATGACTACAGTACAATATCATCTGATACATGGGTAAATAATGACTGAACCCCCTCGCGACATAGTAATACCCTTTCCATTGCATCCTCGAAGTAAGACAGGTAGTACAGACAGAGTGACACCCCTGTAGCAGCAATGGACGGACGGTACACCTCCAGCAGCTTCCCAACACCGCCCACGGAGAGGAACTCGATAGCAAACTTTTTGTGACAAAGCAGTGTGGCGAGGTACTGAAATTATACAACACTCAATATCACTTGTTGACATCGCTTGGAGTGGTCTCAACAAGAGCTACAATTTCCAAAATATTTATGTCACTTCACGTAAGCACATATACACAACAAAGATATAAACAAGAAGACAAAGTCATCAATATCCCCCGCAATGGCAAAATACTCTTCATGATTATGTCTATGAGTTATGATTATGTCAAATATTTAGGTGTGTATATAGAAAAGTGGAAGGAGAGTATTGAAAGGTTTTTAAAGTTCTGCTCCAGAAAGCAGTACTATCACCAATTTCAGGCTAAGTCAAACTTGTTGCCATGGAAATGCCCAAAATATTTTATTCAGAATTTCAAAACTACCAAAAGGCACCAGTACACCACCAGACCAATCTATGTGCCAAGTTTGGTGAAGAAACATTGAACGGTTTTAGAGTTCTGCTCTGGAAAAGAGCACTACCACTAATTTAAGTCAAAATCGAACTTATTGCCATGGAAACGCTAAAAATATTTAATTCAGAATTCCAAAAACTACCAGTACACCACCAGATCCATGTATGTGCCAAGTTTGGTGAAGACATATTGAACGGTTTTAGAGTTCTGCTCCGGAAAAGACCAATGTGCACGGACGGACGGACGAACGCACGCACGCACAGAGTCCATTTTAATACCCCCCGTAAAACGTGTTGCGGGGGATAAAAATTTCTACATGAACAAACATGTTTCCATATCAACATGACTGGAGAGTAGAAAACTTTCAAACAGAACACCTTACAACTATCATCATGCAAATATTTAAGGTGACACTAGCAATCGGTCAGGATTTGTTGGGAAGAAGAGAAACAACATTTATTTCAACAATGCTGCTATCAGCATCTAGTCCACATCATTCATCAGGATGCCACGTTATGCAGTGAAAATGATCCTTGTCAACCTAGGAATCATCATCTAGATAATGTTATGCTGGTGTTGTGCAGGAGCATCTCCAGCCATTACTTACCTGCCATGGTAATCCCAAACGTGTTTAATTGGCTTCAGATTATAGTTTGTCGTTATTTATTTAATTGGAATCTGACTGTCCATCTAGTTTTGGTTCTGATTCAGCCAGTGTGTGATTGATTGGACGACTCACCTTGAGAGCTTCGAAGGCTAGTCTCACATCCTTATTCTCCTTCAGATTGATGTAGTATAGGATGAGGTTCAGGGCATTATGCTCAAATGCTGCTCCCAGAAGCTGCAATATAACATGAAATGAGGTCAAACAATATTATAGATATATAGATATCCATAGTCCCCACCCGCCCAAAAAAATAAATATAAAAAATACCAACTGTGACTACACCAGTCCTTGCTTATCCTCTTAATGCACCTCTGCAGAACACCTATAACTACAGTCGAGCACCGTTGTCTCATCGAGTTATCCGAACTTCGAGACATCCGACCAGGGCATATCATCACATATCACTATGAAAGAAAACAAAACGCTTCTCAGTATGTTTTGATTCAAAACTATAATCCGTTATCAGTAGTGTTTAGTCGTGACAATGAGTACTTCCTAATTAATTCCTTCTTAATTAATTCATATTAAATAACAAACAAGTGACACCTTTAACTCAATTAGCCCTAATTAGTTTACACTACCTCATCCCTTTGATTCATGCTGCACTGTGTGTAAACGTGTGGAAACATCCTCAGTTCAGAGGGATACTTGCCCATGAAAGGTAGGTGAATATTGAGTTTCTTTGTAAATATCAAGTTAAAAGGGTAATTTTGCTTGTTGGGACCATGAAATTATATCGAGATATCCAAAATATCGAGACATCCATATTGAGTCAAAAGAGCTTCAATAATGATGAATTATGAAGGATTTTGCCGGAACCGAGATGTTATATCGAGACAACCAAGATATCGAGTTATCAGAGTTTGACACAACGGTGCTCGACTGTATCTACCCGTGAGGATCTGGGTTAGAATTGATCTTCAGTAACCCATGCTTCTCTTAAAAGGTGACTAGCGGGATCAGGTGGTCAGGCTCGCTGACTTGGTTGACCAACATGTCATCGTATCCCAATTGCGTCATACTGTTGATCATTGGATTGTCTGGTCCAGACTCGATTATTTACAGATTGCCGCCAAGCAGCTGGAATATTTCTGAGTACGGCGTTAAACTAAACTCACTCACTCCTAATGCTGTGGGCCAGGCAGGGAAAGAACAAGTGAAACAAGGAGCTAGCTTCCATTAATAACATAAACTTTCAGTTGATCTGACAGATATGAGTAGATGTATTTCATCACTAATCTGTGCAGATACTTCTCCTGACACCTTAATGTGACAGGAAAGGGTTCATCGAAAACGGAATCATGTCATGTTCTATTTTAATATATCAAAATCAAATAGTTCATATTGAGTCTGTCCAGTAGAGTTATGATCAGCAGATGTGGTCTGGTCATGTAATATTGTGATCGCTGCGCATTCACTGTGTCCTCAACACAGCCCACTACACACTGACTGTCACAAATAACTTTCTAATATTGAGGTGCTGTTTGGGGAAGTCAAAATAGTCTTCACCAGTTCTTGTCTTTGAAAATATTTCTTAACAAAGCCTTGTATGAGCTGCAGTCTCCATCAACATCTGATGCAATCATGTCTAGTCATATTTATGAGCTTATGATACCTCAATATATCGGAGTTGCCATGGTGATCTGACACTGACCTCCTGATACTCCCCCATGGGTATGAGATACTGCAGGATCATCCTCTGCTTCATCCCAGCTGTGAGAGGAGACATGGAATACGAGCCTATAACGTACGGCTCCAGCTCTGCCCAGCTGCTGTTGCTGCACTCCAGTTCTGGATCTGTAACAATTGGCAACAGTAACCTGGTAACACACGACATCCATCTACGTTGACTCATTTAACCTCGACAATCAAGTGTGTTATGTTGATAAATATCCGGGAATCACACCCTAGGCCCTGGTCAAATCACACCATGGGTGAGTGAGTGAGTTTAGTTTTACGCCGCACTCAGCAATATTCCAGCTATATGGCGGTGGTCTGTAAATAATCGAGTCTGGACCAGACAATCCAGTGATCAACAGCATGAGCATCGATCTGCGTAATTGGGAACCGATGACATGTGTCAACCAAGGTCAGCAAAACTGACCACCCAATCCCATTACTCGCCTCTTACGACAAGCATAGTCGCCCTTTATGGCAAGCACATGGGTTGCTGAAGACCTATTCTACCCCGGATCTTCACGAGTCATCACACCATGGGAAAAGAGAAACCAATCATACTACACAGATACTTCATGGTTGGAACAAGCTGCAATACAGCCAATGGCACTAAAACCCAACACAACCTGTCAAATGACAAGAAGCAAATTGGAATGAATGGAAGAAGTACTTCTGTGGCCTAAGTGACAGAAAATCAAGCAAAATTAATGATGAGAGAGATGGGAGATGCTGATTGTCTAATCCAATATATGATGTTGAAGGGGGTATTTATATTCAGGGTATTTATCATAATTAAATAGAGATGTAACACACTCAATAATCGAGGAAGTAATTCCTTCAATATTTTATTAACACACATCCCATTATTGCTTGGTACCCAGGCATCAGGTGTCTTTATGTCAGAAATAAATGCTTCCATCAAAAACCAATTACTACTGTTATGTTTTATCGTCAGATTCAGATTGTACTGGTGGTAAATATTGTCTGAAAACCTTGCTATTTCATTTCTTCAAACTCCATTAAAACTATAAGATGATGTAGTTCCAGGAAAACCCTTATATGCACAACAGACCACACAAGGCGCTCCAATATGTAGCTACAGAACTTCTTACATAGTAGATACAATACAGGACCAAATGACTTTGAAGTTAACATCAGTTTACTGTTTGTATCTAGACTTACTTCCAAATGGCTGATACCGGGCTCTCTTTAGTGTAGACGTGAGCCTGTAGAGGTCTTCACTGTAGTAACTCGGAGAGAGAGCTCGCTTCATCTTCCGCCTTCGTTCATCCCGTTTCTCCTTCTCCACTTCCTCAGACGATTTATCCGCTGCAGAATCGGAGTGGCTGATGCTTTCATTTGACGGAGCACTTTTTGTTGGTGACACCTCACCGAACATAGAGAATGGCCGATCACCTACTGATGGATGTGCATTCTCGATCTCCTCCTCAAACTGTTTCTTCCTCAGTTCATGAAGCCTCTTCAGCATGAGAGGAACCTGTGTCCAACAAATGTACATGCCGTTAGCGGGAAAATAGGTGAAAAAAATGGGATTTGAAATATCATTCTCACTTTCTGAAAGTCAGAGATGTTTCAACATTTAAAGCAATAACGTAAAACAAAGCACAAATACCTCTCTTCCTTTGAAGGCCCTGTTATAAGTCACATACAATGATTCTACAACGCAACATAGTAGAATATGATGAAATATGATTTTTTTTTACTTTGGGCATGCTTACTGACATATGACTGCAGCCTCTTTACAAGTCAAAAAAATTCCTGAAATCTGTCAAAAATGTATTAAGACCATTAAATCAAATGTTTATTGCCGATCTATCTTTATGAGTGAATGAATGAGTGAGTGAGTCAGTGAGTGAGTGAGTGAGTGAGTGAGTGAGTGAGTGAGTGAGTGAGTGAGTGAGTGAGTGAGTGAGTTGAGTGAGTGAGTGAGTTTAGTTTTACACACTCAGCAATATTCCAGGTATATGGCAGCAGTCTGTAATTAATAGAGTCTGGACCAGACAATCCAGTGATTAACAACATGAGCATTGATCTGTGCAATAGGGATACGATGACGTGTCAACGAAGTCAGCAAGCCTGACCATCCGATTGCCTCTTACGACAAGCATGGGTTACTGAAGACCAATTCTAACCTGGATCTCCACGGGAGACAAGCATGTGTTACTGAAGACCAATTCTAACCTGGATCTCCACGGGAGACAAGCATGTGTTACTGAAGACCAATTCTAACCCGGATCTCCACGGGGAGACAAGCATGTGTTACTGAAGAACAATTCTAACCCAGAGCTCCACGGGGAGACAAGCATGGGTTACTGAAGACCAATTCTAACCCGGATCTTCACGGGGAGACAAGCATGTCTTACTGAAGACAATTCTAAGCCAGATCTCCATGGGGTAAGGGACAAGCATGGGTTACTGAAGACTAATTCTAACCCGGGTCTCCACGGGGAGACAAGCATGTGTTACTGAAGACCAGTTCTAACCTGGATCTCCACGGGGAGACAAGCATGGGTTACTGAAGACCAATTCTAACCCGGATCTCCACGGGGAGACAAGCATGGGTTACTGAAGACCAATTCTAACCTGGATCTCCACGGGGAGACAAGCATGGGTTACTGAAGACCAATTCTAACCCGGATCTCCACGGGTCAGGGACAAGCATGTCTTACTGAAGACCAATTCTAACCCGGGGCTCCATGGGGAGACAAGCATGGGTTACTGAAGACCAATTCTAACCCGGATCTCCACGGGGAGACAAGCATGTGTTACTGAAAAACAATTCTAACCCAGAGCTCCACGGGGAGACAAGCATGTCTTACTGAAGACCAATTCTAACCCGGATCTCCACGGGTCAGGGACAAGCATGGGTTACTGAAGACCAATTCTAACCCAGAGCTCCATGGGGAGACAAGCATGGGTTACTGAAGACCAATTCTAACCTGGATCTCCACGGGGAGACAAGCATGGGTTACTGAAGACCAATTCTAACCCGGATCTCCACGGGGAGACAAGCATGGGTTACTGAAGACCAATTCTAACCCTGATCTCCACGGGGAGACAAGCATGGGTTACTGAAGACCAATTCTAACCTGGATCTCCACGGGGAGACAAGCATGGGTTACTGAAGAACAATTCTAACCTGGATCTCCAAGGGGAGACAACCATGCGTCACTGAAGAACAATTCTAACCCGGGTCTCCATGGGGAGACAAGCATGGGTTACTGAAGACCAATTCTAACCCTGATCTCCACGGGGAGACAAGCATGGGTTACTGAAGAACAATTCTAACCCGGATCTCCACTGGGAGACAAGCATGGGTTACTGAAGACCAATTCTAACCCAGATCTCCAAGGGGAGACAAGCATGGGTTACTGAAGACCAATTCTAACCCAGATCTCCAAGGGGAGACAAGCATGGGTTACTGAAGACCAATTCTAACCCGGATCTCCATGGGTCAGGGACAACCATGCGTCACTGAAGAACAATTCTAACCCGGATCTCCACGGGGAGACAAGCACGGGTTACTGAAGACTAATTCTTATCCGGATCTCCATGGGTCAGGGACAAGCATGGGTTACTGAAGACCAATTCTAACCCGGATATCCACGGGGAGACAAGCATGGGTTACTGAAGACTAATTCTTATCCGGATCTCCACGGGTCAGGGACAAGCATGGGTTACTGAAGACCAACTCTAACCCGGATCTCCACGGGGAGACAAGCATGGGTTACTGAAGACCAGTTCTAACCCGGATCTCCACGGGGAGACAAGCATGGGTTACTGAAGAACAATTCTAACCCGGATCTCCACGGGGAGACAAGCATTGGTTACAGAAGACCAATTCTAACCCGGATCTCCACGGGTCCGGGGCAAATGATGGGAACAGAATAGTTGACGTCCTAAGTTCCCAAAATATTTTGATGTTTTGGCGTGTATGACGACATTGAGTGAACGAATATTTGCCATTTTCTCCATTCACTTTTAAATTACCGTAAAAATGAAATTCAAAGTATTAATTATAATTTGAATAGGAAAATAAGATACAGGTGGAATGATGATAAACAATCTTTTGTTCTGTGTTGATCTTCACAGGTAATCTACATCATGTTCCGACTTCAATACAGGACAACTCACCATAGCATAGTTCTTCTCCTTATTTGCAGAAGCCACATCTTGAATCTCCATGGCTCCAGCCAACAGTCCTGTAGCATAGGACCGGAGTGGCTCTGGGCCATTCTCAGCCCAGCCAAACAGTCTGTCCACTAGGCCCTCCTACAAACAAACAACTGAATTAAGTGGACGAAAGAAAATTTGAAAACCTCAGACTCTCACAACTTGAACAAACATTTACACAGCATTACACAAACAACAGAGTAACATGTAACATGTGTTATATTTGTGTAATAACAGAGTAACAAATGTAACAACAATTGAATTGGTTTTGAAAACCGCTTTTAGTAGTTAATAATGTTTGTTGTAATAAACAATGTGATAGCAATGGCACTGTACTTCTGGATATGAAGTCGACAGTTCTAAGTGCAAACAAAGATCACCACATGACAAAAGTTTGCCATTCAAATGACTCCTGCATGAATACTGAGGACTTGAAATTAACTGTAAATTCTATAGATTTGCACAAAGCATTTCATTTTCTGGTGACTGACTGAGTTTGGCTTTACGCCGCTTTTAGCAATATTCCAGCAACATCACGGCGGGGGACACCAGAAATGGGCTTCACACGTTGTACCCATGTGGGGATTCGAACCCGGGTCTTCGGCGCGACGAGCCAACGCTTTAACCACTAGGCCACCCCACCGCCCCCATTTCCTGGTGAAACATAGATGCAAATTTTCAGCTCAGCACCAGATTGCTACAGAGGTATCTGACAATTCAAGAGGGTGGTTGATGTGCAAAGGTCAACATCTTTAGATCCCCATTATCTACAACACATATACAGTTCTTCACATTAGGCCAGACCAACTTTATTTCTTGTTTTACGGATCCTCCGATCGTATTTATTCAAGAGTACGAAATAAAATCAAAATGAATTTTCGCCGCTCAAAAAATAAAATCCCAATGTTTTTATCGGACAAAAAAGTAAACATACAAGAAATTTTGTTTAAATTGTTTTTTGCCCCATATCCACTTCATAAATTGCCAAAAGTAAAATACTTTTAGCATTTAAAAGGAATATTACTTTGACTGGTGATTTTTGTTGTTGATTTTTTCCCCTCCTGGCTTTAGGTTTTCTGAGGACAAAATTCCGTAAAACAAGAAATAAAATTGGTCTGGCCTTATTTTCTATAATAATGGCTAAGTAATGACCAAATAATACATATTTTCAAAATGGCTGGCATGGAAGCCATATGTAACTTTGATCATCAGGGTAATCCCCCAATGTAGGCTGTCACCAAATTTGAAGACATTGGGTACAAAAGTTCATGAGATATCGCGTTAACAAGAGTTTCAAAACTGGTCAAAGTGTCGTGGTGACCTTGAAAATAAGGTCAAGGTCAAGGTCACCAACAATCGACTGGTGTCAGGGTAATCCCCCAATGTAGGCTGTCACTAAATTTGAGGACATTGGGTACAACAGTACAGTACGTACGGACGCCGCTGAATACATAGTCGCCCGTTGCGCGTTGCGGCAGAGGACAATTAGATCTTTCACCCTGAGATGATACATCTCTGCAAAACCTGAGAAAGACTGTATACAAACCGTGTCGGGTGTCAATAGCATGTCAGTTTTCTAAAATGATCCATGAATGAAATAAGATGAAATCAATAGGAAAAGTCACACAGAGGACAACCATATCCTCAAAGAATAATAAATACACAGTACACCCATTTAGGTGTAGATGCTGCTGAACTCTGCATTCAACTGGTGTATGACATATCCACAACAAAGTGTGCACTCTATTCTTTTAAATACAGAACTGGCCATTTGTATTTTTCTCTTTTCACGTTAATGCCAAGGTGAAGGCAGAGTAAGAACAAGCACCATGGTTCTGGTACGACATGCCAAAGGATGGAACCATCGACCCAATACTATTCACTCTGGGCCTAAAATAAAAAGTGTTGTGGTTCCGATTACCCGACCGACCCTTGAATTCTGGTGCCGACCCTATTTTTTTAAAGTGGTATGAATAACATAAGCTTTCGGATACCATTGTTTTTGCCTGGCACCAACGGACTTCGGTCATTCTGATAGAGAAAGTCGACATGATGGCCGCAAGCTTGATTGAATAAGCAATTATACATTGAAAAATGAGTTATTAGTTTGTACTTTACTTCTAAAAAAAAAATTTAGAAAAAAGTCTTACCTACCTACCCGAAATTTTAAAGAGGTGTAATCGGAACCACAACATTTTTTGGTATTTGGCCCCATCCCTTACACCAAAGAGGAGGTCCCACACAAGAGTGACAAGTCTCACCGTGTCCTGGAAGACGACCGACGCCTCCATGCCTGGCATCACGTCCAGCAACAGCCGACAGGCTGCTGTGTGAAGATCCTGGTTGTTCTCACTCGGATTCATCAGATCGAGCCAACCAACTAAAACATACACACATATTTAAAACAGCATCGTAACACCGATTTCAAAGGAAATTGCTTGACTGTTTATCTTTGACAATTGACCTTGGTGTTTTGCCATGTTTGTATATAGATGTTGCATCAGGCTGAGAGAAAAGTTGTCACACTGCTACTTTGATTCAAACTGTAAAATATATCAAGGATCAACATGATTAACATATAGAAGATCTGAAGGATGACTATCTGACAGAATTCAAATCAAAGACCTACACTACAGATGTTGGACCATGTCACATGACCCAAGCGGTCAGTCCATCACGCTGACCAGATACAGATGTCATACTTGGCACAACTCCACGGCCACATACATGTGGCATCATTAACTGGACATTGGAGGGACCAGGGGGGAAAAGCCTCTTGTTATCCGCCTGTATGTACTGTATTACAGTAATCATGATAATGAGCACAATTAAATGATAAATAGTTACCTCATTCATGAAGTCTTCATTCTTAAACAAAGTCTTCATAAGGTGACCTAGAGCACATGTTGGATTTGTTTTTCCTACAAAAGAAAACAGTGTCTTTCAGTTTATGAACATAACGAAAGAGAGCATCTTCTGAATATAAATCTTTCAAAAAAGGAACATCCTGTTGAGGGCATTACTCATCGTGTCATGTACAGATATGTCCTCATCGACATGATTATCAAGCTGATGATGACATACGTGTCCTAATATTAAACCTGCATGATCAGCTGTTATGTGTCTATAACATGTACAGTGAGTGAAAGAAGTACTGTTTTTAAATCTGCATGATCAGCTGTTATGTGTCTATAGCATATACAGTCAGTCAGAGAGGTACTGTTTTTAAATCTGCATGATCAGCTGTTATGTGCCCATAGCATATACAGTCAGTCAGAGATACTGTGTTTAAATCTGCATGATCAGCTGTTATGTGTCTATAGCATATGCAGTCAGTCAAAGAGGTACTGTTTTTAAATCTGCATGATCAGCTGTTGTGTGTCTATAGCATATAGACCGAGTGAAAGAGGTACTGTTTTTAAATCTACATGATGTAATCACCAATTTTAAGGTTTTTCCCCCAGGTTTTTGATAATTAATGTTTTTTATAACTAATACTGTCATTCAATGAAATGCACGCATGCAAGAACAAATTGTATATCTCATTACGTTCACGATAGATGTAAAATTTATTCATAGACAGGTTACAGAAATATTTACTGTAGTGATGAATACGAAACTATGAATACAATGCGCATAGCTTTATGCTGTTGAGCGCTTGTTTGTTTGTGAATATTCATTAAATTTAATGGTTAGTTTACTTTATTCAAGTGTGTTATACTAAAACACAAAATTCCGATTAATCGAAAAAATGTTTTTTCACAATCGATAATTATTTTTAATCCTTCTTTCGGTCTATTTTCGATAATGGGAACACCACTAATTGTTAGCAGCCATGTTGAAAGAACTTTTACCAGCAATACTTGAAATGGCCTTGTTCAAAATTGCATCTCATCAGAGGCTAGTAAACTTCAGGAAGGACTAGTGACAATTCTCTGTATACAATAACTTTGTGAACACGTGAAAATCATAATGTACTTCGATCCCAGGATTTTATAGTGTATCATACCTGCATTCACAATGCTACTTTCATTCTGAAAGTTATATCACTTCTTCATTTTCTTTTTTTCTTGCCAAACACAGAATTTCTGTCACTTGTGATTGTAATTTGACTGGTTATATGTATCATCATTCTGTTCATACTTGCTTCAAAACAAAACCATTGCAGCAAATGTGTCCCGAGCACTTATTGCACTAGTAGAGGCAGGGGTGGAAATAACTTTAAAATTGCTAGTGTACACCGGTACAGTGGCACATGTAAAATCACTTGCCCTGATAATGTTTCCACTAAACCGGCCATTTTCTTGTTGATTTTTTAAATAAACAACATAATTAACATTGGAAAGTCAACTAAACACCGGTACAGTGTGTTATACAAATTTTCTTGCCCGAAAGAGAAAAACACTGGACTCGGACGTCGGGCAATGGGTTATTTCCGCCCCTGAGAGGGGCATATATTCTATATAGTCAAGGTGAGTTCAAGGTGTGTCACATAATGGCACACATACAAAAGTATTACAACACTATCAGGGTACAGCAGACAATTTCTTGGCAGGGATATTCATGGCAAACATCAGTATCTATAGAACTGCTATCAATACAGCATCTCTCTCTCTCTCTCTCTCTCTCTCTCTCACACACACACACACACACACACACACACACACACACAAAAACAAAACAAAAAACCTACCTGGATGGCGGTCATCAAAAGGATCTGGATCCATCTTGAAGTAAGCTTCAGTTTCCTTCTCGACCAACTCTGCCAATCTGAAAGTCATGAACTGACTGTTAGCAAGTCTTCAATTAGCTGAATGTCGAATAAACGAGTCTGGACCAGACAACCAGTGATCAACAGCACAAGCATCAATCTGCGTAATTGGGAACCGATGACGTGTGTCAACCAAGTCAGCGAGCCTGACCACCTGATCCCGTTAGTCGCCACTTACGACAAGCATGTGTTACTGAAGATCAATATTCTAACCCGGACCTTCACGGGAATGACAGAAGTAGAGTTAAACTGTCTATAGAATAAAGAATAGTTCAACTGGGTGTAGAATGGGGTATAGTTAAACTGTCTATAGAATAAAGAATAGTTTCTATCAGTTATCTTTCAACATAACACACATGGGTGTAGAATCTGCTGTGTAAAAAGTACAGCTTTCCCTCTGATTGTTCACTTTAACACTTCTGTAAGAAGACTGACTGACTGAGTTTGGTTTTACGCTGCTTTTAGCAATATTCCAGCAACATCACGGCGGGGGACACCAGAAATGGGCTTCACACATTGTACCCATGTGGGGATTCGAACCCGGGTCTTCGGCCTGACGAGCCAACGCTTTAACTATTAGGCTACCCCACCGCCCCTCTGTAAGAAGAACTCCCCTTATTTTTAAATATTCTGCGTCTATCAGTGATTGCTATTACATTATTTATAATACATATATTGCTTAATTATTGACGAAGTACATGTAATGTAAACTCAAAGAATCAGCTTATGATAGTGTACAATGCAAACATAACTATTAACTTAAGCACTGGTGTAAAATGTGCAATACCACATATATAGAGACAGATATTTTATGTAAGAAACCACATTATACCCAAATCACTATTTCATGGATTAAGGATGTTGTGTGTTTAATATCCGTAGATTATTTAAGTGTGTTCCTAGGCATAGCTTATAAGTGGTTATAAATATTTTTCCTAATTTATTTTAGTGATTATTTCTTATATTGCAAACAGCCTGGTATGACAGCCGAAATGAATGAACACTTTCTCATTTGGACTATTCACATTACAGATATATAAACACATGTAAAAAAACCCTAAAACGTGCATCTGGCAGTTAGAAACATGTCCCAGCAACTGTTGCAGTGAAGTAATCATAAATAATAAATAACTTTTGTCGAATTTGAGAAATATTGGGTTATCTCCCTTTGAACCTTCAACATCCAATGTTTCCAAACAAAATTCGGTCACATTTTCCGAGAGAATACATTTCAAACACCAACATTCACATCCAGTTACGAGTTATTGTTCCAATTACCATAACAAGGAAGAAATGGGTCCAAATATCACAAACCAGAAGGTTTTCTGATAAATTTTAGAGTCTTATATAGCAATCACACACATATCTATCAATATCTTGGCATATGAATTCGCCTTAGAAAAACGTCACACCTTTTCAGTCTTGGCAGTTGACCCGTGTTGCTGTTGTGATCTCTGTTCCATTCATCAAGAACAGAGTTGAACTCTGTTTGCGATTCTGACGCAGATACAGAGGCAGACGCAGTCGAAGACATTGTTTTGAATGCGAGAGTGTTTTAAAATCAAAACACTGCAAGTGGTTGAAGTCTATATGACAATAATAAGCTTATCGGTATAATAAAGCTACCCCGAAACACTCCGAGGAGTCTTTCAGGAATAACGACTGCACCCTTTTCGCGTAAAAAAAGTATGAAAGTAGCTGTCTGTTGCAAAATCAACGAATTTGTTCCACCATCACATGCAACATTTTCGCAAACGACGCCATGCCGTTCACAATTTTCCGGTAGTCTTTCCCACTTGTAGTTTCGTATTTAAAGAACTTATCCCAGTATCAAATCGATATGATCATATTAATCTAAAAATCTGACAATGTTTTATTTGTTTTCAATTAGGCGTTTACATAGTAATTTAACTTCGAAAATTATGGAAATAGCAAACTGGTATCTGGTCTTTTTAAAGACTAGTGCAACTACTGGTATACGCAGACGCTCGTTGAGGATTTTATGGCTAGCTTCATATTTTTATCATTGTGTTTTGTCAATGCTGGCAAGAAGCGCCCCGCCAGGCTGTCTTCACTGCAATACAGACCCCAGACAAAGCCTAAAGGGTTTTTCACTTCTATTTCAATACTAATATTGTTCATTATTTTTTGTAAACCACATGCTTAATATGCATTTTCCTAGTAACATATTAATAGCAGAGACCATTATATGGTCTCTGTTAATAGTTATTACATTATTGACTGGTCACAACATACATAGAGTAGCATCGGTCCCCTATGTTCGTGGGGTATCTGTCCAGCGTGCCCATGCGTTTGACGGCCCAGGCGCCACGAAGACCAATTTCTTCTCTTTTTTTTTTTTCATTTTCTGAACATTATAGGCATGTCAAGATTTCGATAGAGTAATCGTTAATGTCAGATAAAATATTTGTTCACACACGTAAAATTGTATTCTCGCGTATTTATCTGTTTTTATGTCTCTAACGTTTCACCATACTTTCCAGCACTCTCACTGAGGGTGCCGTAAACTAAACAATCTGCTCTTAAAGCCACTCAAAAAAATAAAAAGAATACCATAAATCTTAAGATATCGACAGGACGATGACTAAATCACAAACAGGTAATTGAAAATTAAAATTCCCACCATCATAACACTAACACTACATGCAAGCACTCTTTCAAGCCTTAGGTATTTTTCTTATCAAAACCCCATTGCGCAGATCGATGCTCATGCTGTTGATCACTGGATTGTCTGGTCCAGACTCGATTATTTACAGACCGCCGCCATATAGTTGGAATATTGCTGGGTGCGGCGTAAAACTAAACTCACTCACTCGCTCATTCTTATGAAAACCGGCCTTCTAGACCACATAACCCACCAGTACCAATCTGTAAAAGATTAAAACATAACCTGAAATAAAGCAACAACCGAACCACAACATGCTCCCCTCCCATCATTTCTGGCAAATTTCTTAATTTAAAATTCATACAAAATTTAGATATACAACTGTAACGCCCAAATCAGGTTGCCCTCTCTTTCGGTCATAATCGCCCCTCTTTCGCTCTAACACTAAATGGCACGGAAAGCGCACGTAAAATCATCATCATCAGGTGTCGGACAGTTATAACATGTTTGTAATAACTCATAGGTATGTTGAATGTTGACTGATTAACTGTTCAATGTATTTGGAAGTGTTAATTGTTTAATCTATTCGTATAATATCAATGATAATTCTAGATGATGGTTTGTGTTCTTATGTTATGGGAAACAGGGAGAAATATTTTTTTGTATTGCTTTTTTATAATAATAATAATAATAATAATAATAATAATAATTGATTTATAGAGCGCCTATTTCCAAAAGATATTGCTCAATGGTGCTATGAAGAGAAAAGATTGTAGACAATGTCTATGGAAAAGAGAGTTTGAACAGATGAGTTTTGAGGGCAGTTTTGAAAGCATCAGCAGATTCTATTTCTTTTAGGGTGAGTGGTAGAATGTTCCAGAGATAGGGGGCTGCAGCAGAGAACGCTCTTGATCCCATGAGTGTTTTGACGTGAGGCTGTGTAAGCAGTAGGGAGTTTGACGAGCGGAGCAATCGGCTTGGAACATGGAGATGAATGAGGCTTTTAAGATATTGAGAAAACATGTTTTCATAGATGCAGCTGTGTGTAAGAAGAAGAAGTTTGTATTGAATTCTGCTTGATACAGGAAGCCAGTGAAGAGTTTGGAGGATAGGTGTATACAGTGTATACGTTGTTAATGATTGAAAGATAGGGGGTAATGCTCCTCGGACATTTTTTTCCGGGGAGATCTGGTTCCGTCCCTGGTCTGTGGGCACACATCATATCCGACAACTATAACACATTGTTTCTTTTTGTTTTCTTTCTTCTTTGATGTAAATATGTCAGCCAGTGCTTGAATGTTGCAGTTAATGCCACACATGTGTAAGTTCTCCTGTCGAAATCGAGGTAACATGTCACCTGGAAAGTATGGCATACGGTCGATGAATTTGCTTTCAGTATTATTCATTTACGAATAAATTTTAGGAAACTTTCAGCCTCTGTTTCACAATATCGATATTGATCGTTTTTATTTTACCGAAACTTCTAGTGGGGAAGAATGGACCAACACCCGTTGTTTTCAGATGCTAACATTAATTAAATCTATTACTCATATAAACATTCAGAGCTATTGTTTCCATAGCAACTACACATACACACAACATATGCTAAACATTCTTTATTTCTCTTACTCATATAAACATTCATTAAATCTATTACTCCACAGCAACTAAACGATATACACAACATATCCTTGTCATAAAATGCCACCAAATGACTACTGGGGTTAGGCTTAGTCACTTGGCGATTGTACAATCATCCCGACCCAAATCACAGGCAAACTGTAGCGCAAATAGGGTTGCGCAGAAAGAGAGATAATGACCAGTCTTCTTATATCTCGCGCGCATATAAGAAGACTGGTCATTTTCTCTCTGCTGCGCAAACCTATTTGCGCTACAGTTTGCCTGTGCCCAAATACACAGATCAATGTTCAGGGTATCATTCTTTGGGCCGTCTGGCCAAGAATCGATTATTTACAGACTGTCGTCATATAACTACAATATATACTCTGCAAAAAGAACCGCAAAAGTTGTTTGCCGATGCATAAGTTATGCATAAAGTAAATAATCAACAGATCATAATAATTTGTTCACATATTTGGAACAAGTCATTGTCACCGACCGAAGTTTATCATGGCATGCATGAAACAATCGAATGTGAAGGTTAAGGTCATATGTTCTAATTATATCTTGTATGACCCCCCCATGAGAGTCCGGAACTGCCTTGCATCGTTGAAAAGTGACTGATTGAGTGACTTCAGTTTTACGCCGCCGCGGACTACTGAGGCGGCCTACTGGTTAACCGTTCGCTGGTCAACCCAAAGGCCGAGGGACGGGTTCGATTGCCAGCATTAGGTCCAGTTCAACGTGTGAAGCCCATGTGATACTGCTGGAATGTTGTTAAAAGCCGCAAGAAACAACAACCAGAAACAACAACAACAAAAGACACACATGCGTAAATATTTTGTAAAGTGTGTCACACACATTATGAACGTTTCATCACACCTTAGAGGTCAGTGTCAAAGGACGTATGTGGCTCTCTTCTCCCCTCTCTCCTCCCAACCCTCTCTCCCCCAGCTCACTCCCCACCCACCACCCATCCCCCCCACAAACGCTGTCCAATACAGACGGAACACGCCACCCACTTACAAATGCTCGGTTCCACGGAACTCGTGTAAAGAACACACCGAAGGATGAACAGGGAAATATATTTCAATGTCTTTATTGATAAGACTAAACGCGATTTACAACCTAGCATCCAATTGGAATAGTCCGTTATTTATTTTTTTTACCGGTCAGTTATTATATCTTCATTTATAAATATTTCTCTCTTCTTAAAGATGTACATTGTTGAAATTACTCTAAGAGTATTAATTTACAATAAAATGATGTGTTTGTTTTCCTTCTGTAGATATTGAAGCACGGCGTATATGTTGCTGTATGTGTTGCGGGGCATCCATGTCAGTGTGAGTTGTCCAACAAAGGAGGAGCTGCTACACCATGTTGGCGTCAGCTGAAAATAATACAATAATTTAACCTCTTAAAAGGTAAACAACATTTTGTTTCTTGAAGTGATGTCCAAAACAAAGCCTTCAAACACACCCAACACACTAACGTGTAACCTACACGTGCAAACTGTGCCAGTAAACAATGTAACCAGTCAGGAACCAAATTAGATTTTCAAAACACACAAGGCCTTGTATTGTAGAAGAATTCTAGGAGTGCACACTAAGCGCCAGTGTAATATTTCCCATTGAAAATCCAACATGTAAAATCAACTGACATGTTTAGTTTCTTTACCTCCTCAGTATATATCAACCCTGGTGGATAAAAGTAGAAGACCACTTCGGAAAGCGTCAGATTTTTTTTATTATAGTGCATCGACCTGTGTTGCTCTATCGGTTAATCAAAAGCCACTCGGGTTAGATTCTGTGTATGCCTCTCCCCTCTACACAAAGAAGAGGTTGCCATAAATACATTCAACAGTTTTCTGAGACAAATCATACATGTACATACCTCAAATTCTTTTAATGGATGAAGCCATGTTATTAAAATCACCAAGACTACTGTAGGCCATGCCTTCATTAAGGATCTTTCGCCTCCCGGAATATTTGACCTCACTGTACAGCGCCCAACTAAAAAAGACACACAAAAATATACATGAAATTCTCCGACAATTGTGAATTTACGAATAAAACCCCACCAAAATAAGCAATGCTTGTTCGGATCATATCCATCTTGAAAATGCCTCAATTGTTGAGGCAACTGGAATTATGAAGTTGAATTTAAAAATGATAAAATTTCAAAATTCAAATTCCTAAAGGCATACTTGGTGCATATCCGATCCCCTTAAACACATATGCACTTACAATTTGCAAACAAAAGCTGTCTGGATCTTTCGAAAAAAGAAAACATTACAATTATATTTCAGATCAGTGCATATGGACTTACTCTCCCTCGTGGACTTTTGCGGATCATTCGAAATCATTCAAATTGGTCATGTCCTCCGTGACATGCAAACGATCACCCTGAAAGTATTCCTTCTTGAACAGGGTCACCTTGACGGAATTCGAAGTGTCGGACCTGTTTGCCTGCAACTTGATTTTGGATAATACCAACTGTGTAACGTTTCCAGGGAGAGGTCTCTACACTTCACGTGATCTATGTATCGACAATCAAATCAAATTAATAAAAAGTAGTTTTATACCCCTTTTAGAAAAGTGAAAGTAGGATGCTAGAAATAAAATCCACATTTTGAGAATCTAACCCAAGAAGGCTTTTAACCACTTAGCTACCCTACCACCCTAAAGACATTACGGCGAAGGAACTGCAACTATCTGGGGAGATTAGGCAGTCGTCTCAGCCAGTGTAAGAACTTTCATCTGTAGTTTTATGTGGGGTTCTTTTTTAAGTACGCGTCAAATATAGAGGTGATGTTTCAAACAAAACAAAAGATCAGAACCTGACGATGTCAAGTAATAGAACCTGTTTGACCATACATGGAAAGTGTAACCCCTAAACCGAAATATAACAAAATCTAGATAATTATCACAGGAAAACTCTAAATATCTCCAAATCTGATTAGGTGCCTGTAGTAGAATAAATGTTATATTCTATTCAATCACATATTCACATACCATATTTCCTGCTGCTGTTTAGGCTTTCAAACCTGAAAAAGATGTGTATAAATCACAATAACAAATTTATAAGAAGTGTCCTTGCAAATGATACTGGAACACAATAATTATTTTGCAATTGTGCTGTCTGAAAATATTCAGCTCGAACGTCATGCAACGCAGCTCAATGTAGAAATTCACATGTTTGACGTTGCATGGGAGATAGGCAAAAAAGGCAAAAAATAGCACATATTCTTCTAGTTTGGGAAAAGAATTTTTGCTTGATTTAGTTTAATGTCCCCTCGTAAAGATCTACTATACAGACTGAGCAGTGTATCTGCAATTAAGACTTAACGTCCGTGTATTGTTGTTTATGGAGCCAGCGTAAAAACTGATATGTGGATTTCCATGTTGTAATATGTTTGGAACACGGGCATATATATAGGTGTATCTATCGTAGATCATAGAACGGGTGGAAGTAATCTTATCTTTAACCTACATGCGATGGTCAAAGCTACTCACCACTGTGAGGGACACTGGCTAAAATCTAGGGTTTCCTAATTTGCATGTCAGCTTGGTTACAAAAGCCGAGATCTCGAGTGCTTACAACATTTATAATAAACCCAGCGGAAGGGGATAGTTAACCCCTTAAGGAGTCAAGTGACCTGTGAAGACCTGTACTGACATTTCAATATCTGGCCAGGGTTAGGGAGAGACACACAGCAAATTAATCAAACATAGCAGAAAATCTTAATTGTTTTCAGTAATAGAAAACTAACTTGTCGGTTTGGTATCATTTATAACATACAGACAACTCTCCTACATGGTCCTGTACATGGTCTATTTGTGTTCAGATTATCTGTACATCAAATGCGCTTAGCCGTGGCACCAGACGTTTACTTCGCGTACCTACACAATACGCTTAGCCTTCCTCATTACATGAAGAAACGTTTCACTGGACCTAAAATGATGGTACATGGGGAGTTACCTCCTTGACGTGTAGATAAATAAAGGTCAACTGTAATTTGGTAAAAACATTGAAACCCCCACAGTCTGTACCTTGTGGGGTACATGGCAGATGCCCGGAACCTCTTTTTTACGTATGTAACACGTGGAGTTGGTGAAAATGTCCCCATTGTTCTCAGATGGCAGGTTGTCAGTCTTATCGGAACGATTTCATTGGCTGTTATGGGCAAACACTCTCCGGAGCCACTGGGGCTTGAAACGAAAATTCATTCATGTCGTGGGGGCTGTGGGGTAGCCTAGTGGTTAAAGCGTTTGCTCGTCACGTAGAAGACCCGGGTTCGATGCCCCACATTGCGAAGCCCATGTTTTGCTGGTATATTGCAAAAGGCGGCGTAAAACCACACTCACTCACACTCCATATCGTATTTTCGGGGAACCATCTAGAAACTTATTGTGCTTTACCCTGTGACCACTCAGTATTGGCTAATTAAACATATAAAACCTAAACTGCTAAAGAGATTATCCATCCATCTTTGATTGTGACGGAAACGACAAATACAACAGGTGGGGTTTCAGCGACAATTTTCAGCCAATTGATGTTTTATATGTCAATCAAATCCAAATTACAAGGGTATACATGTACTTTCTTGTTGCTACAATGAAGAAAGAAAAAGTACAGATTTTATTGATGATTTCAGTGGAAACGTGATTAAATGATTACGACAGTCAACTAGTTGAATTCAAGATACCAACATAGCACTGAAGGTTATTGAAGTGGTTATTGGCTAAGTAGAGCTAAACTGGCTATAGACTGAAGTATAGTTAAACTGGCTATAGACTGAAGTATAGTTAACTGGCTATAGACTGATGTATAGTTAAACTGGCTATAGACTGATGTATAGTTAAACTGGCTATAGACTGAAGTATAGTTAAACTGGCTAAAGGCTGAAGTATAGTTAAACGGGCTAAAGGCTGAAGTATAGTTAAACTGGCTATAGGCTGATGCATAGTTAAACTGGCTGTAGACTGAAGTATAGTTACACTGGCTACAGACTGAAGTATAGTTACACTGGCTACAGACTGAAGTATAGTTACACTGGCTATAGACTGAAGTATAGTTACACTTGCTATAGGCTGAAGTATAGTTAAACTGGCTGTAGACTGAAGTATAGTTAAACTGTCAATAGACAGAAGTATAGTTAAACTGGCTAAAGGCTGAAGTATAGTTAAACTGGTTGTAGACTGAAGTATAGTTAAACTGTCAATAGACTGAAGTATAGTTAAACTGGCTGTAGACTGATGTATAGTTAAACTGGCTACAGACTGAAGTATAGTTAAACTGGCTAAAGGCTGAAGTATAGTTAAACTGGCTAAAGGCTGAAGTGTAGTTAAACTGGCTGTAGACTGAAGTATACTTAAACTGTCAATAGACTGAAGTATAGTTACACTGGCTACAGCCTGAAATATAGTTAAACTGTCAATAGAGAGAAGTATAGTAAAACCGGCTATAGACTGAAGTATAGATAAACTGATTATTGACTGAAGTATAGTGAAACCGGCTACAGACAAAAGTACTTTTAAACAGGCCACATAAATGCCTAGAAACCCCTAGGCAAATTTGTATTCCATATTCAAGTAGTCGTATTGCAATATGTTGGGAGCTAATGCACTCGAAGGTGAATTATCCTAGCTTCTACGTAATAAGTCCCTGAAAGTAAATGTTATGATTCTGATATCAGCAATCTGACGTGGTCGAGCCTGTAGAGCTAACATGGACAGGGTAGTTAGTTGGGGGGTTCACAAGGTCGGGACCAGCCTGACAATATTAGGACCTCTTGGGTTTCCATATACCAGATCCCGACTTTCAATTTATACCCATGAAAAGTAAGTGACTCATTTAAGGCACTCACTATATGTTATGTATACATATGTGGTTACATCGAAGATGAATTTCTCCACTAACTTGGGGGAACGAACTGCAAATCTTATGCAGATGAATTGCACGAGGATCATGCATCAAATTGCTGAAAAGCTTGTGCACATATCGTGTTATTAAGAATTCGCCAATTTTTACTAAGTTTCATTTTTTATTGAACTCGCGACAATAATCTTTTCAACATTACGAATTTGTTTGTTCAAATGTAAATAGTACCTTTAAACAGTATGGAATATTTTGCAAAATCTAGTTTAGAACAGTTGACTGAACTAAGTGGCTACATTTACACTACTGAGTCTAAACTTCTGATGGGTAGTATATTTTTCTTGAAAGAAAGAGAAATAATAAAATCTTTGCAAATGCCTTCACACAAATACACTCGCTAATTGTTTCTAAAATACTAATAAATAATTGTACATGGAATTTGAAAAGCATGTATTAAGCATATATGCTGAGTGCAAAATATCCCTTCAAACATCTACATTTACAACTTTTATCTTTTCTGATTATTATTTGGGTAGCGTTCATGAAACATCTGTTAGTACCATATATCAAGCACACACTGTGGTTGTCATTGTGCACACGAGTCGGTCAGTAAATTCTGGGTCAAAGGCGTTGACTTAACAACACATTGAGGCGGATCAAGGATGAGGAAATGGAAGCTGCTTGGCACGGGGGGGGGGTGTGTGTGTGTGTGTGTGTGTTGAGAAGTCTCAGGAGAGTGGGTGTGTCGTGATTGTTAAAACGACACGGATTAACGAATCTTAAAAGATAAATATCCCACGTTTAGGTAATAAAGTAATTCTCATTTGTCAAGCTAACATTGACAGTCGAATATGGCCGAAGACATATCATGGCGTCAACCTTATCAGGTACCCATTCTTACAAACCACCACACTAACATTTCAAAAAAGACATATGGCCAGGCGTTTCTTTTGGTGTTCAGTATATACAATAGGATGACGATTCATGTAGTAAATGAAACACTTTCATCAACAGTTTTTCTAAATGTTGTATCATTTATCTTCCCAGTCTCTCTCTATTTACATAATATAGTTTTGGGTCTTTTTTCCCAAGTTCAGCAATTATAATGTCTTCTGTGTTCTTCGTACTATTTGGCTTTACTTACAGGAACATTGAGTTTATCTCTGTGAGGGGCCCACTACACAAGTACATGGTATGATAACATAACTGATGGAAGCGCCTTAAATATAAGTCAGGGGGATTACATCACATTTCTGCAAGCAGTTACAAGGCTTTTAAATTATGCATGGAAACGTGTTCATCTGAGTTTCGTCCCTAGAAATATATATATACTCTGCAAAAACAGAAGCTTAAAAGGGGCTTCATGCATTATATTAAAAATTCAACAGATCATAATAAACTGTCAAAATCTGGCACAAGTCACTGTCACTGACCTAAGTTCATCATGGCACACATGAAACAATCGAATATTCAGGTGGAGGTAATCTGTTCTGAATATCTTGTCTGAGATGCCAGAACTGTCTAGCATCGTTAGAATATGAATTGTGGCCCTGGGAAAATTCACAGACTGTTCCTGCTGTGCCAACTATTGGATGTCCAGTGCCTGCTGTCGACTTGGTGGCAGACTTTAGTCAAGAGCATCCCATGAATGTCCTTTGGGGTTTAGATCTGGTGACTTTGCGGGTCATGGCAGTACTAGGATACTGTGGTTCCTCAAAATGGTCGTCGTCAGTGTTGAAGTGTGTCGTGTTGAAACATGACGTTTACCTGTTGCAAAATGGGAAGGACGCGAGGCCGTAAAATTGATCTGTGTAACATGGTGATTTAAAATTGTCCTGGACGTGGCAGTTCTACTCCGGTATGGGAGATGGTGGCCATCACCGTTACGCTACCTCTACAAAAAAATACTGTAACACCGCTGGCACTCTTCAAACAACACGAGGTGTACAACAATCTGCCTAGCCCGTCACAGTTTTGACAGGTTTGACATCTCTGACAAATGTCGGCAATTCTCATGGATGTAATCTGCCTAGCCGGTCATATTTTTGACGATCTTGACCAACCTCTTACAAGTATCCACTTCAAATAGTGTTAAACCTGTGCCCCTCCCATGTGCTGTTTGGAGCATAACCTTCCCCATGACTCGTCAAAAAACCAAACACGTCTACGTCGCTGTTGTGACCATACTATGTGTCCTTGACCACCTCGAACTGGTCGTGTCTTTCAAATACCCGCGGCGCGTAGACGAACCCTCACTGTCTGCGCTGAACCTACCCAATCCTGGTATTGTAGCAGTGGCCGTAGTGAGTCTCTAACTGATGAACCTGTCTTCCACTGCAGTTTTGACACGTGATCTGCTTGATCAACGTGTTGCCCCCAGCGTTTGGTAACGGTTCCATCGTCTTGTAATGGTTCTTGCGATCCGTGGGAAAACCTGGTCGCGACTGAAGCTGTGTCGTTCATTCCATGGTGGTGTGTTTGGCCGCTATACCCTCACGTGGCTGCGTTTTTGCGTGTCCACCCCTTTTTCAGAATGCTTTGATCGTACTCTATTCCACAAATCACTCTCGGTTCAAGCAGACGTGAGAAACTCATTTTATCCGAATATAAGCAAAACTTAGACATTTCCAAGTTTTACTATTTAGGAATTTCTTTTCTTGCAGAGTATATTTAGGTAAGCTGTTGACAGCGGTTTCATTAGAGGATGACAGTAGCTGTCTAAATTTCGGTACAGATGGAAATATGTTACAGTACACTGGAAGTACACATTGTCTTACGTCTTCATAAAATGGACATAGGAAACCAAAGTTTACTTCGACTCTGCTGAATCACACACAATGGACAGTCTTGAGCTACATGATGAAGTAGGTTTCTTCAATTGATAGACTGTGGTTACAACAACGAAATTGCAGATTGCAATTACTTAAGCTGACTCGCTGACTCGCTCAAGTAGTCCTCGAACCTAATGAATACATCTAATTTTATATTTTGTAGTTACTTTTCAAATCTACAGATTGTATCATAGTGTATGACTAACCTGTTTATAAAAGTTACGAAACATTTTTGGAACTATAAGGGCGTCAACTATTCTGTTCCCATCATCTGCCCCTGACCCGAGCAGATCCGGGTAAGAATTGGTCTTCAGTAACCCATGCTTGTCTCCCTGTGGAGATCCAGGTTAGAATTGTTCTTCAGTAACCCATGCTTGTCTCCCCGTGCAGATCCGGGTAAGAATTGGTCTTCAGTAACCCATGCTTGTCTCCCCGTGGAGATCCGGGTTAGAATTAGTCTTCAGTAACACATGCTTGTCTCCCCGTGGAGATCAGGGTTAGAATTGTTCTTCAGTAACCCATGCTTGTCTCCCCGTGGAGATCAGGGTTAGAATTGGTCTTCAGTTACCCATGCTTGTCTCCCCGTGGAGATCCGGGTTAGAATTGGTCTTCAGTAACCCATGCTTGTCTCCCCGTGGAGATCAGGGTTAGATTTGGTCTTCAGTAACCCATGCTTGTCTCCCCGTGGAGATCAGGCTTAGAATTGGTCTTCAGTAACCCATGCTTGTCTCCCCGTGGAGATCCGGGTTAGAATTGGTCTTCAGTAACACATGCTTGTCTCCCCGTGGAGATCCGGGTTAGAATTGGTCTTCAGTAACCCATGCTTGTCTCCCTGTGGAGATCCAGGTTAGAACTGGTCTTCAGTAACACATGCTTGTCTCCCCGTGGAGATCCGGGTTAGAATTGGTCTTCAGTAACCCATGCTTGTCTCCCCGTGGAGATCAGGGTTAGAATTGGTCTTCAGTAACCCATGCTTGTCTCCCCGTGGAGATCAGGGTTAGAATTGGTCTTCAGTTACCCATGCTTGTCTCCCCGTGGAGATCAGGCTTAGAATTGGTCTTCAGTAACCCATGCTTGTCTCCCCGTGGAGATCAGGGTTAGATTTGGTCTTCAGTAACCCATGCTTGTCTCCCCGTGGAGATCAGGCTTAGAATTGGTCTTCAGTAACACATGCTTGTCTCCCCGTCAAGATCCAGGTAAGAACTGGTCTTCAGTAACACATGCTTGTCTCCCCGTGGAGATCCAGGTTAGAACTGGTCTTCAGTAACACATGCTTGTCTCCCCGTGGAGATCCGGGTTAGAATTGGTCTTCAGTAACCCATGCTTGTCTCCCCGTGAAGATCCAGGTTAGAACTGGTCTTCAGTAACCCATGCTTGTCTCCCCGTGGAGATCCGGGTTAGAACTGGTCTTCAGTAACACATGCTTGTCTCCCCGTGGAGATCCGGGTTAGAACTGGTCTTCAGTAACACATGCTTGTCTCCCCGTCAAGATCCAGGTAAGAACTGGTCTTCAGTAACACATGCTTGTCTCCCCGTGGAGATCCAGGTTAGAATTGGTCTTCAGTAACCCATGCTTGTCTCCCCGTGGAGATCTGGGTTAGAATTGGTGTTCAGTAACACATGCTTGTCTCCCTGTGGAGATCCAGGTTAGAATTGTTCTTCAGTAACACATGCTTGTCTCCCTGTGGAGATCCAGGTTAGAATTGGTCTTCAGTAACCCATGCTTGTCTCCCCGTGGAGATCTGGGTTAGAATTGGTCTTCAGTAACACATGCTTGTCTCCCTGTGGAGATCCAGGTTAGAATTGGTCTTCAGTAACACATGCTTGTCTCCCTGTGGAGATCCAGGTTAGAATTGGTCTTCAGTAACCCATGCTTGTCTCCCCGTGGAGATCTGGGTTAGAATTGGTCTTCAGTAACCCATGCTTGTCTCCCTGTGGAGATCCAGGTTAGAACTGGTCTTCAGTAACCCATGCTTGTCTCCCTGTGGAGATCCAGGTTAGAATTGGTCTTCAGTAACACATGCTTGTCTCCCCGTGGAGATCAGGGTTAGAACTGGTCTTCAGTAACCCATGCTTGTCTCCCTGTGGAGATCCAGGTTAGAACTGGTCTTCAGTAACACATGCTTGTCTCCCTGTGGAGATCAGGGTTAGAATTGGTCTTCAGTAACATACGCTTGTCTCCCCGTGGAGATCAGGGTTAGAATTGGTCTTCAGTAACACATGCTTGTCTCCCTGTGGAGATCAGGGTTAGAATTGGTCTTCAGTAACATACGCTTGTCTCCCTGTGGAGATCCGGGTTAGAATTGATCTTCAGTAACCCATGCTTGTCTCCCCGTGGAGATCCGGGTTAGAACTGGTCTTCAGTAACACATGCTTGTCTCCCTGTGGAGATCCAGGTTAGAATTGGTCTTCAGTAACCCATGCTTGTCCCTGACCCGTGGAGATCTGGGTTAGAGATCCAGGTTAGAACTGGGTCTTCAGTAACACATGCTTGTCTCCCCTGTGGAGATCCATGCTTGGTTAGAACTGGTCTTCAGTAACACATGGTCTTCAGTAACACATGCTTGTCTCCCTGTGGAGATCCAGGTTAGAACTGGTCTTCCAGGTTAGAATTGGTCTTCAGTAACACATGCTTGTCCTCCTGTGGAGATCCAGGTTAGAACTGGTCTTCAGTAACACATGCTTGTCTCCCTGTGGAGATCCAGGTTAGAACTGGTCTTCAGTAACCCATGCTTGTCTCCCTGTGGAGATCCAGGTTAGAACTGGTCTTCAGTAACACATGCTGTCTCCCTGTGGAGATCCAGGTTAGAACTGGTCTTCAGTAACACATGCTTGTCTCCCTGTGGAGATCAGGGTTAGAACTGGTCTTCAGTAACCCATGCTTGTCTCCCTGTGGAGATCCAGGTTAGAACTGGTCTTCAGTAACACATGCTTGTCTCCCTGTGGAGATCAGGGTTAGAACTGGTCTTCAGTAACCCATGCTTGTTGCAAGAGGGATCGGGTGGTCAGGCTCACTGACTTGGTTGACACGTCATCGTATCCCTATTGCGTAGATTGATGCTCATGTTGTTGCCCACTGGATTGCCAAAACCCACCATCGAGTATACCCAAATGATGTAATTTCTTAAACCGATTAATACCCACATTGTCATATTACTGGTCAGCTCAGATTGCCATCCGACATCCTCTGCATGATCAGTTACCTGGAAATCTAAGAATAATGCTAAATATCTTGTTTATAGACAATTATAGTAACAGGTGGAAGAAAAACATATTTATCGTACAATGTCAACGTGGTCGATATACTGTGTGTTCTAAGCTACAAAACGGGTGCCAGGAAAAATAACAACTATTAGTAGATAACTCAGATGGGATGCTTAAAAGATAAGAAAAAATGATCTATTACATGTCAACGGTTAATATGATGAAAAGCGGGCCTACAAGTTTCAAGCACGATAGCAGGTAGCAGGGCTGTGAGTCAAGTTTTACGCCGCTTTTAGCAATATCCCAGAAATATCACGGCTGGGGACACCAGAAATGGGCTTCACACATTGTACCCATGTGAGGAATTGAACCCGGGTCTTCAGCGTGACGGGCGAACGCTTTAACCATTTGGCTGTCTGACCGCCCCGAAGGGCTGTAGAATCCCCACAGAGCTAAGAATGAACATCGAGGGCATACAGATCCGTTGTCCGAGGTTAAAATATGTCTCCACTTCACTTTGTGCAGCCATTTTGGCAGATTATAAAGCTACTTACAGTGAAGTACGGTTATCATGGACACTTAGAGAGACCACTATGTACATTATATCGTGGCCGGGACAAACACAAAGTTCGTTATAACCGTCTTAATAAGCGTGTTCGGTATAGACGTAGTTTTCTGCATTAGTAAAACGCACGCAAGTTTCGGTCTGAAGTGTAGGAAATTGTCGTCGTTACATCTCTGTGGCTAAATTGTTCATTTGGTTGTTGAATCATTTAGAACAGAAAAATATAACTTCTCCAAAACATGCAAATCGGGGTGTAATGGTGTCAATGGGTGAGTGAGTGGGTGGGTGGTAGGCGTCAGAATCGGCCCAACATAAGCACGTTGGAAACGAAGATGGGCGGTTACACAATCCCTAAACAGAGCGTTACTGGTTGACGTTGCGGCCGAAAAACGACTACACAAATGGTGTAAACGAATTTGATTGTCTTCGGTATGTGACGTCAGACGTGGCCATCCTGACAAGATCAGATGTTGATGCACACGTGACCTTAGGATGTGATTTGCATCTCAAGGCACGTGCATCAGCCACAGTAGATTGGTCAGCCTGGAGCATGCCAGTTGCACGTTCACGTTAAACATTTGTATATCGTGGCATGAGAATTGTTAATTTTTCAAGGATTGTTAAGGTTGGTTTTATTCTAATCACCGTCAAATTCTGTACACGTGTTGGTTGTTAGGTACATCAAGTTGTGGTCACGTGCTAGATGATGAATAAATACAAAAGAAAACCCATCGTATTTATTGCCCAATCATTCCTGTTGCGTATTTATTTCATTTTAGTGTTTTGGGTTACGTTTTTGCATTTATTACCCACGTGGGCAACGTATGGGTAGTTGCATACTAATCTCGTACGTCACACGAGTGTCGTATGGCGTTGACCTGTGTCGTAACGACTTGACCTGAGATTCTAACGATTTGATTGGATAACCGATGACCTCTCAATTAGGTCGCATTCTGACGTAACTATTTTTTCATTCATAACAAACACGTGAATCCATTCATTCTACAACTTAAATGCATTGTGGGAATGTAAACATCGCGAACGTTGCCGTGTCGCTGTTTAATTGTGAGCCGAACTGAGACATTATAATGAACATAGAGATTTTTTCTGGGTTACATCTTCTTTTTATTATCGAGTACAACGTTTCAGGGCTTGTTCTGGCCCCATCTACAGGTAAAACTGAACAGTAACTGTTAACTCTGGCCGTGACGTCACAATGCTTGTGACGTCACAATGCTATGACGACGCAATACATGGCCAGAACAAGCCATGAAACGTTGTACTCGAGAATAAAAAGAAGATGTAACCCAGAAAAAATCTCTATGTTCATCAAATATCATCTTCTAAAATGCCAATGAAGCATCTGAGACATTATATCCGTCGAAAAACGTAAACGCAATGTTTCCACCAGTGATGTTAGCCGAACGAGGCAACTGCAAACCAAGAAACGGGGTGCTACGGAGTAGTTTACTGTAGGAGGCTGTACGAGGCGATGACAACTGACATGCATCGTGACGTCGGTTACCAAGGCAGTGACGTCATTACAGTGACGTCATGCAAATATTGTACTACAGTACAAAACTCTTCCGCAACCTCTTTATGAAACCGGTTTCGGTTTGAAACCAAAATATTAACAAAAATACGCTATTTTGTCAATTTAATGCATGCAAGACGTGGGTTATAAATAAAATACCACACTCGGTCTCATTACATACGAACTATACGAAACTCGTGACCTTCCTATGTTATCTGACCTCGCTTTCGCTCGGTCAGATACCATAGGAAGGACACTCGTTTTGTATAATTCGTATGTAATGAGACCTCGTGTAGTATTCTCTATTTCCCCGACGTTTTCGGTTATTTTTGGGTCTGTAGTGTAATCACTCCCGACATGAGAAATTCATATTTGCTATTCAGCGAATTTCAGCGAAACTATTTCCATTTTTTTTCACTTTTCCGGTTTTATTTTTAAAAGCAGCGTGCGGGATTTTGCAACAGACAATATACCTTATGCATTGAATATTAAGGTGGTCTACTGGTGTGATGTTAGACCGGGTTCGATTGCCAGCATTTGTCATGGTTCAAAGTGTGAAGCCCATGTGATATTGCTGGCATGCGTTTCATCACACAAACGTGTGAAAGGACGTATGTGACTCTCTCCTCCCAACCTTCTCACCTCCCAACCTCTCTCCCCTCCAACCCACTCTCCCCCTACACTCTCTTCCCCCAACCCTCTCTCATCCCGTCCCGTGAAGATCCGGGTTAGAATGTACCTTCAGTAACCCATGCTTGTCGTAAGAGGCGACTAACGGGATCGGGTGGTCAGGCTCGCTGATTTGGTTGACACATGTCATCGGTTCCCAATTGCGCAGATCGATGTTCATGCTGTTGATCACTGGATTGTCTGGTCCAGACTCGAGTATTTACAAACCACCGCCATGAAGCGGGAATATTGCTGAGTAAGCCGTAAAACTAAACTCACTCACTCTCTCAACCCACGCTGTCCAATACGGCCTCAACACGCCACCCACTCACAAATGCTCGGTTCCACGAAACTCGTGTAAAGAACACACCGAAAGATGAACAGGGAAATATATTTCAATGTCTTTATTGATAAGAAAAGCAATTTTACAACTTAGCATCTAATTGGCATAGTCCGTTATTTATTAATTTTACTGGTCAGTTATTATATCTTCATTTATAAATATTTCTCTCTTCTTAAAGATGTACATTGTTGAAATTACTCTAAGTGTATTAATTTACAATAAAATGATCTGTTTGTTTTCCTTCTGTAGATATTGAAACACGGCGTCTATGTTGCTGTACGTGTTGCGGGGCATCCATGTCAGTGTGAGGCAAGTCAGTCGTCCACCTAAGGAGGAGCTGCTACACCATGTTGGCGTCAGCTGAAACTAGAGATAATTAAACATCTTAAAGGATAAACAACATTTTGTTTCCTGAAGTCATCAGTAAAACAACTCCTTCAAACACGCCTAACACACTGACATGTAAACTATGTGCTCAACCTGTGCGCGTAGAAAATTGCAACCAAGGAGTAACCGAACTAGATTCTAAAAACACATGAAACCGTGTATTGTAGAAGAAGAGTGTTGCCATTCTAGAGTGCACACCAGGCGCCAGTGTATCTCCCTTTTGAAAATCAAACATGTTTAAATCAACTGACATGTTTAGCTTCTTTCGCTCCTCAATCTGTATCAACCCTGGTGGATAAAAGTAGAAGACCTCAGCAAGAGTCAGGGTTTTTTAGTTCATCGACTTGTGTTGCTATATCTCTTATCAAAGCCACCCAGGTTAGATTTTGCGTATGACTCTCGCCTCCACACAAAGAAGAGTGTTGCCATAAATATATTCAACAGTTTTCTGATAAAATCCAATAAGTACATACCTCAAATTTTACAAATGGATGAAGCAGTGTTATTCATGCTAGGGAGGCTGCTGTAGCTCTGTCCTTCAGAAAGGATCATCCGCTTCCCGGAACATTTGACCTCACTGTACAGCGCCCAGCTAAAAGGGAAACATTATACATTAAAATCTCCGATAATTGTGAGTTTAGAAAACCCGCGAAATAAAGCAATGCTTGTCTGTATTATGTCCCTCTTGTAAATGCCTCAATTGTTGAAACAACTGAAATTATGAAGTTGAAATTTAAAAATGATAAATGTCAAAATTCTCAAAGCCGGTGCATATCCGATCCCATTAAACACCTATACAATTGCAATTTGCAAAGAAAAGGTGCCTGGGTCTTTTGAAAAAATAAACATCACAATTATATTTCAGATGAGTGCATAAGTACTTACTCTCCCTCCTGGACAATGGCGGATGACACAGAGTTGTCGAAGGCTCCCAAACAGTCCATGTCCTGCGAGACTGTCAAATATCTACCTCCAAAGCATTCCTTCTCGAACAGGATCACCTTGGCGGAGGGGCACCAGTTTGCCTGCAAAATGATTGTGAATAATACCAAGCATGTGACGTTTCTGTGTACAGATTGATACATTTCACGTAAACTATGTATTGACGATGAAATCAAATAAATAAAAAGTAGTTATATTCCGCTTTTAACAATACGAGAGTGCGATGCCAGAAATGGATTTCACATCTTAAGAATCGAACCCTGGAACACTTGTACCACTTAGCTACCCAACCGACCTAAAGACATTACGACGAAGGGACTGTTTTTAACGTGCAGCTTAACCTGGGGTTCTTTTTTACGCATGTGTCAAATATAGAGGTGATGTTTCAAACGAACAAAAGATCAGAACCTTACCGATGTCAAGTAATAGAAGCTGACCACAGATAGAAAGTGTCAGCCCTAAACCAAAATATAACAATTAGATAGCAATCACAATTAAACTCTAAATATGATTAGGTTCCTTTTGTAGAATATTTGTTCTATTCTATTCAAAAACACATCCACATACCATATTTCCTGCTGCTGTTTGGGCTTTTAAACCTGAAAAAGATGTGTATGAATCACAATAACAAATTTACAAGAACTGTCGTTGCGAATGACACTGAAATACTATTTTATATTTGTGCTATTTGACAATAGTCAGCCCAAACGTCATGCATTACAGTTCATTGTTGAAATTTACACGTTTGACGTTTCATGTTATATTGGCACAAAAAGAATTGATTAAATTTATGCATTAAAAGACTGTGTGTGTGACACACGATGCAAGTGTTCAGCACATATTCTTCTGGTTTGGGAAAAGAATTTTCGCTTGTTTTAGTTTAATGTCCCCTCGTAAAGTTCTACAATACAGACTGAGCAGTGTATCTACAATTAAGACTCAAGGCCCGTGTATTGTTGTTTATGGAGGCAACGTAAAGAAGAGTAAGCACACGATGTAAAGCCACGTACAATTAAAATATTTGGAACACGGACATTTATACAGGCGTATGTGTCATAGAACTGGTTGGAGTGATCTTCTGTTAACTTGCATAAGATGGTCAAAGCTATTCCCTATTGTGAGGGACATTTGCCTAAACCTCGTGTTTCGTAATCTCGCATTGTCAGCTTGGTCACAGAGGCCGAAATGCCGCTTATAACATTTCAAATAAACCAGAGGAAAGGGATGTTTATCCTCTGTTAACCACTGGCTGTATTTATTACATAACGCCATGGTAATTAAGAAATGTTAATAAAAAGTTGCTAAATTCTTAAGTAGGAACGGAATTATGTATATTCCATAAGCTGAGGCTGGTATTTCGATGCATTCAGTATCACAGATTATGAATATTTTGCCGTAAATAAGCCCACATGCACGACACACCATAATAGAAGACAGCCACTAAATACTCCATTTCAAGATTTACGTGAATTATCCCACAATAAACACAATTCTGCCATGAATATGCCCAGCGTACATAACCACCACTTTTATGATTTGGATGAAACCCATGACTACATATTGCATGCTGACACATACATAATCAGCTCGATGTGGGGATTCGAACCGGTAAACATTGTTATTGGCAAGTCTATGTGATACAAGGCCGCCTTTGACGTCAGGGACAACCGTGTCTCCAAGACTATCGGACCAAGTTCATACAAGAGGAAGGAATATAGAAAAGATTAGTTTTACCTGGTCTTTGTGATGACAGTCTGTGTGTGTTCCAGGGATGGAGTGGCGATCTTGGGTGTTTGGGGTCTTTTTATAGCAGCAGATGTCCGTGAACCACGCAACCCTGTCCTTGAAAACGTCGTCTCTGATTAGATAGATATAGTTATCCAATCACAAATATCTGGGTTAAGCCATATGATCCGTCTCAGTCGAACCCGGACATGAGTGGGAGGGGGCAGTCAAGTGTTAGACCTGTGGAGACCTGTACTGACATTTCAATGTCTGGCAGGGGTTAGGGAGAGACACACAGCAAATTCATCAAACCAGGGAGACTATATAACGTTGTAGATTATCCCCGATCAAACATAGCAGGAAATCTGAATTGTTTTCAGTAAAAGAAAAATAACTTGTCGGTTTGGTATCATTTATATCATACAGACAACTCTCCTACATGGTTCTGTACATGGTCAATTCTGTTCAGGATATGGGTTCATCAAATGCGTTTAACCGTGGCATCAGACACCAGACGTTTACATCGTGTACCTACACAACACGCCGAGGATATGGAATACCATTCCTTATTACATGAAGAAACGTTTCAATGGGGCCTAAAAGGGTGGCATATGGGGTGTTATCTTCTTGACGTGTAGATAAATAAAGGTCAACTGTAATTTGGTAAAAACATTGAAACCCCCACAGTCTGTACCTTGTGGGGTGCACGGCAGATGCCCTGGTCGTTTTTTTTACGTATGTAACGATTTACATATTAGGACGAATTCATTGGCTGTAAAAACTCTCCTAAGCAACTGGGGCTTGAAATGAAAATTCATTCATGTCGTGGGGGCTGTGGGGTAGCCTAGTGGTTAAAGCGTTTGCTCGTCACGTAGAAGACCCGGGTTCGATTCCCCACATTGTGAACTCATGTTTGGTGTCCCCCGCCGTGATATTGCAAGAATATTGCGAAAGGCGGCGTAAAACCACACTCACTCACACTCCATATCGTATTTTCGGGGAACCAACTAGAAACGTATTGTGCTTTACCCTGTGACCACTAAGTATTGGCTACTTAAACATATAAAACCTAAACTGCTTTATATAGTCTAAACAAAAGAGGTTATCCGTCCATGTTTGATTGTGACGGAAACGACAAATACAACAGGTGAGGTTTCAGAGACAATTTTCAGTCAAGTGTTTTTTTATATTTCAATCAAATCCAAATTACAAAGTATGCATGCACTTTCTATTTATAATATTGAGGAAAGAAAAACTACAAATACTGAAGTATAGGTAAACTGGCTATAGACTGAAGTATAGTTAAACTGGCTACAAACTGAAGTATAGTTAGACTGGCTGACTGAAGTATAGTTAAAGTGGATATAGACAGAAGTATAGTAAAACTGGCTATAGACTGAAGTATAGTTAAAGTGGCTATAGACAGAAGTATAGTAAAACTGGCTATAGACTGAAGTATAGTTAAAGTGGCTATAGACAGAAGTATAGTAAAACTGGCTATAGATTGAAGTATAGTTAAAGTGGCTATAAACAGAAGTATAGTAAAACTGGCTATAGACTGAAGTATAGTTAAAGTGGCTATAGACAGAAGTATAGTAAAACTATTTTGTTGTAAAATAATACACTTGGAGTAATTTCAAAAATGTATATCGTCAAAAAGAGAGAAATCTTTATAAATGAAAATATAATGACTGACCAGTAAAATAAATAAAAAATGGACCATGCCAATTAGATGCTAGGTTGTAAATTGCGTTTCTTATCAATAAACACATTGTAATTATTTTCCTGTTCATCCTTCGGTGCATTGTTGACACGATCTCCGTGGAACCAGGCATTTGTGAGTGAGTGCCGTGTTGAGACCGTATTGGACAGCGTGGGTTGAGAGAGTGAGTGAGTGAGTTTAGTTTTACGCCGCACTCAGCAATATTCCAGCTATATGGTGGCGGTCTGCAAATAATCGAGTGTGTACCAGACAATCCAGTGATCAACAACATGAGCATCGATCTGCGCAATTGGGAACCGATGACATGTCAACCAAGTCAGCTAGCCTGACCACCCGATCCCGTTAGTCGCCTCTTACGACAAGCATGGGTTACTGAAGGTACATTCTAACCCGGATCTTCACGGGTCGGGATGAGAGAGGGTTGGGGGAGAGTTGGTTGTGAGGAGAGAGGGTTGTGAGGAGAGAGGGTTGGTGGGGAGAGAGGATTGGGAGGTGAGAAGGTTGGGGGAGAGAGGGTCGGGATGAGAGAGGGTTTGTGGGGAGAGAGGATTGAGAAGTGAGGAGGTTGTGAGGAGAGGGTTGTGAGGGAGAGAGGGTTGTGAGGAGAGGAGAGGTGAGAATTGTGAGGAAAGAGGGTTGTGAGGAGAGAGAGGGTTGATGGGGAGAGGGGTTAGGAGGAGAGAGGGTTGTGAGGGGAGAGGGAGAGGAGAGGATGGACAGAGGCCAGTGATGGAGAGGAAAGGAGAGGAGGGAGGAGGGTGGGGGAGGAGGTTGGTTTGGAGAGAAAGTTCTGAAGGAGGAGGGTTGGAGAGGAGGGTTGGAAGGGGGAAGGAAGGAGTGGAGAGAGTGGGTGAGTAGAGTGAGAAGGAGGAGGAGAGGAGGAGGAAGAAGGGAGAGCTGAGGACGGAGGAGAGGAGGCCGGAGGAGGAAAGGTTGTGAAATGAGAAAGGTTGTAGGGAGAGAGGTTCTATAGAAGGTTTTGAGGAGAGGTTAGTGGGAGAAGGTTAATCATGAGGAAAGAGGTTAGCATGAAAAGAGAGAGGTTATGAGGTTGTAAAGGGAGAGAAGGTTGTTTAGGAGAGAAGGGTTGTAGAAGGTGAAAGAACGTTAGTGAGAGGGTTAATTAGGGAGAAGGGTTGTGAGAGAAGGTTAGTGAAGAGGTTATGGCTTGAACCGGGAGAGATGTGTGCGGGTGGAATAGAGTACGATCAAACTATTCTGAAAAAGAGGTGGAAACGCAAAAACGCAGCAATGTGGGAGTATGGCGGCCAAACACACCAACATGGACCAAGTTTTTCCACGGATCGCGAGGACCATTACAAGACGATGGGACCTTTACTAAACGCGGGGGTCAACACGTTGGTCAAGCAGATCACGTGTCAAAACTGCAGTGGAAGACAGGTTCATCACTTGCGTTAGAGACTCACTACGGCCACCTCTACAGCTACAGCAACACCAGGATTGGGTAGGTTCAGCGCAGACAGTGAGGGTTCGTCTACGCGCCGCGGGTATTTGAAAGACACGACCAGTTCGAGGTGGTCAAGGACACATAGTATGGTCACAACAGCAACGTAGACGTGTTTGGTTTCGTGACGAGTCATGGGGAAAATTATGCTCCAAACAGCACATGGGAAGTGCACAGGTTTAACACTATTTGAAGTGGACACTTGTCAGAGATTGGTCAAGATCGTCAAAAATATGACCGGCTAGGCAGATTACATCCATGAGAATTGCCGACATTTGTCAGAGATGTCAAACCTGTCAAAACTGTGACGGGCTAGGCAGATTGTTGTACACCTCGTGTTGTTTGAAGAGTGCCAGCGGTGTTACAGTATTTTGATAGAGGAGGCGTAACGATGTTGGCCACCATCTCCAATACCGGAGTAGAACTGCCACGTCCAGGGCAATTTTAAATCACCATGTTACACAGATCAATTTTACGGCCTCACGTCTTTCCCATTTTGCAACAGGTAAACGTCATATTTCAACCCGACACACTTCAACACTGACGACGACCTTTTTGAGGAACCACAGTATCCTATGTCTTTCAGTGGCAGTATCCTAGTACTGCCATGGCTCGCAAAGTCACCAGATCTAAACCCCTAAGGACATTCATGGGATGCTCTTGATCAACGTCTGCGACTGTGTCGCCAGCAGGCACTGGACATCTAATAGCTGGCACAGCAGGAACAGTCTGTGAATATTCCCAGGGCCACAATTCGTATTCTGACTGGTTCCATGGGGCGACAGTTCTGGAATCTCAGACAAGATATTTAGAACAGATTACCTCCACCTTAATATTCGATTGTTTCATGTGTGCCATGGTGAACCTCGGTCAGTGACAGTGACCTGTGCCAGATTTGAACAGTTTATTATGATCTGTTGATGTTTTAATATCATGCATAAAGCCCCTTTTGAGTTTCTACTTTTTCAGAGTATATATAGTTCTAGGGACGAAACTCAGATGAACACATTTCCAGGCATAATTTTGAAAGCCTTGTAACTGCTTGCAGAAATGTGATGTAATTCCCCTGACTTATATTTAAGTCGCTTCCATCAGGTATGTTATCATACCATGTACTTGTGTAGTAAGCCTGTGGTCCCCTCACAAAAATAAACTCAATGTTCCTGTAAGTAAAGCCAAATTGTACGAAGAACACAGAAGACATAATAATTGCTGAACTTGGGAAAAAAGACCCAAAACTATATGATGTAAATAGAAAAAGACTGGGAAGATAAATGATACAACATTGAGAAGAACTGTTGATGAAAGTGTTTCATTTACTACATGAATCGCCATCCTATTATATTACTGAACACCAAAAGAAACGCCTGTCCATATGTCTTATTTGAAATGTTAGTGTGGTGGTTTGTAAGAATGGGTACCTGATAAGGCTGACGCCATGATATGTCTTCGGCCATGTTCGACTGTCAATGTTAGCTTGACAAATGAGAATCACTTTATTACATAAATGTGGGACATTTATCTTTTAAGATCCATTAATCCGTGTCGTTTTAACAATCACGACACACCCACTCTCTGAAATGTGTTCATAAACCTGGGACCTCTGAACAACCCCCCCCCTCCCCTCCCCCCGTGACCTGCAGCACTCCCATTTCCTGATCCTTGATCCGCCTCAGTCTGTTGTTGAATCAATGCTCATTTGTCCTTGACCCAGAATTTACTGACAGAATTATGTGCACAATGACAAGGACAGTGTGTACTTGATATATGGTACTGACAGATGTTTCATGAACGCTAACCAAATAATAAGCAGACAAGATAAAGGCTGTAAATATACATGTTTGAAGGGATAGTTTGCACACAGCATATATGCTTAATACATGTATATGCTTTTCAGATTTCATGTACAATTACATATTAGTATTTTAGAAAACAATTAGAGAGGGTATTTGAGTGATGACATTTGCAAAGATATTATTATTTCAATAAATTGAAAGACCGGATCTAGTATCTTGTCCCGACCTTGCGAACCCCCCAACAAACTACCCGGTGCATGCTCTACGGGCTCGACCACGTCAGATTGCGGATATTAGATTCATAACATTTACTTTTAGGGACTTATTATGTAGAAGCTAGGGTCTGCATGTACAATCATTCACCGTCGAATGCTTTAGCTCCCAATATGTAGCCTGTTTAACTATACTTAAGTCAGTAGCCTGTTTAACTATACTTCAGTCAGCCAGTTTAACTATACTTTAATCCGTAGCCAGTTTAACTATACTTCAGTCAGCCAGTTTATCTATACTTCACTCTAAAGCCAGTTTAACTTTAATTCTGTCTATAGCCAGTCTAACTATACTTCAGTCTGTAGCCAGTTTTGTTATACTTAAATCTGTAGCCAGGTTAACTATACCTCTGTCTATAGTCAGTTAACTATACCTATGTCTATAGCCAGGTACACTATACCTCTGTCTATAGCCAGGTTAACTATATTTTAATCTATAGCCAGTTTAACTATACTTCAGTCAATAACAAGTTTAGCTATACGTCAGTCTATAGCCAGTTTTACTATATTTTAATCTATAGCCAGTTTAACTATACTTCAGTCAATAACAAGTTTAGCTATACGTCAGTCTATAGCCAGTTTTACTATATTTTAATCTATAGCCAGTTTAACTATACTTCAGTCAATAGCAAGTTTAGCTATACGTCAGTCTATAGCCAGTTTTACTATATTTTAATCTATAGCCAGTTTAACTATACTTCAGTCAATAACAAGTTTAGCTATACGTCAGTCTATAGCCAGTTTTACTATATTTTAATCTATAGCCAGTTTAACTATACTTCAGTCAATAACAAGTTTAGCTATTCGTCAGTCTGTAGCCAGTTTTACTATATCTATAGCCAGTCTAAGTCAATAACAAGTTTAGCTATTCGTCAGTCTATATCTATAGCCAGTTTAAATACTTCAGTCAATAACAAGTTTAGCTATACTATAGCCAGTTTAACTATACTTCAGTCAATAACAAGTTTAGCTATACGTCAGTCTATAGCCAGTTTTACTATATTTTAATCTATAGCCAGTTTAACTATACTTCAGTCAATAACAAGTTTAGCTATACGTCAGTCTATAGCCAGTTTTACTATATATTTTAATCTATAGCCAGTTTAACTATACTTCAGTCAATAACAAGTTTAGCTACGTCACGTCAGTCTATAGCCAGTTTTACTATATTTTAATCTATAGCCAGTTTAACTATACTTCAGTCAATAACAAGTTTAGCTATACGTCAGTCTATAGCCAGTTTTACTATATTTTAATCTATAGCCAGTTTAACTATACTTCAGTCAATAACAAGTTTAGCTATACGTCAGTCTATAGCCAGTTTTACTATATTTTAATCTATAGCCAGTTTAACTATACTTCAGTCAAAAACAAGTTTAGCTATACGTCAGTCTATAGCCAGTTTTACTATATTTTAATCTATAGCCAGTTTAACCATACTTCAGTCAGTTTTGCTATCAATAGGTAGCAAGGTGATCTATACTTCTGTCTATAGTCAGGTTAACTATACCTCTGTCTGTAGTCAGTTAACTATTCTTCTGTCTATAGTCAGTTAACTATACTTCTGTCTATAGTCACGTAACTATACCTCTGTCTATAGTCAGTTAACTATACCTCTGTCTATAGCCAGGTTAACTATACCTCTGTCTATAGTCAGTTAACTATACCTCTGTCTGTAGCCAGGTTAACTATACCTCTGTCTATAGTCAGTTAACTATACCTCTGTCTATAGTCACTTAACTATACCTATGGCTATAGTCAGTTAACAATACCTCTGTTTATAGTCAGTTAACTATACCTCTGTCTATAGTCAGTTAACTATACCTCTGTCTATAGCCAGGTTAACTATACCTCTGTCTATAGTCAGTTAACTATACCTCTGTCTATAGTCAGTTAACTATACCTCTGGCTATAGTCAGGTTAACTATACCTCTGTCTGTAGTCAGTTAACTATTCTTCTGGCTATAGTCAGTTAACTATACTTCTGTCTATAGTCACTTAACTATACCTCTGTCTATAGTCAGTTAACTATACCTCTGTCTGTAGTCAGTTAACTATTCCTCTGTCTATAGTCAGTTAACTATACCTATGTCTATAGTCAGGTTAATTATACCTCTGTCTATAGGCAGGTTAACTATACCTCTGTCTATAGTCAGTTAACTATACCTCTGTCTATACTCAGTTAACTATACATATGTCTAAAGTGAGTTAACTATACCTCTGTCTATAGCCAGGTTAACTATACCTCTTTCTATAGTTAGGTTATCTATACCTCTCTCTATAGTCAGTTAACTATACCTCTGGCTATAGTCAGTTAACTATACCTCTGTCTATAGCCAGGTTAACTATACCTCTGTCTATAGTCAGTTAACTATACCTCTGTCTATAGCCAGGTTAACTATACCTCTGTCTATAGTCAGTTAACTATACCTCTGTCTATAGTCAGTTAACTATACCTCTGGCTATAGTCAGTTAACTATACCTCTGTTTATAGTCAGTTAACTATACCTCTGTCTATAGTCAGTTAACTATACCTCTGTCTATAGCCAGGTTAACTATACCTCTGTCTATAGTCAGTTAACTATACCTCTGTCTATACTCAGATAACTATACATATGTCTAAAGTGAGTTAACTATACCTCTGTCTATAGCCAGGTTAACTATACCTCTTTCTATAGTTAGGTTATCTATACCTCTCTCTATAGTCAGTTAACTATACCTCTGTCTATAGTCAGTTAACTATACCTCTGTCTATAGCCAGGTTAACTATACCTCTGTCTATAGTCAGTTAACTATACCTCTGTCTGTAGTCAGTTAACTATTCTTCTGGCTATAGTCAGTTAACTATACTTCTGTCTATAGTCACTTAACTATACCTCTGTCTATAGTCAGTTAACTATACCTCTGTCTATAGTCAGTTAACTATACCTCTGTCTATAGTCAAGTTAACTATACCTCTGTCTGTAGTCAGTTAACTATTCTTCTGTCTATAGTCAGTTAACTATACTTCTGTCTATAGTCACATAACTATACCTCTGTCTATAGTCAGTTAACTATACCTCTGTCTATAGCCAGGTTAACTATACCTCTGTCTATAGTCAGTTAACTAAACCTCTGTCTATAGCCAGGTTAACTATACCTCTGTCTATAGTCAGTTAACTATACCTCTGTCTATAGTCACTTAACTATACCTCTGTCTATAGTCAGTTAACTATACCTCTGTTTATAGTCAGTTAACTATACCTCTGTCTATAGTCAGTTAACTATACCTCTGTCTATAGCCAGGTTAACTATACCTCTGTCTATAGTCAGTTAACTATACCTCTGTCTATAGTCAGTTAACTATACCTCTGGCTATAGTCAGGTTAACTATACCTCTGTCTGTAGTCAGTTAAGTATTCTTCTGGCTACAGTCAGTTAACTATACTTCTGTCTATAGTCACTTAACTATACCTCTGTCTATAGTCAGTTAACTATACCTCTGGCTATAGTCAGGTTAACTATACCTCTGTCTGTAGTCAGTTAACTATTCCTCTGTCTATAGTCAGTTAACTATACCTCTGGCTATAGTCAGTTAACTATACCTATGTCTATAGTCAGGTTAATTATACCTCTGTCTATAGTCAGTTAACTATACCTCTGTCTATACTCAGTTAACTATACATTTGTCTAAAGTGAGTTAACTATACCTCTGTCTATAGCCAGGATAACTATACCTCTTTCTATAGTTAGGTTATCTATACCTCTCTCTATAGTCCGTTAACTATACCTCTGTCTATAGTCAGTTAACTATACCTCTGTCTATAGCCAGGTTAACTATACCTCTGTCTATAGTCAGTTAACTATACCTCTGTCTATAGCCAGGTTAACTATACCTCTGTCTATAGTCAGTTAACTATACCTCTGTCTATAGTCACTTAACTATACCTCTGTCTATAGTCAGTTAACTATACCTCTGTTTATAGTCAGTTAACTATACCTCTGTCTATAGTCAGTTAACTATACCTCTGTCTATAGCCAGGTTAACTATACCTCTGTCTATAGTCAGTTAACTATACCTCTGTCTATAGTCAGTTAACTATACCTCTGGCTATAGTCAGGTTAACTATACCTCTGTCTGTAGTCAGTTAACTATTCTTCTGTCTATAGTCAGTTAACTATACTTCTGTCTATAGTCACTTAACTATACCTCTGTCTATAGTCAGTTAACTATACCTCTGTCTATAGCCAGCTTAACTATACCTCTGTCTATAGTCAGTTAACTATACCTCTGTCTATAGTCAGTTAACTATACCTCTGGCTATAGTCAGGTTAACTATACCTCTGTCTGTAGTCAGTTAACTATTCTTCTGTCTATAGTCAGTTAACTATACCTCTGTCTATAGTCAGTTAACTATACTTCTGTCTATAGTCACTTAACTACATCTCTGTCTATAGTCAGTTAACTATACCTCTGGCTATAGTCAGGTTAACTATACCTCTGTCTGTAGTCAGTTAACTATTCCTCTGTCTATAGTCAGTTAACTATACCTCTGTCTATAGTCAGTTAACTATACCTCTGTCTATAGTCAGGTTAATTATACCTATGTCTATAGGCAGGTTAACTATACCTCTGTCTATAGTCAGTTAAGTATACCTCTGTCTATACTCAGTTAACTATACATATGTCTATAGTCAGGTTAACTATACCTCTTTCTATAGTCAGGTTATCTATACCTCTCTCTATAGTCAGTTAACTATACCTCTGTCTATAGTCAGTTAACTATACCTCTGTCTATAGTCAGTTAATTATACCTCTGTCTATAGTCAAGTTAACTATACCTCTGTCTATAGTGAGGTTAAGTATACCTCTGTCTATAGTCAGTTAACTATACTTTTGTCTATAGTCAGTTAACTATACCTCTGTCCATAACCACTTCAATAACCTTCAGTGCTATGTTGGTATCTTGAATTCTACTAGTTGACTGCCGTAATGGTTCACATCATTTAATCGCGTTTCCAATGAAATCATCAATAAAATCTGTACTTTTTCTTTCTTGAGTGTAACAAAAAGAAAGTACATGTGTACTCTTTTAATTTGGATTTGTTTGAAATATAAAACATCACTTGGCTGAAAATAGTCGCTGAAAGACAACCTGTTGTATTTGTCGTTTCCGCCACAATCAAACATGGACGGATAACCTCTTTTGTTTAGACTATATAAAGCAGTTTAGGTTTTGTATGTTTAATAAGCCAATACTTAGTGGTCACATGGTAAAGCTCAATACGTTTCTAGTTGGTTCCCCGAAAATACGATAAGAGTGTGAGTGAGTGTGGTTTTACGCCGCTTTTTGCAATATTCTTGCAATATCACGGCGGGGGACACCAAACATGAGTTCACAATGTGGGGAATCGAACCCGTGTCTTCTATGTGACGAGCAAACGCTTTAACCACTAGGCTATCCTACAGCCCCCACGATATTCGTTTCAAGCCCCAGTTGCTCGGGAGAGTGTTTACCTATAACAGACAATGATATCGTTCTGATAAGACTGACAACCTGCCATCTGAGAAGAATGGGGACATTTTCACCAACTCCACGTGTTACATGCGTAAAAAACAGGATCCGGGCATCTGCCATGTACCCCACAAGGTGCAGACTGTGGGGGTTCATGTTTTTACCAAATTACTGTTGACGATTATTTATCTACACGTCAAGGAGATAACACCCCATATACCATCCTTTTAGGCCCAGTGAAACGTTTCTTCATGTAATAAGGAATTGTATTCCATATCCTCAGTGTATTGTGTAGGTACACGATGTAAACATCTGTGGTGTCTGATGCCACGGCTAAACGCTTTTGATGAACCCATAACCTGAACAGAAATTGACCATGTACAGGACCATGTAGGAGAGTTGTCTGTATGATATAAATGATACCAACCCCACAAGTTAGTTTTCTATTACTGAAAACAATTAAGATTTTCTGCTATGTTTGATGAATTTGCTGTGTGTCTCTCCCTAACCCCTGCCAGATATTGAAATGTCAGTACAGGTCTCCACAGGTCTGACACTTGACTGCACCCTCCAACTCATGTACGGGTTCGACTGAGACGCTTCTTATGTTTTAAGCCAGATATTTGTGATTGGATAACTATATCTATCTAATCAGAGACGACGTTTTCAAGGACAGGGTTGCGTGGTGAACGGACATCTGCTGCTATAAAAGACCCCAAACACCCAAGATCGCCACTCCATCCCTGGAATCCACACAGAAACTGTCATCACCAAGACCAGGTAAAATTTATCTTTTCTATATTCCTTTCTCTTGTATGAACTTGGTCCGCGTTGTATCACATAGACTTACCATTAACCATGATCACGGGTTCGAATCCCCACCTCGAGCTGATTATGTATGTAAAATTGTATTTCAGTGTCATTCGCAACGACAGTTCTTGTAAATTTGTTATTGTGATTTATACACATCTTTTTCAGGTTTAAAAGCCCAAACAGCAGCAGGAAATATGGTATGTGGATGTGTGTTTGAATAGAATAGAACAATTATTCTACAAAAGGAACCTAATCATATTTAGAGTTTTATTGTGATTGCTATCTAATTGTTATATTTTGGTTTAGGGATTATGCCTTCTATCCATGGTCAAACAGGTTCTTTCACTTAACATCAGTAACGTTCTGATCTTTTGTTTGTTTGAAACATCACCTCTATATTTGACACATACGTAAAAATGAACCCCAGGTTAAGCTGCACGTTAAAGGTTCTTACACTGGCTCAGACGACTGCCTAATCTCCACAGATAGTTGCGGTCCCTTCATCATAATGTCTTTAGGGTGGCAGGGTAGCTAAGTGGTTCAAGTGCTCCAGGGTTCGATTCTGAAGATGTGAAATCCATTTCTGGCATCGCACTCTCGTATTGTTAAAAGCGGAATGTAACTACTTTTTATTTATTTGATTTCATCGTCAATACATAGTTTACGTGAAGTGCATCAATCTGTACACAGAAACGTCACATGCTTGGTATTATTCACAATCATTTTGCAGGCAAACTGGTGCCCCTCCGCCAAGGTGACCCTGTACGAGAAGGAATGCTTTAGGTGTAGATGTTTGACAGTCACGCATGACATGGCCAGTTTGGGAGCTTTCGACAACTCTGTGTCATCCGCCATTGTCCACGAGGGAGAGTAAGTACTTATGCACTCATCTGAAATATAATTGTGATGTTTATTTTTTCGAAAGACCCATACACCTTTTCTTTGCAAATTGCAAGTGTATAGGTGTTTAATTGGTTCGGATATGCACCGACTTTAAGAACTTTTACATTTATCATTTTTAAATTTCAACTTCATAATTCAGTTGTTTCAACAATTGAGGCATTTACAAGAGGGACATAATCCAGACAAGCATTGCTTTATTTCGCGGATTTTTTAAACTCACAATTATCGGAGACTTTAATGTATAATGTTTCCCTTTTAGCTGGGCGCTGTACGGTGAGGTCAAATATTCCGGGAAGCGGATGATCCTTTCTGAAGGACAGTGCTACAGCTGCCTCCCTGGCGTGAATAACACTGCTTCGTCCATTAATAAAATTTGAGGTATGTACTTATTGGATTTTATCAGAAAACCGTTGAATATATTTATGGCAACAATTTTCTTTGTGTGGAGGCGAGAATCATGCGCGCACAGGTTGAGCACATGTAAGTGTGTTAGGAGGGTTTGAAGGCGTTGTTTAGCAGATGACTTCAGGAAACAAAATGTTCTGTTTATCCTTTAAGATGTTTAATTATCTCTGGTTTCAGCTGACGCCAACGTGGTGCAGCAGCTCTTCCTTTATTGGACGACTGACTTGCCTAACACTGACATGGATGCCCCGCAACACGTACAGCAACATAGACGCCGTGTTTCAATATCTACAGAAGGAAAACAAACAGATCATTTTATTGTAAATTAATACACTTAGACTAATTTCAACAATGTATATCAACACCAAGAGATAAATCTTTATAAATCAAGATATAATAACTGACCAGTAAAATAAATAAATAATGGACCATGCCAATTGGATGCTAGGTTGTAAATTGCGTTTCTTATCAATAAAAACATTGTAATTATTTTCCTGTTCATCCTTCGGTGCATTGTTGACACGATCTCCGTGGAACCAGGCATTTGTGAGTGGGTGCCGTATTGGACAGTGTGGGTTGGTGGGTTGGGGGAGAGAGGTTGGGAGGAGAGAGGTTGGGGACGAGGGCTGGGAGGAGAGGTTGGGGGGAGAGGTTGGGGAGAGGGTTGGGGGGGGAGAGAGGTTGGGGGGGAAGAGAGGTTGGGGAGAGAGGGTTGGGAGGAGAGGGTTGGGGGGAGAGGGATGGGGAGATGTTGGGGAGAGAGGCTTGGGGGGGAGAGGTTGGGGGGAGAGAGAGGTTGGGGGGGGGGAGAGGTTGGGGGAGAGAGGGTTGGGAGGGAGAGGTTGGGGGAGAGAGGTTGAAGAGAGAGGTTGGGGGGGGAGAGAGTTGGGGGGGAAGAGAGGTTGGGAGAGAGGGTTGGGAGGAAAGAGGTTTTGGGGGAGAGAGGTCAGGGGAGAGGGTTGGGGGAGAGAGGTTGGGAGGGAGAGAGGTTGGGGACGAGGGCTGGGAGAGAGGTTGGGGGGAGAGGGTTGGGAGGAGAGAGGGTTGGGGGAGAGGGTTGGGGGGATGTTGGGGGGAGAGAGGCTTGGGAGGAGAGAGGGTTGGGGGAGAGGGGGTTGCGGGAGAGGTTGGGGAGAGAGGGTTGGGAGGAGAGAGGTTGGGGGGAGAGGTTGGGAGAGAGTGAGGGGTTGGGGGAGAGAGGGTTGGGAGGAGAGAGGGTTGGGGGAGATGTTGGGGGGGAGAGGGAGGGGGAGAGGTTGGGGAGAGAGGGTTTGGGGGGAGAGAGGTTGGGGAGAGAGGGTTGGGGGGAGAGAGTTGGGAGGAGAGAGAGGTGGGAGGGTGAGAGGCTTGGGAGAAGAGAGGTTGGGGAGAGAGGGTTGGGAGGAGGAGTGGTTGGGGAGTAAGGGTTGGGGAGGAGAGATGTTGGGGAGAGATAGGGATGGGGAGAGAGGTAGGGAGAGAGGGTTGGGGGAGAGGGTTGGGAGGAGAGGGTTGGGAGGGAGAGAGGGTTGGGAGGAGAGTGGGTTGGGGGGAGGGGAGAGAGGGGGGGGAGAGAGGATTGGGAGGAGAGATGTTTGGGTGGAGAGAGGGTTGGGGGGAGAGAGGTTGGGGAGAGATAGGTTGGGGGAGAGAGGGTTGGGAGGAGAGATGTTGGGGGAGAATAGGGTTGGGGGGAGAGAGGGTTGGGGGAGAGGGTTGGGAGAGAGAGGGTTGGGAGGGGAGAGGGTTGGAAGGAGAGGGTTGGGAGGAGAGAGTGTTGGGAGGGGAGAGAGAGGGTTGGGAGAGAGGGTTGGGGAGGAGGAGAGATGTTGGGGGAGAGATAGGGTTGGGGAGAGAGGGTTGGGAGGAGAGATGTTGGGGAGAGAGGTTGGGGAGAGAGGTTAGGGGAGATAGGTTGGGCAGAGAGGGTTGGGGGATAGAGGTTGGGGGAGAGAGGGTTGGGAGGAGAGAGGTTGGGGGAGAGAGGTTTGGGAGGTAAGAGACACAAGCGACCATTCACACTGACCACTTTGGCGTGATGAAACACATTCACAATGTTTGTGACATACTTTTCTAAATATATTTACGTATGTATGTATTTTTTGGCTGTTGTTGTTTCCTACGGCTTTTAAAACCGTTAACATTCCAACAATATCACATGGTCTTCACACGTATTACCGCGACTGATGCTGGCAATCGAACCCGCCCTTCGGTGTGAGCAGCGAACGGTTTACCAGTAGGCCACCGCAATATTCAGTGCATAGGGTATAATTGTTTGTTGCTAAATCTGGCATGCTGCTTTTCTGCAAAAATAAAATAAAAAATGGAAACGTAAAAGTGGAAAAATGGAAATATCTGACATTTTCGCTGAAATTTCCCATGTCGACATGTATCAAGGGCGATTTGTGCGAGTATAATAAACTACAGCCACAAAAATACCGAAAAGTCCGGGGAATGAAAAAAGTAACCACATTGGAGTATGGCTACCCAAAACACCAACATGAAATGAATATACAACATGAATTACTGGGATATGACAAGAATGAGTTTTCATGTGTCTCTCATCAGAAGTGAGCACGCTTATGCTTTTCAAATTTCATGTACAATGACTGTTAAATTAATTACTAGAATATTACGTAAACAGCTAGGGTATTTGCGTAATAACATTTGCTAAGACCTTATTATGTTTCTTTATTTAATATATTCTTTCATTACTAACTGCCCTCCCTTTGCTTAAAAGTCTGAGATTTCTGATATCATAACCGTATGTTTTAAGGCCTTATAACATTAACTTATAGGGCCCCCGTATGCAGGAAATATGGTCTGCAGTACGATCAATGTCACTCGCTGTCAATGACTTCACCTCCCACCATATCGCAGTACCTATTGCAATGTAGTTATCTAACCGCGCTATATTCGAAGATATTTGCCAATTACAGGGCATGTGTGTAGCGAATTTAACTATATTTAACTATTTTTATTATGGAATGCGATAATCTAGTATATCCCTTAGCTGCTTCAGCTCTACTTATGTTTAGAAGAAGAAAATTATTATATCGTATGATATTACACCACCCACTTTTTCTTTAAGTTTTACTGTGTGTGTATAGAGGTATATTTTATATATGCATTGGTTTATGGATTTTATGTGTCTCGTAGGTATGTAAAGGCCGGGCAGATGTTTTATATGTGATACTGAAGATTTTATATATTATGTAAACATTTGCGTGACACAATAATAAAATAATTTCTTTCTCTCTCTCTTCTCTCTCTATAATTCTGTAGCCAGTTAAGAAGACTTCATTCTATGGCAAGTGTCACTAAACTTCAGTCTATAGCCAGTTTCACTATACTTCAGTCTATTGCCACATTCACTAAACTTCAGTCTATAGCCAGTTTCACTATACTTCAGTCTATTGCCAGTTTCACTAAACTTCAGTCTATTGCCAGTTTCACTAAACTTCAGTCTATTGCCAGTTTCACTAAACTTCATTCTATAGCAAGTTTCACTAAACTTCAGTCTATTGCCAATTTCACTAAACTTCATTCTATAGCAAGAACCCGGGTTCGATTCCCCACATGGGTACAAATATGAAGCCCATTTCTGGTGTCTCCAGCCGTGATATTGCTGGAATGTTGCTAAAAGCGGCGTGAAACTAAACTCACTCACTCACTATCCCTTTGACCATCATCACTCAGAAACTCAATAATATTGATAACATCAAAGAAAATAAAAATGGCGGCATCTGACGTCCCTGCCCCACGCCGAACAAACAATAAAACATTCAGAAGGGCCTTCAGAAAGAAACACGGGAAACTACCTTTGCATACATATTGTTAATAAAAAAACAAAAACTACCTTTCAAACTATTAGTCCACAACTTGAAGTAACCACTTCCTGATACGGAGTCGAAAGCTGTTTTCAAATCTATAAAAGCACAGTACACTCTGCCCATATGAAGGGATAAGTACTTATTAATGATTTCATCTAGTACGAAAATATCATCAACAGTCAGGCATCCCTTCCTAAAACCATATTGTTCCAAAACTAAAATACTGTTAGTCTCTGTCCAACACATTCGAAAATATCATCTTTTCCGAAAACTTCGAACAGTGTGATAGTTAGATGGCAAATTAACACTTTTCTTTTTGTGCAAAGGTATAGTTGGACTTGCTGTCAACAAAGGAGCGTTATGTAAGACTTTAATTGGCATTACGCTGTAACCAGGTGCAATTAAACAGTTCTGCAAGTGTATCGTATTATCTTTGGAAGATATTTCTCTACCAGTTCTCATGGCTCATTGTCGCTTCTCTCACATCGTGATCGGTAGATTCTACAAAACTAACAATAAACGGATACGGTCCTCTGGTGATGCATTAAGATGATGAAGCTAATTTCAAACATTCCATTCACCAGGTGAGGTGTTATTAATAGCACTAACTGATCCAGACTTACAGCAGACCAGAAACATTTATTGCAATTGTTTAATATGAATGTCATTAAAGTATCGGCTGTGACCCACTGTGTTTATATACAGTACAACCAGAAATTATTGAGAATTTAAAGATTGTAATTTTTTATATTTTTTTCACTCATTACTCACGTATTAATGTGAATATTAGCAGAACATAACTCCAGATTCAAAGACAGGTGAACAGTTAGTATTTTGTCAAGTCACCATGGGCAGCAATGCAGGCTTCGATGCGGCGGGGCATACTACTGATCAAAGAAGTTAGAAAGTCGTGGTCCATGCTGTCCCAATATCGGACCACCTCTTCTTTCATTTCAGCAATATTTGTCAGATTTTTCTTATTGACACTTTCCTTCATAAGTCCCCAAACATTTTCTATTGGATTTAGGTCAGGGCTATAGCTTGGCCAATCTAATAATGTCAGATTTTGGGTCCGAAACCAGGCCTGTGAATACTTTGAACGATGTTTTGGGTCGTTGTCCTGCTGGAAAATCCAAAACTTTCCGTAGAACACGTGAGCAGATGGAAGTAAATGTCCCTCGAGAATATCTGTGTACCGCTCACTGTTCATATTCCCTTCAAATACACAGAGGGGTGTTGCCCCTAACACAGATATGCCACCCCACACGTTGAATTTCGGACTGTACTTTGGGCGCTGATACAAAGGTTGATTATACTAGAAATCCAATTAAACATATTCGTACAATTCTCAATAATTTCTGGTCATACTATACGTGCGAGCTTTTCACCGCTGAGATCTAGTTTCAACAGCATATCGGTTTGGGGTTTGCCATATCTAACCATTGAGAATTTCTTCTATTCCCGATCGTTCTTTAGAAAAGACTTAAATTTTTGTCACGTTAATCTCACACTGTCACTGAAGTTGAGAGACTTAAGTCTTACTGCACTTCAAATTTCCTGATCATTTCAAAACTGACACTTTCTGTTTGAAAAGATGTGTTACCAGTACTGATGTTGGTCCACGTGGATTTGATGGCAGATTAAGTGAGTGAGTGAGTATGGTTTTACGCCGCTTTCAGCAATATTCTGGCAATATCACGACGGGGGACACCCGAAATGGGCTTCACACATTGTACCCATGTGGGGAATCGAACCCGGGTCTTCGGCGTGACAAGCCAACGCTTTAACCACTAGACTACCCCACCGCTCCTAATCCACATTAAGAAATTGAAATTGTGTTGGCGTTTCCTTCAGCAAGCCTACACAGATCATATACATTCCATCTAAGTCGAATGTTTCGTAACGTTTTCACTTATCGCCCTCATTTCCTTGAGTTCTTTAATGACTTCTGGGGCACATATAATCATGCCAATAATGGTTGGCACCCCCCTCTCCAATTAAAAAAATTAAAGGGGATCACAACCATTATTGGCATGTGTATATTTCACCATCTATTGTCGTCTGTCTCCCTCTAGGCTCGGGGTTGACCACCACGCCATTGGCGGTTAAGCAGAAGTAAACACGACAGAAACAAAGTGTTGAATTTATATAATTACAGAATTGTGTCATTTTTGTTTTAAATTTCATTCAATGGGCATTAAACGAAAATACCCAATGGGACATTCATATCAAGTGTGAGTTTCAGGGGTTATTAACAAGGATTGTTTTATTCCTAATTTTCGGATTACACTGACGAATATTTGTAAACTGTCTACCGTTTACCAAGTACAATGATCAAAAGTAACATACGTATGGTTAAATGTTGTCAAAGTCAACTCTCTCTGTATACACGATACATAATCATGAATGGGCTTGTGTGAGAACAAAAGAGGGTCTGAAGTACGAAAACAAACATGCAGGTCTGCTCCTTAGCACCAGAGCAAAGTCTCAATGAGTATAATGTGTATTAATCAACTGGTACTATCGTGCCGCTGTTTGTAATAAATAAATAAATTTAAATTTCAGCTACAGTGCCTGGGCGCTCTCTCACGTGCACGTACTGACGTTTCTGTCGATTAACGAGATACGAATGATAAGATAACAACCACCAGACTTTACACTGGTTCTTAGATTAGTTTTAGCATTAATTTTCTACATAATATATAGGTTATTTTAAGGTTTTAAGGTTTGCTTTATAAACAGTTTATATATTCAGTTGAAGTCGGATCGTTGTCGCTAAATTAAGTATAAGGGAGATCACTCTAAATGCTTGTTCGTTTGGGGTTGATAGCGCATCAAATTTTCCTCTGCCGTATAGTACTTATTCCGCCATTGCAAAACAAACCTTGCTTTGTCACGCGTGGATACCGGTGTGTGTGTATATCTGGTTTTGGGTAAGTATTCAGTTTTATCTTCAATTATTTTTACTGAATCTGCCAGTTGAGGATCTGTGGTAGAGATGTTTTAAACTCATATCATGCTTTGCATGTGTGTCTGGGCGTTTGGTCGACTGGAAAATACGTGAAACGTTAGTTGATTTCACAGCATGACTTCGTGTTTTTGCAGTCCGTAAACTATTTCATTTTGACAATAAATTTCTAAAGTAAACCCACAGTGTTATCGCATTAACCAAATGAAGAAAATGCTAATGGTTAAACTGTTTTGTTTTTTCTCAGGTCAAGAGGAATCATGTTTCTTACCAGATCTGAGTATGACCGAGGTGTTAACACCTTCTCGCCGGAGGGACGACTATTCCAGGTGGAATATGCCATTGAGGCAATCAAAGTATGTACACTGACAGGAGAAAACTAGATCACGTGGGATTAATACTGCCAGCACACATTGTGATTTTCAAATAGCGCCGAGCCCTGATCCTTAGAACTCTCCAAACCTAACAGCTCATAGTGAAAGCTGTGAAATCCATACATATCCTAATCACTCCTCCTTCCTTTATTTAAATGAGTGGCACTCAGCTAATTGCTTTTCTCATGATCCAGGGGTGGAAATAACTTTAAAATTGCTAGTGTACTCTGGTACAGTGGCACATGTAAAATCACTTGCCCTGATCATTTTTCCACTATACCGGACGTTTTATTGCTGATTTTTTAAAACAAACAACATTATTAACATTGGAGAGTCAACTGGACACCGGTACAGCGTGATATACTAACTTGCTTGCCCGACAGAAAAAAACACTTGACTCGGACGCCGGGCAATGGGTTATTTCCACCCCTGTCATCGTTTATGATACAAATTCACTTGGTAGTCTTTATATCCATATTTGAAACAATGTCTAGCATAACAGGAAGTACACATAAAATGATTAATTATCATGCCTAGAGATGTTTGGCAGCAAGTTCCCTATTGTCATTTACAATACAAAGTCTCTATTGTTTGTTCTCCTCTGACAGTCTTGTTTAGACAGGTTATACTACACATAATAACAGTTATACTGTGCACAAGAAAATACAAAGTTACCTCGGGTATATGTTCCATGTTATGCGTAACGTATGAGTTATCCATGGAAATGAGACCCAAGTTATCATGTGGTGAGGGATGACTGTACTTGTTACACAACTCATGTCAAGATGGTTCCCTCTAAGACTTGTTCAGATTGTATATGTTGTAATATACTGATGCCATTTTTATTTTACCTACTTTAAACTGGATGTTTTCTCGTGATTTGAAAATATCAGCAATGAGCAGATATCAGCTTTAAGTAAATGACTAGATTTAGCTGTACATTTTCTTTGTCGTTATTTTCAAGCTTGGATCAACTGCAATTGGCATCCAGACAGGAGAAGGGGTTGTCCTGGCAGTGGAAAAAAGAGTCACGTCCCCCTTGATTGAACCTTCCAGCATTGAGAAGATTATGGAAGTTGACAACCATATAGGTACTGTTTACATATAATGATGTGAAATGACAAGTCAAATTAAGTCAGATTTGTTCCCATCATCATGATCATACAACCACTTTACAAACAATGGCCACACAGCTACTGTCATAGCTATATTAGCTCTAATTCAAAAGCTTGACCAACCTGGGTACAGATGAAATGCCCTTGTGATGTTGAAACAATGAGTAAGATGGGAATTTAGGAATTTGTACTAGCTAGTATTATTTGGGCTAGTATTAGTATTTAGTTTGAATCCTGCTACCCCAAACTTGACTTGGGAAATAATATGGGCAGTTTTACCTTGATGACTCTCACCAATTGGGCTGTCATTTGCTTGGTGCATATACATCTCCAAAGCAGTGTTTTTCACTGCATTAGCCAGCTGAAGTAGAGTTTGACTTTCTTCTGAAGGGTGCGCCATGAGTGGTCTCATTGCTGATTCCCGGACACTGATCGACAGAGCAAGAACAGAAGCACAGGTGAGAATGCAGGTCCCTGTTATTTCTGTCTGAGAAAGCTTTATGCACACTTCAGTGATACTACAGCTATAATTCATTTGTAAGTCATCAACCTGCTTTTGGGTTGATAATTATAAAACAAGTTTTGCCCATCACACTTACCCATCAAACTGATGGTTACTTAATGCTAAAATGTCAGTGTTTGGTAACACTGTTAATAGGCCTTCGCAGTCTTAGGAATAATATGGTTTTGGATTATCATCATGGGCAAAATACAGGAAAGTAATTGATATTGTCTTACCATGATCATTACCCAGTGTGAAAAAAATAAAGAAACGATTATCATGGCATTAGGATGCAAACACTATAACTGCGAGCATTGTGTTTCAGAACCACTGGTTCACCTACAATGAGAAGATGACCGTGGAGAGCGTGACCCAGGCAGTTAGTAACCTTGCCCTAGCCTTCGGTGATGATGATGCAGACCCAGGTGCCATGGTTAGTGTCCAGCTTGTGGGTCAGGAATGAATGAGGATATCGGACAATATCTGGTTTGCCCAAGTCTGTGATTATGTCCAGACAAGGATCTGTCAGCACAATTGTTTGTATCTGTGTATATTGTGATATTGTTGAGATCTTTACACCCCTGATTCAGAAGAATGTTAGAAGATGCCACGGGGCGGTGGGGTAGCCTAATGGTTAAAGCGTTGGCTCGTCACGCCGAAGATCCGGGTTCGAATCCCCACATGGGCACAATGAGTGAAGCCCATTTCCGGTGTCCCCAGCCGTGATGTTGCTGGAATATTGCTAAAAGAGGCGTAAAACCAAACTCAGTCAGTCAGTAGAAGATGCCACAGACACAAGCCAAGGCTTCTTTTACTCAACAAGTTTTAGTCCACAGAATTCTCCTCATAACTTTGCACAAAGAATCATAGCCCGATTAACTATATATTGTATCCCAACTAATGGTTTTACTACAAGTGTCTATAAAATTTATATATGTTTGATATACCCCAATTATTTTAACACCGAGGAATGTTTCTGCACTGATTGAATACAGGTATCGGGGCAGTTAGGTGGCGTAGCCTAGTGTTTAAAGCGTCCGCCCGTCATGACTTCCACTATCAGGAAGCCACACTTTGCTTGTTTCACGTTAAACCTAAAGCATAAGTATATTGTGTAATGTCTAACTCATTGACTTGAAATAAGTCATACACTTAAAATACCGTATAATACCCAATGAAAATGGAAATATTCAATGGGAATGCTTACATACATATAATACCCAATAGCTCAACATTATCATTTGATTATATGTATCACTGACACTATCTATCCAGTCCGATAGTCATTATAGAGTCAATGAAAACAGATGTAAAATAGTTTTATAAACATGAACTCATCAAGTATGTGTTTTCTGATCCATAGTTTCCTGTTTTACAGAGTCGACCATTTGGAGTAGCACTGTTGTTTGCGGGTCTTGACAAGAAGGGCCCACAGCTGTAAGTGTTTCCCATTTATATCTGTTATATTCTGGTTGTTTTCCTTCATTGGCAGGTGTGTATAGTTTTACTGTCGGTTGTTATGAATATGTAACTTGTTTTGGTGATGATATGGACCCGTGAAGATCCGGGGTAGAATAGGTCTTCAGCAACCCATGCTTGTCGTAAGAGGCGACTAACGGGATCGGGTGGTCAGGCTCACTGACTTGGTTGACACGTCATCGGTTCCCAATTGCGCAGATCGATGCTCATGTTGTTGACCACTGGATTGTCTTGTCCAGACTTGATTATTTACAGACCGCCGCCATATAGCTGGAATATTGTATTGGCGTAAAACTAAACTCACTCACTCACTGGTGATGATATGGCTGAAATACTGCCAGTGTGACTTAAAATCTCAACTCACTCACTCTCACTGTAGGTGTGTCTACAGACTGATGGCATGAGGACTAGAAAACTGTCGCTGATGAACTGTCACAGTGTTCAGGTGTTCTAGAAACTATGTCTCTGCTCTAGGTGTCACTGTACACAGTGGTGGAATTTTTTGTTATGGTGGTGTTAAAGTGTATGCATAAAGAACCTCCACAGTACAGTCAGCTCATGAGATAGGAGTCCAGTATCATTACCCAACTGTTGTCCAGATGAGGGACGCTCGGGTAGTCTAGTGGTTAAAGTGTTCACTCATCACGCCGAAGACCCGAGTTCGATACCCCAAATGGGTAAAAAGTCTGAAGCCCATTTCTGATGTACCCCACTTTTATTTCATTGGAATATTGCTAAAAGCAGCATAAAACTAAACTCACTCACTCACTTGTCTAGATGTCTGAATGTGAATTAGTCAGTGATATAAGGAGGCATGCCTGTACCATGTGTTCTCTCTGTCAGGTTTCACATGGACCCCTCTGGGACCTTCATCCAGTATGATGCCAAGGCCATCGGGTCTGGGTCTGAGGGAGCCCAGCAGGCACTGCAGGAGGTGTATCATAAGGTGGGTAGGATATTGTCAACGTGTGTATATGCGTCAACTGGGGAATTAGCTCATAATTAGATGAAGTGTGCATTGATGAAGACGAAGGCATAGTTGAGTTCAAAATTCTTTAGTTTCATGACAAACAAATACACAAGACATGAGCGAGATGAGCGGTGTACCTGCTCAACCCCAGGGCGTTTCCTACAAGCGGCATTCTCCTGCTCGTGGTCGTCCCAACAGACAGTCCAAATACCGAACTCGTACTTCTCCACTGTCCAGATGTGAGCATACTAAGTATATATACAGTTTTTGACAACAATGGACAGGCGACGACTCATCGATGGGCAGACAGAAAAACAATAGCACTTCCTTGACCAGTTGATGTGATGGCAGACACGGCCAAGGGGGATTACCAATGAAGGTTATAAATGTCTTATACAATAATTAACGGGCTGACAAGTCAATTTACAATGCGGTAGTGATAAGGATGTACAGTAGTGATTAAAAATACAGCTTAGCGTCATATATATATATTACAATAAAGTCTCACATTTCTCGAGTACATAGTTTTGGACTTTTTAAATATTTGGACGATGGCTGTCCTGAATTAGTCCCTATAACAATATGATGAGGTAGTCAGTATGTCATAAGTTGGGTAGGATATCTTAGGTTGGTTGGACTTACGAGGTGGGTGGGGGCGTGGCCTAAGGTTGATTGTATATTATAAGGTGGATTGTGGTGTACCACAAGATAAGTAGTATATCATCAGGTGGGTAGGGGCGTGGCCTAAGGTGGATTGTATATTATGAGGTGGATTTTGGTGTACCACAAGATGGGTAGTACATCATGAGGTGGGTGGGGACGTGGCCTAAGGTGGGTGGAGGCGTGGCACAAGGTGGATTGTATATTATGAGGTGGATTATGGTGTACCACAAGATGGGAAGAACATCATGAGGTGGGTGGGGGCGTGGCCTAAGGTGGATTGTATATTATAAGGTGGATTGTGGTGTACCACAAGATGGGTAGTACATCATGAGGTGGGTGGGAAATTGGCCTAAGGTGGGTGGGCGTGGCCCAAGGTGGATTGTATATTATAAGGTGGATTGTGGTGTATCACAAGATGGGTAGTACATCATGAGGTGGGTGGAAAGTGGCCTAAGGTGGATTGTATATTATAAGGTGGATTGTGGTGTACCACAAGATGGGTAGTACATCATGAGGTGGGTGGGGGCGTGGCCTAAGGTGGGTGGAGACGTGGCCCAAGGTGGATTGTATATTATAAGGTGGATTGTGGTGTATCACAAGATGGGTAGTACATCATGAGGTGGGTGGGGGCGTGGCCTAAGGTGGATTGTATATTATAAGGTGGATTGTGGTGTACCACAAGATGGGTAGTACATCATGAGGTGGGTGGGGGCGTGGCCTAAGGCGGATTGTGGTGTACCACAAGATAAGTAGTATTGTATGGTGGATTGTATATTATAAGGTGGATTGTGGTGTACCACAAGATGGGTAGTACATCATGAGGTGGGTGGGGGTGTGGCCTAAGGTCGATTGTGGTGTACCACAAGATGGGTAGTACATCATGAGGTGGGTGGGGGCGTAGCCTAAGGTGGATTAGGTGCGGGTTTGGCATAAGGTGGGTTGTATATAAAAAGCTGGGTTGGGGTGTGGCCTAAGGTGGATTGGGGTGTGGCATAATATGGGTTGTACATCGTAAAGTGGCTTGGATATCATAAGCTGGTTTTGGCATAAGATGGATTGTATATCCTAAGGTGGGTGGCTGTATAGCATAAGATAGTTTAGGCACATCACATGAACCTGATTAGGCATTTACTGATTGTATCTGAGCTATGCTTGTCATGTTTAATGGCTTGGATGTGCACACACTTTGATTGTATTCCATACCTGATTCCACTACGTGAATACAGGTGATGAAGGCCGATGGTGGAACATCCTGTATTGTGTGGATGAATGTATATTTTTCCTTATCCTGACTCATGCTCTTTTGCTTGTCTTCTTCTTCTTGCGAACATAGTGGAACACTTGTATCTCCTTAATTGAAGCTCCCTTCAATGTAAAATCACTAATTGGTACTCACCAAGAGTTGCCTCCCTTGCCCTTTTGGCGGGAACAGGTGTCGCCACCCTCTGGCCTCATGCTTCACTCTCTCCTTCTTCGCCCAGTGAGCAGGATGTGAGAGCGCCTGTGTCTCCTTACACACTATATCCTTTGGTTTTTCTTAGTTTATTACCTCTTATAGGTTACTATAGAGGTATAGCTAGTATCCTTCAGTAATTTGCATTGATAATTAATCATTATTTCTACTGTTTATTCCGTGAGTTAAGTGATTGTTCAGCTAGTATTTACGTTGATGAAAATCTGTACTATTTGCAATTCACGTTTTCAGTTGCTGACCATGTATTATGCCCTAGTTGTGCTTTCGCCTTGTGCGTTTGATACGTTGCAGTTACTGCATTAATCTATCAATTCTGCTTTTCATAAATATCTTTGCGTCGTGAGGGCGTATCGCAGAATAGAGTCCGCGCAAACAAAGGGTTAGACATGGCCGATACATGGATTCCCCTTCCAGTCAGCTGCTGTCGATGGAGCCCCTCCCGTCTGGTGTTTAGCAAGAGACTCCGTCGGAAGATAGGCGTGGGATGCAGTCCGCCACCTCTAAGAAGCGTCCTGCCTCCCCAGGCGTCCCGTCATCGCAGCTAAAGTCCAAGAGGGCCACGGCGTCTTCCCAGCGCAGACCCGGACCCCAGGGCAGCGTCGACATCAAGGGGAAGTCTCGAAATCGTCAAGAACTTTCTCAGCCGAGATCGTTCCAGCGCCCGAACTGGGCCTCTCACGATGATCAGCCGATCATCATCCCTGGCGTCGCCACAAGAAGCGACCGGTGACAGCTACAGTGACATCAGCAGAGATCGCCATGCAGCCTGATGCCTCTACACTGATGTCAGGCGACTTCCCTGAGGGCTCAGCAGCTGTCATCGCGCAGAGAGGGCACCGACTACGCCGTCGCAGACCATCCCAGGCGAGCTGTTGCGGCAGATCATGACCATGATGGAGGCTACTACAGTCGAGGGAAAGCAGCCAGCCCAGGGCCCGAGCAGCGCAGGCGATACCCCAGAGGCACCCCAGTCAAGCGTAGCAGCCACGCCGAGCGAAGCAGCCGAGGAAGGAAGTCACAGACCACCTCGGCGAAGGGCGCAGATGTACAGTCTTAGCGAGGCCTTAGCCGAAGGCGGAAAGATCGTCACCGTCCTCGGCCTCATCATCAGATGCAGACTCAGACCACCAGGCGTCCACGGAAACCGTCCGCGGAAGTCAAAGGCGCCGCTCCCCAGGTCGGGCCGCAGAGGAAGCTGCGAAGGCCGTCCACACAGATCGTCATCGTCCAGAAGGGCGTCGAGGGACTATTCAAAGAGCTTCGCGAAGCCGTCAACATTCTCCTCGCAGATCTAGGTCTTCCCATAGGCGCCAGATCACCTAGAGCGATCTCCGCGCCATTCACCACGCCCGATCTCCGCATTACATCACCTCGCAGGTCACCACACAGAAGTCGGCACACAGGTCTACAGTCAGGTCTCCCGAGTGTCACCCGACATAGAGATAGCAGCCCACAGGTCACCATCAGAAGAGCATCAACCTCTCATCTCCGATGCTGGTACAGAAGATGATGGAGGCATCATCTTCTCAGACGCTGAGATAAGATATTGGATGGTAAACAACCTAGATTTATCTTCACCGTCCAAGAGTGGCAACTCAGCGCAGACATACCTGATGAAGGAAGACGATGCAGACGCCATCACCTTACCTCCGATCGACCCGATTGCTGCGGTGCCACATAATCTAGATACAGCCTTCATTAAAGCCGAATTCACGCTAAGAAGTTCTCCACGCACAACATGGAACCCTTCCTGAAGGCACAAGACATCGATGACAACTACAAGCTGATCAGCGATGTTAAGAACAAGAACTACAAGATTGACGATCGCAAGCTGGTGCAGATAGAAAACATGACGCGACGCATGTTTTTTGGCCTAAATAGATCTAGAACGATCTATGAGACACTTATCACCAGATTTCGTAATACGACCTCTGAAGATGATAGGATGATCTACTCGGCCCTACTGATGCAAAAGAAGGACCAGCAGTTCCTTACAGATCATCTCACATCTGTCTCAGCAGCACTGACCTTAACTTCGTCGTCAAGGCCTCCCTCGCTTCCTGCAGCTGGGGTGAGAACTTTACAGCTCCACTCTATACAGCCCGTGGTCATCCCCAAACATCTTTGATGGAGGAATAGACAAAGTCTCCAAAGGAAGTCACTAAGGACTCCAGAGAAGTCCTTATGATCAAGTCGATGGACCGCTAGCCAAGCGTCATCAGGCAGACTTCACAAAGATACTCAGGGAGATCTAAGTTCTCGGGACTACAGAAAGCCGCGGGATAGGAAGATATCCAGCACCAGGGGAAAAGATTCTTTTTAAATTAAGCCCATATGGCAACTATAGAGGAGGATCAGGAAGAGGCATGACACCCAGAGGTTCCGCACCTATAAAGCTGAAAGACAGGTTCGAGCGACTGGAGTCTTCCACCCCAGCCGTTCCAGTACAACCGTCACAAGTGGGTGGGCGCCTCCAACTACACTGGGAGAACTGGGGAATGTTACAAGAACCTTATGTCTCCAACATTCTTCAACCGCAGTTTCATTATCCCACTACAGGCCACGCCTCGCTGACAGTCAACCCTTACAAGTTTGACATACAGGCACAACAACTACCAAAGTTAAGAGAGGCGGTTACATCACTCATAACCAAACAGGCCATAGAAGTACTAGATCAAGTAAACATCGAACCAGGCTTCTACTCCCCAGTTTTCCTAATACCCAAGAAAAACTCAAGGAGAAATACAGACTCATTTACAACATGAGCTTTTCAACAGGAATTATCTCGCATGAAACCACCAAAGTTTAGCACAATACACCTTCCTCAGTTCACGGCAGTTGATTAAGCCCCATGGATTACATGGCCAGTATAGATCTGCAAGGCATATCTACATATCGATACATCCCGAATCCAGGAAATATCTAAGATTTACACTAGGCGGGCTACATTACCAATGGAAAGTACTCCCATTCGGCATATCATCAGCCCCTGGCTATTCCGAGGATAAGCAGAAACCTATTGTCACCTATCTACATCGTCTAGGGCTACGCGAGTCGCGTTCTACCTCGACGGACGGGATACAAGTAGATCAAGATCCACAGCGTCTCAAACTACAGTTAAACTACATCATAAAGCTACTAACACAGCTAGGATGGTTAGTAAACTTACTCAAGTCGGACCTAGTACCATCGCCAAGATCTGCAGTTCCTAGGCATTCGATTTATCCACGAATCACAACCGTATCGTCGTGCCAGAAGACCGTTGGCTCAAGATCCAACAGACCATTCAGCCAGCTCTACTCTCTCCGTTACCACTCGACAATGGCAGAGCTTGTTGGGTCTCCTCACATCAGCCCAAGACATGACAGTCTCAGGCAGATTACAGTTACGCCCAATACAGGTCTTCATCAATGCTCATCTCGGCGACCTACAACCATTCAGTCTACCCGAAGCGTCTCAGACCTCATCTACTATGGTGGACCAGGAGGTGAATGTTTAGAAGGTATTTGTTTAGAAGAGCAGGAATTCAAAACCCATCTATATGTAGGCCAGCGTGGCTCCAAGGTTGGGGAGCTCATCTAGCCAACCGGACGGCATCAGGGTTATGGAATCAGCAAGAAAGCAAGCTCCATATAAACATGTTAGAGATGAATGCTGTAATCAGCGCCATACTTCATTGGAGCACCATTCTACAGAATCGCGCCAATGATTCATACCGACAACTTCGACAGTGGCGTTCTATGTGAACAAACAAGGTTCAGCGAGATCACTGAACCTATTGACTTTAAGCTTTCAACTGTTAGATCTAATACGATCTAAACCTACATGTCAGAGGCATGTCACATTCCCGAGCCAAGAATGTACTAGCGGAAAGGCGCTCTCTGGAAGCCACATCAACCGTCACCGACAGAATGGATGCTCAATACAGAAATATTTGCACAGATAATCAAAGCAAATAGAAGCTAGCTAGTAGATCTATTAGCTAACTGCGCTTCAACAATCAGCTACGACATTACGTGTCACCAGTCCAGACCCACAAGCATGGGCAGCGGGCTCTAAGCATATCCTGGGAAGGCCTCAATGCGTCGCTGGCGTTTCCGCGCCAGCAATAATACCTCAAGTGTTACAGAAAATCAGACAAACACAGAGCCTCCAACTCACTTTGGTGGCGCCCTACTGGCCGGCTAGAGCGTGGTTTCCCATTCTAATTCAAGAAATCGGTCAACCAACACTAGAGCTACCCAAAAAGCTCAAATCTATTAATACATCCACACACCAAACAGGTGCGGAAGCCAGAAGTATTCCAACTTCGCATTATGGACTGTATTAAAATGTGTTTAAACAAGAGGGTATTCTACCAGAGTGACAAAAGCGGTCCAGCTTGCCTTCGCATAATTCTACGCGTGGCAATGTCGCGACGACAAAGTGGCACAGTTTTGAAATTGCAGCAGCAAATAAAGGGATTTACAGCAAGAGATGCTACTCATCCACAGAGTGGCAGATTATTTGTGTTATACGGCCAAAACAAACATTTAAAAGGCTCGACATTGTCAACATATCTTGCAGCGCTTAGTTCTGTGATTACCATGAGAACAGGTGTCAAATTGACAAAAACTCCAGAGTTACTGGCCTTACTCACGTGCTTTCGATGGGAGGACCAAAGCGGAAGTTCCGCGCTAGCTTGGGATCTGAATATAGTGTTACAACACCTCACAAGTGAGGCTTATGAACCGTTGGAATCGACAAACTTTGAATTTCTCTCACACGAAGCGGCTTTTCCTGTTATCTCTAGCCACAGCAGCCAGGATGTCAGGAAATTCACGCGCACTAGATTATGAGAGGATACAGTTTGATGACAATCAAAACACAGCACACCTGGGACTAAGATGGGATTTAAATAGCCAAAATCAACTACCAGGTCAACCAGACAGGTTATTTCATATCCCTGCATTATCCTCCATTCGGATCTCAAGATACACTGGACTTATCTCTATGCCCAGTCAGAGCTCTCAAAATCTATTTCTGACGTTCCAAAACAAAGGCGAAGATTTCTCAAGCGATTATTCATTCCCTTGTCGGCAACAACTCAGACAGAAGTCTCGTACCACCATATCTATATGGATAAGAACTGTCATGCCAGCCTACAAGGCAGCAGGACTGGACCCTCCAACAGCATCAAATCCCCATGAGATCAGGGCTTTGGCTTCCACTCTAAGCCCTACACGGTAACTGTTCTTTGGTAACTGTTCATTGAATACAATTATGGAAGGATGCTTGGAAATCTAACATGGTGTTTCACAAACACATGTTGCCACAATACACCGGTAATCTTTATTATGTAATATTCTCACCAACACTTTACGCTTGCATATCCACTTTCCAAATGGCGTCTCGTTGTTGATGCAAGCAGTGATCGTTAAAAAGGTAAACAAACACCCGGTAATCTTTATTATGTAATATTCGTAATGGTGTCTCGTCGTTGATGGAACATACTTGGGTACTCTGGTATCTCTGTTGGCGCCTAATTCACGACCCATTGCTAATCACTACCTGAGAGATATCACCACCGAGGGCGTCTCAGGCATTCACCATTTAGGTCCCTTGGTCCTCACACAGCAGTTATAAGGTCATGAGGTGGGTGGGGTGGCCTAAGGTGGATTGTATATTATAAGTTGGTGGATTGTGGTGTACCACAAGATAGGTAGTACATCATGAGGTGTGTGGGGGTGTTGCCTAAGGTTGATTGTACCACAAGATGGGTACTACATCATGAGGTGGGTTGGGGGTGTGGCCTAAGGTTGATTGTATATTATAAGGTGGATCGTGGTGTACCACAAGATTGGTAGTACATCATGAGGTATGGGTGGAAGGCGTGGCCTAAGGTGGATTAACATATTATGGGGTGGATTGTGGTGTACCACAAGATAGAGTAGTTACATCATGAGGTGGGTGGGGGATGACCTAAGGTGGATTGTATATTATAAAGGTGGATTGTGGTGTACCACAAGATAGGTAGTACATCATGAGGTGGGTGGGTGGGGGCATTGCCTAAGGTGGATTGTATATTATAAGGTGGATTGTGGTGTACCACAAGATAGGTAGTACATCATGATATGAGGTGGGTGGGGGGGTGACCTAAGGTGGATTGTATATTATAAAGGTGGAGTATTGAGGGTGTACCACAAGATAGGTAGTACATCATGAGGTGGGTGGGTGGGGGCATGGCCTAAGGTTGATTAATATATTATAAGGTGGATTGTGGTGTACACAAGATAGGTAGTACATCATAGCGAGGTGGGTGGGGGCATGGCCCTAAGGTGGATTGTATATTATAAAGGTGGATTGTGGTGTACCACAAGATGAGTAGTAGTACATCTTGAGGTGGGTGGGGGCATGGCCTAAGGTGGATTGTATATTATAAGGTGGATTGTGGTGTACCACAAGATAGGTAGTACATCATGAGGTGGGTGGGGGCATGGCCTAAGGTGGATTGTATATTATAAGGTGGATTGTGGTGTACCACAAGATAGGTAGTACATCATGAGGGTGGGTGGGAAGCAGTGGCCTAAGGTGGATTGTATATTATAAGGTGGATTGTGGTGTACCACAAGATAGAGTGTATCCTCATAAGCGTTAACCGCGTAGTCTTCACGAGATTAATATGCATAATTGTTACATGCATTATCTAGCTTATAACTCTCACGGAGTTCTAGCACTATGTATATATGTTCAGTGGTATAGCTTCTCTATCAGAGGTGCTTTGATATTGTTGTTTATAATATCTCAGTATATTATTAATGTAAATACCCCAGTATGGCATTATAACCCATGGCTTATAATAGAGGAATTATCCTAAGTCTATGCCTTTATGAAGTTCCGTAGGGAGTTATTACAGTTATATCTATATAAATCACTAATTCTATAAATCCAAAGTATTCTGTTTTGCCCACCTCCGTTTCCGTAGGGATTCTACAAACAAAGAGCATGAGTCAGGATAAGGAAAAATATGTAATTTTTGAGTAAAATTGATATTTTATACTTATCCTGACTCATGAGGTTAACCTCTCATCCTCCCCACATAACACTTTGGATTTCCCTGTAAGTTCAAGTGTTGGGCTAGCAAAATCAGGAGAGAGTGAAGCATGAGGCCAGAGGGTGGCGACACCTGTTCCCGCCAAAAGGGCAAGGGAGGCAACTCTTGGTGAGTACCAATTAGTGATTTTACATTGAAGGGAGCTTCAATTAAGGAGATACAAGTGTTCCACTATGTTCGCAAGAAGAAGAAGACAAGCAAAAGAGCATGAGTCAGGATAAGTATAAAATATCAATTTTACTCAAAAAAATACATTTTTTATTGTTTCAGTCTATGACATTGAAGGAGGCATGTAAGTCAGCTCTGACGATTCTAAAACAGGTGATGGAGGAGAAACTTAATTCCACAAATGTTGAGGTGAGTGGTTCATGTTTGCCAGGCTGATCAAACAGTTACATTCCCTTCACCTGGCTCCCAGATCACTTCTACAAGCCTGTGTAGCTTAAGTCTGGAGACCTCCTCAGGGGGTACGTAAGTCCCAAAACTTTCAAAGTCAATTTAAACTTGCCAGGATTTTTAGACGTAGCATTCTTGTCTTTTTAATTGTAGCTAACATTTCTTACAATCACCAGCAGCTGAAGGGATGGTGTAAATCCAACTAGGGTCCATGCAGGTAGCCAAGGTACTGTAAGTCCCCATGGTCCCTAGTTTGGTGATCTACCTTCTGGTGTTGGCGATCTATAGCTTGTTTTTAAATTGTATTGTCCAAATAGCGCTATCAGTTTTAACTCTCCATACTAGTTTTAGTTGTAATTGTGATATTCTAGTTGTTTTACTGTCCTTCGTCGACAGGTGTTATTATTTCTCTATATATTCTATTTAATGTCAAGTGTTCTCGTCACGATATGGCTGAAATATTGCCGATGTGACGTTAAATAACTCACTCACTCACTAAGTCTGGAGAGAGGTGGTGGAGTAGTCTAATGGTTAAATCGTTCGCTCATCACGCTGAAGATCTGGGTTCGAGTCCCTACATGGGTACAATGTGTGAAGCCTATTTCTGGTGCTTCCCTGCCATGATATTGCTGGAATAATGCTTATCGCGGCTTAAAACTAAACTAACTCACTCTTTCTCATTATGAGTTGAATAACCTGTTTGATGTTGTGAAGGGTAACACATTTGTTTATATTTACAGATGTCGACAGTAACGCCTCAACGCAACTTCCACATGTTCTCTAAGGAGGAACTGGAGGATGTTATAAAGGACCTGTGAGAGATGCTTCCTGATGTATGTCTGACTCAGTCAGCCCACAGATCACAGTGCTTACAACATGTCCCCACAGTCTCTCTTCATATACACACATCTTCTTACCAGTCCAATTTGGGCAGAGAGAATGTAAAACTGCTTGACACAGAAGTTTCATTTTCTGCAGTTTTCTTTTTGTTGAAATATCAACTTTCCAAGAGGCATTCAAACACCCAATTTCAATTATCTCAATCTGAGATAACCTTATTTGTGATCATTGCATCTAAATGAAATGTGCAGCTTCACATGTTTGGTATTCATTATTTTGCTTTTTGATGTTATCATCATTAAGTTTCCCTTTCATCTTGTTCCAAACTGTGTCCCTGGCTGAAGAATCACATGTATTTGATGAGTGCTTGTGTGGGCTTTGTTGTAGAAGTTATCATCATTTCAGTGAGAAACATGTGCATCCTATTACAGTAATTACTTTCAAAGAAAGTAAATATTTAGATCAATTAAGTCAAAAATATTTAAGGAGTGTCCATTGTTTCCGATGTGTTGAAAGTTTCAGGACAACTGGCAACAGGATGATGTTATTTGTTACTTGACTGCAATTTGTGTACAGCTTTGTGATCGCTGACAGATGCTGTCTTCATTTCCATGCTCTTTGCAAATCACTTGTACAACATTGTGTGAGCACAATGTAAATAGTGTATTTTGATGGTGGACTCAATATTAAACATTATCATCAATATATGTGTTGTTGATGTGTTGAGGGGGCAGTGGGGTAGCCTGGTGGTTAAACCGTTCACTTGTCATGCCGAAGACCCGGGTTTGATTCCCCACATGAGTACAATGTGTGAAGCCCATTTCTGGTGTCCCCCAGCTGTGATATTGCTGGAATATTGCTAAAAGGGGGCATAAAACTACACTCACTCACTCACTGATGTTGAGAGATTTAACACAAATGTTCGTGATACACCTCGATGTAGAATTTCCGCTTCCATAAACTGTGCTTGTGTGCGATATTTAAAATCAGAATTTTTCCTCTGGTAGACCTGTTATGTGTGATCATTCACGATCACTGTTTTCGATGTCATCAGATAAGCTTTCAGTTCAGACTGTCGATGCAGTATTGAGGTATGTGTGAATGAATCATTTAGAACAGCTGAATATTCTGTATCTGGAAAACAAATGTGATGGGGCAGATCAGAACAGGAATAATAAAACCACATGCTGTTGTGGACATGGTATACACTATCTTTTCTGAGAGCCACAGGGCCTGTGATTACTTTGAAAACAACCTTGGGTGCAGATACTTGTATCTAATCAAATTACTATATTTTGGAAAAATGTTTTCCTGATATTGTCTATACATGTTCGTAGAAGCATCACCACTTTCCAGTGTGCCTAGAAAATATCTAAACGATTGACTTGACCGGTCGTTTGACCAGTTTAGATGCGCCTCATAAACAGTACCATGCTCCCGAAGTATATACAAGAACTTAGTTAAGCACCCCCTGATACATCTCACGATTAAATGAGCCCAGATCTTAGTCCTTTGTGGCATATCTGGGATGTGATTGGTCGTTGTGTGCAACAAGGGGATAAAAAATCAACATGGATTCCAGTCATTTTTTTATGAGTCAAAGGATCATACGGGTCAGAAAAACTATCATCGCGAAAATACAGGGGCGCCTCAATTTTATAGTTCCCGGTTGTATGCAAATACTTTGCTGGCACGACTTCATTCAGTATTAAAGTATATGTTATTATGAGGCTCTTTAACGTAATAACATTAATGTTCCTCTTAACACTGTCGTTTTTGTGTAAATGTTATGATATGTGGAACATCTGGATAAGGGTTCCGTTGATGTGTAATATTTTGATCTCCGCTCTAAGGATATCGAGGCGAGAGGTGGGTCCCTTTTGCACGCCATAAACAAATGGCCGATTATGTTTCTCTAAGCACCAGAGCAGTACTCGTGGTTTTTACCAAAATGGTAAATGTCTGAAACCTCAATCGATTTGGGTGCGGTGGAGTAGCGTAGTGGTTAAAGCGTTCAATCGTCACGCAGGAAGATCCGGGTTCGATTCCCAATATGGGTACACTGTGTGAAGCCCATTTCTGGTGTCCCTGCCCCATTTTGATCATTGCAAGTGGACACGTATGGCTTGCAAACGAAGCGGTCATAAAATGTCCAAGAGGATTTGTGATTATATACCCGTGCGGTTTATAGTCCAGATCCGGACCAACGCCTCACACCTTCGTTAGATGTTTTATCCGCTCCCGTTTCTTAAGACGATAATGGCAGAGTTGCATGTGCACGTCTCCATTTCGTTCCTCTGTAGGTTCATTACGTATCAAGAATACTGTTCCAGTTCCAATTCTTAGCAAAGTCGCAAGCTTGGGCTGATCCGTGTGGTAGCATTGGCTCTAGACTTGCACAAGGAAATAATTAATAGTTTAAATGACAATTTCTAAACAAAATATAAATAACATATTGGGGTCCTTAGATGTACTGTCCGCTTATCTTGATTTGCCTCTTTAAAGGATAGAATTACTACACATGCATGGGTTTAGCACTCAGTGCAGCCTTGGAGCAAGGCTACATCGAGTAAAGCACTTTAGGGAGCACTGAATCTCTTCAGGAAGAAATTCCTTCATGTGCTGTGACTCGTTCCATGGCCAACAATATCTGAACAATGATTTCACTTACAATCTTGCTTGTAATATATGGGATCGTCCTCTTCAGGATACCTTTTCGTTACAATGAGTCTACTTTTCGAACTACAGAGGAGCTGAAGATGAGTAGAATGGATAGTAGAAAGTTAGTAGTGGACACATGCTCCTATGGATGGCCATGGGGTGTTAACAAATTATGTTGATGGAACCACATGGGTTCGAATCACTGTTTACACTGTAGTGTTGCGGTAGAATTTTCTAAAAAAATCATTTCTTCACCGATTTCGTTCAAATTTGGAATATATCTTAATCATAACATATAAAAACAATATACGACTGCAAAAGTCTAGATTTGTATTTTTAAAAATTATTGGCCAAACAGTGATTCGAACCCTGTGGATGGAATTGTTATGCAAAGTAGTATCCCGGGTAGGAGCTCAGCTGAAAGCAGGCCAGCTGACCCTACTAATTAAGTGCATGCACTGGTCAGTGAGATACCAATGTCTTTACAATACAGTCAGCTCTCGTTAATCCGACACTCATTAATCCGACAATCACGTTAATCCGACAAAAAATTAGGGAACCATTTAAAACAGTGATAATTACTCTCGTTAATCCGACATTCTCTCATTCCGACTCCGACACACCAATCTAGCAGCTGATTATTGTAAATACAGTGTAAAAACATTCGTTAATCCGACAATCAACACAGCCGGTCGGATGATCCGACCGTATACAAACAATCACACGTGAGTGATAATTGTACTCACAGGGATGACAACGGGCAGGAAGGGAGCTAATCGATGCACTGGATAGCAGATCAGAAATATATTTTGTAAGACTTTTCCATGCATACCAGGAGGCAGGTAACACTAATCAGGAGGATGCTACTGTTGAGGACTTGGAACTAAGGTCCTCACATAGGTGACAAAAAGGTCGGTGAAACCAGGGAGACTATATAAGCTCCTAAGCTATGCCTCGGCTCGTCACGTGACCAGTGTAGCCAATATGGCGACAGCGTAGTTTTAAGATTGAGCCTGGTTTATTTTCAACAGCTGATTACATACGCTGAGTGTTGTGACAACTTAAAACCTACATGTAGAAGATAAATTACCTATTCTGTCACTTCATTTTAAGTCAAATAATTGTTATTAGTGTCAGTATAAGTACAGTAGATTTGTAGTAAAGTTTCAAGTGGGCATGTTGTAGCTCACTGGCTTCAATTCTCAGTACACAGGGAAGAAAGACTAAATTATATCCCTAAAAACTTCTTTCACATATTCGTTTATTTTTTAGAAGGGAAATATACCTTTAGTTGAAAGGTGTTTGCAAGTAATAGTGATATTTTTATAACTAAAAAAAATTTGTAAGGGTGTATTTGAGGTGTGTGAAAAATATGACATATCGCCGATCTGCCATTGAAATACTACAGGGCGTTGTTTGAGTGTTTCTAGTTATTGTTCAAAAACATCTTTCACATACACCTTCAATTTTTATGAGGGGAATATACCATCAGGTGAAAGGTTTTTGCAAGTAATAGTAATAGTTTTATAATTTAAAAATTTTTGTTAGTGTGCATTTGAGGTGTGTGACAAATATGACATATCGCCGATCTGTCATTGAAATACTACAGGGCGTTGTTTGAGTGTTTCTAGTTATTGTTCTAAAACATCTTTCACATACACCTTTAATTTTTATGAGGGGAATATACCATCAGGTGAAAGGTTTTTGCAAGTAATAGTGATAGTTTTAAATTGTTTTTGTTTTTGTTAGGGTGTATTTGAGGTGTGTGAAAAATATGACATATCGCCGATCTGTTCTGATACGCCATTGGTGCTTGTGATGCTTGAGTGTTATAGTTCTAAAACTTCTTTCTTTCTTGTTGGTCTTAGTATTTGACAAAACTGGAAAGGTGTTTACAACGCTTTGTGATAGTTCTAAACTTTCTGTTCTTGAGGGGACTGTGACAGTGTCAGTTAACATTCTGTCAATGCCCATGTCATTCCACACATGCAATAAGATATCTGAATTAGTTACTAAAGTAAAAAATTGTCTCAAAGTAATTTTTTTGGGAAAAAGGACAGCTGATGTTAACACATGTGTTCTACCGATAGTTTTGCGTTCTTTAACATGTTTGGGGAGGGATGGCCCAGCACCCACCACGACGAGGTGGCTCTTCACGGGTGCCACTACAACAAGAGGTTGTGTTGTGCAACCTGACAACATTACAGCCTGAACTACATATATAGTCTCCCTGATATTACATGTGATACCGATTACAACCATATAAGGACATATCTCGTCACCTTATTGATAGGAAATTCATTTCCAAGAACATGATTATGCTGTGACGAATTGCACGTACCATGTCTGTGACGGTCGTATATATTCTCTGTGTGTTTCCTTCCTTCTGCAGTTACTGCACGTCGTTAATGGGACGTTGTTCGCGTGAATTGCAGGTGAGTTTGTCTCTTCTACTGAAATATCTCTTTTTTATTGTTGTGTGATTGCCTAAGACCAGGTGTTGCTTCATAGTAACATGCAAGAGGGGAGACAGATGTGTATGTGTGAATGTATGTTTAACATAAAATGTATCAGGCCATGACGCAAAGGGAGTGTTATTGTTCCTATCGCATCTGTATCAAAGTCAGACAGTTGAGTAGGATGTAGACTAACAACTAGTCTCTGAAATGAACATATTTTACTGAAAAAAAAGTTCATAGTAGAAAAAAAATAAATATAATGAAAAGGAGCCCTGAGACTTTCTTCATTTTCAGACCTGAAGCTGAGGAAATCTAGACTTGCCACTTTTTCTAGACTTGTGTGGGCTTTCTTGGATATATTTGCTTCAGGGTCTGTACGAGAGACTAAGTAGGATGTCGCTGAGTGTTTTATCCAGGGAGCAAACTCCCTCCGAAACAAAGTAAGATGAATGTTAGTGTTAGAATCCGCACGCGTTCACGATAAAAGTATCCAATAGGCTGAACATTGAACAGAAGCCCTCCAACAGATTTCAACATAAGTGTGATTGTCCTGCAACAGGCGGTCATATTCCTATCATAATCAATCATGATCATTTGTACTCGTGGGCAGAAAGGAACCCTTCAGAGAAGAGACACCATATAAAAGAATACTTGTACTTTCATGTGTTCCCTTATTCGTTTCCATGAGTATGTAAGACAGTGCATAATATGGATTGTCATGGGTGGGTATGCAATTTGAGACATTATTATACAATTTTAGTCCATTAACCAAGAGAGTGTCCTTGTAAACACAGCAATATGCCCTTGAACGATATGACGCATTTTTTCACAGAACCCATTCTGGTCCTCGTGTAGCACCCGCTAACGTTACTCCACTACAAACACGCAGACCCGTTGTTGTATACAATGGAAAGTACCGGAGCTCATATTCAGTGCAATAGCAGGTCCCCGGCAGCCTGCTATGGTTACATCACAACACATACACAACACAAACCATGTCAAGCTGACATTAACAACTTCTACTTGGAGAATCATCAGGTGGGCCATTCTACAGAAAAAGGCAATATGCTGTTTTATTGCATGAAATAATTTACTGAAAATTACTTATATTTATACATATTATATGGTACTAAGCATATACTAACCCCTTAAATAAAAGATATTTCCGCGCGTCCGATAGTTCTGCGCAGCTGCAATAGCGTACTTCCGTATCGAAGGTAAAGATCGTCTGCCACCACATTTACGCTTGAAATCGGGTCATTTCTACCAGGGACTGGCTTTTAATCACTAAACTTAAGTAAATAACAGTAATTGACAGATAAATTGACAGTGTATGAAACGTCGTTTTCTTCAGACTTTTAAACCGTTTTCGTCATTATTCATAATTGGATTTAATATGAAACACACTTCCTTACATTGATGAAGTGATTTTTGAAAATAATCTGGCCCTTATACGCTTCCATACCTCGGATCTCCAGCTGGATGTTATGCTCATCAAGTACTGCGCAGAATTACCGGAAGGCAAGCGATTTCGTCAGAACGCCGGTAATAAGCAACGTTAGATTCTTATAGTCGTCAATAAAACTTATATTTCTAGGTAAATGTGATGCATACTAGCATGTTTATTCACGTAAACCACAAAAAAGAAGAGACGTTAGTTGCCGTGTTGCTGTGATGCTTAGGTGCGCGGAATTACCGGACGGCATTGTATCCCCCCCGGCATGTAATGGACGCGGGGGATGTCGTGGACGCTCCGTCTGTTTGTACGCCCGTCCGTCCGTAATCATTTTGTTTCCGGAGCATAACTAAAAAACTGTTTAATATTTCTCATCAAAAATTGGTAGATATATCAAACAGAACCTAAAGTGGTGCCTTTTGCTATTTACAGATTTTTTTGTCATTTTTATTTTTCTTGGTTTCCATGGAAACATTTTGGACTTATAAGGGAGGGTGGGCTTTGTTTCCGGAGCATAACTCGAAAACCATTCAATATCTTTCCAAAATGTTGGCAGATATATGAAATAGACCTTGAAGTGGTGCCTTTTGCAGATTTTTGTCATTTTTCTTTTTCTTGGTGTCCATGAAAACATTTTGGAATTAGTTTCAAAAATGATGGGTGGGCTTCTTTTTCGGAGCACAACTCGAAAACCGTTCAATATCTTTCAACAAAACATGGCACATGTATCAAACAATCCTTGAACTTGTGCCTTTTGCTATTTACAGGTTTTTGCATTTACATTTTTCATGATTTCCATGGAAATGATTTGGATTAAAAACCTCAAGTTGGACTTTAAGTAACTGATTTGTTCTTTCAAATTTGTAGGGGCCGGAGGGATTTATCATCTTCTGAATACTTTACAGAAATATATATTTAAAGGAACTTATAAGTATATGGAAGATCAGGAGAGTTAAATTTGAATGAAAATGGCCTTATCCTAACCAACACTGTGGTAATATGAAGGTGATGACGTGTCACTACTACACATGTGATAACACTAGTAATCCCATATAGAATGCAACAAATAATACATTGTTATGTCTTAAATGATACAAAGTATCTTGTATTGTAGGGCTAGGATAGAGAACATGACTACAGGACAAGGATTTTAAAAAATGCATCACAATGTCATTACCGCCATGCTCCAAGCATCCAAACCTGTACATTTAGTCTCACAGTAGTATTAAAGTTGATAAAATAACAATATGATAAAAGCAGTTGCCATGATTTTCTGAATCCAGTGTTAGTGCTTATAAATTACTTCGTTAGTTGAGATTAAATTATTTTTCAATTAACAAGAAAATAACATTTTTCATAGTTAAAATATGGTAAAAACACTCAAACATGATAAATAATATATCTGTCTTGTTGAATTGGTAAAAGCAAGTTAGAAAATGTCATTAAAGATATTTGATTGATCCTTAAGGCAAAGTTATTTCAAGTTATCTACTTTGGGAACCAAACAATTTACTGTGGATCTGGTGTGTGTTGTCTGTTGTAGCTAACTCTGGTTACAAAGAATAAATTATTAAGCTTCAATGTTTTATGTTCATAAATCTAATGTTTTATAACAAGTCAATTGCTTGGAAAAGCAATTGTTTAACTTTATTCTTAAATACGTCAATGTCATTACCAAAACAACATGTCACTACCGCAATTTCTGTGTCATTACCAAAACGACATGTCACTACTGCAATTTCTGTGTCATTACCAAAACGACATGTCACTACCGCAATTTCTGTGTCATTACCAAAACGAAATGTCACTACCGCAATTTCTGTGTCATTACCAAAACGACATGTCACTACCGCAATTTTTATGTCATTACCAAAACAAGACAAATTATTTATAATTATACAACCAGTTATTTCTTTGAAGCCTTTTAACTTATGGGAGGATCATAAGGAATTCAATATTTTATCGTTTTCTGATAACTGTTTGAGATAAGAGCTATTGTTGCCTCAGTTATAATGTTTACACTCATGCTAAAAACTAAAAAAGTCATAAATGCATCAAAACAATTTAGAAGAATGACCATTTATTGCACAAATATACTTGTAAACAGCCATATATGTGATGCCTAACAACTCTTTCCATTTCATAGCTGTTTTTTTTTACTAGATTTTTCAAAATCAGTATTTTTGCCATTGTTGCAGTTATGACATTTTGATTTAAAGGCACACTTTCACGCCACACTTCTCTACAAATCAGTATTGCATTTCTCTCATTAATACTAACTATCAACCCCCAGTGAAGCTACTTTATTATTTATTCCCCCCAAAATTATGTATTAAGATTACAATATGAAATTAAAAAGTTTGAATTAATTAATGCAATGTTGCATTAAATAAACTCTCGCGCCCTCTATCAACCGAACTTTTTCTCAAGCGAACCCCATAGAGTTATGTCCCTTGGAACGCTCTTTACGAATATCCTATAACGTAACTTGTATTGAGGCCAGTTCAGCAAACACCGACAACAGCGCGTCAAACAGTTTTCGATGTACAGAGCAATCGTTTACATTCCTTATATGGCAAGTGTTATCTGTTTGGAAGCTGTTCGCCTCAAAGTTTCAGCTATCAATTTCAGGCAAGTCGTAAGGGATAGTAAGTCATTTATTGTATCAATAGGAAGCTATAGTGAGTGCATATACCCCAATATATTTTATAGACAAACATATTGTCGAGAAAGCGTGACATTGTGCCTTTAAAGTTGAAAAGTCACAATAAAGTTTGTGGAAAATTCTTGTCCAAACTGCTCTGCTGATGCAGTTTATACCAATCATACAAACCAAAGTAGTTAGCATGAAGACGTTCATAATATATGGCTTTGGGGAGGGGGTGGTGGTTTGTTGTTTGTGATGGTGATTTTAGGAGGGGTGGGGTGATCACCATCTTGTTCTTTGGAGGTATATGGGGGTCATCAATTTTGACACACATCCGGGGGGGGTGGTTGGGGTCTGTCAGCAACTTTGTATATACACATATTGAAAGATTATGGGAAGAGGGGGGTGGGGGGAAGAGAAAATGTGTTCATGACATGCGGGTTGGGGGGTAGGGTGGGGGAGGTGGTGTCACTTTATATATAAATTTTAGGGGGTCATTCATATTGTACTTGCTTCTCTATAAAAATCATCATCATCCCCCATACAAAACTTCATGGACAGTAGATGACCTGGTTACCTTGTGACATTTAAGCCTTGTCTATTGCTGCGGCTACCCAGCCCTTTCCCCATGCATAATACTATCAAAGCACAAGGCCTGCAAACAAACAGAAGACTCATTTGTCTGCCGCCTGTCCATTGATGACATCATCAAGGGATAAGAATTTTCCTTGGATCCATGGAATTCTGCGGATTTGATCATACTTGGGTCATTCTTGTGAATTGGAGGTGCCCCATGGCTCATTTTCCACTTTTGTCACTCATACCCATTCAAGGGAGATGCAAAACTAGTCAAGCTGCATGGCTTGCCCTCCAAGAAGAAAGCCGGGATCTACATAGTACCCACTCCCGCATCAAACAGGGTACACGTCCCCTGAAGCAAAACACCACTGTGAATGATGTCCAGTTGTACTTAAAAGCTGGCCCCATTGCCAAATATGGTCTGCTTCTGTGCCACTGTGAATTCCTACAAGAGAGCGCGTCATAGTCCTAAGGGAAGTCCTTGAAGGTTTTTAAATTGTCATCCACATTCAACGTTACCACCCCTCATCGTTACTTTCATGCCCTTGACATTGACAAAGTTATTGAACATGTATCCAACAGTTCTCATTCTGCTGACTGTCAAAAATACACCTTTACCTAATGGCTCTGTCCACCAGTGACCCCCCCCAGAAGCAACATTGAAGATATATTGTATCTTGTAGCAATCGGTCAGTCTAAGTCAGTCGGTTGTATTGATATTGCCAGTTGTGCACAATAAAACATTGATCTATTTATTATCATAAGGATGTGGAATTGCCTGCCATTCAGTTGGAAGATGCTGTCATTATTTGACAATATTTGTGGATAGTCGATTCTTTCTCCTCCTCTTTTGTTCCATGCACAATCATGACATGATGTGGTATACCGTTATCATCCTGCATCATGAAACATTGATCAATATAGGAAGATGCAGTGACTCTGAAGTAAATAATCTGGTCCCTGAAGTGGTGTGATGCTTAAACTTGAGCACCACCTGCACATAGGGCAACCATTTGGAGGGAGAGTATAGAGACTCAGCATTATGTGGCTCACCTTTCAGTAGGACTTTCCTTCTGAGCATTATTAGTATTTAGACTACAAGGGAAGTACAGCTCAGCTCAGGCTTATACAAACCTAGAAACAGATGTCTGATCCCTTTGTCATCTGAACCTAATCGAATGCTGTTTCTCTTAAAGATTTTTCAGATAGCAACAACTTGCAACAAGACATTGTTTAGCATAAAACTGTGGTGACAACTGGAACAAGATGGACCAAGATACACAATCGACTGGTGGGTTACGATCTGCTGAACTGATTTAAATAAGTAAAACATCTGTGTAAAATAACTAAATGTTTGGCTGGTGTTTGAAATCTGTGCATAATAATGTTCACACTGCCAAACCATTTAATATTTATTATTAATTCAATTTGGCTCACAGCTAAAAAGAAAATGTTCATCTGCACATATGTGTGCTTCCATACAGATTCAGAAGATGATGGCTACAGATGCATGGAGCTTCCCACCCTTGTCAAACAACTGCAGGTCATTTTGGACCAATACCCTGATGTTGGACCAATAGTCTGTGTTGGACCCTGATACTCATGGTAGGTGATGATGGATGATACTCAAGGTAGGTCATTGTTGGACCAGTACCCTGATGATGGACAGATACTCAAGGTGAGTCTGTGTTGGACCAGTACCCTGATGATGGACAGATACTCAAGGTGAGTCTGTGTTGGACCAGTACCCTGATGATGGACAGATACTCAAGGTGAGTCTGTGTTGGACCAGTACCCTGATGATGGACAGATACTCAAGGTGAGTCTGTGTTGGACCTGTACCCTGATGATGGACAGATACTCAAGATGGACCTCTGATGATGGACAGATACTCAAGGTGAGTCTGTGTTGGACCAGCACCCTGATGATGGACAGATACTCAAGGTGAGTCTGTGTTGGACCAGTACTCTGATGATGGACAGACACCTGATGATGGACAGACACTCAAAGGTGAGTCTGTGTTGGACCAGTACCTGATGATGGACAGACTCAAGGTGAGTCTGTGTTGGACCAGTACCCTGATGATGGACAACTCAAGGTGAGTCTGTGTTGGACCAGTACCCTGATGATGGACAGATACTCAAGGTGAGTCTGTGTTGGACCAGTACCCTGATGATGGACAGATACTCAAGGTGAGTCTGTGTTGGACCAGTACCCTGATGATGGACAGATACTCAAGGTGAAGGTGAGTCTGTGTTGGACCAGTACCCTGATGATGGACAGATACTCAAGGTGAGTCTGTGTTGGACCAGCACCCTGATGATGGACAGATACTCAAGGTGAGTCTGTGATTGGACCAGCAAGGTGACCCTGATGATGGACAGATACTCAAGGTGAGTCTGTGTTGGACCAGTACCCTGATGATGGACAGATACTCAAGGTGAGTCTGTGTTGGACCAGTACCCTGATGATGGACAGATACTCAAGGTGAGTCTGTGTTGGACCAGTACCCTGATGATGGACAGATACTCAAGGTGAGTCTGTGTTGACCAGACCAGTACCCTGATGATGGACAGATACTCAGATACTCAAAAGGTGAAAGGTGAGTCTGTGTTGGACCAGTACCCTGATGATGGACAGATACTCAAGGTGAGTCTGTGTTGGACCAGTACCCTGATGATGGACAGATACTCAAGGTGAGTCTGTGTTGGACCAGTACCCTGATGATGGACAGATACTCAAGGTGAGTCTGTGTTGGACCAGCACCCTGATGATGGACAGATACTCAAGGTGAGTCTGTGTTGGACCAGTACCCTGATGATGGACAGATACTCAAGGTGAGTCTGTGTTGGACCAGTACCCTGATGATGGACAGATACTCAAGGTGAGTCTGTGCTGGACCAGTACCCTGATGATGGACAGATACTCAAGGTGAGTCTGTGTTGGACCAGTACCCTGATGATGGACAGACACTCAAGGTGTGTTGGACCAGCACCCTGATGATGGACAGATACTCAAGGTGAGTCTGTGCTGGACCAGTACCCTGATGATGGACAGATACTCAAGGTGAGTCTGTGTTGGACCAGTACCCTGATGATGACAGATACAAAGTTGACCAGTCTGTGTTGGACCAGTACCCTGATGATGGACAGATACTCAAGGTGAGTCTGTGCTGGACCAGTACCCTGATGATGGACAGATACTCAAAGGTGAGTCTGTGTTGGACCACCCTGATGATGGACCCTGATGATGGACAGATACTCAAGGTGAGTCTGTGTGTTGATGGACAGACCAGTACCCTGATGATGGACAGATACTCAAGGTGAGTCTGTGTTGGACCAGTACCCTGATGATGGACAGATACTCAAGGTGAGTCTGTGTTGGACCAGTACCCTGATGATGGACAGATACTCAAGGTGAGTCTGTGTTGGACCAGTACCCTGATGATGGACAGATACTCAAGGTGAGTCTGTGTTGGACCAGCACCCTGATGATGGACAGATACTCAAAGGTGAGTCTGTGTTGGACCAGTACCCTGATGATGGACAGATACTCAAAGGTGAGTCTGTGTTGGTGAGATGGACCCTGAGTCTGTGTTGGACCAGTACCCTGATGATGGACAGATACTCAAGGTGAGTCTGTGTTGGACCAGTACCCTGATGATGGACAGATACTCAAGGTGAGTCTGTGCTGGACCAGTACCCTGATGATGGACAGATACTCAAGGTGAGTCTGTGCTGGACCAGTACCCTGATGATGGACAGATACTCAAGGTGAGTCTGTGCTGGACCAGTACCCTGATGATGGACAGATACTCAAGGTGAGTCTGTGCTGGACCAGTACCCTGATGATGGACAGATACTCAAAGGTGAGTCTGTGTTGGACCAGTACCCTGATGATGGACAGATACTCAAGGTGAGTCTGTGTTGGACCAGCACCTGATGATGATACTCAAGGTGAGTCTGTGTTGGACCAGCACCCTGATGATGGACAGATACTCAAGGTGAGTCTGTGTTGGACCAGCACCCTGATGATGGACAGATACTCAAGGTGAGTCTGTGCTGGACCAGTACCCTGATGATGGACAGACTCAAGGTGACTGGACCAGTACCCAAGGTCAAGGTGAGTCTGTGCTGGACCAGCACCCTGATGATGGACAGATACTCAACCAGTACCCTGATGATGGACTGAGTCTGTGCTGGACCAGCACCCTGATGATGGACAGATACTCAAGGTGAGTCTGTGTTGGACCAGTACCTGATGATGGACAGATACTCAAGGTGAGTTTCTGTGCACCATTACTCTGATGATGGACCAGTTGGACCCCTGATGATGGACAGATACTCAAGGTGAGGTGTTGGACCAGTACCCTGATGAGTCAGACACTGTGCTGGACCAGTACCCTGATGATGACAGACAGATACTCAAGGTGAGTCTGTGCTGGACCAGCACCCTGATGATGGAAGGTGAGTCTGTGCTGGACCAGCACCCTGATGATGGACAGATACTCAAGGTGAGTCTGTGTTGGACCTTTTATTGAAAATGAACTTCATGTATATTTTGGTATGTGAGCATTACTCATCTCTAAGAAGTATGAACCACAAACAGTATATCAAGTCTCATACTAATTACATTTTCCGAAGGGTAATGAAAACTAGTGCCTGTGTTTCCCAAGAACAGAAAAAACATCACACATGAACGCAACCCCAACCTCAGTCAGTCCACTGTAAGCATGTGACCAGTCAGTGAAGTCGTCGCTCTCTGATTTTCGTGCCAAAAGAGACAGTTGAGGAAAATCAACAGTGCCTTCATAATCCTTGAAAAATCAACCCTTTTTGAAAACTTGTGCTTGGATTATATTCTTCAAACTTTTCTTCATCATACTGTATTGTTTACTATTGGCTAAATATTTTGTAAATAGTTTTAGACCTTGTTGGATTTTGTTTTTGTTGACATAAATAAGGCTTTCTGAGATCTGTCAACATACGTGTTCCAGAGATATGAGATGTGTACACTGCCCTTCCTTTGCGGATGACCAATTCCAGAATTACGTGTTTGTTGTTGGGAATAAGTATGACAGGAAGCAGTGTGAGTCCAGGTCATCATCAACTGACACGAACCAACCTGCTGAAATAGTTAAGAATACTGTAAATTCCTCTGATAAACACAGCCTGAAGAAGAAGTGATGGGTGCATCTTCTGACACCTCCCGGAAGCCCTCAGAAGCCACTTTTTTGGGACAGAAAAAGATGTCATGTGCAAGAAGGTCAGAGAAATTGACTACTACGTCACACAAATTCGGCACCTGCATGAAGCCCTCGACCTCTCCGCAACTCCTGGTGTTGTTGGACCTGCTCAAGTGAATGATAACCCTCCATCCCGGACCAGAGTCTCCAGCAGGTCCAGGGCTTCACACAGCCCTAATTGTATATGCAGGCAACTATACCGCAATCACGACTCTTTGCACACCTGGCATGTCTGAGCCAAGTTCAACAGACTAATCTACCTTCACCAGCAAACGACTTTGTTGCCAACACCACTCAATAAGTGATTCTTGCCATGCAGCAACAGAGCTCTATGAATCCTCCACCATTGGCATCATCTACACCTCAACATAAAGATGTGTCAACACAACTCTCAACATTTGTCTACTTCTCAATTTCGAATCCCGGATGGGGCTCAACTAAAAAAGTACTAGAATTTGTACTTTACTAAGAAGGTGTAATCCCAAATATAACATATGTTACATTTGACCACTTTCTAAATGGCATTGTGTAATCATAGCTTTCAGCCGTGGGAGCCGTGCCAGTTAACACTCATCAGAGGGGTACACAAAGTCCGCAGTCTAGACTACCAGTTGTCCGACTTTCATTTTTGTGGAAGTCACGGTAGCTGAGTGGGTTAGGCAGCTGACTTTGTGTGCTGGCAATTAGGTGCCTGACTCTGAGGGTGTGAGTTTGAAACCCGAATGGGGCTCAACTCAAAAAGTACTAGAATTTGTACTTTACTAAGAAAGTGTAATCCCAAATATAACATATGTTACATTTGACCACTTTCTAAATGGCATTGTGTAATCGCACTTTAAGTCATCATAGAATTCCATCTTTAGACAGTCTTCTCAGATATCCTCCTTCAAGAGAAGATTCTCTAGCATCCAAAAGGCAAAGGATAAGAGATATTCCGGCAAGAAGCAGCCCTTTCGGAAGCCGTACATCCAACTGAGGGACCAATCCTTCTGTGGCGGGAACGGTGTGTTAGGTCCTAAAGGTGAAGGGGCACACTTGAGCAACTGGGATTTTCCACCCCTAGTTCTTCGTTATGAAAACATCATCCAGAAGTTCAGACGGGACGATACTTTTGTAGTCTTCCTCCTATTGCTGAATGCGACACTTAAACAACTGGGGGCATAAAATGCCAACTGCTCAAGTGTAACATTCAGCAATAGGAGGAAGACTACAAAAGTATCGGCCAGACTAGAACTTCTGGACGATGTGTTCGTTACGAACACTTTAAGGAATGGCTTCATCAGGGTGTTTGCAGGAATGGCTTCATCAAATAAATTATGCAAAACACTACTGCCACACTTAACAGAAGCATTACACTTTAGAGATTATACCTCAACAGGCACTAGATCTGGGATATTATTCATCAATCTTCCTTGGACCCAAAACAAATTCTTCAGAGAAGTTCAGGCTAATTTACGGCATGAAGCTTTTGCCAGTTCTACACAGATCCATTAGAAGCTGGTATTATGATAAATGGAAGACATTTGACCAACTTGCGAGGACTAAAGGGTTGCCAGCAGGCGGCCTTGAATATTAACACTCTAACCAGCTAAGCTTGATCCGAACATTTGATGCAGAAAGCACTGGGCCTAGCTACAGCAGCCAGAATCCATGCCATAGATTTCAGTCGTACCAGATTTGATAATGTACCAAATGTATCAGTGCACCTTGGTCTTGTTTGGATTTTATTGCCCCAAATAAATTGCCAGGTCAGCCAGACCCTCAGTTTCATATCCCACCATTATCTTTAGTACTTGGCAACAGAGATGAGGAGGATTTATTACTCTATCTGGTTAGAGGATTTATTACACTATCTGGTTAGAGGATTTATTACTCTATCTGGTTAGAGCCCAATGCATCTATAGACGTGAGCATATAATGAGCACTGGAAGCCAGACACTAAGGCGTCTCTTCATCCCACTCACACACTATCAATACATGGCAACTGCTCTATCCATACCATCATGGAAGGATGTTTCTTTCAGTCGGACAGAGTGTTTGCAAATCATTATCACTTCGCTACTGAGGATGATCCATGTAAGATTATGGATCATTCTCTGAAAAAGTTAATCGTAGGTAAGCAAGCTGGAATCTAGTTCTAAGTGTGCTTACCAAATCCACAGAATCAAAATGATTCATTCTTTCTCTCACAAGTTTGGAGGTGGTTGCCCAATGGAAGAAGGAAAAAGGTATGTCCAGAAGTATACAGAAAAACGTTTGGGGCAAGTAGAACGGATGGTCATTCTGAATCTCACAAACAGTGGATCCCACCGCCAACTGCGGGATTCAAGCAATTAGTCAGGATGAGGTAAAATATGTATTTATTTTAATAAAAACATCATTTACTGACTGACTGAGTTTGGTTTTACGCCGCTTTAAGCAATATTCCAGCAACATCATGGCGGACATCATTTACACTTATCCTGACTCATATGCTAGAGCGCTCGCCCAGCCACCACCGCTATCCAGTTTCAGATACAGACTGATTGGGATATGCAAATGAGAGAGTTGTTGCATAATGATTACTCCCTAAGAGTCTGTGCACAACGACTGGTCCATGGGCAACGTGCGTCCGTGTAGGGCAAAACCAACATGGAGTGATTGTCTCCCACCACAGTTTTATGTTATCGAGTCTTCCTAGGACATCACCAGGCATGACATATAACATAACATGCTGTCAGAAGTGTTTTGAGGTCATCTACAAGAGGGGATCTCAAATGTTCTTTGCTGACGCTCTGAGTAGAGCATATCTTCCACATGTGAAACATACTGAGACCGATGACGGAGATGTGTTTGCTGCTGATGTTCGATGTCAGACAGCGCTTGACGTTGAATCCATCATCATGGTTGAGTATGTGCCAATATCTGAGGAACGAATTGACCAGTTACAAAAAGCAACTGTGGAAGACAAATCAATGATGATACTGAAGGATCTGATTCAGGCCGGCTGGCCAACGTCGTCAGATGATGTGCCATGGTGTGCCAGGGTCTTTTTCCCCTTTCGCGATGAGCTCTCTGTTCAAAATGGCATAGTGTTCAAGGGTGAACGTGTTGTTGTGCCAGTCAGTATCCACCCTGGCATCATGGAAAGAATTCACTACAGTCACTTGGGGATACAAGGTTGTTTCAGAAGAGCCAGAGAGTCTGTGTATTGGCCCAATATGGCCGCTGACCTCACAGATTTCATCAGCAAGTGTGATACTTGCAATATGCTGCAACAGGATCAAAGAGGAGGGCCATTTGTCAGTCATGAAATACCTAGTCGTCCATGGGAGAAACTAGGGTGTGATCTTTTTGAGTTTGATCAAAAAGATTTTTTGATCACTGTTGACTACTACTCAGACTAATTTGAGGTTGACAGACTGCATGATAAAAGGGCACCTGAAATCATTAAAAGGTTGAAATCCCATTTGGCGAGGGATGGACTTCCCAATCAGATTGTGTCAGACAACGGACCTCCCTTTAGTTCTGAAGCTTTCCATACATTTGCAACTGAGTATGAGTTTGATCTTATCACTTCATCTCCCACTGGTACCCACAGTCGAATTGGAAAGTGGAGAGTGCTGTGAAGATCGTCAAGAGACTCATGAGTAAGTCTCAGCATGCACAGTCAGACCCCTTTCTGGGCCTATTGGACTTGAGAAATGTGCCAACTGACGGTGTAGGCAGCTCGCCAGTTCAAAGGTTGTTTGGGCGCAGAACGAGAATGAAGCTAGCAACGTAAAGTCGATTGCTGCAGCCGAAAACTATTGAAAACATCCCTGCCGCACTTTCCAGCAAGAGGTCCAAACAAGCTTACTACTACAATCGCGGTGCAGCTGAACTTTCAGAACTGAGAGATGGAGATGTAGTTCGGGTGAAGCCATTCAGTCATGACAAAAAGAAATGGAAGAAAGCTGTCGTAGAACAGCAAGTGGATGTACAATCGTATGACATACGTACAGAAGATGGAAGATCTCTTTCGAGAAATAGATGCCATCTAAGAAAATCTCAAGAGGCTGCCCCTGAGACTAAAGATGTGGAAATGGATTTGGAAGAGCAGAAAATGGATGAAAGGTCAATGAAAGAGGTTCAGTCAACTGTGAACTCTCCTGATAACACTCCTGTGAAAACCCCTGTGAAAACTCCTGTGAAAAGTTTTAACACTCCTGTGAACACTCCTAAAGTAACTAGGATCATGGCCAGTTCTGTTCATGGCACAGCACCTGGTCATGAGATCAGACTGAGGAGAGGCAGGGTGGTCAGACCACCACCCCGATACAGGGACTTTGTGCCTTAAAAAAAAAAAAAAGCAAAAAGGGAGGAAGATATGACGTGTGGTCCTGCTTGTCAGAAGGAGAAAAGACTTTTAATTTCTCAAGAATAAGAGATAGACTTTAATTTTGTTCATTTTAACCTGTTTTAGCATTGTTTAAATTGTTTGCTGGGTTAGTGTGTTAATTGCTGTCTTTACTTTTCTAAAGAAAGGGAGATGTTGCATAATGATTACTCCCTAAGAGGCTGTGCACAATGACTGGTCCATGGGCAACATGCGTCCGTGTAGGCCAAAACTAACATGGAGTAAAGTGATGGTCTCCCACAACAGTTTTATGTTATCAAGTCTTCCTAGGACATCACTAGACATGACATATAACATAACTAGAGTGACGAGTTCACTGGCTTGTCATGTGCCTCTGATGGACCGACCAATTCATGGTTTTAATTTGGGTGAGATGTTTTTCTATTCTTGGGAAGAAGAGAAGAGATAAGCAATTAGTATGAGTCAGGATAAGTATAAATGATATTTTTATACCCCAAAAGACATTCATCATTGTAATAGTCCAACAGCTAAGAGAAACTTAATTGATTACTTCACTGGTGTGCATGATTCATGCAACCCAACAGAACTGGTTTTATGGGCTTTTACTGAATAATGCTGTCTTTATGATATACATGTACTTCATGACTATGTTTATAATGAAACTGTTGTTGTGTAACAAATTGCAGGAGCTGATACAGAATGCTGAGGATGCAGGAGCCGAAGTTGTTGACATCTTGTATGATGGAAGGACTATTCAACCTGATATAGATGCCAAGGAACTGAAACAGAACGCGTTTCTGAAATCCTTGCAGGTATTCAGATAGTAATATCGCATGATTAGACTCTTCTCAGTGGTTAAATCGGGTGTGAAGTAATTCAATTCTTTCAATACCGACAACCAGGATACAATGGCTTAAGTAGCTATCAATACTTACCACTCTTGATATTCCTTGTCATTGGGATTTCCAATTTTATAAATGTTGAGAGCTGTTTGTTCATATTCATTCATGTGTCACATGGACAATAAGTTCAGTGCTATCAGTGTGTATTCATGACTTCATCAAATTGTTCAGTTATATTGATCAATATTTTGGCAGGCTCCTGCGTTGTGTGTCTACAATGATGCTTTATTCACAAAGAAGGATTGGACTGGTGTCAGTATGTTGTATACTAGCCTCAAGGATGAACCTCAGAAAATCGGACAATTTGGACTTGGTTTCAAATCAGTATTCCATATTACAGGTTGGTATAAGAGAGTTGTTTGCAAATATTTACCTATCTCTGATCCCATTCTGCAAGAAAAGGCTCTTCAGTTTGCACAAGGTTGTTTAGTGCTGAATAAAGAATAATTATCTGTCATCAACATTGTGTTAATTTGTTGCACAATTACAAAAGATCAAAGGCATTATAGAAATAAAGAGATTGACAAGTGTGAATATCAGCCATGTTGGAAAATGATCGTCACTGTCTAATGCCGCCACCCTGTCTAAACCGGCATTTTATTTCGGCCCCGTGGGGTGCCGGTTTAGACTGTAAAAATATTATTTTTATCCTATGCTGAGTATATCCCATTACCCAACCCTTATATTTACAGAATACATACTTGATCAGATTACGCCAACCAAAACCTTTCTTCTTGCAAATTCATTCACGTGTGGAAATGTGTATGTACAATTATGTACTTAAGTACACAGTAATTACATTTACATATTATTTTTTTGTAAAACTGTTAAAGTCATTTAATATTTTCCAAACAGCAAGGACCCTTAAATTTTCAGGGAAATTGCATATAATTACAACTTCTTTCTAGTCATCCATGTTTTACTGTATGAGCCCTTCACTTGCATTTCTCGTCATTCACATGATGCTCAGTTGATGACTTTATTATAGGCATTATTTAGTGCTGACAGAACAGGGATTATCTAGACTGTGCCAAATAACTCAATATAGATCAACCCTGCCTCTGAAGGCGTCAAGGGCATTATTTAGTGCTAGCAGAACTGGGATTATCTAGACTGTGCCAAATAACTCAATATAGATCAACCCTGCCTCTGAAGGCGTCAAGGGTATTATTTAGTGCTGGCAGAACTGGGATTATCTAGACTGTGCCAAATAACTCAATATAGATCAACCCTGCCTCTGAAAGCGTCAAGGGTATTATTTAGTGCTGGCAGAAATGGGATTATCTAGACTGTGCCAAATAACTCAATATAGATCAACCCTGCCTCTGAAGCGTCAAAGGGTATTATTTAGTGCTGGCAGAACTGGGATTATCTAGACTGTGCCAAATAACTCAATATAGATCAACCCTGCCTCTGAAGGCGTCAAGGGTATTATTTAGTGCTGGCAGAACTGGGATTATCTAGACTGTGCCAAATAACTCAATATAGATCAACCCTGCCTCTGAAGGCGTCAAGGGCATTATTTAGTGCTGGCAGAACTGGGATTATCTAGACTGTGCCAAATAACTCAATATAGATCAACCCTGCCTCTGAAGGCGTCAAGGGTATTATTTAGTGCTGGCAGAACTGGGATTATCTAGACTGTGCCAAATAACTCAATATAGATCAACCCTGCCTCTGAAGGCGTCAAGGGTATTATTTAGTGCTGGCAGAACTGGGATTATCTAGACTGTGCCAAATAACTCAATATAGATCAACCCTGCCTCTGAACAAGGGATTATAGTGCTGGCAGACTGATTATCTAGACTGTGCCAAATAACTCAATATAGATCAACCCTGCCTCTGAAGGTGTCAAGGGGGGTATTATTTAGTGCTGACAGAACTGGGATTATCTAGACTGTGCCAAATAACTCAATATAGATCAACCCTGCCTCTGAAGGCGTCAAGGGCATTATTTAGTGCTGACAGAACTGGGATTATCTAGACTGTGCCAAATAACTCAATATAGATCAACCCTGCCTCTGAAGGCGTCAAAGGGTATTATTTAGTGCTGGCAGAACTGGGATTATCTAGACTGTGCCAAATAACTCAATATAGATCAACCCTGCCTCTGAAGGCGTCAAGGGCATTATTTAGTGCTGGCAGAACTGGGATTATCTAGACTGTGCCAAATAACTCAATATAGATCAACCCTGCCTCTGAAGGCGTCAAGGGTATTATTTAGTGCTGGCAGAACTGGGATTATCTAGACTGTGCCAAATAACTCAATATAGATCAACCCTGCCTCTGAAGGTGTCAAGGGCATTATTTAGTGCTGACAGAACTGGGATTATCTAGACTGTGCCAAATAACTCAATATAGATCAACCCTGCCTCTGAAGGTGTCAAGGGCATTATTTAGTGCTGACAGAACTGGGATTATCTAGACTGTGCCAAATAACTCAATATAGATCAACCCTGCCTCTGAAGGCGTCAAGGGCATTATTTAGTGCTCAAGGGATTATCTAGATTATTTAGTGCTGACAGAACTGGGATTATCTAGACTGTGCCAAATAACTCAATATAGATCAACCCTGCCTCTGAAGGCCAAATAACTCAATATAGTCAACCCTGCCTCTGAAGGCGTCAAAAGGGCATTATTTAGTGCTAGCAGAACTGGGATTATCTAGACTGTGCCAAATAACTCAATATAGATCAACCCTGCCTCTGAAAGCGTCAAGGGCCAAATTATTTAGTGCTGGCAGAACTGGGATTATCTAGACTGTGCCAAATAACTCAATATAGATCAACCCTGCCTCTGAAGGTGTCAAGGGCATTATTTAGTGCTGGCAGAACTGGGATTATCTAGACTGTGCCAAATAACTCAATATAGATCAACCCTGCCTCTGAAGGCGTCAAGGGTATTATTTAGTGCTGACAGAACTGGGATTATCTAGACTGTGCCAAATAACTCAATATAGATCAACCCTGCCTCTGAAGGCGTCAAGGGTATTATTTAGTGCTGGCAGAACTGGGATTATCTAGACTGTGCCAAATAACTCAATATAGATCAACCCTGCCTCTGAAGGCGTCAAGGGCATTATTTAGTGCTGGCAGAACTGGGATTATCTAGACTGTGCCAAATAACTCAATATAGATCAACCCTGCCTCTGAAGGCGTCAAGGGCATTATTTAGTGCTGGCAGAACTGGGATTATCTAGACTGTGCCAAATAACTCAATATAGATCAACCCTGCCTCTGAAGGCGTCAAGGGTATTATTTAGTGCTGGCAGAACTGGGATTATCTAGACTGTGCCAAATAACTCAATATAGATCAACCCCCTGCCTCTGAAGGCAATATAGTCTGAAGGGTATTATTTAGTGCTGGCAGAACTGGGATTATCTAGACTGTGCCAAATAACACAATATAGATCAACCCTGCCTCTGAAGGCATCAAGGGTATTATTTAGTGCTGACAGAACTGGGATTATCTAGACTGTGCCAAATAACTCAATATAGATCAACCCTGCCTCTGAAGGCGTCAAGGGTATTATTTAGTGCTGGCAGAACTGGGATTATCTAGACTGTGCCAAATAACTCAATATAGATCAACCCTGCCTCTGAAGGTGTCAAGGGCATTATTTAGTGCTGACAGAACTTGGATTATCTAGACTGTGCCAAATAACTCAATATAGATCAACCCTGCCTCTGAAGGCATCAAGGGTATTATTTAGTGCTGGCAGAACTGGGATTATCTAGACTGTGCCAAATAACTCAATATAGATCCCTGCCTCTGAAGGTGTCAAGGGCATTATTTAGTGCTGACAGAACTGGGATTATCTAGACTGTGCCAAATAACTCAATATAGATCAACCCTGCCTCTGAAGGCGTCAAGGGTATTATTTAGTGCTGACAGAACTGGGATTATCTAGACTGTGCCAAATAACCTGCCTCTGAAGTCAAGGGTATTATTTAGTGCTGGCAGAACTGGGATTATCTAGACTGTGCCAAATAACTCAATATAGATCAACCCTGCCTCTGAAGGCGTCAAGGGAATTATTTAGTGCTGACAGAACTTGGATTATCTAGACTGTGCCAAATAACTCAATATTGATCAACCCTGCCTCTGAAGGTGTCAAGGGTATTATTTAATGCTGCCTGTATATAGCAATTAGTGGTTCCTATTTGTCATTTTCCTGTCTTGTGTTATCCAATCTAGATGGTGGTGTCTGTATAATATCTTAGGTAATATGCATGTGACAGTGCAGCAAGAGAGGTATAGCCAGTTGAGTTGCAAAAGACTTCAATCAAAGAATTAACTGATAACATGTTGATGACATGAATAATCACTGTCATCAAAGTCCAGACCTTGACTGATATTATCTTTCTAAAACTTGTGCTGTACTTTTCAGATTACCCATGCATCATCAGCGGTGATCAAATCCTCTTCATCAATCCAGAACAAGTGGCACATAAAGTGTGTTTCTCCAAAAAGTTACGGAATCTGTCTGATAGAGTGAAGAGTATTTTAACTCTGGTCCTGTGTGGTACATTTGGGTTCTCAGACAAGTCTTTGACAGATGGTTATAATGGCACTCTTTTTTGGTTTCCCCTGAGAATTCAAGCATCAAACCTTTCTGGAAATTTGTACACAAAAGAGAAAGTCATGGACCTATTTCAAGCTTTCAAATCGGAGGCCCCAGTGACACTACTTTTTCTTAATTCAATTCACAAAGTCCAGTTATTCCAGACTCATGCAGCTACAGATGAGAAGATTCGTGCTTTCTGTGTACAGCTTTCTAATAGCTGTTTAACATCTGTCAAACATCAACGGAGAGATTTTGCCTCAAAAGTGCAGCTCATTGATTTGGAATTGATGTCCCCATCCATGGAAAACAGACTTCATGTTGTAATAGAAACTGAAGATTTGATCAACTCTAAAAACATCAGCCAAGCATGGATTATTAACAATGTGTACAAAATCAGAGATATGTCTCACAACTTTAGTAGCCTCTGCAAGGAAATGTCGCGTTTTCCATATGTGGGCGTGGCGGTTCCCGTCGGTCAACAGTGTGAAGGTCATGTGTTCTGCTTTCTCCCACTTCCCCTGCAGAGTCACAGTCCCACAGGTCTGCAGGTTCATGTCAATGGCTTCTTTGCCTTGAGTCAGAATCGAAGACATGTCAAGTGGCCCACAGCAGATCAGATGCAGAATCAGTCACACACAGATAAAGCTATTGAGTGGAACAAGTGTCTCGTGAGTGAAGTGCTTCCAATGGCTTACTGTAACATTCTGAATGAGTTGATACAACATTCTCAACAAGAACAGAACCCTGATGACCAAATAAAGCAAGTGTATTCCTTGGTTCCAAAGCAAGAAAATGTTTGTGTACATTGGAAACCAATGGTGGATGAAGTTTTAAGAGAACTGCAAAACATACCATTTTTGTTTACTGAAAATTCTGGTGGATGTTGGATAACAGTTCAATGTGCCATTCTTCTGGATTCCAACATGGCCACTGATGTCAAAGAAGTTATCAAGAAGATTTTTCTTTGGTGCAATGAAGACATAGTTGATTTGCCTGGAGATGTTTTGGCATTATTGGAGAGCACAATGCACACATCCATAACAATGGTTTCTACTGAACAGGTATGCTCACTCCTGAAATCCAATGACTGCTACATAAAACAACTGTCCCTGCTTCAAAAGAGGATTTTGCTTAGGTATATAATATCTGGTGGGCATCTGGACTTCTTACCTGGATTACACCTTTTACCTACAATGGATGGATGTTTCACAGAAATTGGAAAGGAGGATGTTTACGTCTGGCAAGATGTAAAAGCTTCAGAGTGTTTGCTTCCTGGCCTTGAAGCCAGCCTAGTGGACATCGAGGCATCCCCTGAACTTGGCCATATCTTACAAAGTGAAGAAAATCGAGGTATATGATTAAACTAATCTAGTGTTAAATCAGGAACTATTTCAGGAATCTTTATAGCATTTTTTGCCTTCAAGTAATTAACAGACAAAGACCTTGATGATAACATCTAGTGGTCCATATTATTGTGGCATAATGTTTTCATAAACATTAGAGATTCAGGCAGTTCTTTGAATGATGTCATGACAAGGTCAGTGTTCATGACCTACTTACTACATAGAAGGTAAAATCAAGTAAAGCAAACAATAATGATTCCAACAGTGTTTGTATAATCACAACAATAGATAACAGATTATGTTTATTACTTTAAAGTTACTCATGATCTCTAGATTAAAATTGGTTTGAATTCTGTGACAAACACTTTGAAATACCTCTGTGACTCTATCTGTAACCATTTGGTGGTATTTGAGTGTATAATTGCATTCCATCTTCGTTCCAGATCTTTTCAACGTGGGTCTCATTACCAGGGACATATTTCCAAAGGCTACTGCAGAGATGTATTTCACAACATTTCATTGCAAACAATCCCAAATATCTACATGAACCTGTTGATGACTGTTGGTTGAGGGAGTGTGGACTTACATTGACAACAACTATTCCTATGACCAGCTGGGCCAGACATTTGGTACACTGCCTCTTATTCCAGACTTGGAAGAGCAAGGTAAAACACGTCTGCATGATCTACAAAAGCCACTAATCGTTGAGATGGTAGATGGTGTCAATTCCCTTTCCAGGCACATGGTTGATTGCCTGAGGAGGTTAAGCATTGTAGTGTTAAAACACATTACAGAAATTACACCCAACGGTATTGTTGGCGTGATAATACAGTACCCAACCCATGCTGGTGTCTTGAAAGTACTAGATGTTGTGGCAGAGGATGACAATATACAGGAGAAGATCAGTCAATTCAACACTCAGGCAACCCATGAGGAAAGAGAAAGCTTTACTCACTTTTGGGGAGAAGCTACAACATGCTTCACAAAGTCAGTGCATATTTTGAGAAGTCTTCAGATGTTCATGGCAACAGATGGGTCACCCAAGTGTTTAGAAGATGTGGACACTCTTGCACCTGTTGTGGAACCTCCATTTCCTATTCCCTTACCCTGAGGTTTATCTAGTATCTACCTCCAGAGCTGTAAGGTCACTAGCTTGTGTCGCTAGGGGCATCACAAAAGGAACTGGATGCAGCTGTCATACTCACTTTACAGCACATGATTGAAGGAAAGCATATGGCAAAGGCTGACAAGGATTCTCTTAAACTGATGGAGTTCTTAATATTGTCCTGCTCTTATCTGCTTGAACATGACATAGTTGCAAAACTTGCAAGGAGAGTGAAATTTCTTACATCTCAAAATGGATCAACATATTTCAAAGCATGCCAGCTGTTTGACCCCACATCATCACTTTTGACACAGCTATTCCAAGAGGAGGACAAATTCCCCCACTCAAGACATGTCAGAACCAGTCAGCTGAAGGCAGGCCTAACACTGTTGGGGTTACGAGGGGAAGAAGATGTGACATCTGCAGAACTTTTGATAACGGCAAACCTCATTCAGAGTTTGAATACTTCCAGTAAACAGACTGCATTGTCCAAAGCAAGAGCTCTTGTTACATTTCTCACTCATCATGTAAAGAACTATGACCAGGATTCTCTATCTGAATTACAGGGAATTCAGTGCATCCCATGTATTTCACAGAAGCCAGATTTCTATCCAAGTCTACTTCAGTTTCAAGGGGAAATTATGATGCTTGGAACATCAAACAATACCTGCAGTTCTAAATATGTACATGTAGTAGGATCAGTCACAAGTGTAGCTGAAGAAATGGCAGAGGCAGTGGAAATACTATTTGGATTGAATGTTCCTCCTTCAGTTATTGCTGTCATTAAACATTTACAGAATCTCTCAGCATCATACCATTGTGTAGGACATCACTTGTACATGACCATGTTGCACAATGTCTACAAGCATTTGTCATCAGAGAGGTTGAGCATGGAACACATTCAAGCACTGAGTGGATTCCCCTCAGTATGGGTAGACATAGATGAAGGGTTTAAGCATCCTTCAGCAGTATTCATAGATCAGAAGATTGTAGGCATTGATTTAAAACCTTACCTATTTGCTCTTCCATCCATGCTTCATCAATGGCGCAGTTTGATGCTGGCATTTGGATGTAACCAGGAACTTACACCACAGTTACTGACAGGGGTTCTCCAAAACATCAAATCAAAACATGACTCATACAGTGAAGGTGACTTCAGAGAAGATATTTCCACCATACAATTGGAAGTTCAGAAAGATTTACCCATTGTTCTACAAATTGTCAACAGTTTGTCAAAAGAACAAGTAATGCTTGAAAATCTCCTTCTTCCTATCCATCAAATGGACAAATCACGCCTGACTCTATTGTGTGTCAATGAGTGTACATACAGTGACTGGCTGAATGAGGAGACTGAGTCAGAGGATGGTGAGTGTAATGTTCACTATCTTCATCAGTCTATTTCCAAAACAACTGCACAAATGCTTGGAGTCAATATTTCAGATGATAGAGACTATGATTATCATCAGTCAGAATCATTGCCAACACGACTGAGTTCTATACTGACTGCATATGTTGATGGATTGTCTATTCCAAAGGAAATGATTCAAAATGCAGATGATGCTGGAGCAACAGAAGTATGTTTTCTTTATGACGAGAGGCAAAATTGGGATGCAAGAACTTCTCTTATCAAAAGGAAATGGCTTCATTACAAGGACCTGCACTCTGGTCTTTTAACAATGGTACATTTAAGGAGACAGATTTTAAGAATTTCATAAAGTTAGGTGGTGCCACAAAAGATGCAGATACTTCCACAATAGGGAAATATGGGTTAGGGTTTAGCTCCGTGTTCAATCTTACAGATGTTCCAAGTTTCATCAGTGGAAATACTATGGTGATTTTGGACCCACATGGCTCATACTTAGGAAAACAAGGGTTGAGAGCAAATGTGAAAAGTGCCAGAAACAAAGCTACAATGAGAAATCAATTGAAACCATTCCAGGGTGTGTTTGGTTGTGACTTCAATAGGGAAGTAATCTGCAATGGCACTTTATTCCGGTTGCCACTTAGGACAGAAGAGCAGGCTAGTGCAAGTGACATCAGTAGTACTTGTTACAGTAGGAAGGAGGTAAACGCTCTGTTCAAAAAGTTTGTTGGTGCCTGTGGAAACCTCCTTCTGTTTACACAGAATGTGAAATCTTTAAAGATTTTTATTTGTGCCCTCCGAAGGAGATCCTCAGTCCCCACAGCTATTAGTGGAGGTCGTAAAGCATGTTAAAATACCACCTACTACTCTACCGAAAGGTGACAAAATAAAGAGTGAGAGTATTTTGGTTCATGCATCTAAGGAGTGGCAGAGACTAGCACAGCAAAATGATAGTTTATCAATAGCTGAAAGGGTTGACGTTGAGGTAGGTCTTTCCAACAACATAAAAGAGTTTGAGCTGAAATGCAGTGTGGGGCGAGGATCAGTGGAATGGGTTATTGTATGGAACACAGGAGGGAAGGAGTCCTACAAGTTTGCATCATCTGGAGTACTGAAGCATCTGCTCCCACTGGCTGCAGTTGCAATACCAGTGACAGATCTGAGCATGTGTCCCAGTGGGTTCTACAAGGAGGGACATCTGTTCACTTTCCTTCCACTACCAATACAAACTCCATTTCCATTTCATATCAATGCAACATTTGCACTCACCAAAGACAGAAGAGAGCTACTTAGAAAAACAGAGGATGACAAGTTCATGTATGGAGTTGAATGGAACAACATATTACTTCGGGATGTTGTGACCAGAGCATTAGTTGCTGCATTAAAATATGTAGACTTACACTCAGTATCAACAGCACAGTATTACCAGCTGTGGCCTTGCAGCCCAGAACAAACTGACTATCTTGGTAAAGGTTTCTATAGAATGATTGTTGATGAGAAACAGGAGATGTTTGTAGAAGAAAGAACAAAAGAAAGATGGCCTCTCAAAACCATCAGGTATTTGGATAAGGTCATAAGAAACCATCCAAACATTGGAGACATTTCTTTCAAAGCTGTGGAGAAGTTTTGGAATTGTGAAAGTGAAGTTGTTGTGGACATCCCAAGCATTGTACTGGACTGCCTCTTCAAACAGACAGGCTGTGGCAAGGATCGCTGTGTGACAGTAGAAAACTTCTTCTGTCGTGTCTTTTTCCCAAATTTTGATGATGAATATTGGGAAACAAGAGATAGGGACTCCCTGACTGTCTTTGCAATAAAGTGCAATAACACTGCAATTCATCAGCAAGTAGAGGCTAAGAAATGTATCCGGACATCTCATAGCGGCACATTGAAAAGACCGAAGGATTGCATTGATCCATTTGGAGTATGTGCTGAGCTGTTCTCAGCCGAAGATGACAAGTTTCCAGACAAATGTTTTTGGCCAGTTATTGATGGTCTTTGTCGAGCTGGAATGCTACAAGACAATTTGCCCTGGAATATATGTGTTGAAAGGGCAAGTACAGTCTCTGAACTATACTTCACAGATTATGAAGGGGCAATTCAAAGGTGTAAGAATATATTACAGTATCTGGGACGCCACATCAATCCATCAAATGCATGTCTCAAATCATGTCCACAAGTTGTTTTCAAAAAACTTCGAAATATCAAGTTTCTGCCAGTGCTTCTATGTCCCGAGAGCTGGAAGTTTGTTTGGAAGGCGAATGAAACAGATTGTGCTCTGTCAGCCCCTAATGAAACATTTCGAGAGGACACAAGTAATTTGGTTGGATGTACTCAACTTATTTTAGATGAAACTCAACTGCGCTCAGACATATCTGACAAGAAAATGACTGATGTTCTTCACTTACTTGGTGTGAAGAGCAGAGATGACATTACAGTCAAAAGTGTTACCTTACAACTGCTTTCTATTTCGGAGGCTTTACAAGACAGTGGGCTAGATCTAGAAATGCCTGACTGTGAACTCAACAAAATATGTACAGAAATTTACAGTCACATGAACACATTGTATCAAAATAGTTCCAGTGAAGATAAGAAGAAGTTCAAAAGATATGTGTCAGAGCACTTGCATGGAATACAGACAATCTTGGTAGGGAACAAACTGGTGAAACCCAAACAGGTAGTTCTCCACAAGCAAAGAAGTAGGAATCCAGGCATGTATACACTGGACCAAAGTTTTGAGGAATATTTGCAACTATTTGAACTATTTGAATTATGGAACAATACCAAAGTTTTGGGATGTTGTTTTGCAGTGATGTGTCTTGTTTTGGTCTTTGCACTTTATTTTGGTTTATAAATACCATTATGCAATATTGTAATGTGATATCTATAGACTTCTGTTACACCTCATTACGCTGAGTTTTCTTGTCAGTCTGGTTGATTGTAGAGTTTCAATGTTGTACACTCTCAGAGACTATACACCATCATATACTGTGGTACATTATAGAGCTCAGTCCAGGGAACACTGGCCCTAGATCCGCTCACCAGGAGCACTCCTAAGATTTCTGCTTGTGTTTATGAACCTATCACCATGCGGCTTTATCTTTGCTTGTATCATCCAAGAATTGGTAATCCTGCTGCTCTGTATTAACACTGTTAGAATCTTGGAGAAAACCTACAATGACAGACACATTGAGGTCAAGATTGCAGTGGTGCTCCATTGTGGAGGAAATGATTTTGTTGAAATACTACCCATGACAAACTGCTTAAAACATTCACTTGGTAAGATTAAGAGAGCAAGACTAAGCTGGAAAGTTTCACTTGAATGTAAGAACAAGGAGAAAGTCTAAAGACAAATATTTGTGGTGAGATGCAATTGCCAAACCCACGGAATTGGTTACCCCTTGCTTCAGATGTGGTGACACTTGCTGTTCCAGATTAAATACCTCAAATCTGTTGCCCGGCTGCATAAAGTAGACTTGAATAAACTTTCTGTCCAAACATTGCTTCAGACAAACAGCAACTGGAGAACTTGAGTACCATTTTGGACCAGAATCTCACATGACTGCTAGGCAGTTCAATGCTGCTGGAGAAAATGCAAACATGTGGAAAATGAATGCAACTCCATAGAAAGTTTGAAGGAAAAAGAGGCAGTTCACTTCACCCCCTGTTTAAACATTAAACATAAGTCTGTTGAACCTGATCTATAAATGTGAACATCCATATCTTCTCACATCATGAAAACCTATATAAGAAAGCTGTGGCCATGACTGTGTTCATTAAAGATGTGTGCAGGAGGAGGGACATCAGTACAGGAACACCTGATGTACGTTTTATGGACACTATACTTACATCGGTATGGGTAATACATACAATATGTGTGTCTATGTATGCTTGGGAACTGTATCCATGTGAAGCAAAGAAATGTGCAGGATTCACATGCACATTGAATTATTATTGCATTGCTACCCCAATATATTTATGTGTATATCCTAAGAAATGTGATGTTACAAATAGAAGATGTATCAAAATTAGGGTAGATTTATTTGTTGTATGTTCTATGATGATTATATGAAATGTGTAAATCCAACTATTTACTGACATTTATTTAAGTGAGTTGGTAGTTTTAAGCTTGAAAAATGTCCATAGATTTCATTAAATATTTGAGTAATTTCAATAGATTTTTATGACAATATTTTGATGCACTAAATTTAGCATTTGAATATCATGTATGAATAGTTCATATGCTGATAAATGTTTTGTGTCAAAATTGCAGATATTATATTTCTTAGATGAAATAGAGAGGTGGACTGGTGTTTATTCTCCAAAAACTATATAATTTTGAAAGAAATACCAGAGTGAAAATTGAAGAAGAGCCCCTGCAATATGAGATATTTTGATTCAGATTCAGGGATTTACTCTTTTCCAAACAAGCTCTGCCTTGTTGAACAGCAGGGGGAATCCCCATCAAGTGTCATCCGTGATCACAGTGTCCTTATGCTTACCCTTGCAAATACATGTGTGTAAATGTGTACGTACAATTACGTACGTCAGTATACAGCAATTACGTGTAATGAAGTTCACTTAATAATGTACTCAAAACAGCAGCATCTCTTTTCAAGAAATTGAACACAATAATCAATTTCTAGACCCTTCTTGTCATCAATGTTTTGAAAAACTTTAAAGGATTAACCAATAATACACTGATTGATTAATTGCTGTTATCTTGCACAGTTGATTTATCAAAAGTTTTTATATGTAGTTTGACTAAAGCAGACAGGAATACACACACATCTTGGCACCTGTGTAAAGGCAACACTTTGTTCAAGGGGTTTGCTGATAAATGATTGATTGTTCACTGTTGTGTAACTATAGAACCATAGATATCATGAACCAGAGACCATATACATGTCACATGTGCTGTCGCAGCAGACCAGTGAGACATGACATTCATATTAAACAGCTAAAACAAAGTCAGTTAGATATGAACACGGGTTGAAACGTTTTATATTATTTTAAATATTATTGTTACAAAGACACATGACATTGAACGAATTTCTTTGTACAGCATCTGATGTATGGGATGTTGTTCCTGTGTTCCTCAAACATGGTAACTGCCTGATATTATACTTATAACTTTGGGGCTAGATTTCTCTTCTGTCGCCAATGGCTGAGGGGATGGTGTAAATCCAACTAGGGTCCATGCAGGTAGCAAAAGTAATGTAAGTCCCCATGGTCCCTGGTATGGTGATCTACCTTCAGTTATTGGCGATTTATAGCCCATTTTTATACTGTATTGTTTTTCCCCTATAGTTAAAACGTTTTAGATTTAATTACTAGTTTTACATACATATCTGTGATATTCAAGTTATTTTACTGTCCTTCGTCGGCATGTTTTTTATAATATACATATATTTCATTTCAATATCAAATATTCTCATCACGATATGGCTGAAATATTGCCGATGTGACGTTAAATATTAACTCACTCACTCACTTATAACTTTGGTTGTAATTATGACTTTGGTTTCATTCATTTGCTGTATCAGGAATGCATGTCACCACAGTGGTTACTGCTCAGACTGTTCCATATGTACAGATTATCCAGCAATAGCAACCAGCCCTTCCAAAGTACTATTATTTTATTAGATATATTTAGTAAAAGCTGCAACTAAAATAACTTAATATTGGGATATGCAATTTCTAATAAAATAACATTTTCACTTTCACTTAGTATTGTCTCAAACATTGTTATCTGTTAACGGTAAGGTAAATTGATAATTTTGGCCTAATATTGTGTTCAAGGCACAGAAAGTTTGTTCACTAAAGGTTCGTTCTTCTTTCAGTCAATTGATTACTTCTACATCTAGTATTGTAAGAAATATCAGGAAGAAAAGGATAAAGAAAAATAAAATATTTCATGGTTGCTTTGTTGATTGTATAATATTGAAAACATTAAATTCTTCTGCCACATACAATTACACATGTATATATAGATAAGTCATATGGCCTTCGGTCTCTCTGATGACTAAGGACAGCTCAGAGGTCCAGAGCAGCATAGCATTATTAAGTCACCTAAGTAAATACACTAGAATTTCTTTCTGTATGTTAAAGAAAACAAAACAAATTTCACGTTTAAGTTATGTTTACATTATGACAACGTTACGCAAACTCAAGGCTGCTGAAACCTAGAACGGTTTCAGTGCTATTTGTTGATTGTTCTGTGATCGGTTACTGTACAGATATAATTTATTTGTATACTGGCTTATTTCTGGATTAACGTTTCAACGTGTGACGCAACAAAGTGTGTACAATGTATACTCGTTTGGTACTCATGCTCGTGATGTAAGAAATATTTATCACCTGAAAGAACCGAGCGTATATAACACGTACTGCCGTGAATTCCTCACGGGCAGTTTGATTCGTTGATTGACAATGCGTCAACAAAGACAAGCGTTGGATTCGTATCAGTTAAATATATTTAAAAGGACATTTATTTAAAGATTCAAATGACCTTTTATTTGACTCTGTAGCATCGACTTTATATTTGTCGGTCACTTTTCACTGGAACATTGTCTAAACCAGTACCTTATAAAGACTTGTTGATGTGTGACGTAGTTAGCTGTCTCGCGACACGAGTGACCAGGTCAGTTACGAGGTCACGTCCAGACAGCCCCATATCACTCAAAAGGTCACTGTATATTTTAAAGGCATGCAGTCTTCATTTATAGTTAAAGTGAGTGAGTTTTGTTTTACGCCACACTCAGCAATATTCCAGCTATATGGCGGCGGTCTGTAAATAGTCGAGTCTGGCAAGACAATTCAGTGATCAACAGCATGAGCATCGATCTACACAACTGGGAACCGATGACGTGTCAACCAAGTCAGCGAGCCTGACCACCCGATCCTGTTAGTCGCCTCTTACGACACGCATGGGTTACTGAAGATCAATTCTAACCCGGATCTTCACGGGTATTTATAGATAGAGCTAATGCTTGCTGTGCGTTGTGATTCACTATTCACATATCGGACGTGACTGGCCTACGAACATGACATATGTCACCTGAGTTGATTACAATAATTGATAAACAGTTTATTCATTAACCTTTAACATCAATCAGCTTAACAGACTCCGCCCAAATCACACGACAACCGCGCGATCTATCGACGCTTTGTTGAGCAACTAAATGCAAAGTGGTCCTGAAAATATTGCTTGTAAATGTCTTTTTGTGTGGATTATCTCCCTTGGTTCACGTCGCGTCGTTAAGCAGCCCCTGTTCCTTGGCAACGCCCAAAACGACAGTGTTCATGACAGCCAGGAGCTTGTCCCAAGCCTCGAGGAGGGCCGGTGTCGCTTCGTCTCCAAGACTCTTCTTCAGGAACGGTATAAACATTGTCCTCAACTCCTGCAATAGGAAGCAAACATCAGCATCGGCGGGTGAGGTGAGGTGGGCTACTATTAGTGATGATGTACATGTACGAGTCTGTCTTCTAGTCCCTGAACCATATTATTTTCCCTACTTCCTAGTCCTCCCTGTAATATCAAAGCTCTAAATGAAGCAAGTCTAGATTTCCTCAGGTTCAAGAGTCTCCCATCTCCTTAAAATGGGTATATATGTTGATGAAAATTGTATATATTCAGGGACTAAGCGTTAGTCTAATGATACACATGAGCTTGTATGTGTGTGCGTGTGTGCGTGCGTGCGGATGTCGGTACTAGTCAGGATTAACGCCGATTTGATAGTACTGTGATATCATCCCACAGTTTATCATAGACACCGTAACAACAAGTACCATCGTTTAACGTCGGGTATGGCACAGCCGGAGATTGAACCCCCAACATGAGGCTCTACCCACCCACCCACTGAGGCACTTCCTGCATCAACAAGTGGACGAAGCTATAGGACCTTCCCGCATTAACAACGACAGTCATACAACAACCAATATTGGTGTGACAGTTGCCCGAAGCTTTCAATGTTATGGGGGCGGTGGGGTAGCCTAGTGGTTAAAGCGTCCGCTCGTCACGCCGAAGACCCGGGTTCGATTCCCCACTTGGGTACAATGTGTGAAGCCCATTTCTGGTGTCCCCCGCCGTGATGTTGCTGGAATATTGTTAAAAGCGGCGTAAAACCAAACTCACTCACTTTCAATGTTATGGATATTGGACACAAACATCTAAGATTTATGACGCATCATGTAAATAGCCTGTGTGACCAACAGCCCCTGCTTCAACACTCAATAGGGGCGGTGGGGTAGCCTAGTGGTTAAGGCGATCGCTCGTCACACCGAAGACCCGGGTTCGAATCCCCACATGGGTACAATGTGTTAAGCCCATTTCTGGTGTTCCCCGCCGTGACATTGCTGGATTATTGCTAAAAGCGGCGTAAAACCAAACTCACTCACTCACTCAACACTCAATAATCAGTTTCTTCTGGAGGGCTGGGATTAGTTCTTGTCGGTTTGCTCGAGGATGTAGCTGCTGTCGAACATGAGGATCCATGACAGAGGTGTTCTTGAGAGATGTGTGACTGGAGAGCTTGCAGGTTACGGCAACACCGGGGCGGTGGGGTAGCCAAGTGGTTAAAGCGTTCGCTCGTCACGGAGAAGACCCGGGTTCGATTCCACACATGAGTATGATATGTGAAGCCCATTTCTGGTATACCCCCGCCGTGATATTGCTGGAATATTGCTAAACGCGGCGTAAAACAATGCTAACTCGCTCACTTAAAGTTATGTCGAATTCGGGCTGCAGGGGGTCTGGCGTTGTCATGGAAGCTGTTGTAGAAACAGTACAACAATAGGACAAATAAATGTCATCCATGTTACGCTGAACAGTCAAGTGTCCGTTAACGAGGACAAGTAGTCATGACCCAGAAATTCGTCCCCACTGCACAACACCCCCTCCACGGTAGACACGACCTGAATACAACACCCCCTCCACGGTAGAAACGACCTGAACTCAACACCCCCTCCACGGTAGACACGACCTGAACACAACACCCCCTCCACGGTAGACACGACCTGAACTCAACATGCCCCGTTCTTCCACTTCGGTTGTAAACATACTGACTGCCATTAGCTTTGAAAAGACAGAACCGTCTTTCATCACTGAAGACGACCCTCTGCCAGTCACGTCGCTGTCAACGACGTACAGTTGTACGATGTTGCGCTGTCAAAACATGTCCTCTGTAAGTTTGTAAGTACCAAGTCCGTGAGCCTAGAGTCGACTGGTCACTGTCTGTCGACTAACCGTATGACGTCTTTATCAGAAATCGATTCCCGAGATGCAAAGTACGCATCTACTTGACTATCTGAGGTGTCCCCGGTCTGTCGGGTTAGGTGCAATATTACGGAAGCAACCGGAAGTTCCAGCAAATTGGGCAATGACGGTCTCATCTGTGACAGTCAATTCAGTGGTGGTGTTCTCATCAGTTTAAGTGTCCCACTCGCCGTCTGAGCAATTTATTTATTCTTTTTGCACTTTCAGTTTCCCAGGCGACGCGTGTTTTCTTTTTGTTTTATACTTTCTGCAGAAAAAATAACAACCTCCTCTAAAAAGGCCATGAAAACCCCGTGCCGCCGCCATATATTTTGAGTATTGTTGCTTTTGCATTGATTTTGTGTGAACTTGTGTTTTATAAATTGTTCATTTTTCGTTTTAAAATGGTAAACTATTCTATATCTACCGGTCACTATTGTACAACTATATTTCACTCACTAGTAGCTAGTCGATGATTTTCCCCGGGTTCAACAAATTCTCTGTGTGCATGTGAAAGACTAAATAGTTCATCCTGTGTCGTTATAATTGGTTAACCAAATTATTTTTTTATATAATTTTCACCCAAAACGTTTTTTAACGTTGTTAATGTTGACGTATTTAGATAAGAAAAGCTTTTATATATATTTTTGCGTTTACAGAGTTACAGGAGAGGAGAACGGTATGCACACTTTTGGTAAATCCTTTACGCGGATTTATGTCAACAGTGTGAACATTAATAATAAAAAACCGCAACATTCCCTCAAAGCAAAATAAAATAATAAATGAAAATTATTGATAATAATATAGACGCTTAAATATGATGTAATTGTTATTGACCCGCGCAGGACAGTTAAATATTAGTTTAAATTAAAGAAATGCACAAACTACAACCAAGTGAATGTACATACGAGTCCAACCCACAGGAAGATACGGGTCAGAAACCTCAGCAACCCATACTTGTCGTTACAGACGAATATCGGGATTGGATGGTCAGGCTGTCTCTCTTGTTTGATATGTTATTGTATCCAAATTGCTTGATTGCTCACGGTGTCGACTGTGCACAAACTGATGTATTATATAGAGATAATTGTACAGAGAATTAGACTAACAACTAGTCTCTGAGATGAATGTGTGTCATACTGAAAGTCAGGGGGCAATAGTAATAGTCCGCTTATATGGCGCTCATATCCAGGCACATTGCCTGCTCAAGGCGCTACGTACATTTACTATCCCCGGTCATAGGGCACTATCGTACTTTCCCATACTTTTTTCAACTCCCTGGGGATCATACAGTCATGCTGCCTGTTAGGCGCAATGAACTAAGCACTCACATTGCCAGCACATCCTCACGGGTACCCATTTTACAGCTGGGTGAACTGAGACAATGTGGATTTAAATATATTGTCAAAGGATACTACACAAATGTGCCCACCTCGGGGTCCGAACCTAGGTTCCTTCACCGGGGATCGAACGTGGGGCCTTCAGCGTGATAGGCAGACGCATTACCACTGCACTGTTCGCTCGACAATAATTTACACACCGGGTTCTACCTAATACTTATGTATCCTTTATTTACAAGAACGCACTGATCACTTCCGGAAGCCTCAGTGCGTTCTTGTAATGGTATGACGTCAACAAGCTTCAGCTATGACGGTGGTTTCTATAGTGACGCGATTCCGATCTTTCGTCACAATAAGATTCTAAGGACGTCAACAATGCCGTCTTGGTGACGGTAAAACTCAGGTCGACGTGACGTGATATTTGCACACACGATCTTTATCAATTCAGTTATTCATAACCATATGGCTGATATATCTGGGAGAGTGCTTAGATCTGCATTAAACAACCAACAACGAAACGAACAAACCTCAAACTCCTTCATTCTGATTCCCCTTTTGAGGTGGTTGTTCGCCACCTTCTCTATCAGAGCCACCAAGCACTCCGGATCATCCAGGTTACTCACAAGAGACCCTATCTGATACATGACGGTGGTTGCATGGGCACGCATCTTAGAACTTGTCGCCAGTTCTTCTACAGACTTGTCGTGGAACAAAGGAAAAAATCCCTGTTGGTCGGGATAAGCTGTGAAGAGGTCCAGAAATAACTGTACTCCATTCTTCTTCTGCGTCTGACGTGAGCCGATAATCTCCCAGCTTTGTATTATCAGGTTCTTCTGACGGAGGGTGAGTCCGGTGGCAGGGTCAACGACTGAGTCGTCGTCTGCTGCAACGTTGTTGTTCGCCGTGGTGTCACCCATCGTGTAGTCGGTAGTCTGCAACAGTTAGTGCTGAATTGAGAAGGGTATCTCGTCATGTATATCACATTCACCTTCACCCGTGAACATCCGGGTTAGAATTGGTCTTCAGCAACCAAAGAGGCGACTAACTTGGCACCCGGCACGATAGATTGCTCGTCATATACAAACCACCTAGCTCGACATAACCTGGGCATATGTCTGCACATATTCAATACACTGTCTCGAAATAGACAGGCCCCATTTATTGCTCGACATATACAGGAGACGTTCCTTATTCAGGACACGTTGCTCGACATACAGGACACCTTGCTCGACATATACAGGACACGTTCCGTTGTTATGCAAGACACGTTGCTCGACATATACAGGACTAGTTCCTTATGACACCTTGCTCGACATATGCAGGACACTTGCTTGTTCGACACATACGACGGACACCTTGCTCAACGACACCTTAGTTCGACATATACAGGACTAGTTCCTTATGCAAGACACGTTGCTCGACATATACAGGACACCTTGCTCGACGTATGCAAGACACGTTCCTTATGCAAGACACGATGCTCGACATATAAAGGACACGTTACTTGGCATATACAGGACACCTTGCTTGACGTATGCAGGTCACATTACTCCTCATATATAGGACACGATGCGTGACACCTACAGTGTACGTTACTCGACATATACAGTACATATTGCTCGACATATACAGGATACATAGCTCGACATACAGAGCACACATTTTCTATATAAACAGGACACTTTGCATAAACTACATAAACTCGGCGAATTTCTCGACATATAGAACATACATTGCGCTATATGTACAGAATACATTGCTCGACATGTACAGAATACATTGCTCGACATGTACAGAATACCATTGCGCTACGACATGTACAGAACACACTGCTCGACAGATACAGAATACATTGCTCGACATATACCGGACACACCGCTCGACATATACAGAATACATTGCTCGACACAGAATACATACAGAATACACTGCTCGACATATACAGGACCCGCTGCTCGACATATACAGAATACACTGCTCGACATATACCGGACATACTCTTTGCTCGACATATACAGGACCCGCTGCTCGATATATACGGAATGCTCAATGCTCGATATATACCGGACACCCTGCTCGACAGATTCATATACAGCTCACATATGCTCGACATATACTGGACCCGCTGCTCGACAAATACAGAATACACTGCTCGATATATACAGGACCCGCTGCTCGACATATACAGAATACACTGCTCGACATATACCGGACATACTCTTTGACAGATTCAGAATATATTACTCGACATATACAGGACCCGCTGCTCGACATATACAGAATACAATGCTCGATATATACCGGACACCCTGCTCGACAGATTCAGAATACATTGCTCGACATATACCGGACACTGCTCGACAGATTCAGAATACATATTACAGAATACATGTGGCATTTCCAGGACATATAGCTCTACATATACTAAACGTATTTCTTGACATATAGAACACAGATTGCTCGACAGATATAAGCACTCAAATATTGCTGCTATGGCAACAGCAATATTACAACTGTTCATCTAAAGGGTGTAAGGAGACACCAGATTGGGATTAAGCACAGAATAGAGAGAATGGGCTTTATTAATACAGTAAGTTACATACTGTACAGTTAAGCTAACAATCAGCTCATTTACACGAAGCAAAGCCATAGAACAGATTAAAGTTGTGACGAACCTAAATTATAGTAATTATAATTATAATAAAACAAATAAATCACCCATATGAACTATTTCACAAAAAGGATACACGATCATTTGAATAGTTTAAAGTAAAACGTGTATATGGCAACTGTGATGAAAAATAATTTTGCCAGTAATGTTTCACGTCTTACGACAGTACAAGTCAGCCTACAGTATTAATGAGTGAGTGAGTGAGTTTAAGTGAGTTTAGTGAGTCTAGACCAGACAATCCAGTGATCAACAGCATGAGCATCGATCTGCGCAATTGGGAACCGATGACATGTGTCAGCCAAGTCAGCGAGCCTGACCACCCAATCCCGTTAGCCCCTTCTTACCACAATCATGGGTTACTGAAGATCAATATTCTAACCCGGACCTTCACGGGTACTACAGTATTAATCCCCGAAGCTCATTAGGAGGGGGTCTTGGCCCTGGGGACAATGCCCTCCTTCGTCAGGCAGTTAATTGAAAACCTAGGGCTTCTGCAAATGATAATGCCCTGAGAAACAGCGTTACCCCTATAGTATGATGAAATGTGAGTTTCTCTAACACTGACACACCACTCCTAGGGACGGAGTAAACGTTTTAATATTAACATGATTAACACTTGCATTCCTTTTTTATTTTTGCCGATTGTGAGGTCCAATCACGGTGTTCTTTTATTGACAAATGTTTTCAAATTCTGATAGTATTGTATATGGAATTTGATAAGATTGTCTTCCCCTGCACCGACGAGGGGGCTAACCAGCTAAATACATGTTTATGCTTTCCATCATCAACAATGAGTCTTCTCGGTTTCTCCCCATCTCACTATCAGCTCTCCCCACGAATACCAGGAATTGCCAGATACCGTTATCATTATTCCACTGGGAAAGGTTTGTGTGAAATGAATATATGTTCTAATCTGTTGTATGTCGGGTGATGTAAACCAGCTTTGCGTGCAAACACTGAGATTTGGAACTAAGTTTTGGAGACGTTTATGTTTGATAAGCACCTTATATGCCAGTCCACTATACCAGATAGTGCCCCTTTATAGCTCAGCTAAAATGAATGGAGGTGTTATCGCCCTAGGAATGTGTTCGGTTTGTAAGTATGTGGCACCGTCTAGCTTCCGGGTCTTTCACATTTTGAAAAAAATAATTCATAAGCAATCCAGTGCTTTCAGTTAGATCGAGAGGGGCTTGTATGTTGGAACCGTCCATGAAACCTTTATACCGACAATAGGATATTGTCTGTGGTCAAACATAATTTAGTATGTGTTTTTCTATGATTTAAGCATTTTAGGAAGTGATTTTATGGCCAAGCAAGCGAATGAGTAAAACTTGATCGTAGCTTTTTCACATTTAGTGATGTAATTGTGTGCGAATGTGCACGGTAATTTGGATAACTCATGATGTTTAGGGGATAATTGTATTGTATTTGACGAAATCGGACGTATAACGGTGGTTATATAGCCGCTAATTTAGTTATATTGGCGACGCGTAAGGTTTTGGTGAATCGGTTTTCAAATAGTGACCGTATATGCTGATTATACGGTCAGAAATTTATAGCATGACCAATCAGAACTCGTGTTACATACTAAGATGAATTAGAATTATGTTTAATGACACTTTCTGAAACAATATAATGTATGGTTCGTTTATCGATTTGTCAAATTTAATGCTTAAAACACATTCGATTTGTAGGAAACGTTATTTAAATATATATTCATCTATGTTTTAGAATCATTCATATGAAGACACAAAACCGAAAATATTCAGTTTGACGGAAAATATATTCATTATAAAGAACATAAACACATATCGACTTAAACAATGCAAGTTGTCCTTGTTTAGACGAATACAAATAAAGGGATGTTTCGTGTGATATTCCGAAAATGGTTGGGTTGGTAGTTACGCATACAGTCCGGGTTTAGTTTCCGAATACTTTTGAAAAAAGGTATAAGGCTAAAATTTGCACAAGATAGTTCAAGTCGTCTTACTTGGAAACCTGAATGCTTGTCAAACAATCCTTCAAATCTGTGATCTACATCATCATAACAGCTCGGTTTCCAAAATAAGTGAAAAGATTAAAGATGCTGAAGCAGCGTTAAGCAACATTCACTCACTCACCCAAGTGAGCGTACGGAAGTATTTACCAAGTTCAATCAAAGTCTGACAACTAAAATCGCTGGGTTTGCCGAAAGACATCTGAAACTGGTCGCCGCGAATAGCTGCATTTACTCACTCACTCTGGAACTGGGTTGTGAGGAACTCACAAACGACTGTCATCATTATATAGGTCTTAAAGCTATGGTCACCTGGGGCCAGGACTTTCATCTCGGATGAGGCTGTTACAGATACGGGTTGAGGGCCGTCCGTCGTCTTCAACGTCCTTAACGCTGTAAACCTGTCACCCTTACCATATCAGGGCCGCGGAGGGTCTCTCGTGGGCTTGGTGCTAAATCTTATCTGACAGTAACTGACCACGGGTCGAGGGGTGTTGTATTAGGGCTTCACATGGCTGTACTATACACTGACAGGTATATATAGAGAGCCGGACACCTGGGTGTGGGAAGACACGACTCTCAGGGGCATGTCGGGCACCTGCGCTGGAAATGCTACAGCGCCCGCGTCTGTTTGAGTCCCGGGATGATGTTTTTGTGAGTAATTATGTTTTACGCCGCTGCAATGACTGTTTTATGACAGTGGAATGTATGCATTGTTTTAAAACATCACCGGGACTGATTAAACAGAAAGATCACATCAGAGTCAGTTGATTTTACACATGGAATCCGCACCAGGAAAACTATCATCAAATTCATGTTGTTCCATAACTGTTTCCTAATGACGGTATGTGAATGATTAATCATTGGAATATAGTGGTCGATAACATGAACACCGTCGCATATAGTCAACCTTCTTGCACATTGTAACCCCTAATCTCCTCGGGCGGTTTCCGCGAGTTAGTGAGTGAGTATGGTTTTACGCCACTATTAACAATCTTCCAGCAAGATCACGGCTGGAAACACCATTGTACCCAAAGTACCCCGGAGTGTTCGGCGTTACGGGCGAACACATGAAGCACTAGGCTACCCCACCGCCCCTTCTTAGTTGACCCACGGCGGTTCAGGCTAGTTTGGGAGGGTCAGCCAAAATGTTGCAAGTCTTACAGAAACGCAAACGTTTGCAGACAAACCATAGCTAGTGATTAACCATCCGCCAAGGGATGTAACTCTGTACAGCGAATCAAAATCACACTTAATCCATACTTAACCCCATGATCAGGTAAATGTGTAAAATCGAATATATGTAAAAACTCAGAACAGTAATTAGAACGATATCTCAGAACGGTCATATAGACCAAACGAAACGACTGACTGACTGAGTTTAGTTTTACGCCGCTTTTAGCAATATTCCAGCAACATCACGGCGGGGGATACCAGAAATGGGCTTCACACATTTTACCCATGTGTGGATTCGAACCCGGGTCTTCGGCGTGACGAGCCAACGCTTTAACCACTAGGCTACCCCACCGCCCCTCCAAACGAAACGAAAGACGTCGGGTGGGTCGTGGCTAGCACAGTGGATAGTGTTCCCTCGTTATACGATCGGTTTAGGTTTTGTTCTTACAGACCCATGTTCTTAAACCCAATTTTCTGCATCAACAGAAGGGACGTAAAATCATTTATAAAAAATAAAGGTAAAAACGTCAAGGTCAAGGTCAAGCGACTTTGTCAGCTCGTCATGTCCACACGGCTTCGTTGTCACGTCTACAAGTACAGCCACGGCCAGTAACCACGGAGAGATGCTTGTCCTATTCAGGCCAGAGGAGCTATTGTTCTGACCCATCTTACCATCCCACTATCGATACGTACACCATACTGAACTGTTCCGCTGTACCCAAGTCGTGATTCTTGTAATCTGTTTCACAGCTTGATACTGGTATACGCTGCTACCGGGATGATTAAACAATACAAGGTTCAAGGGTCAGGTGACACGACAATGTATGGGGTTTGAGATAGTAGCTCCAGACACCCGAGATTGGTTAGATTGGTAGTGGTAGCCCCGGGGATAAACCTTACTTTTATAAGAAAGTCAAATATAAACCACAAACAGTCTATAATCAGTGTATGAAAAGCCCAAGCAGACATCAGGGCTGGTAACTTGAAAATGTTAATCAGACCAGACAATCCAAAGAAAATAAATCCACTTTCGGTCAGATGTATGGAACATGTTATCTAATTTTACAGCAGACCATTGGGCTGTCTAGCTGTAAATTTGGTGGACCAACTGTCAGAAATCTGGCGGTCGGTCGGGCCTTAGGTGCCCGTTTTCGTATCTCCTTAACTTTTCTCACCATAAAAGAATTCATCAGACAAAATAATGTAGTGTTCATCCACCTGCGTGAACGTTAGAGCTAAATGTGAAGGTTATATTGATCAGCTGTCTCTGAGTGTACCGCTCGCATTGCGCATACGTCATTCGCTGTCAGTGTAAGGCTGTCAGCGGGCATTTTTGTTTGTCCGACGATCGCTGGTAACCAGGGCCTAGATTTTCGAAGCTCTCTTAGCGCTAAGATAGTCGTAAGTTAATGTTAATGTATGGCACTTACGACTCTCTTAGCGCTAAGAGAGCTTCGAAAATCTAGACCCTGTCGTACAAGTAGGACATTTTTCATACGTGTATATAGACTTTTATCACGCAAACAAATTTACACCCCGCTGACTGTAAATGTATTACTTCAAAGGTTATAAACATATATTATAAAGATATATACAGATTCACAAAAATAAACATGAAGTGATAAAACCACACGGAATGCACGTGCACACTCACAGTATGGAGCTCGGGCAACTGTCATCAGACTGATGCAATGAAATAACGGGTCCCCATTGCACAGTTTAGCTTACTGAGTACAACCGATTACACCGAACCACATTTGTTAAAAAATAAACACAGAGAAACAATGTGAAAATGTACTTATTCTAATATAACTCAGATATTTAAATCGTTTCATCATCAATCGAGAGAGTATAAGTAGCAGTTGCCACGTATAACGTGATAAGCAACTAAAATGGTATCAACGTACTGACTTCCGGGCCGTTATTGGTCACGTTCAGAAAATCCTAGCTTAAATGAATACGCCACTACTTACATGTACACGTCCCGTCCGTCAATGATAAACACACAGTATCACCTGTACCATTCATATATACACATACCTCAACACACGTGGTCCCTCCCCACGTCACGTGGGTGATGTATGTGATAATATATTAATGAAGTTATTAGATAGACGGTCAAAGTATGAAGCCCCTTGCCGCGTCTTCAAGTGGCTGGCTTTGTTCACCCTGCCAAGATACCGACTTGTGGCAGGTAGTCAAAACAGTCCTAGGAGAGGTGATCCATTTATTGTGGAGAATCCGTTCCTTGCATATATATCATCCATGTTTGTATACTCTTTGGGGGTCGTGTCAAAAGCTGGTTTGGAAGTTTAGTAAGTTGTATAAGTCAGCGATATCCTGACTTGTGCTTTCTTTTAATGCCGCATTCAGCAATATTTCAGCTATAGGAAAGCTGCCTGTAAATAATCGAATCTGGGTCAGAAAATCCAACCATTGACATCCTGAAGATCGATCTACATGTACGATGACGGTGCCACCGTTAGTCGCCTCTCACGACAAGCATGGGTTGCTGAAGACCAATTCTAACCCGAACCTTCTCGGGGATTCGGGTTTGTACAAAGAAACACATGGCAATAATTGTACATTACAGGTAGCTCTTATAGACAAGCATGCTATCTTGGGCTACAGGGGACACCGTAGCCTTGCTCCAAGGCGGTGCTGAGTGCTAAGCCCATGCATGTACAGTAATTCTATCCCCGTCTGTTATTTATATTTTTTTAGAAATTATCATGTAAACTATTAATTATTACCTTTGAGACTTGTGCAAGTCTACGGACACCGCGATACTATTTTTTCGCCAATATTTTATCTAACATATTACAAACATACTTTCAAAGATATCAGTTCATAAAAGTATTAATGCAAATACCTATATTCGAGTTTATCAATTACAAATAAACCGATCTAACAAAGTCGTTGAGATGACCTAACACGTACGTGACAAATGAATAGCGAGTGTATTGAGAGTTCCTTACAAAGCGTCTTTGATTTATGCCTCTGTGTTGAGGGGCTGTGGGGTAGCCTAGTGGTTAAAGCGTCCGCTCGTCACGCCGAAGACCTGGGTTCGATTCCCCACATGGGTACAATGTGTAAAGCCCATTTCTGGTGTCCCCCGTCGTGATAATGCTGGACTATTGCTAAAAGCGGCGTAAAACCATACTCACTCACTCTGTGTTGATATTTATTCGTGTGAATTATTTGGTTGACAATAACACAACGTGGCGAGCGAACGCTTTAAACACTAGGCTACCCTACCGTCCTGGTTTAGAGGATCGAATCATAATGTCGTAACGAGCACGTGTATGCGTTACGATTTTCGTGACTTCATAAATAACAAACAGCCCTTATTATAAATATTCAGAAATATGTGATCATGGAATTCGGTCAGTATGAAACTATTTGTGCTGAGATAATGGCCGATCATAACCTTTGCCTCTCTCATTTGGATGCAGAATCGCACGTAAATCCTGGGTCAGTCCTATACAGGGCACCCCTTTAAACCGGATACCGTTAACCAGGAACGGAGAGTTACTGATACAAACATCTGTTTGAATTTTTTTATAAGTCCAATATTCACATTTTGAACTCGTTGATTTAAGGGCAGGAGAATATATCCCCTATACGAATCAAAACTCTGTGCGAGTCAACGAAGTCACATGACACAGAACAAACTCAACTGTTTTCTATCAATTTGAATTAATTCTTTTACAGACTGAAACCAGTATAATATATTTGTTCCGGGGTCCATAAAACCACATACTCCCGGATACTGCTACAACACAGACTGGTCAAACTAAACCACATTTATCCCAGGTCAAACTAAAACAGACTTATCTCAGGTCAAACTAAAACAGACTGATCTCAGGTTAAACTAAAACAGATTTATCTCCAGGTCAAACTAAAACAGAATTATCCCAGGTCAAACTAAAACAGACTTATCCAAGGTCAAACTGAAACAGATTTATCTCCAGGTCAAACTAAAACAGACTTATCTCCAGGTCAAACTAAAACAGACTTATCTCCAGGTCAAACTAAAACAGACTTATCTCAGGTCAAACTAAAACAGACTTATCTCAGGTCAAACTAAAACAGACTTATCCCAGGTCAAACTATAACAGAATTATCCCAGGTCAAACTAAAACACATTTATCTCAGGTCAAACTAAAACAGACTCATCCCAGGTCAAACTAAAACAGACTTATCTCAGGTCAAACTAAAACAGACTTATCCCAGGTCAAACTAAAACAGACTTATCTCAGGTCAAACTAAAACAGACTTATCCCAGGTCAAACTAAAACAGACTTATCCAAGGTCAAACTAAAACAGATTTATCCCAGGTCAAACTAAAACAGACTTATCTCCAGGTCAAACTATAACAGATTTATCCCAGCCTGAAATACTTGACCTTATATAGTAGGCATTAGGAGACCGGATCTTTGTACCATTAGCAGGCATGTTGAGAACATATAGATGGCGATATTTGTATTGAAATAAGCATGGACAAATGATACGCTACCTTAAACTATTTGTGCTGGTTGACAATCCTTCAACAAATCTGAACGTGCCGAGGTACAACTGGTCTCCGTTAAAAGCCGCCCCGGGTCATGTATAACATGGATCAAACAGACTCATAAATCGTATCCATTTAATGTATTCTGGATCATATTTTTCAGTAGACGTCATAGATCCCTTTTAAACTTTTTATCTTTTAACGTTTTCTAAAAATTGATTACGAATTACATATTGTCGATAGACTTTTATCATCCAAACAACTGTACATCCTGCTGACAAGACATGTGCTACCTCAAAGGTTATATTTGATAGGAGTGTGTAAGTATGGTTTTACGCCGCTTTTAGAAATATACCAGCAATATCACGGCGGGGGACACCAGAAATGGGCCTCACACATTGCACCCATGTGGGGAATCAAACCCGAGTCTTCGGCGTGAGGAGCGAACGCTTTAACCACTAGGCTACCCCACCGCCACACTATTTGACAGGACGTACGCAATCGAATGATAACAGTTCCACATTGTACCGTATATCTTACTGAGTGCTGAGTGATGATAAAGGCATATAAGGGATTCGATCCTTCTATCAGCGCATACTAGCGCAACTAAGGGACGCAACTCTTTATTACGAATTTATGGCGGCGACCCGTGTGTCTTGATACCATTGTGTACTTTCCAAATATCCATCGAGTTGACTCAGATAATTGACTGGGTGCTTGTCATATCCAAGTCACACAACTGGTCGTCAAATATTTATATTTGTAAATTAGCTCGATGGGAGGGTACACCGCGCTACAGAGAACACAACGGCTGAGGGTCTGACGTCCGTGACGAATGAATTGTCGATTGTCGAGGTCAGGGCAGCGTATGCATGAAACAACTCGCAGGAATGTGTTGTGTGGTCTACAAAATAGTGGGCATTTTTAACCTACATGGCGGAGAGTATGAATAATTCTGGGCCTAGTGAAATGGGTTAGTGGGGTTCCGGGACAAAACACAGCGAAAGACATACACACGCTCTTATACATTCCCCTGTCTATTACTGGGTCCCGCTTCACAAAGAGATCTAAAGCTTCGTGGTCTTACGTATATGTGAAAGTAAGTGAGTTTAGTTTTACGCCGCACGCTGCAATATTCCAGCTATATAGCGGCGGTCTGTAAAAAGTCGAGTCTGGACCAGACAATCCAGTGATCAACAGTATGAGCATCGATCTAATCAACTGGGATCAGGGTGTGAAACTCCCCAAAATTTCAGCCAGACCAGAGGGCTGGTTAGATGTAAAACTGCCAGCCCTCACCAAAACTTACCTGCCCACAAAAATTCTAATTTACTTAGCATAATTAAATTAAAATTTGTAAAATATTGAAAACACTGCATGTCTAAATTTTAACCCGACCGTCGGGAAGGTGAATTGGAGAATCTGGCAGTCCGTGTTGAAAATAACCCGTCCCGGGCGGTCGGGCAGGCAGGTATTTCGAACGCTGCTGGGATACGATGATACGTGTCGTGGGGTCTAAACACTTACCAAACTCCTGTTATTTCAGTAGAAGAAATCACTGGGGTGTGATAATCCCATTTAATCCCTTATTTTGTTCCCTGTGAAATAGTATTCGGGACCAAATGGGATAAAATACTACTACTTTTGACTCAATGTTTGGCTATATTGTTTAATCATATATACAAGTTATCCGGTTATACAAGTTGTCCATTTATACAACTTAATACAACATCAACATCATGCATATGACATATTACATCAATATTTCACAGCACACATTTCACAATTAACATCCAGTAAAATATGATACTGAGTCAATGTATTTTCTTTAAAAAGTTCGGGTGACTTTTGGCAAACACATCACTCACTTTACGATGCCACTCCTCTACATGATTTGTTGTCCTTGGACCTTCGGTTCTGAAATGGTTCCACATTTAACGGCCATGATCACCCTCCACCCTCCTGTTCTTGATACTGAACTTACAGCCCCTGTAGACCAAGTACTGACCGCCGCGACCATTGGGAATGAAACAAATGTTTACTTGAACGTTCGCCAATGGAGAAACAAGGAAATCTCCATACTTTATAATACTTGTCATTGGCATAGTTCACTCAATTAAAATCAAATTTGTAGCAAATGATACATGAATATATATAGTTCACTTAGTTTTTCTTGTGAAATATGTTCACCGGTGGTCATGAGCTCGAGATTGTTCTGCTTGGCCCTGATTGGAGTGCTGGGTGACATAAGGTCAAAGCAGAGGTAACAAATTCACCCTGCACAATCCCGCTAGTCGCCTCTTACGACAAGCATGGGTGATCAATTCCAACCCGGATCTAGTGTATGTTAAAGCATAGGAGTATCGTCAAAGCGCTATGATTGCTATACAGAAAGAGGGTCTGGTCACTGAAACATGACTTAACAGGGATGAGTAACAAGGGAGAGAGTGGATTTACGCCGCTTTTAGCAATATTCCAGCAATTTCACCAGAAATTGGCTTCACACGTTGTACCCAAGTTTTAACACTGTGGGTATCGACACGGATCAGTTCAGTGGGCAGTCTGGGCAAGCGAACACACTATCAATTAGGCTACCATACGTCTTCGTAGCCGTCCTAATTGTACCAAAGTTTGGTTTAATAATATGAAATCTGCTACTAAAGGGTTCTAACCGGACCTGTTCGGTGGCAAAGCTACTCAAATTTTCAACTTTCATATTCTTCCTGTTTTTCAGTGCATTCATATCTCCTCGACAAGCTGTTCCTCGGGAAACATGTTTAACGGGTTAACCGCATCATGCAAGTCCTACATAACGGTGTTTTTAATCATGAATTACCATATAAAAGCAGTAAACGTCTTAAAATCCTACAGCAGGTGTGCACAGGTGTGAAACTAGTGTCAACATGATGGCGATGAGCTGCAACTACGGCGACTCCATTATCAATGCGACATCACCAACTAGAACTGTCAAAAGTCGTCCTCTACACGACATGCAGCGACATCGTTATATTACGCGGCTACGTGCAACAAGGGTGAGCCAGTGAAACCTTAGACCTGATACATTAAGTGTCATACTTAGATTAACAATTTCAAGATTCTCTTTCATGTAAAAATTAAAAATACTCATTATTATGCGCTGTCACTGATATACGTCACTACCAGAATATTTCTTAAAATATACACTTTGAGAACTTTTTACAGGGAGAGAGAGAGAGAGAGAGAGAGAGAGAGAAGAGAGAGAGCTCTCATTGCCAGAACCTACGGCTGCACTCGGGCAATGAAGTAACAGGTCCATACTTTACAGTTTAGTTCATTGAGTACAACCGATTACATTGAACACAGGGAAAAAATGTGAAATTCTTATTCTAATATAACTCAGATATTTAAATCGTTTCATCAATGTTATTTTTAAAACTTAAAACTCATGAAAATAGACAATTGTTTCAATATGTTTCCACAGTGCGCGAAGATATTCAGTGTCCAGTTTCAGAGTATCGGGAGCATCTCCTTCAAACATACGCCATCTCGTGTAGGCTCAATATCTACTGCTGTTACAGTACAAATTAGAGTTTAAATGTCAATCAACCTGTACCACTCTGGGAATAATATGTACAGCTCTAGTCTGTCTCACAGTCCCTGAACCACATTAATTTCCCTACTGCCAAGCCCTCTCTGCGGTGCTAAAGCCCTAAATAAAGCAAGTCTAGATTTCCTCAGGTTCTAAATCTCTGGTCTCCCTTTTCAATAAAATTGGCTTGTTTGTTACTATCAAAATTATATATATTCAGAGACTAAGCCTTAGTCTAGTACAGCTCCCCAGCACTCTGCTAGAAGTGAGATGCAAGTAAAGGGATTGGCTGGCCATACTCGGTGACTTGGTTGATACAGGTCATGTTATCCCAACTGCGTGTGTTGATGCTCATGTCAATCACTGAATTGTCTGGTCTTGAGTATATACAGACCGCCGTCATCTACATCCGTTCGTGGGACAGTGACCGTGAAGTAACCTTTATCTACATGGTGTACATGGTTAGACAGGACACCGTCCGGATCAGCAAGATCTGTAGAAGGTGACGGAATCCACCTTGGAAAATCGCCTGTCCAAACAGGGACTTGAGGGATATGCTCTGTGAATGTACTTGGCGTCTTTGGCGCCGTTTGTAACGAAAGCATCCGTTAATCGTGTAAATTCCCTGTGATCGCCGGTTCGAATCCCGTAATCGCACTCCCTCTGATTCTTGGTTTGTTCTCTCCAAACACGTGCTCGTGTGTTTCACCAAAGTGATATACGCCAAGGATCTGCACCACTCCGGGATTTCCTCCCAGATTAAGCAGGCAAACCTTGATGTAATTTACAAAGTTCAAATACACTTCACTCACAATGCCATCTTTTGTAATCCGTAAATATACAGTTACAGTCGGCACCACTCGTCTCTTTCCGTAAAAGGAAAGGCCGATTGGTCTCGAAAGTGAAATACGAATATTTCGGTTTCATATGAAACATCGTCAGCCCAATTCCACATATACACGTGTAAACAATAAACGTCAAAACTACTCAGCTCTTCGCGATACCACTTATCACTGTAATTTATTCTTACTGACAAAATGCTACATTCCCCTCATCCATCAACAACAGAAATAAACTCATTAGCCCATGAATGGCATCTAAACATGCAACGCCCAAGTTTTATCGCAAGAAAGATAATAAAAGTCAAGTCCGTCACCCAGAGGTTACTATAATTGGCGCATGACACAACCAGTTAACACCTGCTTCAGTTACACTTGTTTGTGTCGAGTTTTCCCTAAACATTCCACAGGTGCATTCTGAATGTTGACGAATGGGCTGGGCATTGTACTCAAATGGAGTGAATGAGTTTAGTTTTACGCCGCTTTCAGCAATATACCAGCAATATCACGGCGCGGGTTGCACCTGAAATGAGCTTCACACATTGTATCCATGTGGGGAATCGAACCCAGGTCTTCGGCGCGACGAACGAACGCTTTAACCACTACCCCACCGCCCTTTAATCAAATGGAACATCTCCCGAAGCGGCAAGAATATGAACATGAGATCTAGCTGGGAAAACTATGAATTGTATGGATCGATGCTTATGATGTCAATCACTGGATTATCTTGCCCAGATTCTATTAATTGCACACTGCACATACAGGTATATATATAACTATGAAAGTTCAGCTTTGGAAAACAAACACAAAACAAAAGTGAAATGAATCGTCAAAAAACAGATTCCCTTGCTTTCAGTAAAGAGTATACCCCATTCCAAATGGGACACAATACTTTAGTCTGTATCACAGTCCCTGAACCACATTATTTTCTCTACCGCCTAGCCCTCAGCAATATGCTAAAGCCCTAAATGAAGCAAATCTAGATTTCCTGAATATCTGGTCTCCCTGGGGTTCCTTTTCAATTTGGGGCGGTGGGGTAGCCTAGTGGATAAAGCGTTGGCTCGTCACGCCGAAGACCCGGGTTCGAATCCCCACATGGGTACAATGTGTGAAGCCCATTTCTGGTGTCCCCCGCCGTGATATTGCTGGAATATTGCAAAAAGCGGCGTAAAACCAAACTCAGTCAGTCAGTCCTTTTCAATTTAAATGGGTTTGTTTGTTGCTATCAAAATTATTCAGAGACTAAGCGTTAGTCTAACAATACTCCATCGGTCGTGTAGAATGTATGCACGGCCGTTTAACTTGAAACTAATGTCATAATCCACAGTCAGGGCCAAGTGTACACGTGCCGCATGTACCTTCTGAATCATACCTCTGACACAGAAATACCCGGATGTAAATATGCATAGCGGGATGTCTCTGTGCTGAAGCTGAACGTTTCAACGTTTCAGGCAACAGTCTGTACGTACATGACCCTCATTACAGCGTGTCTGGCACTGTCACGCAAGAGTTACAAGGACGTATTTCAGTTTAATCAGGGAGTTAGCTTCACGTAGTGACTGAGTGAGTTTAGTTTTACGCCGCTTTTAGCAATATTCAAGCAGTATCACTGCGGGGGACACCAGAAGTGGGCTTCACACATTGTACCCATGTGGGGAATCGAACCCGGGTGTTTGAGGTGACGAGCGAACGCTTTAATCACTAGGCCACCCCACCGCCCCAGCTTCACGTGGGAAGAAAGGGGTCATGAATGATCCTTGTACGACCAAGGGACGTAACTCAAATTGTTCAAGGTTCGTGAAGCACATTTTGTAAGTCTATATGCGAGTTCTTAGCACTAAAATCTGACAAACATAACCTGATCCCAGAATCCCTTTGAAAACTAAAACAAACCAGTCAGCAATACCTATGTCATCTTAAAATAGGCTGACGTTTACGATAATAATCGCCTTTTTCCTTTAAAGTAATTTCGACGAGCAGGCCGTGCTGGTGGTTAAACCCAGAGGGTACGGTGTTCGACCTGCAAATCCGAAGACCGGTTTTGACGCTTAAAACAGTTAGTGTGTGAGTTTAGTTTTACGCCGCACTCAGCAATACTCCAGCTATATGGCGGCAATATGCAAACAACCGATCCTGGAACGGCCAAGGGACGTTACTCCGTATGAGTGGGTGAGTGAGTTTAGTTTTATGCCGCACTCAGCTATTTGGCGGCCGTCTGTAAATAATCGAGTCTGGACCAGACAATCCAGCGATCAGCAGCATAAGCATCGATCTGCGCAATTGGAATAAGATGACATGTGTCAACCAAGTCAGCGAACCTGACCACCCGATCCCGTTAGTCGCATCTTACTACAAGCATGGGTTACTGAAGATCAATTCTAACCCGGATCTTCACGGGTCCTTCACACGGTTCACAAATGAGGTATTTCAGTAGTATTATATATAACTCACTACATACGTTGTGATATCAATACTCCTGACACATCACCTGGCACAACACTCACACAACAACGGAAGCTGCAGAGAAGGCTCCGTACGCTGAGCTTCTCAAATAAGGGACAGCGGTCTTGTCGTGCGTCAACCTGAGGTTAGGATTCGGGCCAAATGAGTCCTTGACCTTTAGGACACTGTCACAACAAGGGGCAGATTACCCCATGCCATAGTTCACGTTATCTCCACACACTATATATAGTAAAATGCCAAGATTAGAGATATAATGAAACACGCTTTGGAGATGGAGAATTTATGACGGTTGATATGTATACTTCTTGGTAGTATAATACAGCCTTTGCTCGCAAGGGAATATCGTTCCAATAAACCTTGTGCAGCAAGTCATGACAGTCTGTCTTGCTCCTTAATCCCGATGCTATAATGAATTTTAACATTTGTTCATGATCAAGAAAAGAAAATATTTTCGGTTCGGTTCAGTTTTTCAATTCATTAGGATAAAACAAAAATAAACAATAGGTCAAGAAGAGAAAATATTTTCGGTTTCAATTCACTAGGACACAAAATAAACAATTGGTAATGTAATAAGTCTCGGTGACGTAAGATAGAATTACGGGTTTTAATTTGATCAATAATTCTTCATAATGTGACTATTTATCATTAAAAATGTCATTTGCTTGTCGGATACATAGTTACAAATGAATCCGTTTCTCTTTTCATAGTTGATTATATTTAATGATTTGTACAGGTTTTATATAGTTCAGATCAACTGATCCACTGTCGCCGGTTTGATAAGGGAAATCCAACTTCATGCGTGTGCCTCTATCTCAAGAATTGGTGTCCAGATACTAACACACCACGACGACGACATTCGCAGCAGTTCTGTTATATATGTCGATGCTGTTAAACTGATTGGACTCACCTTTAGATCGTCACTGTACACATATCCTTGTAGCAAGCGGGTGGAGAAGTGTCTGAGGCAGTGCTGTGTTGAAGGTAGATTTAAAGTCCACTAACACACTGGAAGAGCGTCCGCGTCCGAGCGTCGGGATACTTCGGTGTAATCCCACTAGAAATGTAGATTCTCATCTCAGTGTAGCCCATACAAAACCATGCTTTGACTGTTTCTGTTTTCATGTCTTCGATCCGTAACGTCTGGGATGACTTCCTATTCCCATCCTAGTAATCCCACTAGAAATGTAGATTCTCATCTCTATCCCAGCCCATGACTACAAAACCATCCTAGTCACTATGTCCTTCTGTTTTCATGTCTTCGATCCTGAGTAACTACTGTCCCCAACCATGACTAGCCACTATTCCCATCCTAGTCACTATCTCCTATCCCCAACCATGACTAGCCACTATTCCCATCCTAGTCACTATCTCCTATCCCCAACCATGACTAGCCACTATTCCCATCCTAGTCACTATCTCCTATCCCCAACCATGACTAGCCACTATTCCCGTCCTAGTCACTATCTCCTATCCCCAACCATGACTAGCCACTATTCCCATCCTAGTCACTATCTCCTATCCCCAACACCGACTAGTTCATATCTCAGGCTATCTCCCATACATGTAGTCACTATTCACATCATGTGACAAGTTCATGACTCTCAATCTCGATAGTACATGTAGACTAGTCACGGTTGATCCGATAGTGACTAGTCACGGTTGAGATGGCGATTTGTTTGTGTAACGTTTTAATTGTCACATGCACATTCTTTGATCAAATTGATCAAACAAACCAATCCTAACTTCAATACAAACCATTTAAGTTTTCGTAAGAATGAGATTACGGCGTTAAAGATACATGATTTACGACTAATATCATCACAGTGGTCAGTTGGTTATCAATGACCGTCTGTAAATCTGTGGGCTTAAAAGCACCACCTGGTCACGTGACATCGGTGCCACCCAACTGAAGGTGTTCACGCATTAAGACATTCTGTACATTGCAAGGGTGTTGCGTCTGAGGTGTGAATGTTGGGGCTCAGATTATATTTCATGGGTAGGAATCAGTCCCCTCCGGCCTGTTGGAATCAATTGATGTTTATGTACAATCGTTCAACACAAACATATCTGCATCAAGCCATCAGGGCATATGACATCGATGTGTGTATAGTTTTCTTTATATGAACACATTGACATATGCAGATTGGATATTAAATCCTTCATTAGGCGAGATTCTTTCGTTAAGTTTGTACCGATACAAACACTGTATGTATTCGTTGTGTATATTTCTACCATTTGATATTCAGTAGATTTTGAACTGTACTCGTATGCTTATTTGAGACCGCCTTCGTGGTGTAGTGGTTAGAGCGTCCGCCCGGAGAGCGGAAGGTCGCGGGTTCGATCCCCGACCGCGTCATACCAAAAGACGTTAAAATATGGTACTTGTTGGTCCCTGCCTGGCGCTCGGCATTAATGGGTACAACAAGGACTGGTCGGCTCGGAGTCAGTATAATGTGTCTGAGTGGGGTATTCATGCTTCACTGCGGCATGGTATCTCAGTGAGCTAGCACTATAAAACCAGCTTAAGTCTGGGCTAGTACAAGAAGCCGCACATACACATACACACGCATGCACGTCGTCATATGAACGAAATATTCTCAAGCACGGCGTTAAACCCAATTTCACCTCACCTCACCTCACCTCACCTTATTTGTTTGCTCGTTCTACACCACAATCCGTATTCGATCTGTATGTCTGTGGTCGTCAGTGATCGAGACAGAGATTGACGTCATCAAAGAGGACGTCAAGGTATGACGTCACCGAGCATAACCTCAAACAGTAAATAATTTTATCACATGGTCCCTTCCAGGATTCCATAAGGGAGGGAGTATTTTCTCCCAATATATGGCATAGTGCTGCAAATACACGAGTTGGTAGTTCGGACAACGCAAATTAGGCCATTAAAACATCAACTGACCTGCAGAGCGTTATATAATCTAGTTAACCACAGTCCGCTAGCCTTTTGACATGCAGTGTTTAGCTATTTAATCCGGAGTTGCAGTTTGACATAAATTCCTTCTGTGATGACAGACATTCAGTCATCTGCTGACAGGAACACGATCCTTGTCATTGAGACAAATATTACACGATAACAATGACGGAATTTTTTTAATTTGGGACGACGAACTCTAAAATCATGTTTTTCTAGTTGCTACAAATTTCATCATTCTGAAGTTGGGCCGAAAGAAAGGTTGACTGACTATGGATAATCTACAAGTAAATTCTCATCGATCAACAACTGACAAACATGTCGTAATGCACTCAGGAGTAACTTGAATCGCCTGTAAACAATTAATTTTGTCTGTGCCGCATTTAACATTTCAAAAACGAAAACATCATTGAAATTACCATGTATTTTAATTAGGATAATTGCCTATATTCAAAACAGGTGTTTTTCTGTCCTAAAGCAAGTTACCTTATTTTGAAAAGGGAAAGTAATAATTGATTGTTGTGTGGCCTATAAATTCGTTATTTATTGTGAATGGATGAAAGTTTGTACACTAAGATTTAGGAAAAGTTACAGTCAAACTAAAAAAAAGGAAACTTTTAAAATGCAGTAAAAGTTGCTTTACAAACAAAACAAACAGATTTTAGCTGTAATTATCAGTATCCGGCAAGGAGAAGTGTTTATTCATTACAATAAACTCAAAATCATAAAAAATTTATTCCGAAATCTTATTAATGCATCCTTATTCAGTTTTTGTCAATTAGCAATCTGAATTGTTGGAAAAAGGTCTGAATCTTTGACATTCGGGTTCTTCCTGATTATGCATAATTAAAGCTTACTTGATGAGTAAATGTCATCTTGGTATATAACAGAATTGTTATTTTTAGTCAAAACTTGATTTAATTGTGTAGTTTGAGCAGGAGAGGAATAGTTATTTTGGGTAAAAATTCAGTCCCATCACATTCATCAACATATTCTTTAATAAAGAATAGAAAAGGTTATGGTATTTGTAAAACTGTCAGTGGATAAAGCTTCTTTAACTACAGGTTGATTCAATTGATGGCTATACCTTAACTTTTCTGTAGCATCACATCATATTTTCAAAATAGGGTGGTGCTTAATTAATGCACAGGTGGATATTTACAGGTGTGTTATGACTTGAAAGCATTTGTGGAAACAATATACAGTACTGTTCAAATTAGGAAACCGATTCTGGGGCATTGTGGCGTTATTCATATAACATGTACGCCGAATACCAAATTGAAGCTGTTCGTGGTATTCAAACTTTAGGTGATTGATAAAATATGTTTGTAAGATGGCACATTTACAACACGCCATTGCTATATTTCGTTATGGCCAGAAGAGGGTTTTAGGCAAAGTTAATCATATCCATGTTAGTCGTAAAATGTTGATGTCTGTTTGTTGTAGTCATAGTAAACTTTGATCAAGCGAGTATAAGGTTCTAGTCATTGCTGGACAAGCCCTTTTATTAACTGGCATACCGTTATATCGCGGTTAAATGTCTATCAAATAATATTAACTAATAACGATGTCTAAGTCCACAGTGTGTAAATGATAGTAACAAAACATTCGCTCCACTATATATGTGTATCGCCGTTCTGAGGTCGGAACAACATGGGTACAATACGTGAAACCATTTCTGGTGTCCCCCGCCGTGATATCGCTGGAATATTGCGAAAAGCGTCGTAAAACTAAACTCACTCACTCGTCCATTCACTTAGAGGTCGGAACTGATCAAAATGCTGTCAGGAATTGTGGAATAGTTGCTCATGCCTTTAACCATTGGTTGGTCACGCCAAGGTGGGTGAGGTGAGGGGTGGGACATTTATATGACGACGTGGTGTTATGTGTATGTGCGGCTGCTTGTACTAGCCCAGACTGAAGCTGGTTTTATAGTGACATTGCATGAATACCCCCACTAATTATACTGACTAGTCGACCAGTCCTTTTACCACACTCACTAACTGACTAACCAAAGCCACACCCGCGACTGATATTGATGAATGGACACGTCCTTTCATTTATCAACAAAAACATGGGAAATACACGTGGATTATCCTGGTTCAACATTATATGTTTATTGCAAGACGGTAACCACACGTATACCATACTGAACAAACAGTACGATGTCTATATGCGTCAGATATTGATCATTGGAGTGATCTCATTTGTTTACGACCCCAATCAATCATGGGATATCTCATTAAATGTTCGACCCTCTGATAAACATATACAACGTGTATTTGACTTTCCAAGGAGTAACTGTTAGGCACAGTCTATACAACCGGGTTGGCATTTTGCTTTAAGCCCCAATTTTAATAAATTTTAATCAGGTTGCAAACAGCTTAGAAACATCCAGTTTATTCGCTAGTCCCTTCATTATATCGAGGACATAATGGACTGACTTGTTTACCTGTTCACTGTTCATAAACGCATAGTTTTACGTTAGTGATATCGTAAAACACTTCTTAAAATTTTAAAATGCCGAATCAAAGCTTGTATGTATAATTTAAATGCATTTTTGTTGCATATTTCGTAATGGTTTATATAACTTTGGTCATAAAGATAACATATCTTTATAAAAGAAACGGTTTATGAGACATCTACAGACATACGAGCAGTCACGTTGTGCCCCTGGGAAATTAACAGCTGAACGCTGTTTTCAAGTTGAGTGTAAACGTCATGTAAATATAGGAAAGCTGCAAACAAAGGTGACCTCATTTTCTAATATAGATCCGTGTTTACGAGTTTGACGAAAGACTCGTGGGACAAATTACAACAATGCTTTCATACCGTATACAGGTATACATCTTTAGTATTACACATCCAAGTCAGTATACAAAATAACAATAACAACAATCATGGCCATAAACCTACCTCACGAAATGATCTGTGAGACTTCCCGTAACGAGGTCCACCTACTCTCTCTGATGGATCTTGTTTAACCTATCTATATATATACACATGCACTTATATCGCTCCACACACACGGAGGAAAATTTCGTAAGCAAACTAAAATTCACGTGCACAACCCCCTGCTGAGTGGTGTTATACATACACACGATTGATTGTTTTGTCACTTTCGGTGTTAAGACACTTAACTCGCTCAAATGGCTGTATAGGAATATTACAAAACTAAGTCTGTTGAAATACTGCAACATCAATATTAATGGTTAAAGGGTATAGTGGTCTGCAATTAGACTGGGAGAGTGAGGCATAGATATATGAGTGGCATTTCCCAGATGTACGTTTCCTCAAATTAAAGGTGATATTATCGTAAAATGAATCGAACAAATTCCGCTGCCATTTTTGTCTCTGTGGGTGAGAGGCGACAAGGTAAAGTTCAACCAAACTAAGCTGTCTTCTGGCGAACGTTGCCCTCCACAGTAGCTTCAGTAGTGGTCAAACTGTATATATGATAAGTATCTGTCAAAATCGGCCAAGAATGTAAATTTGATACCATCACCAAAGCCAATTTGCTGCTTGTTTTGAAACGTCTACGTGAGAATTTGCTGGCATTTGTCAATTATGTATGCTGCTATTTAAATCACCTGTGTGCGTGTCATGATTAATGTTTGTTAAACTGTGTTAAACATGGGAAGCGGGTTTTGCTTGTAGCGATGTGTTTAACAGCGTTCGGTGTTAATATTAACGATAATTATTCGTCATCACTGTGCTATTTACTTCGAACATTACTGTATATTATCACAACTATCTATTAATTTGTGTGAGCATTACGTTTCTGCTGTAACGGTTTCTAAATAATGTCCGTATTCACGGTATCACTCTCAGCTTTAGGTTGTCAGCACGGTTAACGGTTATCCTCTCACGTTCAGAGGAGCAGCGGAGTAGTAGCTCGGTGGTTAAAGCGATCGCTCGTTACGCCGAAGTCCCGGGTTCGATTCCCACATGGGTTCAGTGCGTGAGGCTCATGTTTGATATTGCTGGAATATTGCTAAAAGCGGCGTAAAACCCAACTCACTAACTCACCCACCCTAACGTTCAGATATGTTAATGCTAGTGCTTCTGCTGTCAGCTTGAAGTCAGCCATTACGGGTATTCCCTAACGTGCAGATGTGCCAGTATTGACTATATCATTGTCAGCTTTAGGGACGGACAGGTAGCCTAGTGGTTTAAGCGATCGCTCGTCACGCCGAAGACCAGGGTTCGATTCTCCAAATGAGTGCAATGTGTGAAGCCCATTCCTGGTGTCCCTCGCCGTGATATTGCTGGGATATTGCTAAAAGCGGCGTAAAACTAAACTCACTCACTCATCTTATATCAATTAGAACGTATTATCACAGCGATTACACTTCACTTTTCTTTTGTGGATTCCGAGATAGTGTTGTTGTTTGCCTTCGTCTCATCGTGTTTCGATGGCGTGGGTTTTGGTTCAAGCGTTGGAAGGGTTGTCTGTGCTAGACGTAGTGGTATATAGCCTGTAAACCACCTACATGGTGAAGTTGGTAGTGTGTTTGCCGGGGAGCACAAGGTCGGTGGTTGGATTCCCTGGACGTGTCATACCCAAAGATGGTACGTGCAGTTATTTGGTCTGACTGTAGCCTCGTTAAAGCATGGCATGATCATGTCTTTTGTCGCCAAACTTTAAGGAGACACAGAGACACGCACGCACCTAAAACACGGACACCCATGCAAGCACACACGCACACACGCACACACAACCAAGGCTACCCACACTAACACACCTCACCCATAAGCGTATCCATAGGGGGGTTGGGGGTTGCAGGGGGTGCGCACCCCCCTCTGTCCTGAAAGTCCATTGAAACTCTCGTGGAAATGAAGTGTACACCCCCACCCCACCAACTCCCTCTTTTCAAGTGTGCAGCCCCCTTCCTCAAAAAGCTGTATCCGCCCCTGTTTGACCTATTGACTGTGAAGCCAGAGCAGCCTCGTGAAACAGTGGCATGTTATAATAATCTCCCTTGTCCAGAACAATTAAGACTAGTCTAAGCATACAAACACGCGCGCGCACGCACGTACGCACGCAAAAAAACAAGTACACCCATCCCACACTAACACTCCTAACCTTCAGACTTTGATATACATTATTAAATATAGTAAATTAAATAGACCACCCGACTGCTATAGTAAAAGTGTCATGGCAGCCCTTTAATTTACACTTATCGTTATACCGCGGGTATTGTTGACAATAGCACCTAATGACATGTATGATTTGATAGCTTGATTTGTGATGTATTTGAAACCAGCATCTAGTTTTATTACCCCCTCCCTGGCGAGGTGTGAAAGACTTCAGTGATTAAGAAAACAGGATGCCCTCTCACAATTGTAACCATTTTTCATTTATCTTCGTTTCGATAAGGCGGTGGGTGTTGCGCACTTTCGGTCATCGGCTGAAAGGCGCCATTTTGTTCAGAATCAAGTAGAAGAGAATGAGTGACAGAATCTCAACCAAACTCTCAACACATCCTTATCTCAAGCGCTCCGGAGCAGGAAGACAGATGCTTCGTGCGCAACCGATGACGCTGTGAGGTGATCATATTATGAAAGCTATGAATCAAAATTAAATGAAAAGGCCCATTATCCTGCCGTTGTTCCACAGGACTGAATGAGGGGAAGGGAATATCGAGCGAGGCGCAACATAAACACTGTCTGCAACGTAGTTCATAATGGCTCGAAGATATAAGTGCTTACGTACGTCAAGATTAAACAAGAACACGAACTATTATCTTACTGAAAAATCGACTTAGGTTTTTTGTCAGTTCATTGAATAATGGTTCAAAATACTTTGGCTGTATGAGTTATACAGCAGTTTTGTTTAAGTAACAGTTATTATTCTACCATGAAATGAACGTACGCATGTTCACCATGCCTGGCAGTAATATCCTTTGACACTGAGTAACGACAAACAGATTTCAATGATGTAATCGCTGGGAGAGTTGTGTTTCTGTGAAATGTTTAAGTGTCCAACTAACAGGAGTAACAGAGTCACTCTATAACTGATAAAGGTGAACACGTGGCAATAGGGTGTCAGTCCTTGTAACTGATTTAAAGGTGAACACTTGGCGATTGGGCGTCAGTCCGTAGAGGGTAATGTCCGAGTAACTTTCCATTCCTTAAAAATAATGGAGCCGAGGCCCCGGAGGGGCCGAGGCACATCATTTTTAAGGAATGGAGACTTACGAGGATATTACCCTGCTTAAATTACATTCAAAGAACTGGGGAAATTTCTGTTATCAAAATTAAATGTCAAAATGACAAAATCAAGGCTTTAATTTTAAACTAGTACACATCGCTCCATTCCCGAAAAGTAATGGAGCGAGCAAACAATGGAATGACGTCACAAATGTAATTAATTTTGTAGCTTAAAGGTGAATACGTGGTGACTTGGTGTCAGTCCTTGTAGCTTAAAGGTGAATACGTGGTGACTGGGTGTCAGTCCTTGTAGCTTGAAGGTGAATACGTAGTGACTAGGTGTCAGTCCTTGTAGCTTAATGGTGAACACGTGGCGATTGGGCGTCAGTCCTTGTAGCTTAAAGGTGAATACGTGGTGACTGGGTGTCAGTCCTTGTAACTGATTTAAAGGTGAATACGTGGTGACTGGGTGTCAGTCCTTGTAGCTTAAAGGTGAATACGTGGTGACTGGGTGTCAGTCCTTGTAGCTTGAAGGTGAATACGTGGTGACTAGGTGTCAGTCCTTGTAGCTTAATGGTGAACACGTGGCGATTGGGCGTCAGTCCTTGTAGCTTAAAGGTGAATACGTGGTGATTGGGTGTCCGTCCTTGTAACTGATTTAAAGGTGAATACGTGGTGACTGGGTGTCAGTCCTTGTAGCTTAAAGGTGAATACGTGGTGTTTGGGTGTCAGTCCTTGTAACTGAGTGCGACGTCGAACTCACGAATAAAAGAAGTTGTTATCCATAAAGGGTGTTCTATAGCTATTCTCTTTCTTTGAATGCACAAACTCCAAGTACCACATTACAGGGCTGAAGAGATGACGGACGATGTGTCATGATTTATTCCAGCCAGGTAACTCTCAGAGGTTTCTCTAAGGATGTAGAACTAGTCGGCCATTCGTTACCTCATTTCACGAATAAAGTGTCAATAAAGTGTTTACTTCATTTCAAGAATAGAGGAGTTGTGAAAGACGTCTACAAATGTGGCGTATGCACGGTATATTTCGGCAACCTCTCGTCCAACGGTAAAAATCGTATATCGTCTAAATTTTCACAGTTTTACCTTACTCACTTGAATGTCAACTCCGACGTACGTCTTTGGTTACGTGCTACTTTTATCCTGAATTAGGAACGAGGAGAAAGACCTTAGGGAAACATATTCAGGCGGCAACGGTAACATTGTACTGTGACAACACCCAGCTGAAGTATGACAGTATTATTACAGTGATGGACGCACCTGCATTTTCAAGTCTAACGTTTGTAGTTTCTTTGGGCATAATTTGCTCAACTCCTGAAGTACCATTATTCAGAACGAGACAAGGAATGTATTCATGTAAAGGCATTATGTGATAATTGGTCGTGGGTGTCAGCATTCCGTACGGACGGAATGGTGGGTTCAGGAACATATAACGGTTTCCATTGTAACAATTTCACGATGTGGTCGCTGTTGGTTCCTCATTGGTGTAGGTTTTCTGTGAATCATGAATTAAACTGTTGACCTTAGCCTCGGTATACTTTGTTTGTATGTTTGTTTAACGCCGCACTCAGCAACATTGCAGCTATATGGTCGGTCTGTAAATAATCGAGTCTGGGCCAGATAATCCAGTGATCAAAATCATGAGCATCAATCTACGATGTCATTCGTTAACCAAGTCACCGACCCCGACCACCCGATCCCTTTAGTCGCCTCCTACGACAAGCATGGGTTGTCGATGACCAATTCCAACCTGGATCTTCACGGGTGAAGCCACGATAGGCAGTGACGACTTGGCAGGTTTGAATAAGGACGAAGTCTCTTAAGGCACCGTTCATAATTTATGGCTAGGGAGTGGGATTATGATATGATCCCACTAGTACATGTAAACAAAATTGAAGTTTGTTTAATTAAACTTCGGCGATGGTGGCAGTGGTTGTCATACATTGTAACATTGTCATACATTGTAACATTGTCATACAGTGTAACATTGTCATACAGTGTAACATTGTCATACATTGTAACATTGTCATACAGTGTAACATTGTCATACAGTGTAACATTGTCATACATTGTAACATTGTCATACAGTGTAACATTGTCATACATTGTAACATTGTCATACATTGTAACATTGTCATACAGTGTAACATTGTCATACAGTGTAACATAAGCGTGAACCAGACAGGGAAAACTTCCTTGAACGATAACCCTTGAAGATCCGGGTTAGAATTGCCTTCAGTCACCTTTGCTTGTCGTAAGAGGCGACTAACAGGATTGGATATGCCATCGTATACCACTTGCATAGATCGATGCTTATGATGTTGATCACTAGACTGGTCCAGACTCGATTATTTACAGACCACCGCCATATAGCTGGAATATTGCTGTATGCGGCGTTAAACAACAAACAATTGTCATACGAGGCACACACACGACGTTGCAAGATCAAACAGTTTTAAGGAAAACATTACAACCTTACAAATAGTAAGTGAGCATAGTTTTAGTCCGCTTTTAGCAATATTCCAGCAATATTCCAGCAATGTCACGGCGGTGGACACCAGTACGTTCACCTATATAGCGGACTGGTTACGAAACAGGTTAATGGACAGTAAATTGACCCCACATTCTCAGACACATGTTTACAAACAGTAGCCATTGTCTGCGCCCGTGATGACAACAACGTTCACCACTGCCACAATTTAGGACAATCAGACAGGTGTTTGTCCCCTGTATGTCCCGTTATAACGAGGTACGTTCACAGAGGATGCACGGATCGCAGTCAATGGAGGTGTGATGGGGGACTTAGCTGTAAACATGTTCCAATGGCATTCGGAATTATAGCTCGTTAAATGCATACTTCACGCATTAGAGAGGTTGATTGCTACGAGAACTGACAGAGATTGGATTGTAGTTCACGTTCCTAAGATTGATGAATTGTTTAAACACAGTTTGAAATGTCGGCATTCGTATTTTTCGAATTAACGAGAATTTCTATTTGATTGATCTGTTACGAGATTCTCAACTGAGATGTGGAAAGTGGCCTGTACTTATGTGTCTTGTTGTTTATTTTGTTGCGTATGTATCAGCTTGTCATCGCGCATTCCGGGCATATATTGTTAATAAAAAATGCAGGATTAATGACTTCTTTTCGTGAAACACGCACCACTCCCTTTGCTATCTGTTCCTGTCGACATCGACCGCATGACGAAAATCACGTGCAGTCCGTTAACCAACATTAACAGTTAAATAGGGTTGCCTCGTTCCTGGTGTCGTGTCGACCTGCATGTAACGCTCGTGTCGCGCGGGATTATGGCAAGACGTTTTCACATTTATTACACAGAAATAAAGATATCTTCAATCGTTTTAAAGACATCTTCAATCGTTTTAAAGATATCTTGAATGAAAATAGAGATATCTAGAATTGAATTGTAGATATCTTGAAATGAATTGAAGATATCTCGAATAGGGATAGTTGTAGATACCTGCAATATAATTCATGATCTCGCGAAAAGAAATTCAGGATATGTTGAAGCACATTAATAATATTGTGAAAAGAATTGCTGATATCTTTGATGTAATTCTTTGGTTTAATGATATCAGAATATGACTTAAATATATGTACAAAATCATGATTTTAATGATATCTGGGAACTGGAAGTATTTACATGTTTAATATGTAGCCATGAGTATTTGAAGATATCTTGAAATCGTTTCCCGCCCTTTTGGGACCGAACTAATTCGTTTGCCATTCTTTCCTTTTACTTGTATTGTAGATATCAATAACTGATTTAAAGATATCTTCAAAAATATTTATGATATCTTTAATTTGATTTTAGATATCAGTAATAGCAATAATTAAATATATCTACAATCGAATTATATATATCTCTAATCGAATTGAAGATATCGTTAATTGAATTGAATTGAAGTTTATTCTATAAACTATATTTACAGATATCTAGGATTATCTGAACATAAAGATTTCTTTGAGTGAGGGGGTTGGGTTTTTCGCCGCTCTTAGCGATATTCCAGCAATATCACGGCGACCAATTTGCAAACACTGCGGCGGGGGACACCAGAAATGGCTTTACACATTGTACCCATGTGGGGAATCAAAGTCGGATCTTCGGCGTGACGAGCGAACACTAAAACCCATGGGCTACACAACCGCCCCTCCGACATCTTTGAAGTTGTATATATGACAGCAGATTATTTCTATGCTACCACGTTCATTTATTTGTAAATGCGGGCTTACTTCTTCTGTGAGTGAGTGAGTTTAGTTTTACGCCACATTTAGCAATATTCCAGCTATATGGCGCCGGTCTGTAAATAATCGAGTCTGGACCAGACAATCAAGTGATCAATAGCATGCGCATCGATGTGCGCAATTGGGAACCGATGACATGTGTCAACCGGGTCAGCGAGTCTTCTGTGATGGTAGGGTTTTCCAAATAATTATGTTTAGAGGAAATGGAATAAAATAAGGTTTGACTTACATCTGAATATTTACCACAAGACGCCAAATAGTGTTTTCTTCATCCTCAAGGACTGAGCACTGATCACAGACGGTCTTCCAAAGGTGCTAGTGGTCTCGTGTCCGGTTTTGTATCCCCTCTTAGCTTTGAGATGTGTACCATGTTCTTTAACCTGTCTATGGTATGGCAACAGTTTAATTGAAAGATGTGAAGTTTCTGTTCTAAGTTTGTCCCTTTAATATAATGTTGTAGTTTATCTTCAAGAGATGAGGGAAACATATCTGTAACATCCGTAGTTACTGAGAAAATGATAACTCTTCTTGATGTCAAACGTATCTCGAAGGAAATTAAATTCATAGTGACATCAAATGTATCTTTGGAAATAGTTATTGGTTCCTGAAAAGCATGTGTTTAAGACAGTATTGGGATATTGTAAAATGTGTTTGTAGAACTGAACGCTTGATTTAATAGCCTTAAATATTAGAGGAAACAAGCCATGCTCTGCCCTGCATGCCCAGTTACGTTAGGAAACTCCCAGAGTGCATTTTCAAATGTTTGTAATTTTTCAGGAGATAAAGCATCTCTAAGGCTCACTGTTATACAGAAAAAACCCAACTGCAACAATTGCCTCGAAAACATGCATCAGACAACTGTATCTAAAACATCTCCATACAAGTTAGAAGAGAGTACATAGAATACTCTTTGGGTCTTTTCACAAGTGATTCTACACTATATTTGGACTAGAATTTTGATGAAACACCACACCCCGAAAATTGTATTTATCTGAGACAATGTTATCCATCCCTGCCATCGACATCTGGATATTGGATTGTGAGTTTTTGTGCCAAAGATAACTAAAGGAGTGTTTTCAACATTGATAATAAATGTATTGTCAGTGCAGGTTTTTGCGAGATTATTGAGAAGCTCTTGGAGTATGGCTGGTGAATCAGACAAAAGAATCAGATCATCGGCAAACAGTAATTGGTAACTATGTTTTGAAACTAACAACAGTTATGAAAATATGATTTGAGATCATTATTAAATAGAATAAACAATATTGTGGATACATACCTCAGTGAAACGCCTGTTTTCAATCAATTTATTGCATCCTGTAACAATGGCGAGGATGTCGGTAAGATAAATTCGTTGTAACAGTATCACGTGTGATATGCTTGATTTTATGTGTTCCCCGTAAGGATATTCCCACCATGCGTACGGCTAGCGGTATAACACTCGGGGCACTTAAAACCACCCATACTCCGAGTCATACTGTTTTGACTTATAATAACGCTTTGGATGATGAGAAGACGAAAATTTCTCTGTAAAAGAATTTTGCTACAGACTTATTAGTGTTTCCCCCAGGATTATGAAAGGACAGGGTAGACTCATAGAACATAGTGCACTTTAAAATTCAAAAGAGCATTCAGCAAACAAAAAAGGCACACCAAATAAGGGTACAGAACTTTATTCAGGTTGACATCATTTTGGGTCTGTTTGGCATACTTTGAGGCAAATTCATAAATTTCATTCATGTTCTCCTCTTGACTTCCTCAAGTCAATGTCAGTAGAAGACTTTGCATTCATGCTGACCACAAGTAGCTTGGTGCAGTTATCTACTTCCAGCCTGTTCCTATCGGCTGTCACAATGAGTCTTACCTGGAGAAGACTCTCTCAACCTCTGATGTCACAGTAGGATCACAGTAGCATGAATGCTCAGGAGCTTCACAATGTTTGGGTTGAGTTTTGAGGCTTGTCAGAGTCTTCAGGATGGTGGATGATGAACAGGTGTCAACTTCCCAAGCAAAGAGTTCCTTGACCTGACTTCACTCAAGCTTTGTCTGATCAACATCAAGGCCAAAGTGCTCTGTCAGCTCTGTAATCTGCAAAATATGAAATTTGTCAAAATATGAAAATGTAAAAAAGTCTGTTTTGAATAGATAAATTTCATTTAAGTACATCATGTTTTCATTCTTATTTTCTTTTCTTACATTTACTTCTTCAATATCAAAGTTGTTATATTTTACAAAATCAGTTTGAGTGAATATATTTCCAATACTTCAGCATCACCATTGAATGTCAAGAATGAAGAGTCTCCAGCCTTCCTCAGATCCAGTGCAGAAAGACTTGTCAGGACATTCAGTCTCTATGTCAGGTTATATGTCAGCTTATCCAAGAACGGAGTGTTTGACCTTGAGACATCCGTTCTTCTGCTATCAACTTTCTCCAGGTTATACTGCTCTCCAAGTTGATCAACACGCGATAAGTATGGGCCAGGTTTGTACTTAATCTTTCATTTTTCAAAGACGCCAAGCAACTTCTCAGCTGAGGCTCAACAATACTTAAGTTAGTTTTTCCTCTCAAACATCTTGGTCAATCCTGACAGGAGCGAACAAACGCCACACAGAACCGAGATGAAATAATACTTCTAGTAGGACATCAGCTGTTTGTACAGACCTTCAGTAGTCACACTCTGTTTGTCACCAGCCCGCTTGTCAATCCCCATACCAACTGCATTCCCAAGGTCAGCAAGGATAGAAGGATAGCTTCTCCTGACAGCATGAACAACTTCTTCATGACTCAGCCAACGAATGTGGACACCCGGTTTGATTTGATTACATGTGTCTGTGTCATCTGCAGTGTTTTCTTCCACTTCTCTAGTCAATGTCTGCATCTGTTCAAGTCTGTTGGATCTTACAGTACTGTAATGATAGTACTTATACAGTCCCATTAGCATCTCATCAACAGACTCGATTTCAGTCATTTGAAAGCTGAACTAACAGCCAAGTTGCAGTCTATGATTCACACAGTGGACATCAATCAAAGCAGGGTTGTCTCGCTTCAGTTGTGCGACTACACCATTCAGTTTGCCTGTCATAACAACTGGACCATCACTTGCAAAACAGGTAATTTTATTTAAGTCCTTGACATCCTCCACAATAGTGTCTGCCGTTCCATTAGGAATGTCAGCATCCTGGAGAAATGCAAGTTTCGACTCTCCATTTTCCAGATAACGGCCCATGAATGCAAGGTGTTTTCTGGTTGATAATCTGTATGTTCATCAAGCCGAACATTTTGCTCTCTCTCATCTTCTTTCTGTAGGACTTGCTCTTCTACTACCTCAGCCAGACATTTGATCAGTTAAATATTAAGAAAATAAGAATAGTATAAATACCTTGTTATTATAATATTGAAAGTACTTTTTCTATAAACATTCATGATAGAAACACAATCTTACAATAAATTCCTATAAAAAGGACTTTTAGTTACTCTAACACAAAAAAACAGTTTAAGTTTTAATTACATTTCAATTGAGGATAAAGTGTCACTATTTAGTTACTCTAACACAAAAACAGTTTTAGTTTTAATTACATTTTAATTGAGGATAAAGTAGGGTAAAATATCAGATGAATGCACACAAAAGACTCGATTTGGAGACAGGTAAAATTGGCTTTGTTCATTGCAGAAACCTTATCCACCACAAAATCTACGAACTTCAAATTAAGTATATATTATATAGATAATTAATTTAGAGTTTCTACCGATAATTTAGAATAAAAAAACCTGCATGCATGCCGTGCAGTAAATAAACTTGACATGTCTGACATGAAAGATGTATTTGTGAATTATAATATCCGCTGCCAACCTTGATGAAAGTTATGATTTTACGAGCACATCACAAATGGACACTGACTTTCTGTTTAGTCTTAAACACGTGTGTGATTTGTCAAAGCAGCTTGAGTTGCTGTTATTAGCTGCACAGAGTTGCGTCCCAGTTTTACACCAGCATCAGCTGATCCTGGTTCGAATCACTGATTGGCCGCCATTAGGAACCTAAACTTGCTAACTGAACTGGAGAAGATAGGGCTTCTGTCCCTGCAGTAGGGCCGTGATGGTCGTGCCGCAGGAAATGGGGCATCTACGGGCAGCTTGAAGTTCGTGGTGCTTTATTCGTTATTCGTTTTTCGAATTACGAGTAGCGTGCTAGCAGCGGGTTCGTTATTCACTCTATGCCAATCAGTTTTATCAAATATGAAATATAAGATAGTATCATATAATCTAACCAGCACCGGGTTTGTTATTCAGACATGGAATAATACGTATTAGATGCCTAAATCCCAGCGGATTCGTGTTTCGTTATTTGCATGTCGAATAACGAATAACGTGCTAGCAGCGGGTTCGTTATTCAAATGCTCTACATAAAACATCTACAGTGGTGTGGTCATATGTACACTGAAATCCATGTAAAGAAATACAGCAGGTTCATTTCTCATGTGTATTACTGTGCAAGAGCTGTTTGGTTATTCAGCACTTATGAACAACGAAAAGCTAACCAGCATTTGTGTGGTTTACCTTCCGGTACCAACAGAATGGTTGAATGACGCTGTGGAGCGGGCTGAGTCTTCGACAGATGTGATGAAGGTGACAGTGTTGGGTGGAGATAGGGAGGAACCCATGGACAATCCGTATATTTGCTTGTAGATATTGTCGTTGAAGGTGAAGTATGAGATGAGGTGTCAAAGCAGCTGGAGGTGTGGTTAATGGTGTTGTCTGTGGTGAATGCGGTGTCCAGGTCATCATATCTGGTTTGGCGCTTATTGCAGAGGAGGTCATGGGTTTGTTGTAGAGGAATGTTGGTGAAATGATCCATGACGTCATAGCTCGAGTCTGCAGGGCCGTAGCTACCATTCCAAAAAAAATAGTATCGATGTTTGCATCGTCAACTACGCGATACGAGTGCATCGATACAAAACACAATTAGGCAATATATCAGGATATTTATATCACAAGGCAGCGGCGTAGCTACCACTATGGAAAAAGCCCGGGCTTACACATGATTCTTGCTAAAAATGTTAGGGAAGCCCTTAATACTATCGGAATATAAAGCTTTGAAACCTAGCGGGCTTACACGAAAAAATCGCTTGCTATGCGCCTGGTCTGGAACGGGTTCAGGCTATTTTCATAATTTAAATATAAAAGTTCTCTGTGCACATGAAATGGGGTTTATAGTAAATAAGTGAGTAGGCTTCACACATCGTACCGGTGTAGGGAATCGAAACGGGGACTAAAGTTTATACAGCGAACGCTTTGACTAGTCGGCTCCAAAACTGAAATGTGGTCTAATCTCGCTGTTAAGATTAATGTTCTTGTATAGCAACGGGTATACACAACATAAGGGAACACCAACCGCAATGAAAGATATGGGCTTTCTTTAACTTCTTATGAAAAGTTCATAAACCATTAATATTGAGTTATTAAATTGAGTCCATTCACACACTCTGTCAGCTTCTTGCGTCGTAGGACCGCATCCGTGGTGTAGTGGTTAGAGCGTCCGCCCGGAGAGCGGAAGGTCGTGGGTTCGATCCCCGACCGCGTCATACCAGAAGACGTTAAAATATGGCACTTGTTGGTCCCTGCCTGGCGGTCGGCATTAATGGGTACAACAAGGACTGGTCGGCTCGGAGTCAGTTTAATGTGTCTAAGTGGGGTATTCATGCTTCACTGCGGCCTGGTATCTCAGTGGGCTAGCACTATAAAACCAGCTTCAGTCAGGGCTAGTACAAGCAGCCGCACATACACATACACCCCCATGCACGTCGTCATATGAACGAAATATTCTTAAGTACGACGTAAAACCCAATTTCACCTCACCTCATCTCTTGCGTCGTAGGTATTTTATGGACGTTTCAGTCACTCTAAAATACAGTCTATTGATTTAATTATTAAGATGATAATAATGCCTATATCTCAGTATGATCATATCATTATATTATTGATTCAACATAAAATAGAATGGGGGCGGTGAGGTAGCCCAATGGTTAAAGCGTTCGCTCGTCACGCTGAACACCCTGGTTCGATTCCCCACATGGGTACATTGTGTGAAGTCCATTTGTGTGAAGTCCCCCGCCGTGATATTGCTGGAATATTGCCAACTCACTCACGCACTCACTATGCCAAATGAAGCAGAAATTCCAAATATCGACGGTATTACCACACCAATAAAAAAACTGCTAATATGTCATCGGTGATATTGACGAAATGTTCAGAAGGTAAACCTTTCATTGTCTCAAATCTCGTGAAAGCAATGAATCTAACCGTAGAACAATATTATATAATGTATCGCACTTGATATATCTGAAATATGAGCTAATGATATTATTAGTTTTGTTTGCTCACTTGACTTTGTTTGAGGCACGATAAGAGAACAACCGTAAAACGATCGATAGAAAACTCTAGTTAATAAAACAACTCGTTGAGCTTATATTGGTAACACTTTCTGAAAATATTGTTTGATTATACGTACACTGGAGGGAGGTTGGTTGGTAATTGTTTAACGCCGCTCCCAGACTATATGACGAGGGTCTGTAAATAATCGAGCCTGGACCAGACAATCCAATGATCAACAGCATGATCATTGATCTATACAACTGTCATACGGTGACATGTGCAAACCAAGTCAGCAAACCTTACCACCCATTCCCGTGGGTCGCCTCTTATGACAAGCATGGGTTACTGAAGACCAATTCTAACCCGGATCTTACCGGATCACGGGAGGGAGGAATACCTAGCCAAACCCATACTTGCAATGGGATGTCTAAAATGGTCCCTTAAAACACAATGGGAATACAAGGACTCAGGACAGGAAGCACACAGTGCGTGGACAACCATGATTGAAATTGGTACAACTAGATCTGTCAGAACTGTTTTTCTGTGGAGACGCACTTCGCCTTCTCAATATCGTCGCTACGGACACGTGATAGCCAACTACAGGTGAGAATGTGTTATTGTAACCCACCTTATCCCCGTGGATTTCCAGACTCAATTAACGTTAACCAGATTACCAAGCAGAACGCAGTTTCATATATAAGAAGTTATTCTTTATTTCCTTTAAATATACTACTACTACCACAACAACTACTAATACTACTACGACTAGTACTACGACTACTCATACGACTACTACTACCACTACGACGACTACGACTACGATCTGCTATTACTACTACTACTACTGTTACCTACTCATACTACTACCACCACTACGGCGACAACTGCTGCTGCTACTACTTGCGTCTTGCCTCAGTTTTCTGAAAAGCAGCCATGTTTGGACATAATCACAGTGTCAATGTTGATTTTACTGACGGTTCTGTAGAACTGCTGGACGGTACAGTACAGTCACAAACAAGCGAAATGCCACATCAAATCCGGGCGGTGGGGTAGCCTAGTGGTTAAAGCGTTCGCTCGTCACGCTGAAGACCCGGGTTCGAATCCCCACATGGGTACAATGTGTGAAGCCCATTTCTGGTGTCCCCGCCGTGATGTTGCTGGAATATTACTAAAAGCGGCGTAAAACCAAACTCAGTCAGTCAGTCAGCCACATCAAATCCGCCTAAGCTAATCGAGTTGCGTAATGTGTCGAGGGCAGCAGCCCAGCCTTCGCTTGGATGAAGTCGGCTGATCTGAAGAGTGAATTATAGGCTTTCGTTCTGTTTATTGCATCCCAAATACCATGCTGTCCAACTCCCCATTGTCCTCTGTGTCTTTGGTATGGTACCTCCCAAACACATAAATGGCATTCCGCTGCCAGGAAAACAGCCACTATGTACTGTCAGGGAGCCTTAACAGCCTCTGAAAAGATCTTGGACAGTGCTTCCTGGGAGAAGTCCCATTCGCTGCCTGCGCTGTTTGTTGAGGGGCAAGGCCCTGATGATGAGCCTAACCAGACTGGTCGTGCCTGGGTCACCAGAACCCTCTTTACGGCATATATAATTTTTTATAAGTGGTTTAAAATGCGTAAAAGTAAATTTAGTAGTTTTAAGATTTATCTATTTATGGAGAATTGTTAGTACATGCTATTAATGAAAGTTTTGTTACAAACAGAGATTTGGAAAATACAAATACAAGGGGTGTACTATAGGTCCTCTGAATAGATTTTAGCTATATCCTTCATACACAAGTGTGCCATAGCTCTCATTACTGGGTGTGAACTATATCACACATGCTGAATGTAAACATATTCAGATAGATTCAGGTCTGTTTTACTTAGAGATAAGGTTAACACGAACTCCTTCAAATCTAAGTCCCCAATCACCACAGCCCCATCCAATAATACATGTCACCCTGCATATTTACTCCGATTGTCGGGCAGTCAGTATCCTAGTAGCAGAACGAGACATCCATACTTTTGTCAGTTTCAATTTCCGTCATGAAATCACGTGACCACCGAGGAGTTTGTGAGCGGACACGGATTATCTGAATGTGGATCCCGACTGAGAGGGAACTAGAGGCTTGACAAAGTAACAGAAACTTGACAAACATTTGCAGCAGGAAAGACGCTCGTGACGAGGGGAAAACCTTTGTGTTTAAAGTTTCAAAATAGCCATTACAAATACAACAATCAGGAACAATTACATTGTGTAATGCCCTGAAATATTAAGGCATTTATAACTACAGCTGCGTGAAACACCATTGCTTTAAACGAATACCGACCCATTGAGTAAAAGTCGATTACGAGTATATAGTGCATTATGTCCCATTTTAATATTATATCCGTGTTCAGGTAAACAAGGAGCTATAATTGAACAGGTGTGTTTGTGCGTATTAATCGACCTAGAATGCATACACTGATTTTTGGATCGCCTTAATGGATTTCAAATGTGATTGAGTGAGTGAGTTTAGTTTTACGCCGCAATCTGCAATATTCCAGCTATATGGCGTCGGTCTGTAAATAATCGAGTCAGGACCAGACAATGCAGTGATCAACAGCATGAGCATCGATCTACGCAAGTGGGATACAATGACATGTGTCAACCAAGTCAGCGAGCCTGACCACCTGATCCCGTTAGTCGCCTCCTATTATGACAAGTACGGATTACTGAAGATCAATATTCTAACCCGGATATCCACGGGTATAAAGTCTCTGTTCTGAGATAGGGAACTAAAACCTATTCAACCCAGCAGGAGACAATCTCTTGTTTAATGTAGCAAGTTTAACCTAGCATACAGACAAGGATGACGTGCTGGAAGGACTTAGGTCCTTGGTGAATTTCCTGGACCTGGAGGCATTTCCGTTACAGTGATACCCACACGGAGACAAACATGAGGAACTGTTTTACCTCGACTCACAAACACGAGGAACTGTTTTACCTCGACTCACAAACATGAGGAACTGTTTTACCTCGACTCACAAACATGAGGAACTGTTTTACCTCGACTCACAAACATGAGGAACTGTTTTACCTCGACTCACAAACATGAGGAACTGTTTTACCTCGACTCACAAACATGAGGAACTGTTGTACCTCGACTCACAAACATGAGGAACTGTTTTACCTCGACTCACAAACATGAGGAACTGTTTTACCTCGACTCACAAACATGAGGAACTGTTTTACCTCGACTCACAAACATGAGGAACTGTTTTACCTCGACTCACAAACATGGGGGTCCCGGGGACTTCTCATTATTTGTTTTAAAGGTCCTTGTAGGCAATATGAGGGTCCTGTGAAGTAATAGTACAGAGAACTGAATGTTTTGATAATTTCTTTAGAGCCTGGAATGAATCATTGATCATGTGGACTGATGGATGAAATGATGCACGTTACTGCTCTGACAGAAACAACCAACCAGAGTTATAGATGTGTTGTGGGTACAGAGAAGAATATTGTGCGTCCCTGTGGACTAAGTGAATAGTTTTCTGCGTCCATTCTCTACATGTATGCGTACTGGACGCACATTTGCGGTTGCGTAAAACCCTGGACTGAGGACCAGCAATTCCCATAAAGAGACAATCACAGGTGACTTTATACCAATAATTTCTACATCGAGACACATGTGTGCTACTAGTCAGAGAGTCACAGAGGACAACAGAAAGTCATGTGGGACTTGAGATACGCCGCTTTTTATTCCAGCCATCACGGCGGGGACATAGAAATTCCAAACAGGAAACGAGCCATTCTAGGCTACCCCACCGCCCCCACGAATAAGACAGTACACTCGTCTGTGACTTTCAGATGACCTATTGTAGTTATAACAAAGCGGAAACACAATCAGTTCCTGCAAAATGCCTTGGGCATCCATTGTTGTGTTCATCTGTAACAGTCAACAATCAAAATATATTTCAGTCCATTTATCTGCACGACCTCAGTCAGGACCTGGGTCTCCGCAGATAAGGTGACAGGACATGCTGTTCATCCGTCCGTCAACATCCGGCACTTCTGGAAAAGATGATAGGGACTGCATGTAGCTGTAGCAAGGTTATGTCATCACAATATCTTTTAGATTTTATCTAATAAAGCAGGGTATGAAACTCCCAAGACCACAGGGCTGGTTAGATGTAAAACTTGCCAGCCCTGACCAAAACTTACCTGCCCACAAAATATCTTCATATGCATGTCTAAATTTTAACCCGACCGTCGGGCAGGTCAATTTGGGAATCTGGCAGTCCGTGTCGAAAATAACCAGTCCCGGGCGGTTATTTCGAACGCTGAATAAAGCCAACATCAACGACGAGATCAAATAAAGCTGAAAAAAATATATGTAAGAGTTGTCTGCTCAGAGAACACATGGGCTATCCGAGCTAAAATCGAATGAACATATTTTGGAACATGCTAGGACTGGAACTTGTCCTCTGGGTGGAATCTTCTGCCACTTCATTTGAGAATAGAGCTGTCTTTACAGTCTTTATCAGCTTTCATATCAGCACTAAACTCCTCCTCGCTGTTGCTTTTATTTCCACTTGGCGATAGCTGAAGAAGCTTTATTTAACATACACGTTATTTAAACAATAATATAAAAAAACATCACTGTCATATACGTTTCGAAGATACGAGGCAAGTTGCATGTGCGACAGAGCCAACACATAGATGGTCATTTCACACAGGTTGGAATAACCTGACCCGTATTACACCCATTTCGGCTGATATGCCTTGTCAGTGGTTTTGGAATGGGTGAGCGATATCCCGGGTGGTAGGAAATTGGAGTTACCTCCCTTAATGTGTCGTCTGCTCGGCCGACTGTCCGGTGACAAAGCCTTCCAATCATGGTAAACATGTATTTCATGCTTTTGCAGATAGATATATTGTACAGCTTAATTTTATGGTACATGATAAAAAGGGTATTATATGAAAGTTATCATATCACATCAAAATTCAACCCTCGACCCCCTCATCCACTCTCCGACCCCCAGGGCTAATATGGGGGTCTCGGGACGTAGTAGACTATGATCTGAAGACTGCCGCATAGTAAGCTGTAATTACTTTATCAATAAATAGTACAAATTTAGCTCATCAGAATACGCAAGCTGGTGAAAACTTTTTACGAAAAGAGAAACATCAACTTGATTTTTTTGGGATTATTTTCTTGTTTAAATAGCTTTTTGAAACCATGCATTGACCACAATGGTATGACATCATACTACAATTATATACTAATGTTTATTAAACCATAACATACTTGTTTTGAATACAAACAAATACCATGTTGTCCTCTCATTTTGGTCGACCCGGTTACACTGTCTTGTGATACCAACATCCTGTTACACTATAGAGAGTCATCAAAACTTATTTTGATGGTTTAATATTTCGCTGCAAATAAGTCTTAATACACTATAAACAAACATATATGACATTGGGAACTTTTAGGTAGAAGTGTTAGTGAAGAGGCGAAAATAATGAATAAGTTAAGTTTAATTATTTTCTTCCTGAAATGCAATATTTTATTCAATGAAAATATCACAGTTTAATTAACAAAACCATCTTTAGTTTGCTCCTGTTTAAGATGTCTGTACAAGTGACCTACCCGCAGCCAGACTTGCTACCTATTAACATTCATGTACAATATCCGGACTAGTCTGTCTCACAGTCCCTGATCCGCATTATTTCCCCTTCTGCCAAGCCCTTTCTGCAATGCTAAAGCCATAAATAAATCAAGTCTAGATTTCCTCAGGTTCAGGTTCTGAATCCCCCATCTCACTGAGGCTCCTTTTAATTTTAAAGGAATTGTTTGTTTCTATAAAAAAATAGATATTCAGTGACTAAACGTTAGTCTATGACCAGACTTACACCTAAATTTATGAGTACAACCTTCGAGGAGGGTTACTTGCCCAGTAGCCAACTCTGTCAAGATAAAAAACCTAGGTTGTCAAGTCTGCACTTTGTACTTTGATGGATGACCTCGGGAATGTTCGTCCAAGTACTTTAACCTATAGTTGTTTAGTGTGTTCAGATCGTGATCGCGGCTGAGTTTAAATAAGCTACAGGTTGTTGTTATACAACTGAGAGGTTTTTACCGTGTTTGGGTAGTTTGACCTTGGAACTATTATTCATCATTGAAAGGCCCCGGTAAATTTGTTGACGCCCATAATCTCCAACAAAGTCTACTGCGCGTATTCTGCAAGCTCGATTGTGACCGTCTGTTGCAGCATAAGTAAACAACGTACACCCTTTTGAAAGAGACATTTAAAGTACAAATTCATTTTGAATGAGAGCGTTTGCCACAGAATATCACCACACATAGGCTTCACACATTATTCCAAACAGGGAATCGAACCCGCATGTCAGGGGTACACATTAACCACTAGGCCATCCCATCAGAACGTTAACATATACTGGGTAAAAATAGTTAGGGATATATGTAAATTTTGAAATTATGAATAATGATCTATTTATTCATTGACACACTGATAAAATATCAATCATAAAAATACCAATATCCCTAACTTGTTTTGTCCAGTATATATGAAAGTGTCTGGATCTGATAAATGTGAAATGTAGACGGTGGTGGGGTAGTCTAGTGGTTGAAGCGTTCGCTAGTCACGCAGAAGACCCGGGTTCGATTCCCCCATTGGTACAATATGTGAAGCTAATTTCTGGTGTCCCCCGGCGTGATATTGCTGGAATATTGCTAAAAGAGGCGTAAAACCTCACTCACTCACCACTGCACCAGACACAATCTATAAACCCTGTCACACGGTCTGAACCATGAATCATCCACGTTGACCTGTGACCGTTTCACACGTACGCTATTGCGGGTTATACCATGTGTATTGTATGTATGTATGTATGTATGTATGTATGTATGTATGTATGTATGTATGTATGTATGTATGTATGTATGTATGTATGTATGTATGTATGTATGGTATGTATGTATGTATGTATGGTGAGGTGAGGTGAGGTGAGGTGAGGTGAGGTGAATTGGGTTTAACGTCGTGCTTGACGACGTGCATGCGTGTGTATGTGCGGCTGCTTGTACTAGCCCAGACTGAAGCTGGTTTTATAGTGCTAGCCCACTGAGATACAATGCCGCAGTGAAGCATGAATACCCTACTCAGACACATTATACCGACTCCGAGCCGACCAGTCCTTGTACCCATTAATGCCGAGCGCCAGGCAGGGACCAAGTACCATATTTTAACGTCTTTGGTATGACGCAGTCGGGGATCGAACCCGCGACCTTCCGCTCTCTGAGCGGACGCTCTAACCACTACACCACGGCGGCGGTCATGTATGTATGCATGCATGCATGCCTGCATGCATGCCTGTATGTATGTATGTATGTATGTATGTATGTATGTATCTCTCTCTCTCTCACACACACACACACACACATGATACGATATGGTAGCCTGGTGGTTCTAGTGACCGCTTGTGAAGTAAAATGTCCCGGGTTCGATCCACAACATGGATATAGTGAGTGAAACCCCTTTCTGGTGTTCCTCGCTGTGATAGTGCTGGAATTAGGCTAAAGATACTACACTCACTCACTCTTTACAACAGTGTGCAGAGTGGTGGAAGAGGGGTGTTGTATGTGACAGGAACCGGACCAACAGGGTTCCGCTGTACAGGGTATCTTAAACATGATGTATCTTCACACAATTTAAACATTACTAACGTTTTTATTCAAAGTATCCGAAAATCAACAACAATTCAATATCCCAATTTGACGAATCTAATGAATGTTCTCATTCATTGTTCCTATCCCGATATGAATAAACATTTATTATCAACGAAAACTTTCTCGTACACAAACAAGCGTTCGAACATTTATCATTTCTTATTTTCTTCTCAAAAACAATATAATATAGTAAAACAGATTTTTCCATCAATGCAAAACTGTAACAGTTGGTCAGCGTGATGTAGGAATGTTACGATCTGAGCATGCGCGGATACAACGGGCAGTTCCGCCATACTAGAAATAGGACATGAAAGCTGCGTGTGTGATAGGATATAGACCCGGTTTATTCACCCAAGACAACTTGGGACAGTATACCAGTATCAATTGTTTTTTTAAAAAGAACACCTACATGGCTGTGTGTGACGTCACAATAAAACTTCGACGTGGCGACGTTCAGAGGCGCTGTATATAAATTGCACATCTGTAATGCCAGAATCCTCTATGAAGATCCTATCAGGTGTCAAAGGTGAGAAAAACATCTACGATTTGTTCATTATAAGCCTGCATCCTGCCTACGTTTTTCAAACCCTATGACATTTAAATATCAGCGTTGTTTGAAAAACGCACAGATACACTATTGACTTTCACGCACGTCCTATGAAAACCATACGGTTGACATTTATGATCAGTTTGTGTAAGTAATTATTGATCCCGCGTGTGATTAGACACCAACAACCGTGTGATTAAACAACCTAAATTATACCTTACACATCTTCCACGTGAAACAAACTCTGAAACAATGACAGGGCTTTCTTCCTGATCCGAGGCCTTCAACAAAACATATATCCTTACAACCGGGTACCACGGTAACCGTGCTATATCCCCATTCTGACCTGCTATGTGGACAGAAAATAGACCAGGGTAGTATCACACACACAGGAAGAAGTGCAACATCAGCAAATTCATTACATGCAATGGCACCTCTATAATCCAGACTTTAAAGTATATTAATCCAAAAGGGTTGGTTGTATACAAAGAGTACAACGGTTGTATACAAAGAGTACAACGGTTGTCAGTGTAGGAGGATCTAAGCATTACTGTGCAGTGCATCTAGACGCTGTGGCAGTTGTTCTACATTATACACAACTTAAAGTTAACTCTCTGTAAAAATAGCAAGATTCACAAATCTGCGTAAAGTCTGACAATCACTAATAAGACATTTACACTTTGAGTGTATATGCAGTAGATGTATCTTCTTGCGGATCCTGTCCACTTTTCTCACACATAATTTCTGAACAGACGCGTTTGACGCGGTAGTTGGGGACGTTTTCTAAACGTACACCACTTAACGGGGTCCTACTTTGGTGGTTGAAACCAACGGGCTCCGAACGATCATCTCTACCAACGGGCACCACTAATTCCACTGTGTGTCAGGTTGGACATAAACGGTGTATGTGCAATCGTATGCATACACCTGCGTATTGTCTCCAGATACAATATATCACAAATGTTGGTGATGCGTAGGACTTTCGACAGTAAAGTGTAAAATATACTGCAGACATATATGGACTCTCAATACTAAATATATGTGAAAGTCAATAATTTAATGACACCAGGTCGTATTGGAATTATTTTCTCAACCAAACGTAGCATCTTCCTCCGTCAAGTATCTTTTATCGATGGTAATTTTGGCACAGCTGTCCAAAAGACGAGCAGATGGAATTCTGTCTGACATGTTGAGAGAGGTTCTGTTCTTGATGTCAAACTTCATCATAGCGTCGCAGAGAGGTCTGTTCGGACCCTCATTGACCTCTTGACCTCCCAGGAGCACAAGCGACCCCTGGCGATGAATTAACCCGAAGTGCACACGTTCAAACGTCTTGATGACGCCAACGTTTTCGATGACGTTGTCGTCATGGAACCGTATTACCTTCCCATCAAACAGAACCACGTAAGCAATTCCATCACTTACCACCGCTCGGGATAACTTACAGGCAATGGGAAGCTGAGCAACAATGGTGGTCTTTCTTGTCCGCGTGTCATAGCACTGAATACTCGCCGTATCCGTTTTGTCGTTCTTCTCCCCGCCGAACAGCAATATCTTCTCCCCAAGGACAGCAGCTGACACTGAACTGACCGCTATCTGAAGCTCGCCCGATTCTTCCCACTCGCCGCTGCCGATGTCGTACTCCTCCACCGTCTTCTGAACCCTCTCCCTCCCCAAGTTCGCTGTTGTAGCCTCCAAGAACATACAACTTGTTCCCCACAGACACCATGGCGTGTCGCCTCCTTCCTCGACGGAGCTTAGCAGGCATGTGTGTCCACTTGTTTTTCTTGGAATGGTACCTCAGCAGGGAGGTTTGCCAGAGTCCTCCACCAGTAACGAAGATGTCGTTGTCGTAGACGCAGGAAGCAAACTCAATACCAGGGTCGAATGGGAGAGCTGCGAGGTGGTACCATAGTCGAGAGGTGAAGCTGTAAGCTAGAACATTAGTTGATCGGACGTAGGGAGGTCTCGGCGTCTCACCCCCTGACAACACGACCAGAACATCCTCCATGTCAGACGGGTTCCTGGGGCACATGATTGGCGAACTGTAGTCATGGCGACGGGCAGGCAACAAGTGGAAGTTCTTGGCGCTATCTATAGCCTGGATGCATTTTTCGTTTCGCCGCACAAAATCAGATTTCTTGATGTTGATGAGATACTCTGGCTGGGCGAGAGGCAAGCGGAGGTATGTGAAGATGTCCCCGACAAAGTTTGCCCTTTTAGCTTCGTCGTGTTCCACCCAACGGAGCACGGAGTCACACACAAACTCCTCACTCGGACACTTCAGGTCATCGTCTTTCACAAGAGCCAACATCTCCTCAGGCTCAAGACACTGGATTTCTTCATTTGATGTAAGCTCCTCGAAATGTTCAAGAATGAATGCCCAGGCAGCCTTCCGTAAGTTTTTACAATCATGCGCGCATGCTACTCTCCAACGTAGCAGACAGTTGTCAACTGTGATCTTCTTACTGAGGAAATCCTCACAACGTTTCTGTAGTATCTCCATCTGGAGAATTGATGCCGCCTTCAACATGTTTTCCGCATTGCCTTCCTGCACTACGTCGTAGCCCTGGTAGATGTACATCAGGATGGAGGAGAAGACGTCCGATTCGATGCCTTCCATTTTGACAACACCGGAAACACTTTCGCGCATGCCCGAGGAAAACATGGCGTCGAAATATGGCGACATAGCAATTAGAATGGCTTTGTGACATTTGAAGCTCTTCTTGTCTATGATAACCTCGACGTCCGCGTGTCGTTCGTCCGACAGCAGTCGTCCAAGCCCCAGGGTGAGCGTGTCGAAATACTGCTGTCGCCATGACGTGGCTGCATGCATCACGAACAATGCCTGTTACGTTATCCAGTGTTACGTCATATGGTGAGACGTGGCTTCATAGCACCGAGATCCCCCTGCAATGATACAAATTACGATGAAAGCAAGTCATAGAGATCTTATACTCAATTGTGAAGAAACTGTGGCCAATAATGTACAATTCATTCACACTGTAAAGGCGAAGTTATGTTTCGAAATGAGTAAGACACAGGTGATTTACGCCGCTTTGAGCACAATTCAAGAAAATTAAAAATGTGTGTCATACACTGTATCAGTGTAGGCAACCGAACATGGGTTTCGGGGGTACCAGGCAACACTATAACTACACAATGTTTGATATTAGTCCCCGTAAAGCTTGTCACAACGCTGTAATCGATAACGGTAATGTACTTAGGCTCGCATGTAACTATATTTTGATTGTCCCTTGTACGTGTTCATACGGACTTATACAGTGAAGCCTCGTTAATCCGGACGGTTGCGTTTCTCAGTAAATTCGTCCGGATTGCGAATAGTCCGGACTACTGAATCAAGACCCAAGTTGCTTCCCTAAGAATTACAAAAACGACACGAATCTGGATAAAACAAATAAGCATTTAATGTAAAGCTTTAATTCATCACATCAATAATTTTACCGAGTGACATCCGCATGTTGATCCGACGTGTCTGATCACGTCCTTCCTCAGCACAGGTGAGGTAATGTCTAACAAGCGATCTATTGTAGTATGCCTTGAATGTCCGAATTATTCCTGCATCCATCGGTTGAATATGAGACGTGGTATTTGGTCACATTTCGCAAAGTTAGCGAAGCACACTTGTGACTTGCAGCATTGTCGTAAAGCAAAATCACTTTTAGTCCACGTGACCGGATCTGTCTGTCAAAGTACATTAACCAATCACAAAACAGCTCACTTGTCATCCACGCCTTTGTATTGTGGTGTCAATCAAAGTGTAAATGTACAGTATCTTCAGTCGGGAGCTTTTATGTCTAATTAAAACAACAACCCAGTTGGCCAGTTAATTAAGTAAACATCGCCGGGCGGTGTTGTTACAGTTCGTGAACACGACTTACAGCGTCCGGACTGTGAAGCAATTTACTGTTTATTTTACTGATTGGTGACAGCTACTTACCGTCCGGTTCCGGAAACCGAATTTCCGGATTATCGAGGCAAATTATATAGGCATAGATTGGTAACAAGCTGAAATCGCCCGGGAGGCGAGACATCCGGATTATCGGAGTCCGGACTTGGTATTAGTAAATGATAAACATGTGTACTAGTATATATTTATGGGGCAATTTTGAACAGTGATAAAATTTGTAATTCATCGGTCCGTTTCTGACTCAAACGGACTGTAAGCTATGTTCAATGGTTGTACAGACTGAACAGAACCTGACACTTGCACCTGGTGTAATCAAAATATTTCTGGCATCATACATGAATGTATATGTACGTACGTACGTACATCCAGACGGGAAACACACCAGCTTGCAATCACCCAGGGTATTCAACCCACGAGGCACATTTGGCGTAATTCAACACCGGCAAGGTGAACCTTACAACGCATTGCGAGGAACACATACGGGCATTAGTGATGATACTTCTTTGTCTTGAACAGGATAAACGTTTCATATTGCCCATCTGAACACGGACATGAACCCCGTACACGCGAACAGTAGAGTACACAACGGACTTGTAACTACAGATGTTGCCTTCTACTTGTATCATTCAAAGACGGTATAATAGATCACGTTAATGACTCACTATGTCCAAAATACAATTCCGATCATTCGTATTGCTACATGCTATTACGTTAAACGGGCAACATAATTCTTAAAGGAAACAATTCCTTTTGTTCGTTTTATTACATGTTCAATAGGTTAAACAAGGAAAATCTTCAGGTAAAAAAAGCAACAATTCCTCATGTAAGAAAAGAAATATCCTTTGTTCGTTTTAATATTAATGTTCACTGAGCTATAAAGAATCTTCCAGTAAGAAAACACTACCTTTTGTACGTTTTATCAAATGTTCAATAGGTCATACAAGGAACGTCTTCAGGTAAAAAAACAAATTCCCCTTGTTCGTTTTATCACATAGTAAAAAGGTCATACAAGGAAATTTCAGGTAAGATTATACAAATAACATCCTTAATTGAGTAAACAATTCCCTTTCTTCGTTTTAATAATGTTTATTGCGTTATGTGAACCATCTGCAAGTTAGAACACAATTTCTTTTGTTCTTATGTGCATATTTTACTAAATGGTCAATATGTTTCACAACGTACAATTGGGGCGGTGGGGTAGGCTAGTGGCTACAGTGTTCGCTCGTCACGGCGAAGACCCGGGTTCGATTTCCGACCTTGGTACAATGTGTGAAACCAATTTCTGGTGTCCTCAGCTGTGATATTGCTGGAATATTGCTAAAAGCGGAGTAAACCTTAACTCACTCACAACGTACAAAGACAGATATGCTATCTCGATACAAGTTATCATAGATAAATCCTGAAGGCAGTGGTGGGAAATATCCACATAATATCCATGTATAAGCGCGCTGCGTACCGGGTCACGTCTAGACCCACCCATAATGGCGAGGTAACGGATCAAAGTCTAATTTTATCACAACAGCTTAAAATAACTCAAGTCAACCTATACCGCCATTACTTACTCATTCGTGCACATGCATATTCGGGTGTCAATACATCGCCTCAATAGCCGCCGTCAACATGCTATAACATATGGAGGACCCCTACACTCTTCAGGCATTGTTGCTTTGTGTACATCACGAAGTAAACAGGCGGTGCGGTTGTAGCAACGCGACACACCCGTAACTTGTCCTTTAGGTCACGCCGACCTTGTGTTTTCTACCAGATAACCCCGATTTGTCTGACACTGGGACTGTTTGTCTTGTCAGGGAGTTTAAACTTGGCCATGGCTCCCTGGTGATGGTGACTCAGTTTGACACCGCCTTAACTATTGGGCGGGTGAGTTTAACGCCGGTTTAAAGTGGGTATTTCCATTATACAGTACAACCAGAAATTATTGAGAATTTAAGATTGTAATTATAGCAGAACATAACTCAAAGACAGGTGAACAGTTAGTATTTTGTCAAGTCACCATGGGCAGCAATGCAGGCTTCAATGCGGCGGGGCATATTACTGATCAAAGAAATTAGAAAGTCGTGGTCGATGCTGTTCCAATATCGGACCACCTCTTCTTTCATTTCAGCAATATTTGTCAGATTTTTCTTATTGACACTTTCCTTCATAAGTCCCCAAACATTTTCTTTTGGATTTAGGTCAGGGATATAGCTTGGCCAATCTAATAATGTCAGATTTTGGGTCCGAAACCAGGCCTGTGAATGCTTTGAACGATGTTTTGGGTCGTTGTCCTCCTGGAAAATCAAAAAAATTCCATAGAACACGTTAGCAGATGGAAGTAAATGTCCCTCGAGAATATCTGTGTACCGCTCACTGTTCATATTCTCTTCAAATACACAGAGGGGCGTTGTCCCTAACATAGATAGGCCACCCCACACGTTAACTTTCGGACTGTACTTTGGGCGCTGATACAAGGGGTTTTTCAGTTTGTTTGGTCCAGAATTTAAGTGTATTAGGAAACAGCCACAAAGATCTCTCATCTGAGAAAATCACATTGTCCCAGTTAAAATTTCTATGCTGTAAGCACCAGTTCAACCTTCGCTCCTTTTGTTCAGGTTTCATGATCGGTGATGGAATTCCTCGACTTTTCTGCCAACCCATTGCATGCAGCTCAGTTCTAATTGTCTCCTTACAGACAGCCACAGTTCCTCTATCAATCATATCCATCCTTAAGTTTTCTAAAGTCTTTCGTTTGGTTTTAGAAACAAGAATACTAAGCCGCCTCCTGTCACCGACAGTCAATTTTCTGGGCCTACCTGCGCCTCCCTGGTGCTCAATGCCATATCCATTTGCAATATTTTTCAAAACACGATAAACAGTGGACAAAGGGATGCCTGTTCTACTTGAAATCACTTTAGCTGATCTGATGTCCTTGTTGTAATACTCTAAAATCAACTTCCTCTTCTCTAAATCATCCATACTGAGGATCACTGAAAATGTCGTCTGCCAGCAAGTAAACAAAGGGAGATAACTCTTCACAAACTAATGAAAAAGGATTAACGGAGTTGTCTCTCTTGAATGAAACCAAGCACTTGATAGCTGGTCAAGGTTGTTTATACTAGAAATCCAATTAAACATATTCCTAAAATTCTCAATAATTTCTGGTCATTCTATATCACCGGGTGTCTGCTTTTTGTGGGACGAAGGCCCGGAGTGACGCAAACTGTACACCCTTTAAAAGTAACCCATCCACATGAAAATGGTTACACTAAACCAACATCACAACCGGTGCAAAAGTGGGATGTGAATCCATGACAATCGATTCTTGCCACTATCAAGGTGAGTGAATGAGTATGGTTTTACGCCGCTTTTAGCAATATTCCGGCAATATCACGGCAAGGGACACCAGAAATGGGCTTCACACATTGCACCCATGTGGGGAATCGAACCCGAGTCTTCAGCGTGACGAACGCTTTAACCACTAGGCTACCCAACCCTCACCACTATTAAGGACGGCGTAGCTTGCTTGGTAACGGTGTTAGCAGCTACACCGAAATGTCGCTCAAATTAATTATAAAGAAATTGTATATCCATAGAACTCTCCCCGTTGTACAAGTGAGAATCATTGGCTAACATCTCAGATGAAACAAAAACCTTGAGTGGCATTAAGAAAAGACGGAAAATGTATGAATGTCATGTTCAGTATAATAAGGAAAACGATGTTTCGTCAACGTGGTAGTTGACTTACATAAATTTTCCCCTTTATGTTTGATTAGTTCTAAAGAAAATGTCAACATTTCCTTTCAAATGACATTCCTGGAACAAAAGCTTTGATTATCGTCTAAATCTAAAATCTGCTGTACTTCCTACAAGTGTCAGGGTGTGGTATTTTCCTTATGACTTAAGTACGGCGTAAATCGATCATAAATTAGTCCCAACTAACGGTAAATACTCTATAACGGTAAATATGTGTTTTCCTTCCTCAATAAATCTCATCCACTACACCTGCTACCAAAGTGTCACATCAATGGCATGTATCATTTAGCCTCTGAAACATCAATCAATGTCACAACATGCAATTAGTTCCCGTCAGGGGATCATTCCACACACCGGTGGTGACTAAAAATCAAACGGTGATGGAAAATGCTGCTATCTCTATCTTCAGCGCTATGTTATCAAGGCGCATTCGCAAATGAAAAATTATCCAGGGTTCACTACACAGATCTACCCGTACACCGCCCCTACATCACAATACCAGTGTTCACTACACAGATCTACCCGTACACCACCCTGAATCACAACACCAGTGTTCACTACACAGATCTACCCGTACACCACCCCTACATCACAACACCAGTGTTAACTACACAGATCTACCCGTACACCACCCCTACATCACAACACCAGTGTTCACTACACAGATCTACCCGTACACCACCCCTACATCACAACACCAGTGTTCACTACACAGATCTACCCGTACACCACCCCTACATCACAACACCAGTGTTCACTACACAGATCTACCCGTACACCACCCCTACATCACAACACCAGTGTTCACTACACAGATCTACCCGTACACCACCCTGAATCACAATACCAGTGTTCACTACACAGATCTACCCGTACACCGCCCCTACATCACAACACCAGTGTTCACTACACAGATCTACCCGTACACCACCCCTACATCACAACACCAGTGTTCACTACACAGATCTACCCGTACACCACCCCTACATCACAACACCAGTGTTCACTACACAGATCTACCCGTACACCCACCCCTACATCTACACAACACCAGTGTTCACTACACAGATCTACCCGTACACCACCCCTACATCACAACACCAGTGTTCACTACACAGATCTACCCGTACACCACCCTACACCACCCCTACACAACACCAGTGTTCACTACACAGATCTACCCGTACACACCCCTACATCACAACACCAGTGTTCACTACACAGATCTACCCGTACACCACATCCCCTACATCACACACAACACCAGTGTTCACTAAACTACACACAGATCACCCCCTACCACGTACACCACTACACCCTACATCACACCACATCACAACACCAGTGTTCACTACACAGATCTACCCGTACACCACCCCTACATCACAACACCAGTGTTCACTACACAGATCTACCCGTACACCACCCTGAATCACAATACCAGTGTTCACTACACAGATCTACCCGTACACCACCCCTACATCACAACACCAGTGTTCACTACACAGATCTACCCGTACACCACCCCTACACATCACAACACCAGTGTTCACTACACAGATCTACCCGTACACCACCCCTACATCACAACACCAGTGTTCACTACACAGATCTACCCGTACACCGCCCCTACATCACAACACCAGTGTTCACTACACAGATCTACCCGTACACCGCCCCTACATCACAACACCAGTGTTCACTACACAGATCTACCCGTACACCACCCCTACATCACAACACCAGTGTTCCTACATCACAACACCAGTGTTCACTACACAGATCTACCCGTACACCGCCCCTACATCACAACACCAGTGTTCACTACACAGATCTACCCGTACACCGCCCCTACATCACAACACCAGTGTTCACTACACAGATCTCACAACACCAGTGTTCACTACACAGATCTACCCGTACACCGCCCCTACATCACAACACCAGTGTTCACTACACAGATCTACCCGTACACCACCCCTACATCACAACACCAGAGTTAACAAACGTACAGTCCTGAGGATGTAATCATGCACGTTAAGGTGCAGCACGCAGTCTCATGTTACTTACAAGTCAGTGTCCTGACACAATACATGCACCTGCCTCGAGACGGATACAGTGATACACATAGAGGGTACAGAGGGACAAGGGGTGGTGGGGTAGTCTGGTGATACAAGTGAGACCCACTTTGATTTCCCATATGGACACAGCGTCTTACACCGATAGATACACTGTTAGGATCTACACTGAAATCATAGGGGTGCAGGGTCCCCCAAAAAAAAAAAAAGAAAAAAAAGAAAAAAGAAAAAGAAAGACAAAAAAGCTGTATCCGCTTTTATCATCACGTTGCAACTATTGCGATAAAGAAGGGTATTCCTCTTCATGTGAAGCCTCGTTGTAGTAGGTGAGGTGAGGTGAAAGTGGGTTTAACGTCGTGCTTGAGAATATTTCGCTCATATGACGACGCGCATGCGTGTGTGTGTATGTGCGTCTGCTTGTACTAGCGCAGACTGGAGCTGGTTTTATAGTGCTAGCCCACTGAGATACCACGCCGCAGTGAAGCATGAATACCCCACTCAGACACATTATACTGACTCCGAGCCGACCAGTCCTTGTTGTACCCATTAATGTCGTTGCAGTAAAGCCCACATATCAACTTAAACTGATATTACATTGAAATAAACAAGCGTTGTTCCCACGTTTCCGGGTGGCTGCTGTTGACGGTTCACACATCCCATAGCGATAGAATATGCGCATTATTCATATAACACGGAAGCACACGAACCGTTCATATTGGGACTATTGAATACACTGGGTGTTTACTAGTGACTAGACTTGACATAGTCTAATATAGTGCAACATAAACCGTGCCAAACACGACAATATTCATCATCATGACTCTGCCTTATTGTTAAAGATTGGAAACAGGATAAGGACTACCGGGTTCAGTCAATATATATCAATATAAACGCTAATGTCTGTGTCGATACTGCTACGCCGACTTGGACAATGTTTGTGTGCGCAACGTCATCTACAAACTAGTACTGATCAACTCCCGGGCCTATCACGATGTCCTTTATTCAGTCTGTAGTGCGTGTGTTATCTCACAACGGCGGCTGGATAGTCTAGTGGGAAGAGCGTTGGTTCTTCACGCGGAAGACTGGGTTCTATTCTCAAATTGGTATAATACACGAAGCCTTATTTAGTGTCCCCACTCGTGTTACTGTTGAACAACTGCAGAAACACGAAGGTACTAACACACTTTGCCCACATGGGTACAATGTGTTAAGCCCATTTCTGGTGTCCCCCCGCCGTGATATTGCTGGAATATTGTTCAAAGCGGCGTAAAACTAAACTCACTCACTCACTTTCGAAATGGCATTATTTGGAAAAAAACATGATTTACTGTACGGTATTATGTCCAGATATTACGAAGACATATTTATCTTTCTGGGATTGTTTTTGTTTATGCTTATAAACTTACCAATCCAATGTATACATGGTAGTGGTGTAACGATTCATCGACAGTATCGATGTTTGCATCGTCAACTACGCGATACGAGTGCATCGATACAAAAACACAATTAGGCAATATATCAGGATATTTATATCACAAGGCAGGGGCTTAGCTACCACTATGAAAAAAGCCCGGGCTTACACATGATCGTTGCTAAAAAAGGTTGGATAAGCCCTCAATACTATCTAAATATATAGCTTTGCAACCTATCGGGCTTACACATAAAAATTGGCTTGCTACGCGCTTGCAAGGGTCCATGATTCATCGATGTATCGCCACAAGAGACGATATATTCCGATACAACTAAAACACAAATCAAATTCTTTATTCGCAGAGTGTATATAGGCCATCGGCCCATAATACAAATATTAAATGTTTGCAGCCATATATGATTGGCGGTGCTTTACAGCATAATAAACATACATTGCTACATTTCTGATGACAAAGGTATTGTTTGAGGTCATCAATATATTGAAATTTGACAAAGAAGGGTATGTGTAAAACTTGGCAGGAATATATATAGTGCGCAAGGAACTGTATGCAGTACACACTAAAAGGAAATGATACTCGTTTTCTATATATCCATTGTCGCACATGTTACATAACCTGTGATGTCTGGGCTTATTTGTGTATCTACCTGTCTCAATATTTAATTGATGGGAACCACAGCGAAACTGTGCGAGTGCAATGCGAAATTTACTATTGTTAATAACACTAAGATATGGTTCCATAGATAGATTACATTTGAAAAGAGAATATGAATAAGTTTTAGAACTTGATGATAACGAGTTATGCCATTCTTGATGGGATATATGCTGAGCCCTGATCATAAATTCAGACAGGGAGGAATTTAAGCTACTAATATAATGTCTTTCCCATATATATCCAAATCCCATATTGTAAAGTAATAACTTAAGTTTTGATACCCAATTTGTTTTACCATGGCTAGCATGCATCTAACAATAATAAGTTATAGCACTTTCTGGGCAAACGAGATGCTGGCATCTTCAACAATTTATACCAATATTTAATACAACGTTTGTAAGCATAAACATAGACAGGATATCTGCCACACTCACCCCGAACGATGTGATTAGGGGTTGATATTTTGACACAAAGCAGATATTTACAAGCCAGAGTTTGAACTTTCTCGATTGGTGAACTAATATCACAATCCAACCCCCAGACTTCAGCCCCATAGAGTAGGATTTGTAACACTTTTGAATCAAAAATCCTGAGGAAAATCTCACCGCGAATAGGTTTTAGCTTCGATAGTGACCTAATAATACTATAGAGGGCCTTTTTAGATTGTAGAATGGAATTATCAAAATGTTTATGCCACGACGAGCTTTGAGAAAGAAGAACACCCAAATACTTATACCATGGGACACAATCTATTCTCATGCCACTCAAAAACCACTTTTCATATTTAGAGAGCTTACCTCCATTTCAAAAGACAACAATTTTGGATTTATCTAGATTAATGGAAAGGTCATACTCGATACAATACTTTTCCAAAACATTAATACGCTTTTGTAGGCCACAGATAGTATCGGAGAGGAGTACTACGTCGTCAGCGAACAGCAAGAGAAATACTTGTGATAGTTCTGGTGCATCTGTATACCAGGATAACAAGATGACTCAATTTCACTAGCCAAATCATCTATAAAAATAAAAAATAGAAAGGGGCTGAAGACACATCCTTGACGCACTCCAATATTACACTGGAACATTTCGGAAAACATATTATTTGATTTAACGCAAGATTTGACACAATCATAGATGGATCGGACACAGTTCCACATTTTGGTAGACACGCCCTTCTCATTTAATACAGATCATAATTTTGCCCTATTCACCAAATCAAACGCTTTTGAAAAGTCTACAAAAAAAAGCATATAATTTCGCTTTTTAGAAAGAATCCTGCTAATAATGGATAATTGTAAAATGAAAATGTTATCTATAGTCGAGTAACCAGCTCTGAACCCTGCCTGCGACTCGACTTAAAGTTGTATTGCATCAGGAATAGGAAGGGAGTCTCTTTGAAATTCTTCTGAATCTTAAAAACAAATTCAGAGCTACAGATAACATTTTGGGTCATTGAGTTGTGTACTCGCTTGTGTTCATCTCAATTGGGTATCCTAATTTTCTTTGAGTAACCAAATAAATTGTACTCATCTCACTCAAACTCAATTGGGTAGTTTGCCGTTTTCCATTAATTTTAAACATATTAAAAAGTTTAAATGTTAGTGTTTATTATTTATATTTGATCTGTAATATGAGAAACGATAAGAAAGACTGCAAGTTGCCAGGTTCATGTCCTGCAATAGAACCTCTCAGTATACCTCAGTTATGTTACATATCCACCGGTACACAAGCTAATATTTGACATTTTTGTGTGTACGCATGTAAGATGACATTTATTGAGTATTTACCAAATTCAAGCGTACTTGTACGCAATAGACTTAATAGGAATTGAGTTTTCACACAAATATTTACGTAATTTACGCAGATACGCAGTTTATCTGTACCTCTGTAAATTGAACCTTATAGGAATTTGTTTGTGTCTGCTATCATGTTACATGAACGAAGGAGTTGGTGTGTATAAGTGAAAGAATGTGAACATTTTTCAAACTCTGTGAACTGTAAAATACTTGTCTTCAAGTAATTGAAATATGTTTTTAGTTGTCAACACCATTTATTAACAACTATGAATGATGTCTTAGCTTTGTTAGGAAAGAGAACAAAGAGAAGATAAAACTTAGAACGCATACTTAAGAGTTTTTTTCAGTGATTCCGAATTCTGGTATAAATTACATTGAATTGTTTGTGAAAGCATTGGTGTAGAAACACAACTTTCAAAGGGAAACTTCAGTTTCAAACTAAAAAATATATTAGATCAAGGTATACTGAATATGTTTGACTATACTTTCTTAAGCATTAAATGCTCAAACTTTATTAGATGAATAGCTGTATAACAAATAAAGTTTCAGTCATTTTATCCATCATATATGTTCTGTTATTAGAAATTGAAAAGTATCGGGATATATATCGTCTCGCAGGTTCCTTGCCAATACTTTCATGATATATCGTCTCGCCTCATTAAACTGGTATCGGGATATACCATCTCGCCAATTAGGCAACGATACTTAGCTCTAATATATGGCTTATTTGTTACAATAATTTTCAAAACTGTGCATTCTGTACCAACCAATCTTTTAATGGTACTTTTCAACAGCGACAACTAGCCGCACACGGCCTTAAGGAAGGCATTCATAATAGTACTGACGAATGTGTATTTCCTGAAACTCTAAGTTATGGGATTTCCCTTATCACCACGTGCATTATATGTAACCCACGTGAAACTGTCTATGAGTAATGCTCCGGAACCAACACGTGACACATGATATGAGAGACCCCTTGTTTGTTCCTATGTCACACTTCAATCGGGCGGGTGTTCATTAGATACTGTGATGAGCATCGGATCATGCTACGTAGCATACTTTGACACTGCTCGAGTTCCACTCTTTTCCGAATTAGAAGCAATATTCAATACGTATTACACAAAACAGAGAAATTACAAAAATTCAAAATCAAAATCAAACTTGTTTAAACTAAAAAATCAGTAAATCAAACGTTGTGTAAACTGTTTTGTGCGTGAATAATCATCGTCCAGTGTCAGTATTACATCGTGATGATAAAGTGGGTTGTGCGTGGTTTGCGCGTTCGAAGTTGTAGAGTTTGTCCTGCAATGCCGAATTGTTTTGTGCGTGATGTTTATATAGTGTGTTGTGCGTCCAGTGTCGTGATGTTATGTGTTTTGTGTGTGATGTTATATATGTTATATGTGTGTTGTGCGTCCAGTGTCAATGTTCGTGATGTTATATAATGTGTTTGCGTGCGTACAGTGTCCTTGTGCGTGATGTTATATAGTGTGTTGTGCGTCCAGTGTCAATGTGCGTGATGTTATGTTATAAGTGTTGTGCGCCCAGTGTCAATGTGCGTGATGTTATATAATGTGTTGTGCGTCCAGTGTCCTTGTGCGTGATGTAATAAAGTGGGTTGTGCGTCCAGTGTCCTTGTGCGTGATGTTATAAAGTGGGTTATGCGTCCAGTGTCAATGTGCGTGATGTTATAAAGTAGGTTGTGCGTCCAGTGTCCTTGTGCGTGATGTTATAAAGTGGGTTGTGCGTCCAGTGTCATTGTTCTTGATGTTATAAAGTGGGCTGTGCGTCCAGTGTCTTGTGCGTGATGTTATATAGTGGGTTGTGCGTCCAGTGTCCTTGTGCGTGATGTTATATAGTGGGTTGTGCGTCCAGTGTCCTAGTTGTCAATGCGTGATGTTATAAAGTGGGTTGTGCGTCCAGTGTCCTTGTGCGTGATGTTATGAAGTGGGTTGCGTCCAGTGTCCTTGTGCGTGATGTTATAAAGTGGGTTGTGCGTCCAGTGTCATTGTGCGTGATGTTATAAAGTGGGTTGTGCGTCCAGTGTCATTGTGCGTGATGTTATAAAGTGGGTTGTGCGTCCAGTGTCAATGTGCGTGATGTTATATAGTGTGTTGTGCGTCCAGTGTCAATGTGCGTGATGTTATAAAGTGTGTTGTGCGTCCAGTGTCCTTGTGCGTGATGTTATAAAGTGGGTTGTGCGTCCAGTGTCCTTGTGCGTGATGGTATAAAGTGGGTTGTGCGTCCAGTGTCCTTGTGCGTGATGTTATAAAGTGGGTTGTGCGTCCAGTGTCCTTATTGTGCGTGATGTTATGAAGTGGGTTATTGCGTCCAGTGTCGTGATGTTATATAATGTGTTATTGCGTCCAGTTGTGCGTGATGTTATAAAGTGTTGTTGTGCGTCCAGTGTCATTGTGCGTGATGTTATATAAGTGTGTTGTGCGTCCAGTGTCGTTGTGCGTGATGTTATAAAGTGGGTTGTGCGTCCAGTGTCCTTGTGCGTGATGTTGTATAGTGGGTTGTGCGTCCAGTGTCAATGTGCGTGATGTTATAAAGTGGGTTGTGCGTCCAGTGTCCTTGTGCGTGATGTTATAAAGAGGTGTGTGTGTATTGCTGTAGTGTTGTGCACTGGTGTAAAGTGTTGTGTAATGTATTATTGTGAAGGACTGTGTACCTTTGTACGTTTTTGAGATGTGTTATCAGTGTTGTTTGCTATTAGCAGGGCAACGCAGCCTCGTGTTATCTCGGCCGGCCCATATCCATGTCAGGCCACTGGCTACATGGGGGGGAAGAGAGACAAAGAGGTGTAAAGTACATCACGCACCAGCACCATACGGATTTAGAATTATAATGTAACTAGTGTACAAACTAGATAAACATACTAAGACAACATTACTATCACCATTTTTAATCTGCTTTCAACGCATCCGTTTACCACTGGCGTCATTGCAACGCTAAACAAATAATGTCATATCTTCTTATTGATTTTCTTGTTGTTGAGTGTTTGGGGTATTCCATATCCGTTGGTTCGCATAGTAGATAACGGATTCAGTCTTCATGCTTGGGGATAGATCTATCGTCGCAAATATTTTTCAGTGCTAAACGTTTCACGACAATTAATCGTATCTCTACATGTACAAATGTAGTCTATGTCATTGAAGTATGTACAAACTAAAAATTGTTGTATTGTAAAATAGACAGAGGACGAGTTTATTGTTTCTTTATCAACATCTAAAAAGTACAAAACTTGCTGAATTTTGTGAGAAGTATTAAGGTGGGAAATAAATGAACACTGATGTAAGAGAAAATTTACCCTTTTTCTTAAAGTGTGTACATGCCATACGATGGCAACGTTTCCAACGTTAGGTGACTGCGCTCATGAACCTTAGCAAGCTATACAGTTGTCCATAGGGCTTGCAATACTGAGAAAATACGAGTACAGAACACCAACCCCTTTCCAACGTCCCCTTAACACGGAAGGACGAAGGAATAATTTCTAGTTTGATTTCATTATACTATACATCACCTTATTCTATCATCTGTAGGCGCTATGAACGTTAACTTTCCATTTTGCGCATGTTGTAGATACAACCAGTCTTACACCGACAGAGACCGTTACAAGTTTGACACGTACGAGTGGCGCTGTGATCTTTGCTGGAGAATCCCAAGTGGGCATTTCAATGATGCACACAGGAAATTGCCGCTCGGAGGGGAAGCGAATGATACAACTACTCCATTATGCTACATGGATTTTCATGCAATGTCCATAATAACACGATAGCAAATGTCAAAGTACATGGTAATTCATTGAAACACCGGACACACTGATCGCACGTTACAAAGTACACACGACCATAGAAAACATGGCGGCACGGCGGGACAAGCTCTCTTTTGTGAGCTAATGATTATCTGTCTGTACAAAGTTTTCCTGCAACATTAAAAGCGCATCTGCGTGTTAAGTGTTTGCTGATAAACATCCAAAACATGGACAGACACGAACCTTGTGAAAGACATGCTACTATGCCTGTAGATCAGAGCTGTACGAAAGGCATATTTCCGGCGCATTGATTCCTACTTTCGTTCCCTATCTCCCTCCCACATAGTGGTGATATACGATGTGGGGGCGGTGGGAAAGCCTAGTGGTCAAAGCGTTCGCTCGTCACGCCGAAGACCCGGGTTCGATTCCCCACAATGTGTGAAGCCCATTTCTGGTGTCCCCCGCCGTGATATTGCTGGAATATTGCTAAAAGCGGCGTAAAACCATACTCACTCACTAAAACGTGGGCACAGCCTGTCCCATGGGAATCTTAAATATGAGTGAATTCATTCCAGGTTCAAAAGTACTCTCTGCCAAAAGCAGTGTCCATGTCTCGGCAATATGAGCATGTGTCTATGAGTCACTATAAAATAGTGATGATTGCAAGCGTTCGCAAAAAGGTGACCATGGGTTGACCGGCACCAGTCACAAACACAGGCAAAGCCAGGTAAATTGGTATTATATAAAATAATGGTACAAGGCAAAGAAGGGAATTGCATCGGACAAATATTTCTCACTGATGCGTTATATTGGGAAATAAATATCTTCCGCGTCTACCATACAATTTTACTGTGGCATTGGATATTTTAACCCTGATCAAAACAACTTAAGAGCATAAGAGCACGGTTGGTATGACACTTTGAAATCTTGGTGAAAGGGCAAGCTCGAGAGCCCCTCAATTGTGAACGTAAACACCAAACACATAATGCACCGACGTCATTATATGTGATATGATACGTGAATTGGTCTCCCTGCACTTCTTTATGTACAATACAAACATGGCGTGTTACCTCGTCACGTGGGTTCGTGTGTGTAGGTTTCACAGATCTATCACGCATAGCGTGCACGTATATGTATATTAGGCAAGTCTACCACAAGCAAGTACTGTAAAACAAAATATTATTTCACAATAAACATTCTCTCAGTGAATCTAGAAATACGCGTCATATCAGTTTAGTCAGAGGGGCTTTCGCGCTTGCCCTTTGAAAGTGAACTACACCCGATCAATGCATCGATCGGAAATGTGGGAAAACGGCAATCCCCATATTATACAGAAAATTCATAAGAAATTCTGTAAAATATGTAATCTTTCCGCCAATCACCAACTACAGTAATCTTGACAGCATGTGGAAGATTACCTCTGCAATGTATATTACAACTTCCGGGTTGCGGTGTATACAGTTGCTCAGTAAGCTGGGTGGGCGGTATTCAGAGCGATTTTTCATGTATGTTTTGGGCGACAGAAACTGAATGTGTGTTGTAAGGGAACTTCTCTTCTTTAGTTAAGTTTTCATTAGGTTTTCATACACATGGATAGCCCTTCACATGGGCGACACAACTCCCTTTCAAAGCTTGTCTGGACAATGACGCGAGGGTGTCGATTACTATGATGGCCAAATGATGTCAAATGTTCATTATGTGACCTGAAATAAACTTATAATTAAAAGTATATACTGTTTTAGTCAAGATATGGCTGAAATATTGCCAAAGTGACTTTAAATTTTAACTGACTAACTCACTCATTATGTGACCGTAAATACCCTTCTTCAAAACAAATGTAATTCCAGAGATGCGTTTACAATACATGTATTTGACAATCAGATGACTTACGTCAGTATATTGTGCACATGCGATTGATCAGGAGCTATAAACGACACGGTGGCACAGTACAGGCCAGAATTACATTTCATGATCTTAACACGGAAGCTGTTGAGAGGTTGACGTATATCGTGTTCAGTCGCAACACGAGCCTGTGCATGTGAGTGTTTGGGCAGATAGGTAAGTTAATGGGGTAAGTGTGTGTGCGAGTGCGGGGATGTCTGTTGGAGGTCGGGGTGAACGCCATCAGTGGATGGGTCCGATGGGGAAATTGGGCTAAGCCAAGTGGGGGCAGGAGGGTCGTATACAGTGGGGAGGGGTGAACGCCATCAGTGGATGGGTATGTGGTTGTTGGTAGGCGTATGTGTTGGCAGACTAGATGGGTTCCATGGGGGAAGGAGGAAAGGGGAATGGAATTGGGGGAACGAAGGTGTGTGGATAAGAGTGTTGTCAAGAGGGGGTTAGGGTGAACGCCATCAGTGTTGGGTAGGTTGTTGGGGGTGGGTGGGTGACACGCAAGGGTGGGGGTATTGGTGTTCCTGCCAAAAGGTTGGTGTGAGAGCATAAGACTTGTAGGTAGGGAGATTGGTTGTGCGTTGGTCTGCATATCAAAGAATGGGAGTAAAAACTGAATGGGGACATTGTATTGTGTGTGTTTGTGGTATAAGATCACGGTGGACATATACGATCTAGACTCCTTGAAATCTACAAAAAATCCACTCTCAAGACTTTCGCAGCAACACGCTCAAAGATCTATACAGTAAAGTCCAATGTGACTTTTGTGGTTGGCACAGCCAGCCTAGTACTGCCGACACACTGGACATGTTGGTGGTGCCCATGTATTCGTTCACCTACAACATCGTCAAACATCGTCATACAAAGCAGGGGCATTGGATGCGAGTTTATTATCGTTTAACATGACTGACTGACTGAGTTTGGTTTTACGCCGCTTTTAGCAATATTCCAGCAACATCACGGCGGGGAACACCAGAAATGGGCTTCACACATAGTACCCATGTGACGAGCCAACGCTTTAACCACTAGGCTACCCCACCGCCCCCGTTTAACATGAATACTGACATACACAGAGATCCATGCACACATGCGGGGTGACACCCCCCACACCGTACATACACACCAACAGTGAGAGAACCTAGACAAGAAAGCGTGCCTGTACAACAAGGAAGACAAGGCTATCCATGTCCATACAGAGTGATCTGGGTTCATACAGCAAGAACGTATGTAGCTGGTGCTATATCCGCCTCCCGTACACTTAGTGTCCTAAATCACGTCTGTTGTGTTATCACGTTACACCCAGAGATGTAGCCTTACATCCTTGTAGGTAGTGAGGGCGTCAATTTATGAGTGAGTGCGTTCTGTATACCGGCGCTTTGAACGGTATTCCAGTTATATCACGGTGTGTCAGCTTGATGTAGGAGAGCGTGGCGTTATCCAGGTGTTTGACGTCAACTTCTTTGGTGAAACCATAGAGTATGCGCATACTGACAAGAGCTATTAACATCTGAAGGTTCCTGGTTTCATGGACATATCGTTACATATGCATATATTTGGTGAAACCTTAGAGTATGCGCATACTGACAAACCTGAGCTATTAACATCCGAAGGTTCCTGGTTTCATGGACATATCGTTACATATGCATATATTTGGAAGACGTCAGGTGGATGAAAAAACAAAGAAATTGATGAACCTCAGCAGACAGTAATTTGGAGGTGGATTTACACATCACACACAGATTATTGTAAATACATGCATGCAGTAGGGATACACTACAGGCATTTTTTCAAAGAGACAAAAAGCTAAAAATCGGTTGCCATACTCCAATCTTGGTCTAGACCTTGTAATCATTGAAACGTCGGGCATTAACGAATACTGTAATTTAGGACGAACAATAATATCTGTTCAGTAAACATGATAAACATATTAATTATCTCTCTCTTTATAAAATTTACAAATATCATCACTGATTATTTGCCCCAACCTGACAATGTTGTGAGCATTTTATTACGTGTCTACGTAGTCGCGACGTTTCTTTTTAGATAAAAAAATACTGACAGTATTAGATTCCCCGTCTTTCGATTAGGGGATAAGACAAACGCATGCAAACTGAACAACGCTTAAATTCTTTGTTCTTTTCTACGTGAGTGGTTTCTTCGGTCAGATGTCGTTATCAGAAGGGGCGGTTGGGTAGCCTAGTGGTTAAAGCGTTGGCTCGTCACGCCGAAGGCCCGGGTTCGGATCCCCACATGGGTACAATGTGTGAAGCCCATTTCTGGTGTCCCCCGCCGTGATGTTGCTGGAATATTGCTAAAAGCGGCGTAAAACCAAACTCAGTCAGTAAGTCGTTATCAGAATATAAAACTGCATCGATCCCGTGATATATGTTTACTTGACATTAGGTAATAGGTCATCAACAGATTGAGATAACATTCTATGGTTATCTTTCTGCTTTCTTTCACCTGGTATTATTACAGAAGTCAGTTTTCATTCTAACTTTACCACTTTCAGGGAAATATTAAACTACATATTATTGGAGTCTGTGTGTTCCCTACCTTCAAAACACATTGCTTGAAACAGTACAAACTGGGCTTGCAACGCCGATGAATTTTGAATTTTAAAAATCGATAAACAGTTGGTGTTAATGAATATTTAATGTATGGAATGTTTAATGCTGCAATATGAAAACCTTTACTTGACATTAAGTAATAGGTCATCAACAGATTGAGATAACATTCTATGGTTATCTTTCTGCTTAATGAATTATTAATGCATGGAATGTTTAATGCTGCAATAAGAAAACCTGCGGCTATTCTGACAACACGTTTATCTCTAGAATGTTCTACATAAGTTAAGTCACGCCGGAGGTAATCGTGGGTTTCAGTAAATTTCTGAATCACTTCGAGCTTTTCTCCAATCTGCTTAACCTGGCATGCACGCCGAGACTAAACTAAAGTATTGTTAAAAGTGACGTTAAAATAGACTCACTCACTATTTAGACGACTGTCGCAAGAGCCTGGGTAGCCAAGAGGTTAATGCGCTCGTCGCTTGTAAGGACCAGAGTTCGAATCCATGTGTACTATGTTTGAAAACATTCTTGGCGTGCCATCAGAATTACTTGTCACGAGGTTTATTTGATAAAAATCAAGGGACGTAAAACACACACATACCAGACATCCACATCTATACACGTTATATAAATTCAATCATGTGACCTAATTAGTTGGGCGGAGTGTGTAAAACTGCATGAACACAGTACCGAACTGTATGAATGCAAGACACTGTCGCACATGACTATCCGATTCAGCGACCCTTTGTTATTCGGGTTAACCCAACTTCCGGGTTATGTTACGTTCAACATACTTTCCTCCATGACGACAGGCTTGGGAAGATATCGCCTGTCTGACACTAAATAACCTTGTACAAAACGCTCTTCTCGTAACAAAAAAATCACTGAAGCAGAAAGCAACGTCGTCTGCTACTTGACAACGACTTCGAATGGTGTTCAAACGTAGACCATAATTTGTCTCTGAAACACTGTCAGAGCTATCATTAAGAATAACAGCTTCATACGCTAGCATACATGGAATATTTATCAATCAGATTACAGACTGACATACGTAACCAATCGGTTGTCACGCCCCAGGGGAAATATCTTAATCAGAGGCGAACTTCACTCAGCGAAGCTTCGCAGCGTCGTGTCATGATGAGCTTTGAGATCGGCTCTCTTCTTGTCTTTTCACATGACTCGCGTTTGAGAAACCCACACATTTACAGTTTACACAACATGCGAAATGAAAGGTAATTACCTACCTGTGCGGTGAATCTAAGCTATTGTCTGTAAACCAGGACACCTGCGTTCCATGTTGCCCCTGAGATAATCAGTCGACTGACTGCTCCACGCTCGCTCGTGTTGACATGACACGCTCGGTAAAGGTCACGTGATTGCCGGAGTTAGCCGAGTTCAACCGGTTAGCCAACAAGTCGGGCGATAGAAATATAACCATTACAGCAGTGTCCGTTCAGCTGACCTCTTCACCTCTCGTTAATTATTTAAAGATACACATATATCAAAACCCTGAGACATGCTGATTGAAAAAATACTCGATATTCTCGACCCTGTTAATCTTGCAGCCTCGATTATAATATATCGTAATGATATAATATATCTCTCCTCGAGTACAAATAACAGCATGAAGTCATAGCAAGGTACAAAACAATGGCGGAAAAACCGATGTTGTAGTAACGAGGCAGTCAAGGTGTTAAAATGTTTAGTGTTCAAGACCGATTGACACTGAACCATTAATCTTGACCTTGACCGTGTTGGGGATGTGTAAGGGAACAACACATCCTATTGATTCGTTATTCCGGACACTTGTAAATCCGGAATGTTACGTGGACCAGGGATAATCTACAGCGTCTTCTATTCTCCCTGGTGGAACGTTATGGGGTTCCGCCATATTGTTTTTGTTGTCATCGTATCCCAGTTGATGCTCATGATATCAGTCACAGGATTGGACACAAAGAAATGACAACATCTATGAGTGGAAATGCTTTATCATGTTCCCTGTAGTTCACATACGTGACGTGTATCCGTCTTGTCTCTGTATTGGATATGCGATATGAACAATACTGATTGCCTGTACATGATTTTGATGAACGTATAACATGTTATGATAATGAAGCAACGTTACAGTTTATGACCGGGAAAATAAAGTAGACGTCCATGTTTGATGGAGTTTAAAAATGAAAAGACACAAGATGTGGTTATCCAGCGGTCATATATTTGATTGTCCAGTTTGGTATGTTTCGATACTATAATTCTTTCCTTGGTTGTTTATAGAATATTTATTCACCACGAAACACACGAGATTGAATGAACCCCTTTGTGTATCTACTCTTGTTGCTTCTAATGTCGCTTTTCTCATCAAATATTGTTGCTTCCTGTCCTGTTACTACCACAACAACAACAACAACTACTACTACTACTACTACTACTACTACTACTACTACTACTACTACTACTACTACAACTATTACTACTACTACTACTACCACCACTACTACTACTACCACCACTACTACTACTACCACTACTACTTCCACTACTACTACTACTACTACTACTACTACTGTTACTACTACTACTACTACTCTACTACTACTACCACTACAACTACTACTGTTACTTCTGCTACTACTATTACTAGTACTACAACCACTACTACTACTACTACAACTACTACTACTACTACTACTACTGTTACTACTACTACTACTTCTACTACTACCACCTCTACTACCACTACTACTACTACCACCACTTCTACTACTGTTACTACTACTACTACCACTACCACTACTACTACTACTACTACTACTACTACTACTACTACTGCTACTACTACTACCACTACTACTACTACTACTGCTACTACTACTACTACAACTACTGCTACTACTACTACTACCACTACTACTGTTACTTCTACTACTACTACTACCACTACTACTACTACTACCACAACAACTGTTACTTCTGCTACTACTACTACTACTACCACTACTACTACTACTACTACCACAACAACTACTACTGTTACTTCTGCTACTACTACTACTACTACTACTACTACTACTACTACTACTACTACTACTACTGTTACTACTACTACTACCACTACTACTACTACCACTACTACTACTACCACTACTACTACTACTCCTACTACTACTACTACTCCACTGGAGATCTGCAGCATACTGCAGCACATAATGCCTTAACAGTTTCATGTTGCTGGACATGCATTTCGACAGGTTTTACTTTACGGTTCAGCGCAATTCTCGTTTCGCGCACCTGTCGGGGGGTGGAAGAATGGGAAGTTGTCATTAACAAGGCTATAACATTAAGGGGTACAGCCAAACTGACATGTTATGTGTTATGTGTTATGCATTGTAAACAAATACAGAATATCCCTTCATAGACGTCAGGTAAACGAACATGTGATAACAAACTTTGTCAATATAATGTGAAATGTGAGATGCGCTATCACTTTTGTCTGTTTGCAGTGAAAACGTACCAATCAATTTCACTTTAAACAAAAATGTAAATCAAATAAAGTGAAATTAAGATTGCGAATCCTCATTAAAAGTTGTTTAACAGACGATAATAGAATCAAATCGCTATTTTTGGTTTGTATAACAAGGGAGTAAACGCAGTAACTGGAACAGTGATACAAATGCACGTGCAGTACGTGATGAGACTTAACTTAGACCAACCCTACTTGTTCTCGGTGTTTCATTTAATGTGCATACCCCATCGTAATACAAACCAATAATAGCGATTTGAAACTATGATCGTTTGTTAAACAACTTTTATCCTAGTTACGTGGCTTTTTGCGCTTAGTCAGTGTAGTTCTGTAACGCACAATGTGATTGATATAACATCAAGTCCGTACCAGACCGCCAAACTTTTCTAGTGGGAGAGCCTCGTTTTGAGATTTCCACGATTTCCAGGTTTCCGTTTGTCAGAGTTTGCTGTGCAACAGAGCACGCTGCACGACGTGTTTGCAAGGATTAGAAGGAGCGTAGTGTTGCAATATACACGTGCTTAGGTGTATCAAATAATACTGATTAATAATTATGTATCCAGTTAAATGAATTGATCCCAAAATTCTGGACTGGTTATTGTACTAAGTTGCGCAACAGGACGGGACCCAGTCAACAGGTAACGAGACTGTTGTGTAATCAATGTTTTGACTTGTATTGCTGGAATATTGCTAAAAGCGGCGTAAAACTAAACACACACTCACCACACCGTCAGAGAGGTCAGCTTAAAGGTAAAGCACACTCTGACTTTCCTTTCACTGTTAGCAAGGGTAGTCCAAATTGTATGTATACATGATTATTACTCGTCGTCGTTTTCATTCCATAACTGGAGCCTTCAGCTGAAATAAAACTCCAACTTTGAAAGAGACGAAATATGGAGCTGCTTCTTCGCGGAATACAAATGTACTTATAATGGACTATAATTTGATAGGTTTTACGTGTCTTCAGCGATATTCTTGCTGCGCTTCACGAAGCGACACACATCGGAAGACCGAAGAATGAGTGAGTGAGGCTGTATGGTTTTACGCCGCTTTTAGTAACATTCCGGGCGGGGCACCAACAGTGGGCTTCACACATTCTACACATGTGGGAAATCGAGCCCGGGTCTTCGGCGTGACAAGCGGACGCTTTAACCATTAGGCTACCCCACAGCCCCTTCGAAGAGTAAGAAGCTGTCTATCACACAAAGGACATATAATTAGGGATAATCTACAGCAAGTCTTCTATTCTCCCTGATATAATTAAGGAGTACAACCAAACTGACATGTGTTTCTATTGTTGATGAATGCATTCAAAACTTAAAGCGTGAAGCTGTCGGTGGAGATCAGTATTAGCTGTGGGTGGAGATCAGTATTAGCTGTGGGTGGAGATCAGTATTAGCTGTGGGTGGAGATCAGTATTAGCTGTGGGTGGAGATCAGTATTAGCTGTCGGCGGAGAGCAGTATTAGCTGTCGGTGGAGAGCAGTATTAGCTGTCGGTGGAGAGCAGTATTAGCTGTCGGTGGAGATCAGTATTAGCTGTGGGTGGAGATCAGTATTAGCTATGAGTGGAGATCAGTATTAGCTGTCGGTGGAGATGCTGTTTCTAATGTCACTTTTCTCATCAAATATTGTTGCTTCCCCTGTCCCGTTACTACCATTAACAACAACAACTACTACTTCAACAACAACTACTACTACTACCACTACTACTACTAATGCTACTACTACTACTACTACTACTACTATTACTACTACTACTACTACTACTACCACTACTACTACTACTACCACTTCACTACTACTACTACTACTACTACTACCACTATGATTTATTACTACTACTACCGTTACTACTACTACTACTACTCTACTACTACTACCACTACAACTACTACTGTTACTTCTGCTACTACTATTACTAGTACTACAACCACTACTACTACTACTACAACTACTACTACTATTACTACTACTACTACTACTACTACTACTACTACTACCTCTCTACTACTACTACTACTACACACCACTACTACTACTACTACTACTGCTACTACTACCACTACTACTACTACTACTACTGTTACTACTACTACTGCTACTTACTACCACTACCACTACTACTACTACTACTACTACTACTACTACTACTACTACTACTACTACTACTACCACTACTACTGTTATTTCTTACTACTACTACTAACTACTTACTACCACTACTACCACTACAACTGTTACCACTGCTACTACTACTGCTACTACTACTACTACTACTACTACTACTTACCACAACAACTACTGTTACCACAACAACTACTACTACTACTACTGCTACTAACTACTACTACTACTACTACCACTACTACTACTACTACTGTTACTACTACTACTACCACTCAATACTACTAATTACCACTACTACTACTACTACTACTACTACTACTACTACTACTACTACTCCACTGGAGATCTGTAGCATACCGCAGCACATAATGCCTTAACAGTTTTCATGTTGCTGGACATGCATTTCGACAGGTTTTACTTTACGGTTCAGCGCAATTCTCGTTTCGCGCACCTGTCGGGGGGTGGAAGAATGGGAAGTTGTCATTAACAAGGCTATAACATTAAGGGGTACAGCCAAACTGACATGTTATGTGTTATGTGTTATGCATTGTAAACAAATACAGAATATCCCTTCATAGACGTCAGGTAAACGAACATGTGATAACAAACTTTGTCAATATAATGTGAAATGTGAGATGCGCTATCACTATAGTCTGTTTGCAGTGAAAACGTACCAATCAATTTCACTTTAAACAAAAATGTAAATCAAATAAAGTGAAATTAAGATTGCGAATCCTCATTAAAAGTTGTTTAACAGACGATAATAGAATCAAATCGCTATTTTTGGTTTGTATAACAAGGGAGTAAACGCAGTAACTGGAACAGTGATACAAATGCACGTGCAGTACGTGATGAGACTTAACTTAGACCAACCCTACTTGTTCTCGGTGTTTCATTTAATGTGCATACCCCATCGTAATACAAACCAATAATAGCGATTTGAAACTATGATCGTTTGTTAAACAACTTTTATCCTTGTTACGTGTTTTTTTGCGCTTAGTCAGTGTAGTTCTGTAACGCACAATGTGATTGATATAATATCAAGTCCGTACCAGACCGCCAAACTTTTCTAGTGGGAGAGCCTCGTTTTGAGATTTCCACGATTTCCAGGTTTCCGTTTGTCAGAGTTTGCTGTGCAACAGAGCACGCTGCACGACGTGTTTGCAAGGATTAGAAGGAGCGTAGTGTTGCAATATACACGTGCTTAGGTGTATCAAATAATACTGATTAATAATTATGTATCCAGTTAAATGAATTGATCCCAAAATTCTGGACTGGTTATTGTACTAAGTTGCGCAACAGGACGGGACCCAGTCAACAGGTAACGAGACTGTTGTGTAATCAATGTTTTGACTTGTATTGCTGGAATATTGCTAAAAGCGGCGTAAAACTAAACACACTCACTCACACCGTCAGAGAGGTCAGCTTAAAGGTAAAGCACACTCTGACTTTCCTTTCACTGTTAGCAAGGGTAGTCCAAATTGTATGTATACATGATTATTACTCGTCGTCGTTTTCATTCCATAACTGGAGCCTTCAGCTGAAATAAAACTCCAACTTTGAAAGAGACGAAATATGGAGCTGCTTCTTCGCGGAATACAAATGTACTTATAATGGACTATAATTTCGATAGGTTTTACGTGTCTTCAGCGATATTCTTGCTGCGCTTCACGAAGCGACACACATCGGAAGACCGAAGAATGAGTGAGTGAGGCTGTATGGTTTTACGCCGCTTTTAGTAACATTCCGGGGCGGGGGCACCAACAGTGGGCTTCACACATTCTACACATGTGGGAAATCGAGCCCGGGTCTTCGGCGTGACAAGCGGACGCTTTAACCATTAGGCTACCCCACAGCCCCTTCGAAGAGTAAGAAGCTGTCTATCACACAAAGGACATATAATTAGGGATAATCTACAGCAAGTCTTCTATTCTCCCTGATATAATTAAGGAGTACAACCAAACTGACATGTGTTTCTATTGTTGATGAATGCATTCAAAACTTAAAGCGTGAAGCTGTCGGTGGAGATCAGTATTAGCTGTGGGTGGAGATCAGTATTAGCTGTGGGTGGAGATCAGTATTAGCTGTGGGTGGAGATCAGTATCGGCGGAGAGCAGCATTGTCGGTGGAGAGCAGTATTAGCTGTCGGTGGAGATCAGTATTAGCTGTCGGTGGAGATCAGTATTAGCTGTCGGTGGAGAGCAGTATTAGCTGTCGGTGGAGAGCAGTATTAGCTGTCGGTGGAGATCAGTATTAGCTGTGGGTGGAGATCAGTATTAGCTGTGGGTGGAGATCAGTATTAGCTGTGGGTGGAGATCAGTATTAGCTGTCGGTGGAGATCAGTATTAGCTGTGGGTGGAGATCAGTATTAGCTGTGGGTGGAGATCAGTATTAGCTGTCGGTGGAGATCAGTATTAGCTGTGGGTGGGAGATCAGTATTAGCTGTGGGTGGAGATCTGCTGGGAGATCAGCATTAGCTGTTAGTATTAGCTGTCGGTGGAGATCAGTATTAGCTGTCGGTGGAGATCAGTATTAGCTGTCGGTGGAGATCAGTATTAGCTGTGGGTGGAGATCAGTATTAGCTGTGGGTGGAGGAGAGCTGTATGGAGCTGTAGCTGTGGGTGGAGAGCTGTGGTATTAGCTGTGGGGTGGAGATCAGTATTAGCTGTGGGTGGAGATCTATTAGCTGTCGGTGGAGATCAGTATTAGCTGTGGGTGGAGATCAGGTATTAGCTGTGGGTGGAGATCAGTATTAGCTGTCGGTGGAGATCAGTATTAGCTGTCGGTGGAGAGCTGTATTAGCTGTGGGTGGAGATCAGTATTAGCTGTCGGTGGAGATCAGTATTAGCTGTGGGTGGAGATCAGTATTAGCTGTGGGTGGAGATCAGTATTAGCTGTCGGTGGAGATCAGTATTAGCTGTCGGTGGAGATCAGTATTAGCTGTCGGTGGAGAGCAGTATTAGCTGTCGGTGGAGATCAGTATTAGCTGTCGGTGGAGATCAGTATTAGCTGTCGGTGGAGAGCAGTATTAGCTGTCGGTGGAGATCAGTATTAGCTGTGGGTGGAGATCAGTATTAGCTGTCGGTGGAGCTGGTATTATCAGTATTAGCTGTCGGTGGAGAGCAGCATTAGCTGTCGGTGGAGATCAGTATTAGCTGTGGGTGGAGATCAGTATTAGCTGTGGGTGGAGATCAGTATTATTAGCTGTAGCTGTCGGTGGAGATCAGTATTAGCTGTGGGTGGAGATCAGTATTATTAGCTAGCTCGGTGGAGATCAGTATTAGCTGCTGGGTGGAGATCAGTATTAGCTGTCGGTGGAGATCAGTATTAGCTGTGGGTGGAGAGCAGTATTAGCTGTGGGTGGAGATGTGGGTGGAGATCAGTATTAGCTGTGGGTGGAGAGCAGTATTATCGGTGGAGAGCTGTATTAGCTGTCGGTGGAGAGCAGTATTAGCTGTCGGTGGAGATCAGTATTAGCTGTCGGTGGGAGAGCTGTATTAGCTGTGGAGATCAGTATTAGCTGTCGGTGGAGATCAGTATTAGCTGTCAGTATTAGTGGAGATCAGTATTAGCTGTGGGTGGAGATCAGTATTAGCTGTGGGTGGAGATCAGTAGCTGTATTAGCTGTGGGTAGATCAGTATTAGCTGTCGGTGGAGATCAGCATTAGCTGTGGGTGGAGATCAGTATTAGCTGTGGTGTGGAGATGGAGATTAGTATTAGCTGTGGGTGGAGGTGGAGATCAGTATTAGCTGTGGGTGGAGATCAGTATTAGCTGTGGGTGGAGATCAGTATTAGCTGTGGGTGGAGAGCTGTATTAGCTGTGGGTGGAGAGCTGTATTAGCTGTGGGTGGAGATCAGTATTAGCTGTGGGTGGAGATCAGTATTAGCTGTGGGTGGAGATCAGTATTAGCTGTCGGTGGAGATCAGTATTAGCTGTGGGTGGAGATCAGTATTAGCTGTGGGTGGAGAGCTGTATTAGCTGTGGGTGGAGATCAGTATTAGCTGTGGGTGGAGATCAGTATTAGCTGTGGGTGGAGATCAGTATTAGCTGTCGGTGGAGATCAGTATTAGCTGTGGGTGGAGATCAGTATTAGCTGTGGGTGGAGATCAGTATTAGCTGTCGGTGGAGATCAGTATTAGCTGTCGGTGGAGATCAGTATTAGCTGTCGGTGGAGATCAGTATTAGCTGTCGGTATTAGTATTATGCACAGTGCAAACAAGTCATCGTATCCCTTCAGAGACCTCAGAAGTGAACAGGTGATAACGAACATTGTCAGTAAGATGGGAAACCTGAGATACGTTATCACTAAAGTGCTTTAGACATGATGTCGGAAACTAACAATCACATTTTATCTTTAATATACCTATAATTCGGTTTAAAATATCCACTGATTTAACTTCAAATACTTTTGGTACAAAAAAGTGTTATTTTATCAGAAATTGGATTTCACAATATCGAGTTTTGTTTAGTTGTAGTTTTATATCTGATAAAATTATCTCACTGTGGAATAAGTGCTTGCTATTGCCGGATAACTTGTGAACAGTTTGATCAGTAACCATTAAAGCCCCACGCGTTCAATAAATGAATGAATAAAAATGCAAATATCTCAACTACAATACAGTTATAAACATAACATCGGGCACTTGCCCTGGTTATATCAGTCAATATACACCATGTATCTACAGTCGTAAGAGAAATTTGTTCCAAGTCACGTGTCACGTGTGTTAGACTTGCATAAGTCTCTAATATAAGGTAATAATTAATAGTTTACACGGAATTATAAAAAAGAAATATTATAACAGACTGGCGTCCTTTCTGTCCCCTTATCTAGACTTGCCTCTTTAAAGGATAGAATTACTATACACCCATGGGCTTAGCCTTACACGTGTGCAGATTAATTTGTAGATTTCGAAAATGATAGGCGGACATACACACATACACATACTTCCTCGTCACCCCAGCGCACTTCTCAAGGGATGTTATGTCTTTCATAGTGTATATACAAGGAATTGAAACTGAAACCTTTACATACTGCATCTGTTAAGTATGAAGATAAACAACGTGTTCACCATCAAAGTATTTTTTGAAACAATTTACTTTTCCCCGAAATTCATATTGAAACTTGTTATGCGTGGAGTGTAACGGTTCCTGGTGCTGAGGGCTGGGAAACAATAATTAAGCATAACACAAAAGTTGTAAACAATTTATAACATCATCACTTCCAGCTTTTCTGAAACATGACCGAAACACTCGTCTAAGTAGCGTTAAACCCAACTCCTTAATTACTTACTACGCGTTATGTACGAGTAACAACAGCAGCAGCAACGACACCAACCACACCACAGGGTATGAAGTTTAATACCGAGAAGGTGACTAATTACAAAACAAATGGCTACACAGCTGGGTCAATTTGCTACACCGTGCTAGGGTTAGATAGACAAGTTTGTACAGGTTTGAGCCTTAAAGGGGGACTTCGCTCCACGTTGCGTGCCCTCGCATTGTAACTCGTGCCTTACGTCATTCTGTAAATAGTACTGGCATTATGTTGGTAAATAACTGCCAGATTCAATATCTGTTAGTAGTCAGACAAGATTGATTTTGACTGAAATCGGCCCTAGCTGAGTGTAGTCCCCCTTTAAACAGAACAAAGTGTTGCTGGATGCACAGAAAAACTATAGTGGTATATATGGGATAAGCAAATACTAGGCTTATCAGACAAAGCAGAATCAAATACAGTACTTATAAAAATAATATTCCTTCGACGTAACTGAGGATGTTACTCCGTCTTTCAAACAGCTGTACACTGAGGTATAGTTACACCTCGTCAAACCGGGAACTCAGTTTCTGTTGCAAACGTAATATACGATCTACTCATATACGTTAATGTGGACCTTTAAATAAGGAACGAATGACCCGGATTAACGGGGTTCCACTGTATTTATCACAAGTTATACATTACAAATGGGCATATGCATGCATAGTAAATAACCCATGTATTGAATAGTATAGTGATAGAATACATCTATTTACTACTTATAAAACACAATACACTGAAGTACTTGGTAATATTAAGAAAATGTTGTAAAGGCAGTTGCTAATTTGTATGTTTGTAGTACTATAATTTAAACAACAATCGAAAAATCCGAATTCTTTTGGGGGATTACAATCTTAACAATTTGACATTCGTTTATTCTCCTGCCACAAGCTCGTACATATATACACATTTTACGGGCGCTTCAAGTGTTTTCTAATCAAAACCACCTTATCCAACATGTCATTCTGTGTGTATCCAAATTAATATTTCGTATGCACGTTTTCTTACTTCAGTTTAACAAGTGTTTTGTTGGCAGTTGAGAACGGTGAGAATTAAAGTAGAAGATACATTCAATAATTGTCTGTTAACAAATCAATAGTATGTTTTCTGGGGTTTGATCCACTATTTAAAAGATTGACAGCCAAACAAATTCACAGAAACCAATTGCCAGTGTAAATATCAGCCATGATGGATGAGGGATGTCGACACAAGTATATAAACACAAACCATATATAACGACACAGGCAGCGGAACAAAGTATCCATTAGTAGCAGACTGGTGCAGAACATATCACAAAGTCTAGCGTTGTCCATGCGTCTGCAGACGTTACGTGGGCTGAATCACGACGTCGGTGACGGCGAATTGCCAACTCTGAAAGCTGCGTTACATTAAATATTCTGCTTGAAAGTTATTTTACAAGTTTTTGGTTTTATGGGAGACAACGACGGTTGGGTGTCCCGTTGAACAACTTGGTGTTGACGTCAACGGCGTCAAGTGTCAGCTTTGATTTGACGTTAGCGTCATCGACGACGTCCTGAAATGTCATAAGTTTCTTTGGGGTTGACAAATATATCTATTATCCGTTGATCCGTAAAGGTTTAGCATATGTATATGTCACTGTTATGCACACAGAAATGTACAACCATGCCCGCGTTTATTGGCAGGTGTTTATGTACTTCTGTCATTCCGCCTGCAGATGATGACGGGGACGGGAGAGTGGTGGGCGACGTAGTCACTGACGCTGCCGAGGAATGTCCGCTTGAGTTTACTCAGTCCCCGAGTCCCCGTGACGATCATGCTCGCCCCCTCCTCTGCGGCCGCCTGGATGATGGCCTCGCCCGGCTTGCCGTTCCCCTTCCGGATTTTACCGTGCATCTGAAAAAAACATTTGACGTTTTGATTGATATTGACACACTCTGTGAGCGCGAATGGTTCTCATGATGGTAATATGGTGACGCCCTGCACTACACGTGTCCCTACCTTCCTACCCATGTCCTGCCCTTAACTCAAACTTGCCTAAAAACTGTTGTTTCTCCTCTCCTATATCAGCCTATTACACATACCCCTTCTAATACCCACATTTCTTCTTTTACTCTTACCCCCAACTCCTTATCACCCCCTCATACGTCCTACATCCATCCATACCCGTGAAGATCCGGGTTAGAATATTGATCCTCAGTAACCCATGCTTGTCGTAATGAGGCGACTAACGGGATCGGGTGGTCAGGCTCGCTGACTTGGTTGACACATGTCATCGGTTCCCAATTGCGCAGATCGATGTTCATGCTGTTGATCACTGGATTGTCTGGTCCAGACTCGATTATTTACAGACTGCCGCCATATAGCTGGAATATTGCTGAGTGCGGCGTAAAACTAAACTCACTCACTCACTACATCCATCCATATTCCTTCTGCTACCCTTATATACCCCCTTCCACTCCTACCCTATACCTTCTACTTTCCCACCTAGCTCCTACCCAACTCTCTTCTAATATCTCCATTTCTGGTGTCCCCCGCCGTGATGTTGCTGGAATATTGCTAAAAGCGGCGTAAAACCAAACTCAGTCAGTCAGTCAGTCAGTCTAATATCCATACCCTCCCGAGCCACTATTCATAGACATGATTCAGTAAACCTAACACTGACTTGAACACTACTATCCAATAGATCATCGCATTTTTTTTATAGTTTACACTTCATTTCTGTATCGGCATGTATCAATATCTGACCCCACAACGGTAAACTATGTATCAATACGACTATTTACTGTTTCAACCCGATAACACGTCTGCTGATAATCGAAAATCTCTATTCATAATAATGCCGCACAACAAAAGATCATCTACTCAACAACTGGTCACAGCTTGTTTACTTCCTAACATCATACCGAAGACCCGGATTCGATTCCCCACATGGGTACAATGTGTGAAGCCCATTTCTTGTGTCTCCCGCCGTGATATTGCAGGAATATTGCTAAAAGCGGCGTAAAACCATACTCACTCACTCACTCCTAACATCATAAACCACGTGTCATACTGACCCCTGCATTGGCCATCAATGTCCCGAACTTCTCCTCGATACAGCGCAGGGCCTCGGTGTATTCCTTGAACATTTTCGCGGTTCGGCCTGGACCTAAAACGTATAAAAACAATATATAAATTCTGCGTGTATGGCACAACCGCTACCAAAAAACGTTTTACCAGGCCGATTGCACTTTTTATCTAACATTAACCCAGTAACGAACAGAATGACATGAAACTCTCCATTAATACAATCAACGAAAATATAACACGAAAGTATATTTTTGGTCTCATTGTGTGATGTGTGCTCTATGACTTGCTTATAAAACAAACGACGTTTGTTCAGATGGTGAATCTTCATCATTAATTTCTAAATCCAGAACCAGTTGTACTTTGTCCCAAGTTAATGCAAAACTAACATTGCATGTATTTATTCAGTGTTGGTAAAAACATATGATTTCTCCTCAAAGGTAATTAATTCGTGGCGATAAGATGGTAGTTTTCTATTATAAGACCCCGAATAAATAGCCCTGATGCGAAACGCACAGCTCATGTGTTGCTTGTCATTTTCAATCAATTTTGTTAATAGCATGTCGTGCAAGAGGCACCGAGGGTGATTGATTGGGCAATGGAATAAGCAGAAAATGGTGAAATGAACACCCTTGGATAAATCTCATGCATTTCAAGTCAATCGGAACATCAGAATTGCAAGCAGAGATAAACAAGGAGCTCTTCCTCAGTTTGTTGTGGCAACAAGTCAGTTTCTGCAGTGGTTGAAACGTGAACGAGGCTCGATATACTTAAAATGCTACTCGGCATACCAAAGCGGATTAGGTTAGACGGTTGTAACAAAACTCGAGCCATTAATCATGAGTCTGATACTGCGGACGGTTAGAAGAAAGTTGAACACAAATGCAGATATACTGACAGGTATTAGCGACGATCCGTGTGTTTTATGTACATGTTTTCACAGCTTTGGCTTCTAGATAAACAACAGTGAATTAAGACAAATTCTTTATACAAATACACAGCCAGTATAGTGGATATGATACCTCTTACCACTTGAACAACGAGCAGTAGTACACATATATACGACCCAGAGTGAGTGAGTGTGTCTTTACATCGTTTTCAGCAATATGCAGCAATATCATAGTGGGGGACAACAGAAATTGGCTTCAAACATTGTACCTATGTGGGGAATCGAACCCGGGTTTTCGGCGTGACGAGCGAGCGCTGTTATCACTACGACCCGAAAGTTGTCCGCCAAGGAAAAACACCTCATCTGTCTTCACATAATTAGTTCTGTGAGCTGAGTTGAGTTTAAGTTTTACGTCGCATCGGTACTGTTTCAGCCAGCGATAATGTAAGCTGAAGTAGGTAGACGTTGAATAGAATTCTATGACAGAATACTGGTAGCATTTAGTGCCACAAAGTGCCAGACCGCCTCCGTGGTGTAGTGGTTAGAGCGTCCGCCCGGAGAGCGGAAGGTCGCAGGTTCGATCCCCGACCGCGTCATACCAAAAGACGTTAACTTATGGTACTTGTTGGTCCCTGCCTGGCGCTCGGCATTAATGGGTACAACAAGGACTGGTCGGCTGGGAGTCCGTATAATGTGTCTGAGTGGGGTATTCATGTTTCACTGCGGATTGGTATCTCAGTGGGCTAGCACTATAAAAACAACAGCTGGGCTAGCACTATACAAACATGGTCGTCAATGAGCGAAAGTATTCTCAAGCACGACGAACCCCATCAATAAATGGCAGGGTGGAATGAAACCCTGGAACCATCAAGATATCGCATTGTCCACTGTGCTAAGACAAGTGCTGGTGTATCATCATTTTGGTGGTGATCGAAGCGCAGTATAATCCAGCTCACACACTCACTCACTCACCCAAGGACTCACTCACTCACTCACTCACAGGCTTGCTCACTTACAGTAGAGATGCTGCCAGGTTGTGGCTAGCATGAACTGTTATCACTGACCTTCGAAAGAGCATGCACGTTAACGTATAACATTTTACTGAAGCAATAAACCCCTTAGAACTCCACTTCAGCAGTTAATAGACACCACAAAACAAAACCCTTTCACATAGCCTACACAACAGCCGGGGTACTTACATATCGCGGGGTTAATGACAGCTGACCTGCATCTGGCGCAGGCTGTTGTTTATTTCCGGGCTCTTTAAACAATTGTAAAATGCTGTGGCGTGTTATTTGGCCAATACTTGGCAACGCACACACCTACTGCTGTTGCTGATGCTGTTATTTATTGGCACACTGCCTCTACTGCCAATACGGTTTTTCAGAGCATCATGATAACCTTATCTTTATTCCGATGTTGCAACCAGTCCTTACAGTCGCGTCTCCGGGCTCAAGGGGGGTTATAAAGAGTAAACTTAGAAATCATAACGGCATTGGAACAAAAAGCGTGTCTTAAGTAATCTTTCCCATCTAGGAATATGAGCGAATGTGTGAGTAGAAGTCACGGTTTCGCCGACATAACACGAGTAACTTGATTTTTGCCGTTTATTGAAACCCCCGTGATCGCTCTCATGTGTAGTATCTTGTCTTCATCGCAGCCCTCCCCAGTCGTGATCAGACATCTACTCTGAGGGAAAACATTGTCGAAGTTTCTACTACATGTAACTGGAATCGTCAACCATCATGAAATACCATTCAGAAAAACATTCAGAAGAAAATCAAAAAATGATCATGACTTCATAGAAGCAATTACTACCGTAGAGGCTTCACACCAGCTTCATCTCGCCATCTAACGCCATTTTCTTTGAAATGTTTATTTTTGTGGGGTTTAGGGTCGATCAGGTCCGTGATAAATCGTGCTTGTAAGAATCGATAAATGGGCATTGGGTGGTTACATTGTATTACAGGGCTTACTGGTTGTCATGGTAACCTGATGGCTCGGATCGAAACTGTTGCCATCTACGTGTGGTTGACCTAGTCCAGGTTATCAAGGAACCGCCAGATATCGTTGGAGATATCCGACAGATTTGAAAACAATTTTACGTCTTACATTACATTTTAGAGTAACACTTAGTGTCTGAATATATAAAAGTTTGATAGAAACAAATAATTCCATTTAAATTGAAAAGGAGCCCCAGTGATTTGGGAGAGTCAGATAAAAAATCTAGACTTGCTTCATTTACAGGTTTCGCAGTGCAGAGAACTCTTCATGGAAGGCAAACACTGTAGTTCAAGGACTGTGAGACAGCTAACTATGTTATAAACAGGAACATTACAGACTCGACCCAGACCAAGGAAACCAATATATGCTAGATAATGTGATAAAGTAAAATTCATAAATACAATAATGAATTTCGTTCACTCTGAGACCATTGTACAAGGCCAAACAAGTGCATGTAAGTTCGTGAACCATTGTCAGATAGCGATGATATCGGGTGTTCCGTATGATATGTCAAGTCCACATGCTATTAATCGGTGGCCTGGATCTGAAAGCGACGATACGACTGTTGTAAACCTATGGAAGATATGACAATCTTAGAGTTACTGTCGCTGGGCCCTGGTCAGTTTTAGAGCTGTTCTTGTCTGGACATTTCCTGCCTGACATTACCTCAGACACATCACCTATTGTGACCATCCAATACCCATTCTCTCAGCAGTTTACCAGCACACGGTATACGCGATATAAACACATAAACAGATAAACAAGCACAGTTGTCTTAAAAACCCGACATGATCTAATACCTCAAACACAGTTTGCACAGTTTATACGCATTTCGCTGACAAATGTTGAGCCACCAAGGTGTGGGTTTGAATCCCATATTCGGTCTAATTATGTTCCGTAGATTGGAAGCACCATAACCATGCTCGCTGGTTTCGTAAGAATGGTAAATGTAAGAATGGTAAACGTAAGAATGGTAAATGTAAGAATAGTAAACGTAAGAATGGTAAACGTAAGAATGGTAAACGTAAGAATGGTAAATGTAAGAATGGTAAATGTAAGAATGGTAAACGTAAGAATGGTAAATGTAAGAATGGTAAATGTAAGAATGGTAAACGTAAGAATGGTAAACGTAAGAATGGTAAATGTAAACGTAAGAATGGTAAACGTAAGAATGGTAAACGTAAGAATGGTAAATGTAAGAATGGTAAATGTAAGAATGGTAAACGTAAGAATGGTAAACGTAAGAATGGTAAATGTAAACGTAAGAATGGTAAACGTAAGAATTGTAAACGTAAGAATGGTAAACGTAAGAATGGTAAATGTAAGAATGGTAAACGTTAGAATGGTAAAAAGAATGGTAAACGTAAGAATGGTCAACGTAAGAATGATACGCCGTGATGTTACTGAAATACTGTCCAAAGTTCGAAACTCACTCACTCACTATAAAAGAGAAATCCACAGCGGGGAAAGCTTTAGCAAGTTCACGCTACAATAGTTAATCACTAAATTACTTAATTACCTCAACACATATAATTGATCAATTTATATCAAAACGGTAATGGTTTGAGAAGAAAAATCAATTACTTTCAGACAGGTATCTGTCAGCTAATATCCTCTAGTTATTCGCATCAACTATCAATCCAGCACTTCTGAGTGACGTCTTAACGACGTTGAACTGCACCGTCAATGCCAACACGGCATATCGGCGCCAGGTTCTGTATATCGCTGTGATAGCGCTGGTTTCATGATTGCATTATGGCGTTGTACCTCATGGCATCCTGGTGTATATAGATGAGGACAAAGACTGGAGGTCATTCAGGGACCACGGATAAAAACAGCAGATAGATTGAACAATGTAGGATTCCACTAAAACGCGTTGAACTAGAGATTTTATTCCCTTGGTATATTGCATTAAGTAAACTTCTGTGTTTGATTCAATTCAAAGCTTTAGCACCGAAGAATAATCAGTCTCGAATAATCAGATTCCTTAGTGCATAAAGGGCAAAATAGTTATTTATATATATGATACCTTTGTTTACTGATACACTGGATTAAAGACGTTATAACCTTTGTATCTTTCAACGCAAATGGTAGATGACGATACCAGTATATTGTTACCTTAAAAAGACAGAAACGCAATTAAGTCTTCCCACATGGTACTTACATGGTCTGGGTGGTGGAGTAGCCTAGTGGTTAAAGCGTTCGCTTGTCACGCCGAAGACCCGGGTTCGATTCCCCACATGGGTAAAATGTGTTAAGCCCATTTCAGGTGTCCCCTGCCGTGATATTGTCGGAATATTGCTAAAAGCGGCGTAAAACCATACTCACTCACTCACTCACTTACATGGTCTGGACATGGAGACCCTGCTCGTTGGACGTTGTTCATAGTATCAACCACTAGTTTGTGTGTTCAAAACAAAATACACCCACTCCTAAGTTAACCCAAAAGAGCCCTTTGCACTTGCAAAGAGCACTTTGAAGGCACACATCTGTGTATTATCACAGCTCAATATGTTTTTCTTTGGTATACAAAAGCTCATATTACACACATCTATATGATGTTAACAGGTGTTTAAACACGAGTATTGTGGCGTGTTTAGTAACATGATGAAAGCCCACTAGAACTGAGAAACCTTCACTCGATGAACATTAAGCTGGTCTCGTGAGAATACCGAGGTGGATACACCATGTGGTATTCTGCTGGTATATATAGATTATTCCCACTTGTGCGAGATGCTGCCTCATCATTGTCAGGTCTCGGCTACAGAGGGGGAACCAGGGCTACAAACGTTAATACTGCCCCGCCAGAAGAACAGTCTTACTGTGCATGTAACATTGGCGGGTATTTGCCATGTGTTCCCCGTTTATCGTCAGCATCTCGTTGCTGGTCAGAGAAAGCGTCTGAATTTGGAACTTGTGGTAATTTTGGGAGTTCCGACCCCTCGTCCGGGGCGACCTTATGGCTCGAGTGGTCAGGCCTGGTCTCTGGCGGTCATGCATGTCACCGTGACCCAGTGACGGAGATCGTTGCTCACAATATCGACCACTAGATTGTTGTCCCAAACTAGAATATCTACAGACCACCGTCATACTGGACCAAAAAGCATATTGTCTGTCTGGAATTGCATTTTCGTATCACTGAGTAGCAGACCACTGTATCAGTGCTGTAAGACAATTCCAAAACACACAAACCCCCCCCTCCCCAAGCCATAAGTTAATTATTAACGGTGAACAAATGTATTGTAAGGGGTATGTACATTAAATGAAACCCCGAGAACAAGAAGGGTTGGTTTCTACTAGTCTAGTTAACGCTCATCACGTACCGCACGTGCATTTGTTTCACTGTTACAACTACTGCGCGTACCCCGTTGTAAACAAACCAATAATAGCGATTTGAAACTTTGGAAACAACTTTTATCCTAAGTTGAATAAAATTCTGAGATTTAAATGTTCAAATGGCAAGGTAAAATTATGAGGATTCGCAATCGTAATTTCACTTTATTTGATGTACTTTTTTGTTTAAAGTAAAATTCATCGGTACGTTTTCACTGCAAACAGACAAAAGATGCAGTGATCACTGGGCAGTAATACCATGACTGTCTATTACTGTAATATGCACGTCGTGGTGTTTTGTGCATATCTACTGCATATTACGATACACTTGTTAATAATAACCATGCATTTTTATCTATATCTGTTGTCTGTCAAGCTGAAATCGAAAGCCAAAGGATTTAGTCATTATTACGTGCAGGTACACCACTTTCCCCGTGTGTGTGTGTGTGTGCATGTGCATGTGCATAGAGCGTTAGCTCGTCACGCCGAGCTCGATCCGGGTTCGATTCTCCACATGGGTATAATGTGTGAAGCCCATTTCTGGTGTCCCCCATCGTGATATTGCTGGAATATTGCTAAAACACTCACTCACTCACTCACTCGTGTGGGAATTTGTGTTAGTGCGTGCTCGTGTGCTTTCGTGCGTGCGTGCGTGCGGGCGCGCTTGTGACTCTGAATGGAGAGGCAAAACGATATTGAGGATTGGAGTAGGGTGGGGATAGTTTGGGGCGAATGGTTGGACAACCAATTATGTTTCGGACTTCGATGGCTGGTACCCTTGTCCCTATTTTCAGCACACATCCCTACCCTTCCCCCTTACTACCAACTATCCACTACATGACATTTACATCGTCTCACACGCTTTTCCGTAGGATCTACAGAAGTCATCACGTGACCTACCCCCCGGAGGGGAGGGGTATCAGATTCCTCCATGTAGACGGGAGGCCTATCGCCTGGAGATGGATCTGTGCTCAGGTATTCGGCGTGGGTGGAACAGATTACAATCCACTCAGCTTCCTGTTGTTCTTGCTCAGTGCAAGGGTAACATGTTTGGACACGATATTGGGGCAACATGTAAAGATCTCGAGCAAGATGGACGGGCTTCGGGGTGAGACTAGTTTGTATCCCAAAATAGGAGCAATGTAACTGAATACTCAACACTTTTATAGATCGCTGAGATAAGAAACTTTCCCTATTTTCGACAATCAACATCAACATGCTATAATTCAAAATGCTATCCTACTTTTGTTTACCGACAGGTGACAACTATGCAATTAGCGATAGGCTGAGTACAGAGAGGTAGACTAAGGCTTAGTCTCTGAATATATATAATTTGGATAGTAACAAACAAGCCCATTTATATTGAAAAGGAGCCCTAGGGAGACCAGAGATTCCTGAGGAAATCTAGACTTGCTTTATTTAGGGCTTTAGCACTGCAGAGAGGGCTAGGCAGTAGGGAAAATAATGTTGTTCAGGGACTGTGAGACAGACTAACAGAGAGGCTATGGCGTCTGGTGTACACAGTATAAGTGAGTGAGTGAGTATGGTTTTACGCCGCTTTTAGCAATATTCCAGCAATATCACGACGGGGTTCACCAGAAATGGGCTTCACACATTGTACTCAGGTCTTCGGCGTGACAAGCGAACGTTTAACCACTAGCCTACCAAATCTCCCCCTTTAAATGTTGTAACAAGCAAGACGACACCGAAAAACTGTGAAAGAGCAAACGCCTAAGTTTTGTACAAACTGTTTGGGTAGGCTAGTGGTTAAAGCGTTCGCTCGCCACGCCCAAGACCTGGGTTCGATTCTCAACATGGATACAGTGTGCAACCCATTTCTGGTGCCCCCAGTCGTCATATCGGTGGAATATTGGTAAACGCGGCGTAAAACCCAAATGCCTCACTCACCCAAGCAGTATAAATGCGACTACATCACACCTGTGTCATGGGTGAATATCGTTACCAACCAATCAAATCAACCCATGCGAGAACCATTTAGGATGTACATTTAGCGTTCAGATTAATGTATTCTGTTCCCAGACATTTCAACTGGTATTGACTGCTATAATGGCGACGTGAACTCAGCGAGACAATGCAAATAGAACAGGTTTCGCAAAAGCAACGTCGCCATTAAACAAAATATGACGTCATTCCTTCCATGACAACCGATAATCAGTCTCATGCAGAAAAAATCTGACTGAATACGTAATGAAAAGCACACTCATACCGGACGAATACCAGTTTGGGCAATATGATGTTTAACAAAACTCATAGAGGATATTCGTAAAGGTGTTCAAACGACGGATTTCCGGGGCTCGAAACCAGGTCCTGAATTGCAGCATACATTCAAAATATTTAAAACAATATTTCACGACGTAGAATGGACGAGATTGTGTTTGTTATTTAGTGAATCGCCATTTCAAGCATCGCTAGAGTGAGTGAGTAACTATGTGACACGAAGATTTAAGCCATACTCCAGCTGTATCACAACTTATCGTGACAATCATCACAGACTGTACCAATGTGGGTATTTGTACCCGTTTTCACCGTGGTGAGCAGACACGCTAACCAATGGGCTATGCCTTGGCCTTGACAACCGTAGTGGTCGTGAGTTGCAAAGTAGACGTTGACGGTTTCAGTGCAGTAAAGATCAACAGAGAACACATTCCTGAACATGTATTGAATGTCTTACAAACCCTTATCACCTGATCATCCCACCACCTGACCGTCACGGCCCAAGATACAGGGTGTACAACATCAGGAAAAACGGTACGTATGCCAGTGATAAATATGTTTTCTTTAACGAGAAACATCAGAACAAGACGTAGTGTCAAGGTTTGACAGTCGCTGTCGCTGTACGAGTGATAACACATTCTCACGTGGGATGTTTATAACCACAGACAGAGTATTGTGTTTCGACAAGAGAAACATTCAGGTAACCTTGAGATCTAATCTGTTGTACACTTGCAGGGAAATGCTTTATGGTGGGTGAGAACGAAGCGTTGTACTATACAAATAAGTTCCTGGCAAGGAACCTGAAAAAGGTCCAGATCCGTGAATGGTTGCCCTGCCCCACGTTCACTGTTTTCCGCACTGTCAGTCGGAGCATATAGACAACTGACACTGTGACCCAACAGTTTGCCACAAATAAATACTTGTTGCCACTCTGCAACATCCCAAGGTCAGACATGAAGGAATTAACAATACCTCTACTCACAGTAACACTCTCCAGGTCACCCAATAAACACAGTTAGACGTCGCTTTTGCGTCAAATCACCACGTGACAATCATAATCAAAACTAATCAATATACAAACAACTGATCCTGGAACGGCCAAGGGACGTTAATCCGTAGGAGTGAGTGAGTTTAGTTTTACGCTGCACTCAGCAATATTCCAGCTATATGGCAGCGGTGTGTAAATAATCGAGTCTGGACCAGACAATCCAGTGATGAACAGCATGAGCATAGATCTACGCTATAGGGATACGATGACATGTGTTAACCAAGTCAGCGAGTCTGACCATCCGATCCCGTTAGTCGCCCCTTACGACAAGCATTGGTTACTGAAGATCAATTCTAACCCGGATCTTCACGGGTTACCCAATAAGAGCGTTATCGAGTATTATAGAGTATAAAACACCTTTAAGCTCATAATATCTTAAGATGCTGCCGTGATGAAGACGTCCATCACCCGACCAAGAACCTGATCTGTCTAGACAGTAATTCAGTTATTCTCTACACATGGTCTGATAGATCAGGGAAGTATGTATATTGCTGGCAGGATGTGTGTGTGTTCATCATGAAGAGTAAACAGACAACGTCTGTGGCTCGTCCAACAGTTGGGACATACGCATCAGTAACTTGTGGCTGTCCTTATCGGTAATGAACAAATATCGGCGTTGTTTACCTCACCGCCCATGACGTGTTGCCCGCAGCACAGGGTAACCGTGTGTCATGTCTCAAAGACTGGACGAGAAACATGTGGTATTATATACGATCAAGTGGAAAAAATGGAGTATAATCTGAGCCGTAGATAGCATAAACTGTTTTTGCATATCTTTTTTATTTTCTGAGTGAGGTATCAGAGTCTTACCTTGGTGAAGGTCACACGCGCGTAACTTTTGTGAAACGGTCATGTTTTTATTCCCTTTGAATTCACCTTGTGTATGGAATTACTGAAGTGGACAGTTAATGTCATTTGCTGAGGAATGCTAAATGTTGTCGTGAGTGAGTGAGTGAATTTAGTATTACGCCGCTTCTAGCAATATTCCAGCAATAATCACGGCGGGGGACACCATAAATGGGCTTCACACATTGTACCCATGTGGGGAATCGAACCCGGGTCTTCGGCGTGACGGGCGAACACTTTAACCACTTGTGTACCCAACCGCCCCCTCTAAATGTTGCAACATGCAAGCCGACACCGAAAAAACCGTGAAAGAGCAAATGCCTAAGGATTAGGTGTCCCGCCCGCATTGCCTCAGCAGGTACGAGCGCGAGCATGTGGGTGTGTGCGTGTGCGTGTGTGTTTTTTTTGTGTGTTTCTGTCTTCATGTGTTAGTAAGTTTGCTTGTGTGTTTAAGTGTGTGTTTGCTCGCGCGTGCGTGCGTGTGTGTGAGCGTGTGTGCATGCGTACTTGTCTGCGTGCGTGCTGGTCCATGCCCAGGTTGAAGTCGTTTATCCGGTCAGTATTTTCCCCGAAGAATTCGTCTTGATTAACACATGTCAGGACTAAAGACCAAATACAGCGTGTTGTTTATTTATGTATATATAAATATTTATATACATCTCCAACACAGACGAGACTATCGATTCAAGTCATTCGCCTGAGGGGCGAGCATTTAACGACTGAATCAACATATTCTCTCTCGATGCATATGATTGGGCTCGTACAGTGGTCCCAGGGTGGACGTGAGTGAGTGAGTGAGTATGGTTTTACGCCGTTTTTAGCAGGGGGACACCAGAAATGGGCTCCACACAATGTGCCCATGTGGGGATTCGAACCCGGGTCTTCGGCGTGACGAGCCAACGCTTTAACCACTAGGCTAACTTGGCTGCATCAACTGGCAGTGATACAGTGAGGCAGGCGGAACAAGGCCACCCTCCAGGGTCACCCTGATCTTCACACGCGTCGAGGAGGGGGGTAGGGGGAAGGATGTACCGGACCTGTGTACATTCCAGCACGCGCACCGCATCACCACAGATGTTCCGGGGCAGGCGTGTGTCCTAGTCTGTCTCACAGTCCCTGAACCACATTATTTTCCCTACTGCCAAGCCCTCTCTGCTGTGCTAAAGCCCTAAATAAAGCAAGTCTAGATTTCCGCAGGTTCTGAATCTCTGGTCTCCCTAGGGCTCCTTTTCAATATAAATGGGCTTGTTTGTTACTATCAAAATTATATATATTCAGAGACTTAGCCTTAGTCTAGCGTGTGTCCGTGCGTCTCCGTAAATGTGTGTGTGAGAATGTGTGTGTATGTGTGTGCATTCTCAGGAAGTCTACATTGAAAGTACATTTTTCTGTATATCGACGCAATATATAAATATGGAGGCTAGGCCCCATTGGACAAATCTGCATTTGTACAATCCTTCTAACCTGTCCACTACCCCTTTCCAAAATGGGGTATGTTAGAGGACGACATTGGACATTGCGACACGAGGTGCCCCTAACATGTCATGATAAACTTGCAGAAACAGATAAACACCACAGACTAACAAATTTCGAAAGGTATGTCCTCTTGTTAAATATCTTCCCACATCCGATACCGGAATTTAGAACAACCAGTCATACTTTGCACGTGGACACAATAGCCCAGAGGGAAGACAGATCTGTTCACCAGATAATTCAACATCATTACTGTGGGAGATTAAGATCTATAACAACCTTGATGGGTTCCATATGTGTACCTAGGTGCGCCTTATGTCTATATATAACAAACGTTATAGCCAAACTAACTGATTCACCTATGACATTTGTCAAACATGTATTTCGTTCGCAACAGGATACTGAATTGGCGTTTCTCCTGTTATTTAAAACGGAGTTTACATGTACGTCTTTTTGTGTTTGTTCTATAACAGACGAATAGGCTGGAATGACTTGGCATAGCCCATAAAGCTGTGATAATCTGTAATAAGAGTATAGTGGTAAGAAAATATGGTATGTGGTTACAACTATTTGTTAGGACTGTTAAGTGGTCAAAGCTACATGTACCTGCTATATCACCTACTGATGTAGAGCACCAGGCAACAATCTACTGTTAAGGTTTCATAACATCATGACATGATACTTGCAGAAATATGAAATATATAGATATATATATATATCTGAGTCATACGTACAGAATTGAAAAGGCTTAGATTACAAAACTAAATAGTTCCTATACATTTTTATACTTTTGAATGATATGATGCTAATTGTCCTCTCAAAAAAAGTAGCGCAGAAAACCATGAATAATGAAATAAATTATGATGTAGATACATATATGACATGTGTATTTACAGATTTGCGGCTTAACGAAACATATGCATTTCGTTGATATTTTAGCCCAAAGGTTAAACCCAGTCGTGGCATAAACTTAGCAGTGTGTTAGAAGAATATCGAGTGAACATATACAAGAGAAATATTAATTAAGAAATAATCTCTTTACCCAACTTCACAGGGGATGCTCACGAGGAAATATGAAATAGACAACATAATGCAATAAAGCACATAAATCTGTTTGACAGGTCTATTATGGAAGCCCATTTCTGTGAAAATTGAGTACTTGAAAACTTCAGAATATTCAGGTATATAAGGGTGTTCAGAAAGATTCTTGAGATGTTGTGTACGGAGATAATTCTGTTGAGTAGGTTAATTACCATACTCCAGATACCTCCCTCCACAAGGTACTGTAGCTCACCTGTAGGCCATCCTCGGTATGTGACTGACAGTCACATCTACCACATCTTTCTTCTATCGTGCGAACGGTTTAACCAGGAAATTAATGTGTTAATGTTACATTAAGCGTTTAAGGAGTAATTACCCCGTAACACCTGTATCCGTCCCGAGTAAGATTAACTCATGTAGGTGGCGTGTGAGTCGCTAATGGGTATGTTAACACATGCTTATGATAAAGTCGGAATCGTGATAATAGTAATTAAAGTGCACATCTCTATTGTGCACACATCCACACTCGCTGGCGTGCTCATGGCGTTGCATCTCAAACACATATCTACGTTTGTACAGTAAACAGTGAGACTGATGTCTATGTGTAAACAGTGAGACTGATGTCTATGTGTAAACAGTGAGACTGATGTCTATGTGTAAACAGCGAGACTGATGTCTATGTGTAAACAGTGGGACTGATGTTTATGTGTAAACAGTGAGACTGATGTTTATGTGTAAACAGTGGGACTGATGTTTATGTGTAAACAGTGGGACTGATGTTTATGTGTAAACAGTGAGACTGATGTTTATGTGTAAACAGCGAGACTGATGTCTATGTGTAAACAGTGAGACTGATGTCTATGTGTAAACAGTGAGACCGATGTCTATGTGTAAACAGCGAGACTGATGTCTATGTGTAAACAGTGAGACTGATGTCTATGTGTAAACAGTGAGACTGATGTCTATGTGTAAACAGCGAGACTGATGTCTATGTGTAAACAGTGAGACTGATGTCTATGTGTAAACAGTGAGACTGATGTCTATGTGTAAACAGTGAGACTGATGTCTATGTGTAAACAGTGAGACTGATGTCTATGTGTAAACAGTGAGACTGATGTCTATGTGTAAACAGTGAGACTGATGTCTATGTGTAAACAGTGAGACTGATGTCTATGTGTAAACAGTGAGACTGATGTCTATGTGTAAACAGTGGGACTGATGTTTATGAATCACAGCACGCGCAAACGGGCTGGTTTTCAAGGCACTCACAGTTTTAGAAGCAGTTCCACAGGATCGTAGAATGCTCTCTGTCGTTGGTAGACACTTGTTGTAAGAGAGAGAGATGAGAGAGAGAGAGAGAGAGAGAGAGAGAGAGAGAGAGAGAGAGAGAGAGAGAGAGAGAGAGAGAGAGAGAGAGAGAGAGAGAGAGAGAGAAAGAGAGAGACCGAAATGAAATCCAGTCTCCACTTATCCCCTATGTCAGTGGGTCGATAGCCCATGTCGGCATCAGTCACCTTCCGGACACCCCTGAGTCATTTTATTCATTGCATGACATATCAGCATGCGTCACAGAGCGGTGATATCAAGCTGTCTTACGAATTATCACAATTACATGAACATATTCAAACTGAAAAAATATGAAAATTGTATATAAATATTTCATACCCCATTTGCATTATAATATATTTCACTACGCGCAGATATCTATATAGCATTGACTGTTGTAGACAAAAAGCCTGATCTTTGAATGAACATTTTTTACAGGGTTCAGCATTCCTTCACGGAACTGCGTATTTCCTTTGTACACGTGTCCCTCATTGCCATTTCCCAAACCTCGACAACGTGCGAAAACCAACGTACCGAGAGGTGTAATACCTGCACGTACAGTAATACACGTGGAGATCAAGAGAGTGAATTAGCTTTTCATTCTTATTTTCTAAATATACACAAATGTAGGTAGACAGTATTGACAACACGCCGAACACACTGCATCGAGTTGGAAATAACTTGTAAGAAACGCGAGACACCTTCACAAATTACCTCGTGGTTTATCCTAACATCTTTGTCCAAATATCAAATCATGTGTTAGTGGAACAATTACTATAACCAGCTGCAGCGGTAACGCTTGTGAATCAGCAACGTCGTCTGGAGACACGCTACAGCAGCAACGAGGCCCTTAATGCAATTTACACAATTGAAGGTCTTGTCATGTCAGGTGTGTTCACACAAGTATGCGCGAGGCAGTAGCGCCAGAAATATCTCCAGGGACTAGTCACGGTAAAATGATGCTGAACTTGTTCCAGTATCACAAACATGCTCCCCTCTCACGGAGACCCATCTCCAAGAAATTGCATTCCTCACCCAGCCCCGTCATAAAAGAATATATGCCATATATGTAAAGGACTGATCAGTCCAAATTATCTGCCGTAGAAGATTCTATTAGTATAACCGGCAAAACAGTGATGGCAATTACAGGAATGCATCACTAAAAGTTAGTGATGACATTGTGTCAATCTCGGAATTACACCTGCTCTGACTGCTCTATTAGTTTTTCCACAATATAAGAAAAAGTTTCTTTGATAAATAACGCCGCTTTGCAGTAAAAATGCTTGGGATCACGTCCTGTAAAAATCAAATCTTGACCAGCAACACCCAAGCATAGATCTACGCAATTCGGATACGATGACAAGAACATATTATAAGTGAAACAGAAATAAATAAACCCACAAAACAACAAAAAATCCAAAACAAAAGAACATAATTTTCATATCGACAAGTTGGTGGTAGTTGGGAGGAAGGCGTTAAGACGAAAAGAAACCACTAGATACATCTGCTCCCTGTCACGGCGTGTTATTCAGAATCATTAAATATAACACACAACATAAATAAAGCCGTCAATATAAACATAATTGCAATGCGTTGATTTAATCAGTTCTAATATAAATAGCTGCCTATTTGCCATGCTTCTGTAGCACTCAGCAATGCAATACCGTATTAAAACGCATCATTGAAAACCGAAACATACTGCTTCAATCTAGCATATTAGTAATTAACACCTGTTATGTAATTACCTGTAATATTATACAGTTAATGAGGATGGCAATTACTACGATTATAAATTAAACAGAAAAAAGGAAGTTGCAGCAGTTTTAGTAGGTAACCGAAGCATTAAGATGAGTTAGTGATGTTGCTCAGACGTATCAAAACATCATGTAACGATATCAAAATTTATCATCTGTAGCTTAATCAACCTGCATGGTAAAGATACACAGCTACCAACAACATGTTAACTATAACAAATATTCCAAAGAGAAATAGGAAGTCAGCGGTAACGTTTTTGGTAAATTTATTGCTCTATAGATATTTATTGTTGCACTATTACTCCATGTACAGAACTAGAATGTATTAAACTATTAAAAACATAAACTCTGTAATGACAATGAGTTTGATGACACTGTTGATGAAGAAAGCATGCCATCACCGTACCAGCGGGATCAGGACCTTCAGCAATAAGGCTTGCTTCATTACCATGCAATAACTGGATCAAGTTTATAGAACCACCATATAGCTCGGTGTTTGATTAAACAGAACAGAGGCGCCACAATTGCATACCCTTCTTTCCACTTGCATTCTGGGAACCTGAAGCAGAAAGTTATATGTTGGGCCTTATTATCTTCATGAACAAATCATGAACTGATCTTGTTCATGTTTTTATCCAGTGAGGCTCTTCACTCAATACAAAACCAGGGAAACAAACCCGGGAATCCTGCATGACGAGATGACGCTTTATCCACTGGACTAAGTCGTCGCTCCCAATATCATTAGAACATATGTGGTGTAAAGATACAGTTGGTTATGAAATGCAACAAGTTATATATAATGACATGCCACGAAATATGATCAAACCTTGCAAATTATTGATGAAGGAAAGAAAGTTAACTTAGTGAGAAAGATTACTTGCATTTAATCTGACCTATCATTATGTTAATACTCTCTGATATTATACACGCCCAGATATCTGGTAACATGGTAACATTTCTGATAACAGTCGTGTTGACACTCCCATCAAATCACAGGATGAACATCTAATCAACTATATTGTATGTCTAAAATCAAGACTGAAGGAGGTATATAAAGTGCAAACAACTCAGCGTGTTATACGAGTCCACTGAACCTGAAATGGCCGCCTCATGTAAACACTGAAAGCAAATAAACATCACCATAAGTTAATTAAATACACATACAGTTGGAAAAAGTCATCCCGCCTATCACTGCTGGTGAGCATCATGGAAACGTGGGTCCAGAGGCTGCAGTGGACAGAACGTACTGGGAATGCATTGCATTAATCAATAAGAGTAACAAACTTTCAATCATTCCCGGGACACCCACAGTTCGACCTCTTCGTGGCCTCCTGAATTCTATATATAATACCTATGGTGCCTGGAAAGTAACAACTTAATCCACTTGGTGCTGGCTTCAATGGTTGGATGACGATGATAAGAGCCATCCATCGTGATTATCCTACTTCAGTCATCATTAGGAATAAATATTTCCCCCATTGGCCAAATTATGCCTTATCTGGAATCTCATGTGATAGGCGATGGATCGGTTAGGGGATAACACGCCCCATGTGTGAAGAACTGAAGGGCTTGTGTGGTGAATCTTTTGTCTTAATATACCAAGTGATATTGGAAACAGAACTGGTATTAATAACAGAGGGTTGGTTAAACGTCGGCATGGCTAGCATTACGCAGGTAGCATTCCAATTATACACTGACGTGTCGGCTTAATGCTTGAGTGTAGTAATGGTGCCTGTCGTATATTATTACACTTTAAAGAATCCTTTGAGTCTATGGTACTGGCAAACCTAAGACTGCAGCACCAGAAGGTACTTGATTCAGTGCATCATTTCCTATCGTAAACAGATTAATAGATTGAGCAGTTTGAAGTCAAATGTATCATCATTTGTCTCAAATTCATGTAACTAATGACATATGTTATCAGGTGAACAAAGTCCTTGTTGTTTCTATATTAGCAATGTCAGTATTGCTGAGCAAGCATAATCTGTTTGAGTAAGGTAAAGAAGGACACTAACGTAATTGTTTGAGAACAACTCACAACTCATTCTCAGACAAGGACAAACAAACAGATACGTCTGTGATAACTGTTCCATGTATAAGCACACGTACACATACTATAGGAATAAATCCTTATCACAAGCAGATAGGCACATGAAAGGTTACAAGGCAACACCCAGTATTACAAAGACATCCTTCTGAGTCTACAGACGGGCACCTGCACCCCCCATCCTTCCGTTACACTGCAGCTCGCGTTACCATCCACCATCAAAGACAACAATCTGTCGGTGTAGGACCAGAGTTGAAGATGCTCCGTGGGGTCAGGGGGTGGGGGTAGGAGACGGGGTGTTTTTTTCACACGTACATTTGGTGGTGAAGAAGGTGATGCTATGCATCACATGGAACGAAGAATTCGGTTATGTAGGTATAACCTTTACTTATATTTATACAACAATAGCTTACTGTAGGAGCATCACAACCACACATTGACGCTAAAGCACGGGATGAAAACCTCTTACCACCATATGCGCTGACAGAGTGTGTACATATTCTGGTGATATAAGGTACCCTTATGTTGCATCCCGTGAGTGGGAGGAACACTGTAATGTTGACTGGTAACGTCATTGGGGTTGATTATTAATCCCAATATGTTGCTACAGAAAAGGACTTACTGACTAGCAGAAACATACAAACTCAGCATTTACTGTGTCTTTATTACAATACATGAACCAAACAGGTGTTTCTGTAAGAAGTTTTATTCATTGCAATTATAAGGATTATGTTATCAGCTAGTTTCAATGGTGTTGGTGAGAGAGTGGGAGAGTATAATTTTATGCCGCATTTCAAAGCAAACCTCGGCGTCAGAGAGAGGGAGCCAGATAGGGGCTGCCAAATAATAGCCAAGGGAAAAATCAAACCTCTGCCTAATGTACTGGTGACGACACTTATAATCATAACAGCCACAACAACAACAACAACAACAACAACAATTAAAGCATTCATGTTGATAAACTGGGTTTCAAACTGAGCAAACTGAAACAGGATATATCCTGTATAAACTTTGCTTGACATTAGGTTCAACAGTGTAATCAATAACATTGCGTTAAAAATTAATTGTCCAAAAATTACAAATTAAATATTAGACACTTGCTCCATTGAAGGCAAATTTGGATGGAACGGCGAAGGAAGTGGGGAAAGAAATCTCATAAAGAGAATAAGACGTTCAAAACTGATGAACACAAATTCTAAATCCAGCTAAATGCAGCCAAATGGTTTTGGAAGGAGTCGTGGTCTCTACCGGACATCAGCAACCTTGAGAAACCATGGGCAGAGGATCAAAACGATGATGTACATGACAACATATATTCGACTGTCTCAATGTAACTGTTCCCTTGGGTCCAGACTCCTTTACCTTACTGTTCACAATCTCTTACTCATGTTTCGCCTTGGGTATGCAAAGGTCGAATAATAGATCTTGTGTTATCATAAATCATATGATATATAAGGAGCAGGAAAAAGGTCAGAAACATATGTTGTGGTTGCAAAGATCAATTGTTTAAACCAATTATCTTTGAAGAGGAAAAAAACTTACCACCATGATCTCTCAATGTGTAGGATAGACTACAGAACCACTTATGATTCTGTACCTCACGAATGGATATTAAGGCTATCAAAATGTATTGTCCTCCCTGAGCGATTAGTTGTGTTATGTGTTGGCCAGGGCTCGATTATTTACCAACCGCAGCCATATAGTTGGAATATTGCTGTGTGCGGCGTTAAACAACAAACAAGAGGAAGGCTATCACCCTCATCAGGACAGAATCACAACACCTCTTCAGCTTCTTTAGATATATGACCTTGGACGTCTTGCCAATGGAGAATGCACACTGAAAAAACAGAGTGTCCTTGTACCGTCTTTTTCCAATGACACTACCGTGTACTTTGGTCTCGACAAATGGAACATTCTTCATCTGATAGACGGAGGATCAGTCTGTTTTCTCGGCGGAAGGGCTATTGATCACCTCGTGGAAAGTCCTGGCCTATACGTACTTTGGGAAACAGGTGAAAGACATACTCCAGAATGACAATATAGAGGACAAACTTTGGGTAGACTACAACTTACGACTCTGGAGTTCTAAGCTGAACCCTCGCAATACTGTTGCTGTTGCCGGCCATTCTTAATCTGTTGGTGTTTTTGATTAGACGGAGCAAGAAATTCAGGGTATTTACACCATGAATCATGTCAAACATTGGATCCCATCACCTTCATTCGTCCTAAAATTACATATTATACTGGGCTGGGAGGGCGTAGTTGATCGACGTAAACCTCTCCATGAGAGAATATGTGTGCACTTTGCCACACATGTGCTTGTCAGATGATCTTAAAAGCATGCCAAGGCTCATGATGAGGGTATTTAACAATTTTGGCAAACAAGCCAAAGGACAAAATCTCAGTGTCAGTGTTGGTTCTGAAGAACTGCTGGACTGTACACAAATAAGTGATAACCGAGGGAAGTGTCATATCAGAGGCACAGGCTGAGGTTTACAAGGGAAGGGTTGCACGACCACTGCACCAGTTTATGTGCACTGGACTGGAAGTGAATGCATGAAGGCGGCTGGCCTGAAAGGTGCAACAAAATGCGTTCTCTTGGTGCACCACCACCGTATGATCTTTCATCAAATCTAAGTATATAATGTACAAATCTAATGTACATTATGCAATGAATGTAATGGAACTGCCCATCAGTCTCGGTGGACGTCAAACGTTGACAAGGTATCCGAAGCGGCATGAGGGCTTGGCATGACCCACTTTTTCACCGTCTGCTTGTGTTTTTGAGGTTCATTCATGGTAAGACCCAAAATATGTAGATATCGTCATGACAAATGATACTGATAAGTAATATTCTTCGGAATATTTTTCAGACGTATTCAGGTCAACAAAACTGCAGTCTACAAATCCTCCGGTAATTTCTTCGTGGGTTCCTAAAAGGAGCGCTTCCAAGGAGTCCCTTTGCTGTTTTGGCTGGTGGGCTGGTTTGTTGTTTGAAGCCAAGCTCAGCAATATTCCAACTACATAGAGGTCGCCTGTAAATAATCGAGTCTGGACCAGACAATCCAGTGATCAACAGCATGAGCATCGATCAACCAAATCAGCGAGCCTGACCACCTGATCCCGTTAGTCGTCTCTTACGACAAGCATGGGTTACTGAAGACCTATTCTAACCTGGGTCTTCAGGGGTTTGCTGTTTTGGCTGCAGTAAAGGGGCATGGGCCCTGATGAGGAACCTAACCTAGTCCGCGCCCTCTTTGTAGCAATTATGCCATTCACACTCTCCGTGTCACTGTGAGATGTACAATTAAAGCTGCCTGGCATACATGGACAGATTCAATCAACGGCGTATTGAAACAAATGTGAGCATGCAGACTGAACCACACTGAAAACAAACATCAGTCACATCAAACACATGAATCCACACAGCCTTTCTGAACAAAGCACCAACGGGCAGGCAGCCAGGATGAGGCATATCACGTATGACAAAGTTGATGTTCAACCTGCAAAGTCAAGTGCTCTTTGGCAGAGCACGTACAATTTTCTCTGACTTAGACAGAGAACGCGGGCCTGCACGAATACCTGCTGGAATACCTGCGGTAATACCTGCAGGAAATAACTGCGGGGATAACTGCGGGAACACCTCAGCATCCTCGACATGATGGGCAAGCATGCCACTTCATTCAATGGAAACGAAACAGGCAAAAAGTTGTTAAAACACACTAGTCGTGTAGTTGGTGCCTATGGCTTGGAAATGGTTTATCTCCTATTTACCGTTTACGGGACAAAAACTTTGTTTGTGGCTAAATTTAACCAACCTTAAATGTTAACAGTAACGTTCTTGTTTGGTCATAAATGTTTCAACGCAGTTTCGGTTTAGTATCTGTTCTTTGTACCCTGTATAATGATAACAGATGAAGTGGTGAGCTGATGAAGAGTTCCACACTGCCATGGAGGTACTCTACCATATTAGCATACCAAGATTAAGTATCGTGAACCTTTCTACTTAGCAATTATAGACTTGCTGATTGTAGTATTTGTATATCAGCAATGTGGACTCGTTTAACAGTACAAGATGGTAATACGTACACATTAATGCATCAGTGAAGCTTACAAGCGATATTATATCATTCTCACAGCAGACATTTTCATACAAGTAGTTTCATGGTTAATGTGGTATTACTTTGTCTATCTGGACTAGACAATGCAGTGATTCGAGTGTTAATGTCACTGTATTCAACTCAAAATGAAGACTTGTCCCTGAAAGAAACAATGGATATTGTTGACATGCTTTGCAAGACACTATCAGTGGGGGTGTTTGCGAAGATGCTAAAGTATTTTCTGAGGGATGACATGCTACTGCAGCAGCCGTGACTACATTACAACGTGTTCTACATCTCCACAGTACGCGGCTGTGGTACTGAGGGCTGGCAGGTGCTCCTGATGTTGGACCAGTTCCACAGTGGCTGTCATGACAACACAGATGGTTTAGCACGTAACCCATGCTATTGTACCAATCTAAGTCGTAGCAAACTGGGGTAGGGGAGCACAACCCTGTCTTGCGTGTGGAAATTCACCGTAACAAAAATGAATCAATAAGATGGTGAAGGTGCTATACAAAACAACGTAAGACTTCATACGTAAGCTATGTTGGCTCGAAGACAAAACAGCATTTTAGCTCAGAAATTATTTCCTTCGTTTTCGTATAACCTTGAGTTTTTTCTCTACGCCCAACACTGATATGTATCAACGTATATCACAAAGGAGACAGACACATCCATACAACAAAAAGTATCATTGACAATATTTCTGTAAAGACATGCCAGTGCTTTACACTAGAAATGATAGCCAAAAATAGCGGGAATATATGACATCAATAGCTGAAAATATAAATATATATGCAGTAGACATATCTATGTGACAGTTGAGTGTCACATGTAGCTTTTTATCACCTACTTGCATCACGAAAATCCTCAGCTTGATGGTCCGTGCAGTGCAGAATGATGACAAAGTTTTCAGGTCGATGAATATAATCCTTGTACCCTGCAAACAGAACGCCATTGTCCAGTGTGATTTGTTCAAAGAAAGACACCGTGGTAAAGTTGGAAGAATGTGTGAAAATCAAAAGGTTTCATTTCATTAATGGAAGGACAAGTGAATACTTCACCGAACTAAACAATGTGATGAGGTAAAATGGGGTTTAACGTCGCACTTAAGAATATTTCGAACATATGACGACGTGTATGCGTGTGTATGTGTTGCTGCTTGTACTAGCCCATACTTAAGCTGGTTTTATAGTGCGAGCTCATTAAGATACCATGCCGCAGTTAAGCATGAATATCCCACTCAGACACATTACACTGACTACGAGCCGACCAGTCCTTGTTGTACCAATTAACACCGAGCGCCAGGCAGGGAACAACAAGTACCATATTTTAAATGTCTTTTTGTATGACGCGGATCGAACCCGCGACCTTCCGCTCTCCGGGCGGACGCTCTAACCACTACACCACGGTGGCGGTTGAACTAAACAAGGGAACTTATGGTACAAACTATAATAGAGAAATGAATAGGACATCATTTCTGTTACTGATACGTCAAATATTATTGTCCCCCACATGTCTACCACAGAACATATTGGAATGTGTGTCTTGTTGTTTAACGCCGCACGCAGCAATATTCCAGCTATCTGGCGGCATAAACAAAAATATATCGGAAGCTTTATTGTCGAGTAATATTCCAACGGCTTGGTGTCTGTGTATCAAAACCTTTGGGGTACAATGGAGCATGGTCTTTTAATAAAGATTTCAAAGAGCTTCTTCGACTCTTGGTCAGAAATTCTTCGATCAAGGTTAAAACATTCAAACCTCAGTGACGTAAAAGCATTCACAAGTTTTGTTGGTAGACATGTGGAGGGAAGTTCAAACTCTGGCTCATCGGTGATAAAAATGATGCAATTCCCGATTGTTAAATGTACTATACGTTCCCGATGTGCTTTTCAGGTGAACGATTGACTAGTCTTTGCATGTGTTTATGATAGGTGTCACCGGCGGAGCGGGATACGCTCACATTTTCGCGAAGATCTGGCATGATTCATAAACACATGCTCACGGCGTAGTGGGAACTGTAAATCGAGAATTCTTTTTGCAGATATTTTCTAATAAATGTGGAAAGGGTTATGCTACTCATATTTAGTGTAACTCTTATAGAAATAAATAACTTGTATGACGGACAGGTGAGTCTGTTACCATTACATTATCGTACACCGGGAAAATAGTGACTGAGTGAGTGAGTGTTATTTTGCGCCGCTTTTAGCACTATGTCAGCAATATCACGGCGTGTGTGTGTGTGTGTGTGCGTGTGTGCGTGCGTGCGTGTGTGCGTGTGCGCACCAGAAATGGGCTTCACACGTTATCTCCATGAGTGGAATCTTCGGCGTCAGACTCACAGAACAGATCTACCATCTGGGCTATAGATACGGAACAGATCTACTACACCTGAAGCGCTAATTGCCCTGTTAGAGCTCGCCATTTATAGCGTAATACATCGTTATAAACATCCTCAATCAGACGCAGTCGGGATGTTTCAATCTTACAGAAGCACACCGTTTTAAACATTTCCGAACATCAACACACGTGACTGCCATTCACCGTCCGGAAATGTCTGTTTTTATATCTAGTGATGATTATGTGTATGTACCTAGAGACTGGATGTTGTTGATGAGGCTGAGGTAGAGGTCACTGTGACACTGACGTCGAAGCCAACAGAAATATGACTCGCCATCACCTTAAGGTAGTTGACATTTGTGTACAGGAATATGTTTTGCTTCATATTTATATGGTAGCTCGTTAAGGCCTTCGCCATGTCGCCCCGAAGAATTCACGTGATATCGTGATAAATCGATGTTACAGCACGATATAACGATATCGGGATATTGCAATAACACGCAGCGACAAAGCGATATTACAACACGATATAACGATATCGGGATATTGCAATAACACGCAACGATAAAACGATATTGTGACAAGACAACGAAAAGGCGATATCGTAGTATCGTACTAGGAGCGGTGGGGTAGCCTAGTGGTTAAAGCGTTCACTTGTCTCACCGAAGACCCTGGTTCGATTCCCCGCATGGGTACAATGTGTGAAACCCATTTCTGGCGTCCACCGCCATGATATTGCTGAGAATATTGCTAAAAGCGGTGTAAAACCACTCACTCACTCACTCGTATCGTATGGTACTATCGCTTTGTCATGAAGTCACGTAGATCTATATGTAAGTAACTATAGTGATGGCCCAAATCAGCTACCATATATTTACCTTCAGTGCATTGTGTGTTTGAAAAACTAACAACTGCTTCAAGGATCTGTTTTCGTTGTTACAGCAGCGATTTAAAATATGCTTGAAATGGCAAATGTGTATGCATTCGTTTGCATTCTATATACGCAAAAACACCACGTGTTAAAACATGTATAAATCAGTAATAGCTGACAAGTGTTTATATAGTTGTGATTATTTGGGTTTTATCACCTTAATACGAAATTATGTGTTTATTAAAGGATTATCATTATTGTGTTTAAAGCTAACTATCGTAGCTGGGTAATTGGGAAGATAAATACATGTACTTAAATAACTAATCGTTACCTTACACCATCAAGCACGGCGCTGTTCATCTCTGTAACGCTACATTTTCATATCCAGTAATCACTCTAAACGATAATGTATTTCAGTTTAATGTATTGGCTTACACGTTAACACAACCTCTGAATCCAATCCTATCATACGCATCTTAAATCATAATTAGCGTGCTGTGATGATACAAAGTGCACTCCACAACACTTCCATCTCCGTGGTATCTGCCCGAGACCAGAATATCAGTAGCTCGATACTGTGGCCGCACAATATAAACAGAATGATGTTAGAATATGGTAATTGTTGTTACTGTTGCATTAGGGGATAAAACACGGGCTCGGTAAATTGTGCCTGAGTAGGGTCATCCATGCTAACCTCTGGCATAGAAGTTCTAGAACTTCATTGGGTTACCTCGCTTAACTGCCATTAATCCGGACTGGAGAACGCAGACGCAGATGCGCGCACACCAACATACGGAGAGACAAACACACAGAGATATTAGGAGAGAGGGACATATATAGCTGTATGCTGGTAAAAATCTTCACCACTAAATTTAACCCCACTTCATCTAACCTCCGGAAGCAAGTACATTCGGTAACTCCCTGCAGTCTATCGCGATATTTACCTTCTTGTACAAAATATAAACACAGTGCTTTCTTGTCGCTGATGTGCTAACCTGATGCTAGGTTCTGGGAGCGCGTGAGTGTTATTCCCCGCCGTGCCACGGGGAACGGGGGCTTTACTGAAGGCAAAATAGCTGTATGGTAAATAAATTAACACCTGATGATTGGCATTTGTTCTGGATAAACACTATCAAAGCCCTCGGCGTTAGACTGGAGAGTTTCTTTTCAAAACCAGTACATCCAGAGTATTTCACAGATGAAATGTTTTATATGGTTTATTAGACCTTAGTCAGTGTTCCTATCTGTGTAAAATCATTTACCTTCTTTATAAGTTCAAAGGGTTTTTTTGCATTAAAGAATTGTATGTTTTATATCGGATTTTCTCAATACATGTCTTTCAATGTGGGTAAGTCTAGCTATGAAAAGGTTTGGATGTCTTTTAAGGATTTTAATGCTCAAAGTATAAAAAAATTATAATCTACACCTGAAACGAAATATTACTAAAAAATTTGTTATTATGACGAGGCATGTGGACCAGTTAGTTAATTACTCGTTCTTACTGTTGCCCTGTGATACTGCGACATATCGATCCTACCGCATTCCATACCAGTTGTAAAGCGTTTGAGAATTTTCAGTTTGAAAAGAAGCAAGAATCGATATGTCTGAATTTAAGAAACGTTGCCATCGTTCCAGAAAGATATCTATCGACGTAGACGTACACGCTGTGCATCAATATAAATTGTAAAATGTTGCATCAACTCAGTGATATTTATAAAGTTTTTAAAGTAGCTTCTTTCACGTGTAGTGTTGTCCTGAGTAATATTCAAGAATTCTCCTGATAACAATGCAATCCTCTATCGCACTCACGAGATTGCACCAACTGAACTTAGGTTTAGATATCAAGATATCTTATCATTGAAGTCGGGGTTATGTGTGAGAGTACACATGTACTCAACCATGTCGCAATACATGTATTATCTACAGAACAGAATAAACATATGACTACTGCGTTAATGGTGATAGTGTTACTACACGGAACTGATTGCGTCCGGTGCTCTGCGGAGATCCCGTTAGCTGAGTGGCGCCACATAGTGCCAGGTGTTGCACAGGTGTGCAGGTGTCATGAGAACAAAGAGGTTGGCGTGTTCTGTATACAGAACATGGCAACAATGCATTACCAATAGGGAGACTGGCACGGATATAATCAGCTGTACCGTTTCGCTCGAATGACACACCTTGCACCTATTACAACGACGCTATATTTGGCAACGTTATGGATGCATGATTGTATATTTCAATCTGAGCAATGAATTATTTGCTATTTGATTTTGAAAATGACACATACAATGAAATCCGTTATTGTGGTGTCTGTTTGTCAAGAAATCCGCGACAAATGCAGTTGAGAGTGAGTGGGTGAGTGAGTGAGTGGTTTAACGCGGGTTTAAACGGTATTTCCATATCTCGGCTCAACAGGTTTATCTCAGAAGAAATGGAATGCATGTTGTAAAGGGTTACTACTTGAAACACACAACTACGGGTATGGTACTGACAGACTTAAACAGAGATTAAGGTAATCTTGGAATCGAACTCACGATCACAGATGTCGAGACAACTGACAACAATTAATCGCGACGCCTGGGCCACCTATACCACCATTATCAAAATGACATAATCACGTTGTATTTAAACTTAATGGAAACCTGTTGATCTTGGTGTGAACGCTGGCGGCGTTATAACAGGGTTCAACGGGAGTGCACAGAGAATATACGTTTGCAGTGACATTGCATATCGCTCCCAGCTCCTGAAATAGTATTATCCCCAGCCCCAGTGATTAGGTTACATGTAACACCATGTAAGCTGGATACTTACAGTTAAACGCATATTCGGAGAACTCCGTGTTATCAGCAGCTAGGAGGACAATATGGTGGAAGGAGGACATGTCATGTCGCTTGTCCCCAGCCATGTTTCACGGTCCTCGAGATGGTCACAACACTCACAGAAACCGCCAATGAAGATCTCCTACAGCATGAGATGCTGGTATTCCAGTGAGCGTCTTGCAGACAGGAGTATTTTGGGATCGACTGACGAAATATGAAGGAAGCGGTATGTCTCCCAGTAGCTTCCAGCCGACTATGACTCCCACAGCTTCGATCGTGCCTTTTACGCTGAGTAAACGCCGTCAAGGGCAAGGGGTTCGGTGACGTCAAGCGACGGTTAGGGGTTTGAGAATAGACTCGACATCACTGCGTGACGTTAGGGGGCTCTGACGGTGGTGTCGGTGCAGGCTGTGAGATGCGGTGATGCAAGAGTGGCTGGGCTTGCATGTTCAGTAGCAGGAACATGTGGTGTGAGACTGTGTGGGACGGCTTGCCTGCTCCTCATACTGTACAGAGAGCATTTCATCATTTCAAGGGGGAATGTAATACTGTAGAACATTCGACAAGGAGTTGATTGCTAAATGGCGGTCATGTGGTAATGGTGATAAAAACAACAACCATGCCCCTAATCCCCACTCTCATTTTTCTCTTGACCCCCCCCCCCCTCCCCAGACCCATGACAAGACTTGCAATACGATAATATGCAACGTTTAACAGAAGTTTTACAGAATGTCAGCATTTAATATGACTATTGAAAACAGATGCGTAGTTATTTATTAATGTTACTTGTCATTAACTAAAATACACGATAAACTGCTGTTACTACCTCTACTACTACTGCTGCTGCTACTACAACAACTGCTAGTGCTATTATTATTACTACTACTACTACTACTACTACTACTTCTACTACTACTACTACTGCTGCTGCTATACTACTACTACAACTGCTGCTGCCATTACTACTACTACTACTGCTACTACTACTACTACTACTGCTGCTGCTACAGCAAGCTGCTGGTGCTATTACTACTACTACTACTACTTCTACTGCTGCTGCTACTACTACTACAACTGCTGCTGCCATTACTACTACTACTACTACTACTACTACTGCTGCTACTACAACTGCTGCTGCTATTACTTTTACTACTACTACTACTGCTGCTGCTACTACTACTACTACTACGCTTGCAGCTACTACAATATCTACTACGACGTCTGCAGCTACTACAACAACGATACCACCACCACTACAACAACTACTGCTAATACTAATAGCACCACTGCTACCTCCACTATTACTACCACTAACATCAACATAACGACGACGATTAAAACAAAATATTAAACAATAAAATACTCATTGGCTAAATATCTTATTCGAAAGGTATAAATATGTCTGTATTCATTTACATTCTTGGGGTCTGTTACATTTGATTAACTAATATGCAACCGTTTGCTTGGAACTCTAATGCACAACATGCATATATGGACACCGAAATGCATTTTTAATAGTAATTTCTTTTTACTGATATGTATGGAATCCGAGAAGGGACATTGTTGCATTGTCGCGTGTTTTAGGCTGTTTTTACACATCTTACATAGGGCGACGTGCGACAACGCGACATATTTTGACCTTGAAAATTGTCGCTATGACGCGTGTCGCCCTTTGGTGGAATAATTTTTTTTTTATTCAAAACGCGACACGCGACATCGGGACAATGCGACAAATGGGCGAAATGTCGCGTTGTCGCGATGTCGCGTGTCGCGTGTCGCGTGTCGCGTTTTGGTTAATTTAGCCTCATTTTGCTTGTATTTGAGAGGGCGACAACGCGATAATGCGACAACGCGACAACGTCCCTTCCAGGATTCCATAGATATGCAATTTGCGACATAGTTTATTGGTTGAATTAGGTAAACTAAGTCTGAGGCGTGTTGAGGAACGGCCAATATAGTAATAACTCCAAAGTCAAACCCTGTTTAATCCAGAAACTCCACTTTACTGTTCGGAACGCCTACCTATATTCAGAGGATATTCCACGATTGATCAGATCGACTAAAGTGTTCGGATTGCCGAGGGTTTACTTGACATGTAATAGTCAGAGACAGGATGACGACATGTCTGGATGTTCTCATTTCAGTCTAAACTGTGAACAATTGAGGTTTTTAACGGCTCTTTGGTCAATACTGTCGTTATTAAACAACGTGCTTGATGTAGAGTTGTACAAGGTAGGTCACATACTGTTGATGTGGGAAAGTCCAAAGAGACGCAAGGGGTGTCAGCCACAAACGCTGAAACATACACTGAATCTGAATCTGGGATTTGATTGAGAGAGTGAGTTTAGTTTCACGCCGCTTTTATGAATATTCCAGCAATATCAGGGCTGGGGACACCAGAAATGGGCTTCACAGATTGTATCCATGTGGGGAATCGAACCCGGGCCTTCGGCGTGACGCGCGAACGCTTTAACCACTAGGTTATCCCACCGCCCCAAAATGCCGGGTCTTTTCTGGTGTCCCCCCCGATATTGCTGGAATATTCATAAAAGCGGCGTAAAATCATACACACTCACTCAGCGAATATTAACGGCTCATGCAACGGACATAGAGCGTTGTCTCTTTCACGAAGCGAACCCTCTCTACGTCATTTGTCATAACTTTTCAACTAAACTGAGATTGGAAAAAAATATACCAATATTGTTTTCTACGTGATTGAAAATTGAAAGAACTGTTCTTGAATGTTAATATGTACATTTAACCAGCACTTATTACCGCAACAGTTTGTAAAAAGTAAACTGTAACTGGGAAGTTTTGTGTAAAACTAAACTGACTCAGTGAAGCCTGGGATAAAAAACCGTTTGCAACCACATGGCCCCTGTCGTGTTTGAAATGCTTTGGGCCGATTTAAAAAAAAAGAAAGATTTTCAAAGATAAGAACTGTCTGGTATACACATCACCGGTAGTGTATTGTGCCAATTATTTTTATTTTCTCATAATAAATATATACAAAATATTTCAAACCATAAAGCCATGTAGAAGTGTTTTTGAAATTGATTGCTTGGCATCAGTACAGTTCATGTGGTTGGATATGATAACGCCACCAAGATGTTTTCAGTTGAAAAATAGACCTTTGATAAATCCACTGATAGTTGTAGTTTATTTTGCGCCTCAGTGTATAGCACTCTGAGTTTTTAAATAAACATTGCAACAAATCGAACGTAGTTCATGTCATCACATGATGCCAATGACGTCATTGCCGTTAAAATCATAATGTGATTGATATGCCCACAAGCCAGGAGAGCAAGAAGATTTGATGGATCTGATGTACCGGTTTGATGACTGGGTTGCGTGCCGGTGTACCTACTAGCCAGGGTGGAAACTGTTCCTAATTACACCAGGAACTGGTGTCTTGGTACAGACCCGACTATTGCAAGGACGGTGTAGTGTAGATGGAATGTATGACTGCGGTTTTGGAAAGAAAGAAAAAGCTTAAATTGCATATCAACAAGCCCAGCCCCAAATACCTTGCCCCGTCCCCCAATTTTCAATTCAGGCAGCTTTGTGAACTTCGGAGTATTTTACGAGAGCTTCTATGACCGAGTTTGGTATTAGTCTGTTTGGGTCAAACTGATACCGATGAATCACAATCTAACTCCAAAATCGGTTCATGATCAAGAATTCATTTCAAACGCAGAATGAATGAAAACAAGAGACCAACTCTGGGAAAAAGTTCCTTCCAAAATATAAAAGTTTCTTAACAAGCTATCATCATTTTGTTTTGATTTTCCGCGTTTTACCAGGGTAAAGTATCAGTAAACTGTTGCAGGAATAGCCTCAAGGGCGGGAAGCAAATGCAACTGTGACATCACATCAAGCATAGCCAATCGATTTATTGAAACGGTACTTGCGACAATGAAATTCACCTCTGACATCAAATCCATTACTTTCAAAGTTTATGATTTTTTTAAAGGCGACAGTGACTATAGCTCCTGCATCAAACTATTTCAAGGTTTGTAAAGAGATAAATTAGGATGTAACTTCGGGTTACAGATTATGGCCAGTATAGGTGTTTATGCATAGTTGCTTGTACTAGTTCGGACTCCAGTCAGATACCCTGGCACAGTTTAACCTGGATACCTCATTCAGACGCAAAATAGATTATGTCCGGAAAGTGTGTAAAGAGTTACTCAACTTGCCAAAGGCACATATTCATCAAACAAAACTAAAGTCAGGCAATATACCCTTGGCAATCGAGAATGTGATAGCAATTGATTGATTGATTGAGTTCCCCTTATTTTACGATCAACAAAACAGCATGTTTTGGTGCTGGGGTATTGTTGATGTCTGACGTGGGAAATACTAGAAATCATTTAGAAGTATAGTTATATGTCATGTACTACATTCCATTGAAAATTACAAGATAAAATAAAATGAAAAATATGATGGATTCGAACTAGCGATAGCTGCGAGAAAAAATACCCAACCTATCATCGCTGTGAAGTACGAGTTACTTTCCTTAGTGTCACCCGCAGACGATAAGCTACTGGAAAATGGGATAGCATGTGAACGTCATGTAGGTTTGTTCAGTTGGGGCTCTAACATTCTGCACAGTTAGAAAACAACATGCCTAGGAAATCTATATCTCGACATCATGTCAACATCATCCAGAGTGTCGAGCACGTTCGACCTGTCTCTAAATATTCTAGGTCTTCTTTGTTTACGCGTTTTAATCAGTTGCAGTAGCATACTCGTTGACGCCATCTTTGTAGTGTTTACCACCCCTAAAGCATTTACGACAGGTCAATCGGGGTCCTAAATTTTGGGCTGTTTACGGCACAGTGTAAATATACGATGTCTTTGTGAAACGGGGTGAAAAAGTAAGAGGTGGTCTACGACCTGCTTTACGTGGTCGTACCGGTAAGAAGGGCTTTGTAAAACGGGCCCCTGATGCCCAATATGTCTATCATGATGTCATACTTAATATGGACAGTGATAAATGCCTTTACGTGACTTATAAGCTTGTTGCTACACATGTGTTTTGTCAATGACAATGTGAATAATATCACTTTGACACCTATCTTTGTTGCTTAGAGCTTCTGCTTTGTGGAGTAAATTCTGAAACGCTCCTCTCGTTAAATATATTTGTGTTTAATTCAACCTCTTTCGGCGTTGCTTCAGTCATCTTTCAAAATCTTGGTGTACTTTCTGTTGGAGTTTAGTTAAGATGAAACGGAAAATTAGCAAAACATTTTCAAACAGTGATTTTCATCCATGCACCAAACCACCCCCCACTGTATCCATCCATAATTCCTTGTGTCATCTATCATTCCCTGAATCTATTCATCCCTCCCTCCTTTTATCCATCCCTCTTTCCCTGCATCTGGGTACAATGTGTGAATCCTATTTCTCCAGTCCCCCGCCGTGATATTGCTGGAACGTTAAAAAAGCGGCGTAAAACTAAATTCACTCACTCAGTTTCCAAGAGGCGACTACCCTGTATCTATTCTTCCACGCCTCCATCCATCCATCCATCAATCAATCCATCCATCCATCCTTTACTGTATCTATCTATTCACCCACGCCTCCATCCATCCGTACATCCATCCATTCATCCATCCATCCATCCTTCCATCCATCCATCCTTTACTGTATCTATCTATTCACCCACGCCTCCATCCATCCATCCGTCCATCCTTCCATCAATCCATCCATTACTGTATCTATCTATTCACCCACGCCTCCACCCATCCATCCGTCCATCCATCCATCCTTCTATCCATCCATCCATCCATCCTTTACTGTATCTATCTATTCACCCACGCCTCCACCCATCCATTCATCCATTCATCCATCCATCCATCCATCCATCCTTTACTGTATGTATCTATTCACCCACGCCTCCATCCATCCATCCTTTACTGTATCTATTCACCCACGCCTCCATCCATCCATCGATCCATCCTTTACTGTATCTATCTATTCACCCACACCTCCATCCATCCATTACTGTATCTATCTATTCACCCATGCCTCCATCCAAATCTCCTTTACTGTATGTAATCACCCGTGAAGATCCGAGTAAGAACTGATCTTCAGTAACCCATGCTTGTTGCAAGAGGCGACTAACGGGATGGGGTGGTTAGGCTCGCTGACTTGGTTGACACATGCCATCTTATCCCAATTGCGTGGATCGATGTTCATGCTGTTGATCACTGGATTGTCTGGTTCAGACTCGACTATTTACAGACCGCTGCCATGTAGCTGGAATATTGCTGAGTGCGGCGTAAAACAAAACTCACTCACTCATTCCTTCCCTGTATCTATTTATCAAATGCATATCCACCCCGACTCAATAGGCCGGCCATAATAAGGCAGGTCACATTAATGAGTTGTCCATGATCTGCCATCACTAAACCAGATATGCCGGCCATTGTGACTACATGGTCAATCTTAACTGCCAGGGAAAGGAGGCGTACACCCATGTGTGATAGTGCCTTAAATGAAATAAACAAGAACTAGTTAATGGATGGTGAAAAAATGATGTATTATGTTCTGAAAACGTCTGGATGTCGCCCCTCACTCAAAATCTGACATTGATTAATCCTACAATCGTACGTGACATGTTTTTTATGTTAACTGTAGTAACAACACGTGTATCTGTTGCTGTGGAAACACCAGGTTTACGTTCTACGTCATTTGTATATAATGTTTTTTGCACAATCAAGCATCAATTTCTTCATTATTTCATTTTTTCCACCATCCAATATATTTTTCTTCTCTGTTTCATTTTTTCTCCATTCAATAACTTTTGTGTGTTTTTTCCTTACCTGCCTTATTGATGGTGCAAATAACATTATACACAAATTAATATAGAATGTAAATATCTATAAACCTGGTGTTTCCACAGCAGCATCTACACATGTTGTTACCACAATTAACATGAAAGACATGTCAAGTACGATTGTAGGATTAATTAATGTCATCTTTTAATTAATGTCAACTTTTCAGAACATAAAACTACTGTTACTGAGCTCAATAATTTAACAGCAATTTTGATCCTGATTGACTTGATATATTGCTGTTTATCTGTCGAAACTCTTTGATGTTCACATCAATCAAAGCCATCTCTTCCTGGCATCTTATTTGTAAGACTATTGTACTGGGATTGAAGGAATAAACTACTGAGCGATTCAAAAATTGCAAAGCAACAAGATCAGAGACGCCTGGGCTGATAACAGAGTATGCTGCACTTACAATGTATGTACACACCAAACAGGTACGCATGGTGATTAATTTTTGCACACATACTAAATCAATACCACAGTCAGGGAGAGCATAAATAGAAACTGACCTCCACATTGGTTATGACCAGTGCATGCGGCAGAAATGGACGAAGTTGGTCTGGTACTGTTCTGGACAATTCTTGTGTCGTTTTCGCCAGATTCTGTGCAGACATGTGAGTACAATTGTATCAGCTTTCTGTTTGTCACGGCCTTTTCGGGGATAGACCATTACATATTCTTAGTGGTAGAATTTAATGTGAGAATATAAATGTTCGGACCCAAGACTCATTTGGCTGCACCTTAAACATAGACAAAGATGCGTTTACCTGATTCCCTGTAAAGCAAGTGGCTTGTCTTCATTTTTTTTTGGCTCAATCTAATATGTGTGAACTACCAGAAGCACCCCTTAATACACATATGGGCATTCCCTTCCCTTCATCCGCCCAGCATACCACACACACACACGCACGGACGACAACTCACGGCGACAAATACACACCAATACGGTACAGAGTTTTGTCCCATCGACACGCCCGAAACACCCAATACTGGTACGACTCTCTCATCATGCCCCAAAACGTCTAAGAAGACCAGGGTGACCTTGCAGGGAGGCCTTGTCCGAGCTGCCTCACTGCATCACAACCAAATGTGGGGGCGTGTGGTCTGTGCACAGAGCTCAGATCACGAACCAGTTGAAGTTAAGCAACGTCGAGCTCGGGCAGTCATTGGATGGGTGACCGTGTTTGGCAGCTTGACTCCTGAGAGTTTTAGGACTTCAGTCCTGCCCCACAACGAAGCACATGTGATGCATGTGGTCTCACCTTAGACAAGCGAGTTTGTTCAAAATTGTCTCTTTTCACTAAGCCGAAAATGGGTACCCGGTTGGATAAGGTCATGTGACTATAAACTTCTAGCGCCTAACAGGCAGCTTGGTGTCCTCCCATTAGTCATACGTCCCATTAGTCATACGGGTTAAAACAACAACTGGTATGGTTGACTGCACCAACAACTACCTTTGTAATACCTTTGTAATATAGTTGAATGATCCAAGAAACAAAAATACAGCTTCACATTAGTGAACTTTAATGATCTGTCTTCAGTATAGTATACATACATAATCTGTACGCTTAAACGATATGGTATACATACATTATCTGTAAAATCTGTGGGCGTTGTCTACTTCTGGCGTACTGTCCATGGCTTCGACCCAGGCATCTTGCACATCACCTTCTGGTAACAGTGCCAGGGATGATGCTCTCTGACCCAGAGTCTGACCTCTGGATCCTCCTGGTACTGGGCAGCAAGCCACAGGTCTTGCACTTTCCTCCAGATAGCTTGGCTGAAGTGAAAGTAGCATCCTCTCACTTTGGCTGCAGGAAACTCAGTCTTAATAGCTCGAATGGCGGCTTGCTCAAAGTCGATCTGAACGGTGACAGGAACGAGGATTCTGTTGAGTTTCTGCTGCTGTACTTCTTCCTTCAATCTGTGGAAAAGCCGGCAGTAGGTTTGTCCTCTGGCAATCAGGGAGATGGGCAAACACCAAGGGGTACCGATATGTCTTCGAACCTCTTCTGGCATGCTAAGGCTTGCATAGGATGGTAGATGAGGAACCACATCAGGATCTTCTTGGGCAACTGCTTCCTGATACAGGGTTGGCATTGGGGTAATCTCTTCTCTGGCCCTCTTCCTCATGTTGCTGATGAATCTCACCGTGTCATGTTCTTGTGGGCCATGGTTGTGAGGAGTGGAGTTCCTGACATGGTTTCCAACTGTAGTGACTCTACCCCGGCAAGTCTTCACAACACACCTCCAATGGATACAGTGTTTCTTTGTAGAATTCTTGTTGTGAAGGTGACCTTGAAACAGTACCTGTTGTGTACCTCGCCTAGATAACAAGAGTTATATGCTAGAGTCTATAACATCGAACTTTTATGCGCTAGTTTATGTTTTATTACAAGATTGAGTAAATTCAATCAAACTCAGGAGAGTTTGACATTGATTTAAATGTTTTGATTACCAACGGTTGTGGTGTATTATGTTCATATAACCTCAATGTAATATACTTTAATAACATTCGTTTATATGTTTTCATTTCCAAAGACTGTGGCATTCTCAGTGTTAGAGATTAAACTAACCTCAAGTTCTCTAATCAGCGGGCTAGTCGCAAAGGGTTCCTGCCTATTTTTGTTTTATTTGCTCCCTCATTTGTTGTATGATTAATGGGACATGACCGGCAGCTTGGGTTATCCGGGGTAATAATAATCAGATTCTCATTAAGCGCCGCGAGCAATCACTTGGTGTTTGGAGACTGTGCGCTATAGAAGATGGTGTATTAATTGATGGCTTCTATCTATATCATGCTTGCATGCTGGGTAATCAAGGTGGCCGCACGTGTTCCCATCGTCTCCCGATATGGGGGTAGAACTAGCTATATATCGGGCGAAAATAGGATGTTTTCTTCAACCAAACAAGTGTAAAAGTAGCCTGCATGGTATTGTCATCCATGGGAGAACTTTGTCTACGAGTTTACGCTTGTTATTGCTGTTTTCAACTTTGCTCGTGTTGTGCGGGGACGTGGAGGTCAACCCCGGGCCGACAGGGGCAGCCGCATGCACGCGGTCTGCTTCGTCGCGACAGTCAACGCTATCACAGGACGAGGGTTTGTTGGGCATTTCCTCACAGAAGTACAGCAACGAAGACCTGATGAAGGTGATTATGGACATGAAAGTGAGTGTGGACTCAACAAATGAGCGTGTCGTGAACCTAGACACTAAGTTCGAGAACTTCGCGAGCCACATGTTACAGGAGATTGTGGATCTGAAAACGGAAAATAGTCACCTAAAAGACCAAGTTCGAGAAATGAATAAAAAGCTTGAAAACTCGGAGATGCGGTCGCGGAGAAATAATCTCCTATTCCATGGAATTGACGGTGATAAACATGAACCATGGGATACTACCGAAGACAAAGTGCGAAGCTTCATGGAGGAAAATCTCGGCATTGAAAACGCTGGTGGTGTCCTTATAGCGAGGGCCCATCGTGTGTTGAGAGGAAAGGCAAATTCACCAATTATAGCTAGTTTCGTCCTTAACCAGGAGCGGTCGAGGGTTCTGAAAGCAGCCCGAGAAAAACTCAAGGGGACCGATTATCGTGTTAAAGAAGACCTGACAAGGCAAGTGAGAGAAGACCGTCGGATGCTCGCGGATACATACTCGGATGCATTACAACGAGGTTTGAATCCCATGATGAGACAGGACTCACTAATTGTGGACAGCAAAGTGTACAAATATGACAGGTCAAGTCGATCAGTGGTCTGTGTCTCAGATAAAAGGACAACGAGTGACAATGTTGACACGTCCAGGAACAGGAACAAAAGTGGTACTGAGAAACCAGCTGATCGACAGCCGGGTTTGTTTACATCGAAAAGTAGACCAGCAAGGGAGAGCACTCTGGATACTCATCGCGATCGTGGTGATGCAGATACAAACAAGTGAGACAAGGACCATGGCCTGTCGATTCTATGCTGGAATGTGGAAGGACTAAGGAAACACGTAAATAATGAATTTTCAGACTTTAAGGATCTTTGTATGTTATATGACGTGATAGGTTTGTGTGAAACATTTGTACGGCAAAACGATGAATTCACGGGTTTTCTAGAAAGCTATCATGTGTATAACTGTGTTCGCGTGAAAACAAAAAAAGGTGGGTAGACATAGTGGTGGTGTGTCCGCTTTTATAAAAAGATATCTTGTTAAAGATGGGTACGTTAGTCGTGTGTTTGAAAATTTTGAAGATGTTGTTGTTTTATTGGTAAAAACCTCCCAGTTGGGACTTGATCGTGACATGATACTGATGTTTGTGTACGTTCCCCCTGAGTCTTCCCCAGTGTATGATAACATGGGCATGGATGGAATCACTCGACTCTCTAGTTACCTGGAGCTTATTGTGCAGATTTATGATAATCACCATGTGCTGTTAGCAGGGGACTTTAATGCGAGAATGAGGGAGTTTTTGGACTATATACCACATGATAATCTGACACATATATTACAAGATTGTGATGACTACCCATCTGACCATTTTGACATTCCGAGAAATACAAGAGATAATAAGCACTATAATAACTTTGGTATCAAATTGGCAAATCTGTGTTGTATGTTTGGTGTGCACACCTTAAATGGAAGACTCTTCGGTGACCTCCAAGGTAATATGACATGTGTAACACACAATGGTTCAAGCTTAGTAGACTATTTTCTAGCTTCTAGTGACCTATTCCAGTACTTCAGTGATTTTAGAATTTTAGCACGGGACGATTCCTCACATTTTCCTCTTTCTTGTACCCTGTCATGGGATAATCATGTTGAAAATAATGAAATCGCCAGTATAGACGATGCAGTTGTATATTCAGAAACTTGTAATGTTGAGCCTTGGTATAAGTATGCATGGAATAAGAAAAAGCGATACTCTTTTGACAAATTTTCAAGAAATGTTTTACCAGCTTATGATTCCCTATACAGATCTGTAACAGATGATGTAGTACAGTGTGTTCTCGAAATTACCAGACTATATCAATCAGCAGCATTATGTATGAGGAAAAGTTATCCTTGCCACCGTAAAGTTATATCTGGTGTGCAACAACCACCATGGTGGGATGAGGAATTGGAATACTACAAGCATCAAAAGTACTTGACACTAAATAGATGCCGTCAGTCCGGTATAGATTTTGACAGATACAGAAGCCTACGGAATAAATTTAAGTCTTTATTCTCAGTGAAAAGAGAGATTTATCACACCCAACAGAGGTCATTACTTATGGAATCTAGAAATGATCCTAAAACATTCTGGAAGATTCTAAAAAGGCATAGAATTGAGAGAGATTTGCCAAAGGAAATCAGTGCTTATCAGTGGTTCAATCATTTTGAGAAATTGTTACATGTACTTTCTGCTGACAATACCGATGATGTTATTTCTTATATAGATGAGACCTCTCATCCTTGTTTTGAACAGGTTACCTTATGTTCTGATTTGGGTGATGACATTGGTGTTGATGTCGTGGAAGAACTGAACACTCCTTTTACTGAGGCTGAAATTGAGTTGAGTCTGTCAAATCTTAAGCAAGGTAAATCACCGGGGGAGGATGGCATTCCAAGTGAACTTCTGAAAAGCACTAAACAATATATTGTTCCTTTGTTGACACAAGTCTTTAATACTTTGTTTGATAGTGGTGTATTTCCAGCTCAATGGGGTAAAAGCATTATCTGTCCATTACATAAGTCTGGAGATAGAAAGAGTGTTGATAATTATAGAGGGATTTCACTAATAGACACTCTATGTAAAACCCTTGCTGCTGTTTTAGATAAGAGGTTGAGAACTTGGTGTGATAAGAGAAATATTATTTCGGAGTTACAAGCTGGTTTCAGACCAAATTACTCAACTGTTGACCAGATATTTTCCTTGCAAGCAATGATTCAAAAGCATCTCTCCAAGAAAAATGGTAGGTTCTATTGTATATTCATCGATTTTAGCAAGGCGTTTGATTGTATAAATCATAGAGTTCTCTTTCAGAGTTTATATGATATTGGTGTTAAAGGCAGATTCCTTAAATTCCTGATTTCCATGTATTCATCTCTTGCATCCTGTGTCAGAACACCCAGTGGAATAACAGAGTTTTTCAAGTGTAATATCGGAACTAGGCAAGGCTGCATTTTAAGTCCTATAATATTTATCATTTTCATAAACCGCTTATCAGTGATGCTTGAGGAGAAAGGTGGAAATGGTATTTTCATGACTCAAGAGTTTCCAAACGTGGTTGCACTATTTTTTGCGGATGATATTTCTGGTGTTAGTGATACTGCTGCTCAACTCCAAAGGAAGGTAAATGTTCTGGAAAGGTTCTGTGATGAGACAGGAATGAGGATAAACATAAGCAAAACTAAAATCATGGTGTTTCGTAGAGGTGGTCCCCTCAGATCGTATGAAAAATGGTACTATAAGGGCAACAAAATAGAGACTGTTAATAATTATAGATATCTTGGTGTTGTGTTTACTCCTACTCTATCATGGACTAGGGCACAGAGTTGTTTAGCATCTCAGGCAAATAAAGCCTTAATGGCATTCTATGGTTACCAATATAGATATGGATTAGTCTCTTGTACTGATGTATTTAAAGTTTTTGACACAATGATTTTACCTATAGTTACTTATGGAGCAGAGGTATGGGGTGTTCACTATTCACAAATTATTGAAAGAGTACAAACACAGTTATGCAAGAGGGTATTGAGGCTGAATAAATATACATGTAACGTTATGGCATTGGGTGAATGTGGCAGAGTTCCCCTTCAGTATAATTACATGTTAAAATCAGTTAAATATTGGTGTAAGTTGATTATGATGGATAACAATAGAATGCCTTATCAAGCTTATTGTATGCTTAAGACACTTGATGGTGTAGGGAGAATTACATGGGCATCGCATATCAGAAATATTTTATTTCAATTTGGTTTTGGTATTCTATGGATAAGCCAAGACATAGGAAATGTAAAAATGTTTATCCCACTTTTAAGCAGAGATTGTCTGATTGTTTGAACCAAGATTGGCATCATACTACTTCACTTATGAGCAAATGTCAGACATACTGTCAATTTAAGACAATTTTGCAAGTTGAAAGATATCTGTCCTTAGACATTCCATGGTGTTACAAACATGTTTTAAGCCAGTTCAGATGTAATAACTTCAAACTTGCCATTGAAACAGGGAGGCATAATAATACACTGTACTGCAATAGAATCTGTTTATATTGTCAAAGCAAAGGCATGTCATTAGTTGAAGATGAATACCACCTATTGATGGTTTGTCAACGCTATAAAGATGCACGAATTGAATGTTTCCACCATACCTATAGTAGAAACCCTGATAGGCAAAGTTTTGCAAGACTCATGTCATGTGAGGATGAAAATGTTTTGACAAGTATTGCTAAGTTTCTGATGAAGGCTCGTAAAATTAGAAACGCATAAATCTCAGTCAACATTCTACACATTAAGATTTATATGTTATTTCTTAGATATGTTATGCCTATACACTGTGCAAGTATGTCAGACACCTTATAAAGCAAAGTACAACATACTGTCATTTTATGACACTTGTGTAAATTGAAAGATATATTTCCTTAGATATATTCTACAGTATTATAAACATGTTTTAAGCTAGTCCAGATATAATAGCTTCCAACCTCCAACTGTAACAGGGAGGCATAATACACTGTACTGTAACAGACTCTAATTATATTGCTATACCAGTGGTTGAAGAGGAATACCATTTAAAATGTCAATGTTTAAAAATGCATAAGATAGAATGTTTTCCACCTTGCCTATATATTGGTAACCCGTGTAAGATAGTCTTGTTAGACTTGTGTCATCTAAGGATGATGTTTTGATAAGTGTTGCTACTTTTTCTTTAGAAGGGTATATTATGCCTGTTTATTGTGCTAAAATGTTTTCATAGCTTTCAGAGGCAAAATTAGAAATGCATAAATCTCAGTCAATATTCTACACATTAAGATCTATATGTTATTTCTTAGATATGTTATGCCTATACACTGTGCAAGTATGTCAGACACTTTATAAAGCAAATTACAACATACTGTCATTTTATGACACTTGTGTAAATTGAAAGATATATTCTACAGTATTATAAACATGTTTTAAGCTAGTCCAGATATAATAGCTTCCAACCTCCAACTGTAACAGGGAGGCATAATACACTGTACTGTAATAGACTCTGTTTATATTGCTATACCAGTAGTTGAAGAGGAATACCATTTAAAATGTCAATGTTTAAAAATGCATAAGATAGAATGTTTTCCACCTTGCCTATATATTGGTAACCCGTGTAAGATAGTCTTGTTAGACTTGTGTCATCTAAGGATGATGTTTTGATAAGTGTTGCTACTTTTTCTTTAGAAGGGTATATTATGCCTGTACATTGTACACAAATGTTTTCACAGCTTTCAGAGGCAATAATGTATGACCATTACTGGTTTTACCAGCATCAAACCAAAATGTAAAAACATTCTGTAATGTGGGCCATGGCCTTGTATACTGAAAATAAATCTGTCTGTCTGTCTGTCTGTCTGTCTGTCTGGAACGTCTGAATATGGTGACATAAACGGCCACACGAAAGAAAGTACACAGTCGGCGCTTTTGGAGTTTTTTTTCTCCCAAAAAGACAACGCAAATATTTTGAAAACTTTAAGTATTTTTATTCTGACTTATGTTATGAGAGTGTGTTTTTTGTAATTTGTAATATCACATTGATTAAGTGATAGTTGTTGTGGGTCACAATGTTTAAAGTTCTGAGTTTGGGTTTTGGCTCGCATTTCGCATCATATATGTTCAATGGCAATAGTATATTTAGTGGCACGCCCTTTTGATAGCACTTCAGAGTTGCCTCCCTTGGCAAGTTGTTGACTTCATGCCGTGTGTTCCACATGATTCCAAATCGTTCCGAGAGAATAATGATGGAGCCTAGCTTTGCTAGAATTCTCGAGAACTGTAAGAGCTATATACAGGCTGGTTGTTGAGTTGTGCGACTGGGGCTTTTCACATGACTTGATTTATACACATCTGTCTGCCATCATCAAGCTGACCGACCGTGCTTGTCTCTTCAATATTACTGCTGTCATTGTAAACAACTTTGCATCAGTATATATGTTCACACTCTTGTTACGAGAGTGTTTTTTTTTTTTTGTAATTTGTAATATCACATTGATTGAGTAATAGTTGTTATTGGTCACAATGTTTAGTGAGTGAGTGAGTGAGTTTGATTTTACGCTGCTTTTAGCAATATCCGAGCAATATCACGGCGGGGGACACCAGACATGGGCTTCACACATTGTACCCATGTGGGGAATCGAACCCGGGTAGTCAGCGTGACGAGCGAACGCTTTAACCACTAGGCTTCCCCATCGCCCCCAGAATCTTTAGAGTTTTGGGTGTGGGTTTTGTCTCGCATCTCACATCGTATATGTTCAATGGCAATAGTATTTGTAGAGGAACGCATTTTTGATAGTGCTCCAGATTTGCCACCCTTGGCTTGTTTATTTTATTTTGTCATGTCGCATGTTCGACGAATTTCTATAAAGTTCTGAGTGGATCTTGATACAGCCTAGCCTAGAATGCTCGAAAACTATGTAAGAGCTATATCAAGGCTGGTTGTTGTGTTGTGCGACACGGAATCACATGGGACTTTTCATATCACTGGATTAATGTACATCTGTCAGCAATCGTCAACATTTCAAGACCGATGGTGGTTGCCTAGTTGTCTACTGTCATTGTAAACAACCTTCAATCAATATATATGTTCTCATTGTAAATGTTAAGACTCTGGTGAATTAATATTTGATATTTGTGACCCAATATTTTAGATTTGTGACTCAATGGCATTGTACTAGAAATCTGTGTTGTCATTCATTGTAGCTTGCTCATTGTTTGTTCAATATATTATTGAATATTTTAGACTTGTCTGTGTTCTATTTTGCTGGTTCAAAGGGGACTCTTAAACCTTTTGTCACGGAAAATTATAAACCGTAATTCTTACAAGTCATAAACATTGTGTACGTGTTGTCAACTGCACACAGTCGTCTGGCCACTGTATTTCGGTTGGTGCTGTGACCCACTGCTACTGATGCTGATGACGTCAATGTGCGCATCCGGTTACGCATCTTCCGGCGTGGTCACTCTTGTTCTTCCAGTTTCAGAGCTGTCAGAGGTCTTGCCAGTCAGGTTGACCCGTTTCGTTAGCCTGATGATGGTCTGTCTTGTACAGCCGAACGTTCTACAATGTTCGAAGCCCCGATCTGCGACATTCTAATGGCTTGTTTTACTCTCCTTCTGAAAATGTTTGCGTTGGGATGTGTCCCGTTCACAGGCATACCACTAACAATATCAATCGGCTGTTATACTTTTGGTGCATAACATGGACGTAGGGGTCAACAAAATCATGAAAATATCCCACGTGGCACAATCAAAACAGTTCTTTTGTTCCCTCAAATAAGGAATGTACCTTTTTTTGTACGTCAGTTTATGAGTGTGTGTGTGTGAGTGAGTGTGTGTGTGTGTGTGTGTGTGTGTGTATGTGAGTGTGTGTGTGTGAGAGAGAGAGAGAGAGAGAGAGAGAGAGAGAGAGAGAGAGAGAGAGAGAGAGAGAGAGAGAGAGTAGATGCTGCTTAGAAGCAGTGACTGAAATGAAATCCAGTCTCCACTTATCCCCTATGTCAGTGGGTCGATAGCCCATGTCGGCATCAGTCACCTTCCGGACACCCCTGAGTCATTTTATTCATTGCATACAACCAATAACCACACACATAAGTTTATTCCACAGTCGACCTCAAAGGAGAGGAATATACAAAACTATATTGAAGAATTCATGAAATCTATTTGTATTGAATTTGAAGCAATGTGTGACTAATGTTGCAAGTTTAGACTATTCAATATTTTCTTTCAAAAAGAAAGGTTTAAATAATAACATTGGGAAGCCATATTTTAACATGCATAACATTGTTTGTAAATGGTGCGATTGCAAGAAACTTTGCTCGAACTTATGAACAAAGAAAAGTGAAAAAGACCATTTGACATTGATTTATCGTCCTGTTATCTCACAGATCACAAGGTACAATGTCTGTATTCGAAAAGAAAACAAACAAACAAACCCCAAACAAACTGTAATGATAAAGTCAACTTATATGCAGGTAAGACATTGGTAACCGAGTCATTTGGAAATCAGTTGGCACAGGAGTACATTCAAATTCTGACCGGCACATTGCTTTTTTGTGAGGGATGCTCGAAATAGTTAAAAATAGCTAGTAATTTCTTATCTTGTAGTAACGACGAGAGGAGGCTGGTTCGTTCTACCAACATTGCCCGGGGAGGGAGGAATATGTCCAGGCGAGCTCCTTATCTCAACGCTTAGAGTCCGCGAAGATAATGGAACCATACGTCATCATGCAGGAAATACATCAACGTCATATACAGCCAGCAGACAACGTGGTTATGGATGGAATGCAACTATGCATAATTCAGCACCAGGGTATACACGTTCAAGTAACAGCCTCTCTGTGGCATCAGAACAGCAGATGACTACTGTGGTTGCTGTCAGCTCGTCACATGGACAAACAGATGGTTACCTGGTCTTCGACGTTGATGCATGGCGCACGAATCACTATGTCATCACCCATGACGAAGGTCGAAGTCAAGTTGCTATCACTGCAAGTAACGACATGACCAGCGTATCGGTCAGGTTACCACCTGGGTGTGTGTTGGTCGTGGATGATGTACAAATCACGGCTCCAGAATATGTTAACGTCACTTTGGATCAATTTGAAGTCCTTCTTCTCGAAGCTGATACTGACCTTACAGGGGCCTATGTTCATGCAGACCAACGTGTTAGTGTGGTCAGTGGAAATAGGTTTATCGGAGAAGGAAGCCATCTTGTTGAACAGACTTTACCAATCGACTCATGGGGGAAGAGTTTCGTATCTGTACTGAATACCGACAGTCACTGGGGTCCAATCGATACTTACAAGATCATATCCGTTTTTCTGAAACAAAGATACTTGTTGGCAATAGTAGTTACAACATAGACGTGTCTGGGGAGTGGATTGTTGTAAACATTGGCACACTTGTGGAAATCGTGTCAGACAAACCTGTGATTGTGATGAAATTCAGTAAAAGCAGCATCAGTGGGACCCCGACATACATGACACATGTTGTCCCTGAGGAACAGTGGCATGCTAGATACTCGTTTATTACACCCATAGACTTCAATAGACACTGGGTGACTATCGTCACTCATAAGGACCAAATACAAGCAATAACAATGGACACACAGCCAGTACTCATTGACTTACAATGGTCCTCTGTTCCTGGATCAGACATATCCGTTGGAGTGAGAGAAATATCTGAAGGATCCCACTTTTTTGGTGGAACAGGGAGCTGTGCTGTGTATCTGTCAGGCTCGGGGAATGCCACAACTTCATACTGTTATCCAGCAGGCATGGGTGCGAATAACATCAATACAGTAAGTGTTTCAGCTTTGTCCAACCTGAGTGAGTGTGTCTGGGTTTGATCGTGTCAGTCGATCAGGGAATACATCTGATATGCGACGTAACTCGTTAACGTTTTCGATATCGAGAAAGCCCTTGAGGAAACAATAAAAGTTCCATCTTGGTCGAGCCCATGACTAGCAGGATCCTTAAGGGTCAAACATTGTAAATTGCACGCCTTGGCCAGTATTGTCATCTTCAGTATTGTAATAGCGATGGTCAATTCCAGACTCTTGGTAAAGTATTGATATTAATTCCAAGGCGTTTGTGCAAGTTCGGTCCTAACACTCGCGATGTGCGAGTATTTGCTTGGTGTGATTACGTGTGTGCACATGTGTGTAGCCAGTGAAGAAAGATCTTACTGATCTCAAAGTTTGTTCTTCAGAACTGGACATATCTGGCACCAAAGGTCAATGAAGTACCGTGCATGCAGGATACTTCCTCCTACGTACAGGAACCGACTTCAAGTTTGACGTTTCCAGTAAACTCTACCATGGACATTGGGCTTTTGAGCATACAGGCATCTTTTTCATCTGAACTTTTGATACATACCACCCCTACTTCTCAGTCGGCTTCAAGTCAGGACCTTTCACTTTTAACTTCACCAGCCACGTCTGGCAAGGAAACATCTTCAGAAATTGCGAGTTCCGACAGAGCAATTGTTGAGAAAACCCAAAGTGATCAACATTCATCCTTCCCCGGGGAGGGCTGTGTCAGTTTTAAATCACTCATAAAAAACCTCACTCAAGAACAACGTAAGGACATGATAGACCATCTCCGACTTCATCTGCTTCTGAATCAGAAGGATCTGTCGACCTACAAGAGAAGGCACACCAGTGCCCCCGACTCACGAGTGTCAGCAAGAGCTTTGGGGACTTCCGGCATCGTAATACTCATTTGTGCTCTTTGTATCCTGATCGCCATAGACCTGCCGGTACTTTGCCATGACGTCATCAACTTGGCGCCATCGAAACGGATCAGAAATAACAAACGGTTTAGTAGTGAATACAAGAATCAGAAATTTCTGTAATGCCGTGTTCAATTTACCATTGTAAAGGAACAAACGAAAAGCCAGAATGGTTTACCTTACTATCGAACTAATGTGCTCTCTGATAAATGGAAAATATTATCGCCGTGAAATTCCGGATTGGTCTTCAGGAACACATGCCAGAGTGACTGACGGTCAGTCATGCATGTCATTGTATGATAGTTATGTAGATGCTCCTGTGTCTTTCACCGAGATTGTTTGATCCAGACAGGATTATTTTCACCTGGAATTGGCTTTGGGCACTGTTTAATAAACAACAAACAAAAGCAACATTAAAACCTGCCTGAAACGAGATTTGTAATATTATTATGCCAGCATAAAGTGATTAATGCAATGTGGTTTCTTGTTTTAAGACAAGAAAATATTCCATGTACGTGTGCAAGATCGAAGAAATGTAAATTCGACTGACTGACGGATCCAGGTAGTTGGGTTTTTTTTAGCTTTTTCTTGTTTTAAGACTTAAGAACACCTTCCATGTACTTATTCGGATTAATCCCGCCACCCAAAGTTTTTGCTTTTTGCGGAGTCACAGTTAGACGCACCAGAGCTGCAAGATCGTTCGTTTGAAATATGAATTCGCCTTTAACCACGGACGGATCATGGTAGTTGTTTGTGAGCTTCTTCTTTCTTCTTCATCCTGCACCCAACCGACACACGACGGTTCAAAGACTCACTGTCTGTCACTCATTCGATTATCTGAATATCAACGTAGGGACTTTAGTTCTGTTGTGTGGAAATCAATGTATTTTCAGTTGTCCATCCTCGTACTTGTCATGTATTTATTGCTTGCTCACCAATAAAATAAGAGAATAAGAGAATTCCATCAACTAAAGATTCTGATAATGAACTAATCATAACTTATTCAGATGTTTGCCACCAGCGTTTGTTGTACGAATATATATTTTTATTGTTTGTGTCTTGGAATTCCATTGTCAGTTTTCTTCAGGAGTTTGAAGTACTGCGAAGAAGTAGTGATCAGCAACTGACCAGCACCTGACACAGTCACAGTGGAAATGGCTGATGAGCGGGTGGTATTTATGTTACTGACATTGTACTGGGGGTCTAGTGTGTCAGGCTAAAACACGGGAAGTATTGTACATAGACTGTTGAAAACCTAATATAAAGTACTAAATGGCGTTACTATTTAATGGCAATGGCATCGTGTTTCAGAATCAAGTAGTGTGATTTTACGCAGAAAGGAAAAAAAGCACAAGACTCTTTTCTTTTTCCTGTCAACAGACAACTTAGTTTTTGCGTGCTTGACTGGATAAGCAGATTATATTTCCAGTATCACATACGGTGAAGACATGAAGTTTTGACTAGTAATGAAAGCTCTCAACAGATTTCAGTTGTCAGGTGTACGGATTTGTATGAGTCAGACAAAGCGAAGACGTAGTGTTTTCCACTCAACTCTGTTGGGGCTTTTCATTTTAGTGAACCTATCAATGCTTTACACATAATGAAAACATTCCATTTGCATATTGATTGGATGTCTGTTTCTAAATACATAAATGGAGACAATTGGCTAAATGCAATGTGTAAGCATGTGCATATATTCATGAGTATTTAATATAATTAATTTGTAAATCCACCATCGACAGATCTAAATAGTGCGGATGCATTATTTTTTTACTCGTTCAGCTTGAGATTCATCTTCATTTTACACTCTTCTATACAGGATGACATGGAATGTTATCTGCCGTGTTTTATGGTAGCATACACCTATGTTTTATGGTGCCTTAAATAAAAAATGAGAAGATGTTACTGGATGGTAAAAAAAAAGAACTGCAAAATCGTTATTTGGTGGTGAGAAAAAGTAAACAAGACCTAGGTTTTGGATGGTGATAAAAGGAAATAAACAAAACATTTGTTGGTTGGCTTGTTTGTCATTTAACGCCGCACTCAGTAATATTCCAGCTGTAAATAATCGAGTCCATTGGGATACGATGACAACTATGTCAGCGAGTCTGACCACCCGATCCCGAAATTCGCCTCTTACGAAAGTAGTAGTTAATAGGTGGTGAATAAACCAGTAAACAAGAGGTTTTTATTCGATGATGAAAAGGACGATATATAGAAGAAATATTCATCGGATGGTGAAAACAACGAAATAGCCTTTCCCACCCAAAAAATTAAAAAAAAAAAAAAAAAAAGAATGAATGGTGAATAGAACGAAATAAACAAGAAATTGTTATTCGATGGTAATGTTCTTGTTACCGGTACCTCAGGTGGTATTGGAACTGAACCGAGGAACGTTTGGATAACGTTCGTTACAACTGGATCATAGCCCATTTCCAGTGAATTCTTTCTTTTGCTAGATTTGTCTCGAGCACTTCTCGTATTTGAAGCATTGTTCCATTCACACACTGAAATGTATCAGTATTCTGTCATCAACATATTCTCCTTCAGCCTTGACACTTCACTACCACGACCTTCTTGCTGGACTCCACTTGCAAAACGTATTCGATACAGGTTGAAAAAAAAATCATTTGAATACGAACGAATGTAAATATTTACGAACTTATGTTTAAACAAAAATACATACATATGTTGTTACCACAGTTTTCATAAACAAAAATGTCAAGTACGCGTGCAGGACTAAAGGGATTATCTGGTGAGTGAGGGGCGACCTCGAGAAGTTTATCTATTGAAAATATTTTGTTCAGAACATAAATCTACTGTGTTTGAACTCATTTATTTAACAGCAATTATTTATCTGATTGACTTGCTATATTGCTGTTTGTTTGTCACCGTTGATTTGATGTCAACAATACCGGACAACACATGTGTGGATGCTAACAACATGTGTATTAGTTTTCCACCAATCAATGATACACTCAGCGACGGCGTAAATAAAAACTCACTTCCACACGTTTGGTTATGATCAGTGCACACGGCAGAAATGGACGGTCTGGTACTATTCTGGACAATTCTTGTGGCGTATTCGCCAAATTCCGTGCAGACATGTGAGTACAGCTGTATGAGCTTTCTATCCGTAATGACCTTTCGGAGACCTGCTATTATATAAGTGGTAAGATTTAATACAAGAATTAGATAAATGTTTGAATACAAAATTCATTTGGCCGCATCTGAGACTAAGACAAAAAGAACTGTTAAAACCAAGTGATGTGGGTTTCCTTCGTCGTGTTTGGATCACTCTGAAAACGTTTGTGTGTGAACTTTAGGTAACACCCCTAAAATGCATACACACATTCCTCCCCTAACACTTGGTACTTTTAATAATTAAGATAAAACAGCAATGTAAATATTTTGAAAAGTGTTCTGATTGTGACTTGAGTCTTAAACATTGTGGCCAAACCGCGACGGATATTATTCCAAACGTCGATGTTGATTGTTCATGACATTCCTGGAATTGGCCAAGTGACCCAGATTTGATGGGTGGTCATTCTCAGTCTTCCAGTTCTGGGACTTTCTGGTTGACGCGTCTCGTTTGTCTGATGATGGTCTGCCTTGTACAGCCGAAGCTCTGGTGATATGGCGGTTTGCAGCCCAAATCTGCAGCATCCTAATGGCTTGTTTTTACTCCACTTCTGATAATGTTTGCATTGTGATGTGTGCTGTTCACAGGCACACTTGTAAATCACAGTCGTAAATCTTTTGGAAATAAAGCATGCATGTACGATCAAAACAGATTTTCAAATATTTTAGTTGCCTTTAAAACAATTCTGTGTGTGACAATGTGTGTGAAACCTACATGCAGTAACAATAATGTGTATGTTACACACAGTCCGTGCAATTGGCAGTACAATGTTACATCATGCAGATGTTGTAGACGCCACTATTGCTGTGCCTGTTGATGTTCACACTGTCGTGCCTGAAGGTTACATTCCTGTTGAGGTCATGCCAGATGTTGTTGACGCCACTATTGCTGTGCCTGTTGATGTTCACACTACCGTGTCGTGCCTGAAGGTTACATTCCTGTTGAGGTCATGCCAGATGTTGTTGACGCCACTGTTGATGTGTCTGTTGATGTTCACACTGTCGTGCCTGAAGGTTACATTCCTGTTGAGGTCATGCCAGATGTTGTAGACGCCACTATTGCTGTGCCTGTTGATGTTCACACTGTCGTGCCTGAAGGTTACATTCCTGTTGAGGTCATGCCAGATGTTGTTGACGCCACTGTTGATGTGTCTGTTGATGTTCACACTGTCGTGCCTGAAGGTTACATTCCTGTTGAGGTCATGCCAGATGTTGTAGACGCCACTATTGCTGTGCCTGTTGATGTTCACACTGTCGTGCCTGAAGGTTACATTCCTGTTGAGGTCATGCCAGATGTTGTTGACGCCACTGTTGATGTGTCTGTTGATGTTCACACTGTCGTGCCTGAAGGTTACATTCCTGTTGAGGTCATGCCAGATGTTGTAGACGCCACTATTGCTGTGCCTGTTGATGTTCACACTGTCGTGCCTGAAGGTTACATTCCTGTTGAGGTCATGCCAGATGTTGTTGACGCCACTGTTGATGTGTCTGTTGATGTTCACACTACCGATGTCGCGCCTGAAGGTTACACTCCTGTTGAGGTCATGCCAGATGTTGTTTACGCCACTGTTGATGTGTCTGCTTATGGTTATACTACGCAATGGACAGTTGCACTGATGGGTGTGTAACATCTGCAACAAATCACAACACACACGCCAAATCAGCATATAGCCAGACGAAAAGTTAGAGAAAAAAATAAATACACTGAAAACATATGACATTTATATACATGCGGTAGTGTAGGGATGCGGTAGTAAAACTAATTAGGGCAAATTGAGTTGAAGGTGTCACTTGTTTGTTAGTTCAATAGGATTAAATAAGAAAGATTTAATTAGGAAGAACTCACTGTTACGACTAAACGATACTGATAACGGATTATAGTTTCGAATCAAACCATACTGAGAAGCGTTTTGTTTTCTTTCATAGTGATATGTGATGATATGCCCTGGTCGGATGTCTCGAAGTTCGGATAACTCGATATTTTTTCCTGGTCCCATGAATATCGAGACAACGGTGCTCCACTGTAAATGAAATTTGGAGCAATGTGTGAACAATTGTGTTTGGATCCTTCAAAGATTTTATGAAAAGGAAAGATTACCCTAATCAAAACTATTTATGACAAGTTACAAGATTACAATTGTTCAGGCCTCTGAATTTCAGGATATCTTACTGACACGTTTGAACATAGATATGTAAAAAAATCATTTGAGAGTGATTTATCTTCCTTTCATCTAAGGTAAATGATTTTGAAACGAAATCAAACATTTGTAACAATTAAGTTACATGCAATTATATATAGGTAGTTAACATCGGGTACAGTAGTACATTGGGACACGGCTTTCAGTCTGCATGAAATAACATATATAACTAGTGCTGTAAACTCTTGTCTTATAGTCTCAACCAGAGGAGATTGGTTCATCCTACCAACATTGCTCGGGGACGGAGGGATATTTCCAGGCGAGCTCCTTCTCTCACCGTTCAGACTCCGCGAAGGTAATGGAACCATACGTCATCATGCAGGAAATACGTCAACGTCATATACAGCCACCAGACAACGTGGTTATGGATGGAAAACAACTGTGGACAACTCAGAGCCAGCCCATACACGTTCGACTAACAGCCTCTCTGTGGCATCAGAATTTAGGACAGCTGTCATGGCTGTCAGCACGTCACTTGGACCAACCGATGGTTACCTGGTCTTCGACGTTGCTGCATGGCGCGCGAAGCACTATGTCATCACTCATGACGAAGGTCGAAGTCAAGTGGCTATCACTGCAAGTAAAGACATGACCAGCGTATCGGTCAGGTTACCAACTGGGTGTGTGTTGGTCGTGGATGATGTACAAATCACGGCTCCAGAATATGTCAACGTCACTTTAGATCAATTTGAAGTCCTTCTTCTCGAAGCTGATACCGACCTTACAGGGGCCTATCTTCATGCAGATAAACGTGTTAGTGTGGTCAGTGGGAATAGGTTTATCGGGGAAGGAAGCTATCTTGTTGAACAGGCTTTACCAATCAGATCATGGGGGAAGAGTTTCGTATCTGTACTGAATACCGACAGTCACTGGAGTCCAATCGATACTTATAAGATCATATCCGTCTTTCCTGAAACGAAGATACTTGTTGGCAATAGTAGTTACAACATAGGCGTGTCTGGGGAGTGGATTGTTGTAAACATTGGTACACTTGTGGAAATCGTGTCAGACAAACCTGTGATGGTGATGAAATTCAGTAAAAGCAGCATCAGTGGGACCCCGACATGCATGACACATGTTGTCCCCGAGGAACAGTGGCTTCCTAGATGCTCGTTTATTACACCCATAAACTTCAATAGACACTGGGTGACTATCGTCACTCATACAGATCAAATACAAGCAATAACAATGGACACACAGCCAGTACAGATTGACTTCCAATGGTCCTCTGTTCCTGGATCAGACATATCCGTTGGAGTGAGAGAAGTATCTGAAGGATCCCACTTTCTGGATGGAACAGGAAGCTGTGCTGTGTATCTGTCAGGCTCGGGGAATGCCACAACTTCATACTGTTATCCAGCAGGTATGGGCACAAGAAACATCAATACAGTAAGTGTTTGAGCTTTCTTAAAACTGAGTGAGTGATTTTGGATTTGATCGTGTCAGTCGGACCTTTGTTAGATTTCAGATCAAATGACGAGGTACATGGTAAACTGCATATGTTATCGCAACTGCCGTTAGGAGCAACACCCATTCCAAACATGCGTCATGTACAACAGACAGGGAATATGTGAGACAAGTGACGTAACTCGTTAACGTTTCCCACTTTTAGAAACCATGATAAGCAGGATCCTTAAGGGAGAAAACACTCCACACTGAAGTTCAAGACACTGCACGACTTGGCCAGTATTGTCATCTTCAGTATTAGAATACCAATGGTCGATTCCAATATCAAGGGAAAACAGTGATTTTAATATTTATAATAAAACATAATTGTGCAAATTCGGTTGTGCTATTCATATACTGTGAACGACCTGTTCATTATTTGTTTGTGTGTGATTGCGTGTGTGTACATGTGTGTAGTCAGTAAGGAAAGTTCTTATAATCTTGTTCTTCAGAACTGGACATATCTGGCACCAGAGGTCAATGAAGAACCGTGCATGCAGGATACTTCCTCCTACGTACAGGAACCGTCTTCAAGTTTGACGTTTCCAGTAAACTCTACCATGGACCTGGGGCTTTTGAGCATACAGGCATCTTCTTCATCTGAACTTTTGATACATACCACCCCTACTTCTCAGTTGACTTCAAGTCAGGACCTTTCACTTTTCACTTCACCAGCCACGTCTGGCAAGGAAACATCTTCAGATCTTCAGTTCCGACAGAGCAATTGTTGAGAAAACCCAAAGTGATCAACATTCTTTTTCCTGGGGAGGGTTGTGTCAGTGTTAAATCACTCATAACAAACCTCACTCAAGATCAACGTAAGGACATGATTGATCGTTTCCGTCTTAATCTGCTTCTGAACCAGAAGGATCTGTCGGCCTACAAGAGAAGGCACACAAGTGCCCCTGATTCGCGAGTGTCAGCACGAGCTCTGGGGACGCTCGGCATCGTATTACTTATTTGTGCTCTTTGTATCCTGATCGTCATAGACCTGCCGATTCTTTGCCATGACATCATCAACTTGGCGCCATCGAAACGGATAAGAATGAACAAAACGGATTGGTAGAGGATACTGGTCTTCTAAGCACAAAGCACATCAATGTTTATGCCAGGTCACATAGACCTAATTTTACAAAGGTCGCCGGACGATGCGGGGGCATTGTGGGTTTCACCGATGTTGTGGCGTGCGACAGATGTACGAGCACATCCGTTTCACATCGGAGCAGTCGTCACAAAACCAAGGATGATCGAAAGGTACGCTTCCACTCACTGGAAAAATGGAAGGCTAAAGTCGTCAAGTGACTAACGGGTCATCTGGCGGGAAATCGGCCGGTCATCGATACCCAGACGGTATCCTTCGATTGTAAACCAAATCGTTCGATTCCCGAACAGGCGATGGTCGATGCCTGGTCACCCGTGTGGGGCATGGTCGATGCTTGTCCAGACTGTCATTGGTCACCTTCCGACTAAGTTAAATCGTACGGTCTACGAACGGGAACAATTGAAGAAATGATCGATTCCCGGCAGACAACCTTTCTGTTATCTTCCGGTGACCATACCACAACAGCAGACTGCAAAAATCGTCCGATTCCCGGCGGTGTGGCAGGTTCCTGTAGGATCACCGGTGGGTTGCCGGAAAATATGCCACAGATCTGTTGGGAGTGTAGACAACCGATCGCCGTAAGAAAAAAAGGATTTTTTCCACTTATCTTCGAATTGTCAACAGGGTTTTTCCGATGTCAAAAACATAGCCGATGCCCACGGATGATCGTCCACCTCCCGGTCGGGTATCTCTCAATCTTACCGATTTTAAGCCCGGCTGGGCATCGCAAACTAATTTTCATGGCAAAAGTGGATACGTGACCTAGGCATAAGCAATATATTGTATAGATTCAGATATTCATGCAATGTTGTGTATTGTCCGTAGTACAGAAACGAACGGAAATGACAAAGTGAGTCTGGTTATTGGGTTTACCCTCCTATCCTCCTCCTATCCATGACATTTTGGATTGGTCTTAAGGAGCAGTGTGCAAAATAGACACTGGCCCGGTGGCCCGTGGCTAGTAAAACTCAAATCGGGCCAGTAAATCTCCACAGTCACTGGTCCGACTGGCTAGTGAATTTCATGGGGTCATTGGTTTTTTATGGTATTTTACCTTTTTGTAATCTTTTGCTTAGTTTCTACATTCAAATTTCGGGCTAGTGAATTATGTATTTTGTGGGCTTGTAACTTTCAGGAATAGCTAGCCGGACTGGCTAGCAAAATTTGGAAACTATTTCGCACACTGTTCAAGACTATACAGTACAACCAGAAATTATTGAGAATTTAAGATTGTAATTTTTCTATGTTTTTTTCACTCATTACTCACGTATTAAATGTGAATATTAGCAGAACATAACTCGAGATTCAAAGACAGGTGAACAGTTAGTACTTTGTCAAGTCACCATGGGCAGCAATGCAGGCTTCAAAGCGCGGGGCATACTACTGATCAAAGAAGTTAGAAAGTCGTGGTCCATGCTGTCCCAATATCGGACCACCTCTTCTTTCATTTCAGCAATATTTGTCAGATTTTTCTTATTGACACTTTCCTTCATAAGTCCCCAAACATTTTCTATTGGATTTAGGTCAGGGCTCTAGCTTAGCCAATCTAATAATGTCATATTTTGGGTCCGAAACCAGCACTGTGAATGCTTTGAACGGTTGTTTGTGTCCTTGTCCTGCTGGAAAATCCAAAAATTTCCATAGAACACGTGAGCAGATGGAAGTAAATGTCCCTCGAGAATATCTGTGTACCGCTCACTGTTCATAGTCCCTTCAAATACACAGAGGGGCGCTGCCCCTAACACAGATATGCCACCCCACACGTTATATTTCGAACTGTACTTTGGGCGCTGATACAAAGGTTTTTCAGTTTGTTTGGTCCAGAATTTCAGTGTATTAGGAAACAGCCACACGGAACTTTCATTTGAGAAAATCACATTGTCCCAGTTAAAATTTGTATGCTGTAAGCACCAGTTCAACCTTCGCTCCTTTTGTTCAGGTTTCATGATCGGTGATGGAATTCCTCGACTTTTCTGCCAACCCATTGCATGCAGCTCAGTTCTAATTGTCTCCTTACAGACAGCCACAGTTCCTCTATCGATCATATCCAGCCTGAAGTTTTCTAAACTCCTTCGTTTGTTGTTAGAAACAAGAATACCAAGCCGCCTCCTCTCACCGACAGTCAAGTTTCTTGGCCTACTTGCGCCTCCCTGGTGCTCAATCCCATACCCATTTACAATATTTTTCAAACACGATAAACAGTGGACAAAGGGATGCCTGTTCTCCTTGAAATCACTTTAGCTGATCTGATGTCCTTGTTATAATACTCTAAAATCAACTTCCTCTTCTCTAAATCATCCATACTGAGGATCACTGAAAATGTCGTCTGCTAGCAAGTAAACAAAGGGGGATAACTCTTCACAAACTAATGAAAAAGGATTAACGGAGCTGTCTCTCTTGAATGAAACCAAGCACTTGATAGCTGGTCAAGGTTGTTTATACTAGAAATCTAATTAAACATATTCCTAAAATTCTTAATAATTTCTGGTCATACTATAATTCTTGAGAAGTGACTGATCCATCCGCCCAATGTTAGATGCTAAAAATGAAAGCTGTTACTATATCATGTCTAAACATGAGTTTAATATTTGTTTCTTACTTGGTATTAATTAAGTTTAATTGCTGAACATGGATGCGCCAACGCCGCAAGATTATTTCTTTGAAATATAAGTTTGCCTTAATCAGTGACGGATCCCGCTATTTGTTTGTTAGCTTCTTTCTTCTCCATCCTGCACCCAGCTGACGGAAGACGGTTCAAAGACTTACTGTCTGTCACGCAGTCGTTTATTGAAATATCAACGTAGACACTATAGTTCTGCAGTGTGCAGATCAACGTATTTTCATTGCCATGTTTTAATGTTTGTTTAAAATAAGAGAATTCCACCAACTAAAGATTCTGATAATGAACTAGTCATTATTTATTCAGATGTACGCCACCAACGTTTATTGTAATAAGTAATGTTGATTTTACGCAGGAAAACTCCCTTTCATTTTTAATGAATTTTTAATTTTGTTTCATTTTTTGTCCAACTTATTTCTTGTGCTTGACTAGATAAACAGAATATATTTCCTGTATCAAATACGGTGAAGATGAAGGTTTGATTAGTAATGAAAGCAATCGATAAATTTAGGTTGTCAGATGTACGGATTTGTACTAGCCAGACAAAGGGAAGACATGTTACACTCAATCTGTCCAACTCCATGTATCGGAGCGTAGATTTTACAAGTTGAATTCAGTCATATTAGTGAATCTATCAACGCTTTCCACACAATGAAAACATTTCATGTGCATATTACTTTTGATCAGGACTCCATGCGGGGCCAAGCTAAAGTTGCTACCGCCTCTTGGCGTAAGCTATGACCGACGGCGCGTGCACAATGTGGCCTGCCATTTCCGTTCATATAGAATGACCGGTACCTTGTGTTCAAAACATGGATATCGAAACGTGGTACTGTGTTTTCCATGATCTATCATCCAACAAATACCGGCCATATATACCGGCCATTGTGAGCACATGGTCAATTTGCCGGCGAAAGGTGGCATACATCCATGTTTTATGGTGCCTTAAAGAAAAAAAACACGAAGATGTTATTGGATGGAGAAAAAACTAACTGTACAATCGTTATTTGGTGGTGAAAAAATAAATAAACAAGAACTAGAAGTTGGTTGGTTGGTTGGTTGGTTGTTTAACACCGCACTAAGCAATATTCCATCTAAATAATCTGTGAATAATCGAGTCTGGAGCAGACGATGCAGTGGTTAATAGGTTGACTGGGATACGATGACACGTGTCAACCAAATTAGAGAACCTGACCACCCAATCCAGTCACCTCTTACAACAAGCATGAGTTGTTGCAGACCAGTTCTAACCCAGATCTGCACGGGTCCAAAAAAGAAGCAGTTAATAGATGGTAAATAAACGAAATAAACAAGATGTATATATTCGATGGTGAAAACAAGGAAATATACAGAAAAATATTTAATGGGTGGTGAATAGAGCGAACTGAGCAGGAGCTTCTTATCGGATGGGGATGTTTTTGTTACCTGTACTAAAGGTGGTATTGGAACTGAACCGAGAAACGTTCCTTACGGTTTGATCATAGCCCATTTCCAGTGAATATTTTCTTTTGCGAGGCAGATTTGTCTCGAGGTCATCTCGTATACGAAGCATTGTTCAATTCACATTGTGAAATGTATCAGTATGCTGACATCAACACATTCTCCATCAGCCTTGACACTTCACTACCACGACCTTCTTGCTGGACTCCACTTGCAAAACGCATTGAATACAGGTTGAAAAACGTTGGAATACGAACGAATGCAAATATTTACAAACTAGTGTTTAAACAAAAATACATACACATGTTGTTTTCACATTTTACATAAACAACAATCTCAATCTTTGTGTCAAAAATATTTTGTTCAAAACCTAAAACTAGTGTTATTGAACTCATTAATTTAGCAAAATTTATATTTTTGATCGGCTTGCTATATTGCTCTGTGTTTGTCGCTACTCCTTTGATGTTCAGAAAAGTGTCCTGATGCTAACAACAATTTTCACTGATCAATTAAACAGTCAACAATCAACGACAGTATAAATACAAACTGACTGACAAGTATGGTTATGACCAGTGCACGCGGCAGAAATGGACGAAGTCGGTCTGGTACTGTTCTGGACAATTCTTGTGGCGTATTCGCCAGATTCCGTGCAGACATGTGAGTACAGTTGTATGAGATTTCTATTTGTGGTAGCTTTTTTTGGATATTCTAAGTGGTAGGATTTAATACGAGAATATGATAAATGTTTTGATTCAAAATGCCTTTGACCGCACTTAAACCAAAAACCAAAAGAAGTGTTAAAACTCGGTGTTACGGGTAGCCTTAATCTTGTTTGGGTCAATCTTAAAACGTTTGTGTGTTAACTTCAAGAAACACCCCTATATATACAAACAGACATTCCTTTCCATCACACATGATACTTTGAATGATTAAGAGAAAACAGTAAATATTTTGAAAAGCGTTTTGTGACTTAAGTCTTTGGCATTGTGTTGGTGGTGCCAAACCACAACAGGATTTAAAACGTAGAAGATTCAGTCGGTGTTCATGACATGTCTGGGAATGTTCGAGTGACCCGCATTTGCTGGGTGGTCATATTCGGCTTTCCATTTCTGGGACTTTCTGGTTGACACAGTTCGAAGATGTTAGGCCAGATACCGTTGACGCATGACAAAGACCAAAAATATGTGTTTAAAAAAGATGATAAGGGTTGCCTTCGTCTTGGAGTGAGTGAGTAAATTAAATTATATCTGTCTGGGTGATTGGGTGTAGTTTTACGCCGCTTTTATATTCTAGCAACATCACAGTGTGGGATATCGGATATGGGCTTCACACTTTGTACCCATGTGGGGAGTCGAACACGGGACTTTGGCGTCACATTTCTGGTGTACCCCGCCGTGATGGTGCTGGAATATTGCTAAAAGCAGCGTAAATCCAAACTCAGTCAGTCAGTCATCCTACCAACATTGCTCGGGGACGGAGGACCATTTCCTGGTGAGCTCCTCATCTCAACGTCCATATTCCACGAAAGTAATGGAACCATATGTCATCATGCAGGAAGTACGTCCACGTCATATACAGCCAAGAGACAGCGTGGTTATGGATGGAAAGCAACTCTGGACAATTCAGAGCCAGTCCATACACGTTCGACTAACAGCCTCTCTGTGTCATAAGAACGTTGGATAACTGTAATGGCTGTCAGCACGTCACTTGGACCAACCGATGGTTACCTGGTCTTCGACGCTGATGCAAGAGGTACTATGTCATCACTCACGACGAAGGTAGAAGTCAAGTTGCTATCACTGCAAGCAATGCCATGACCAGCGTATCGGTCAGGTTACCGCTTGGATGTGTGTTGGTCGTGGATGATGTACAAATCACGGCTCCAGAATATGTTAACGTCACTTTGGATCAATTTGAAGTCCTTCTTCTCGAAGCTGATACTGACCTTACAGGGGCTTATATTCATGCAGACAAACGTGTTAGTGTGGTCAGTGGAAATAGGTTTATCGGGGAAGGAAGCCATCTTGTTGAACAGACTTAATCAATCGACTCATGGGGGAAGAGTTTCGTATCTGTATTGAATTCCAACAGTCACTGGAGTCTAATCGATAATATCCGTTTTTTCTGAAACGAAGATACTTGTTGGCAATAGTAGTTACAACATTGGCGTATCTGGGGAGTGGATTGTTGTAAACATTGGCACACTTGTGGAAATCGTGTCAGACAAACCTGTGATGTTGATGAAATTTAGCAAAAGCAACATCAGTGGGACCCCGACATGCATGACACATGTTGTCCCCAAGGAACAATGGCTTCCTAGATACTCGTTTATTACACCCATAGACTTCAGTAGACACTGGGTGACTATCGTCACTCATACAGATCAAATACAAGCAATAACAATGGACACAAAGCCAATACAGTTTGACATCCAATGGTCCTCAGTGCCTGGATCAAACATATCCGTTGGAGTGAGAGAAGTATCTGAAGGATCCTACTTTCTGGGTGGAACAGGAAGCTGTGATCTGTTCCTGTCAGGCTCGGGGAATGCCACAGCTTCATACTGTTATCCAGCAAGTACTGGCGCGAAAATCATCAATACAGTAAGTGTTTGAACTTTCTTCACACTGAGCGAATTTGAGTATACATCACGAATGATCGTGTCAGTGGGACCTTGGATACATTTCCGATCAATTGACGAGGTACATGCCATCAGGAGCAACATCCGTCCCAAATATTCGTCATGTAATATAGACAGGGAATATTTGGGATACGTGGCGTAACTCGTTAACGTTTCCTACATTCAGAAACCACATGAGCACACAATAAAAGTGATAACTTGGTCGAGCCCTTAATTAGCAAGATCCTTACGGAACAAAACCCTACACATAAAATTTCTGCTCATTACACGCCATAGTTATCTTCAGTATTATATATGCCTATGGTCGATTCCAGCATCTGGGGAACACACTGATTTTAATACCAAAGCGTTCGTGGAAATTCGGTAATACCACTTATATACCGTGAGCGACGTGTGAGTATTTGCTTGCGTGTGATTGCGTGTGTGTACATGTGTGTAGTCAGTACAGAAAGATCTTACTGATGTTATGGCTTGTTCTTCAGAGCTAGACATATCTGCCATCAAAGGTCAATAAAGTACCATGCAGTCAGGATACTTCTTCTTACGTACATTAACTGACTTCAAGTATGACGTTTCCAGAAAACCCTTCCATGGACCGTAGGCTTTTGAGCATACAGGCATCTTCTTCATCTGAACTTATGATGCATACGACACCTACTTTTCAGATGACTTCAAGTCAAACCCTTTCACTTTTAACTTCTGCTGGAGCAACATCTTCAGAAATAACTAGTTTCGGCGGAGCAATTGTTGAGAAAACCCAAAGTGATCAACATTCTTCCTTCCCCGGGGAGGGCTGTGTCAGTTTTAAATCACTCATGACAAACCTCACTCAAGATCAACGTAAGAAAATGATTGACAGTTTCCGACTTCATCTGCTTCTGAACCAGAAGGATCTGTCGACCTACAAGAGAAGGCACACCAGTGCCCCTGACACAAGAGTGTATGCACGAGCTCTGGGGACTTACGGTATCGTAATACTTTTTTGTGCTCTTTGTATCCTAGACCTGTCGGTACTTTGCCATGACGTCATCAACTTGGCGCCATCGAAACGGATTAGAATGAGCAAAAACATTTGAAAGGGGGTTCTTCTATGCACAAAGTACATCAATGTTAAGCAGTATATTGTAACAATAGAATCAGAAATTAATGGAATGCTGTGCATAATTGTATAATAGTAGGGGTACAAGAATCATCCATGTATGTCAAATTGTGTATAACTGACCCTTGTGGAGAAACGAAAAAAAACGACACAGTGAGTTTGGGTTCTGTCCAACTAATTTGCACTCTGCTAAATACTAAATATGACCATGGTCTTCAGGAACATATTCTATAGAAGTGACTAAGATTTGTTAATTACTTAGTGTTAATGACGCCCCAGCTGAGCTGCAGTAAGACGCGCCAGAGCTGCAAGATCGTTTGTTTGAAATATGAATTCGCCTTAATCACATATGAAACTTCTCCATTTATGGTGGCTTATACTTATCCACACTACTATTTCGTGTACTATCTGGATAAAAAGACCATCAAGGAGTAATTAACTGGCGAACCTAAGCGAAAACCTGTTGATGCCGAGAAGGAAACATTACAAAACATCGAGTCATTTTGTGTTGCTGATGCCCTCATTTTCAAGCTTGTGACATACAATCCATACAAGAGATGGCTTGTGTCGATATATGAACATTTTGTACTGGAGGATGTCTCGGACCTTTCGTTGTGAACTATAATTTCTGAAACATGCTCTTTGGGTGAATGAGTGAGTTAAAATTTAAAGTCACATCGGCAATATTTCAGCCATATCGTGACTAAACCAAGTTTAAAATTCACCATAAATACATGTAAATTATAAAAACCTGTCATCGAAGGACAGTAAAACCGACTAGAATATCACAGTATCCAGAAATAAAACAAGCATCACTCTCTAAAATTGGATTTTAGATTAGGACAATACAGTATAAAAATGGGCTATAGATTGCCAACAACTGAAGGTAGATCACCATACCAGGGACCATGGGGACTTACATTGCTTTTGCTACCTGCATGGACACATGCTCTTTGGGTTGAGATCTGGACTCCTTGAGGGGCCAAGGTAGAGTTTCTACCGCCTCTAGGCATCAGCAATGACCGGCGGCGCGTGACCAATGAGGCCTAGCATTGTCGTCCATACAGAATGGCATTGTGTTCAAAACATGGGTATCGAAAAGTGGTACTCTCACAGCAAACGGTACCTGCTCCAGGATATTCCATTATGCAGTCTTTCTGTGGCATCAAACACGAGCTCCACTATCAATCATTAGCAAAAGGAAATCGACTTTTGCTCGACCTGTGGACCCATTCTGATGACCTCAAAATCCAGTGAGCTTGACACGAAGCTGAGAGGTCGTCCAGCTATACACTCGGCCGATTTTCCGCGATTTCGGAACGTTCTGTTGGACTAATGACGATGTGTAAGCCTGTTGTCATGAACGGATCAATACTTGTGGTTCTGAGAAAGGCTGTATACTCTCTACGCTGATGGTTCTTACCGTCATTAGTTTGCTGATATTGTCTGACCAATCGGCTGAGATGACCACCAACGTTCTTTGCAAAAGCCATCCTCCTCCATCTATCCATCCATCCATCCATCAATCGATCGATGCACCCATTCATCCGTCCCAGCTTCCCTGTAACGCGTGTGTATATACTGTCCTGGACAAAAATAGATTAGAGAAGGTAGCTGTACATAAACTGTACATAACTGTACACAAAAGTATTTTTACGTAATGTTACCTAGTTTATATTCCATTACTACAATTGTGCAGATATGGTGAACAAAAATACACAATCGTTATTTGGTGGTGAAAAAAAAAGTAAGAAATATTTATGGGATGTGAGAAACGAAATAGACAAGAAGTTATTTGGTTGGTTGTTTAGCGCCGTAATATTCCAGCTATAAATAATCTGTAAAAATCGAGTCAGGACCAGAAAATACAGTGATCGACAGCATGAGCATCGATCTACGAAATTGGAATAAGATGACAACCAAGTAAGCGAGCATGACCACCCGATGCCGTTAGGCGCCTCTTACGACAAGCATGGGTTGCTGAAGACCAATTCTAACCCGAATCTTCACGGTTCCAAAAAGAATGAGTTAATAGGTGGTGAACAACGAAATAAACAAGATGTATTTATTCGATGGTGAAAAGGACGAAAAATAAGTCAATGGGTGGTGAAAAGAACGAAATCGGATGGGTATGTTTTTACCAGTACTGAGCCGAAAAACGTTTTTATAACGTTCGTTACGTTCGGATCATGGCCCATTTCCAGTGAATACTTTCTTTTGCGAGGTAGATTTGTCTCGAGCACTTCTCGTACATGAGGCATTGTTCCATTCACACACTGAAATGTACCAGTATTCTGTCATCAACACATTCTCCTTCAGCCTTGACACTTCACTACTACGACCTTCTTGCTGGACTCCACTTGCAAAACGCATTGGATGCAGGTTGAAAAACATTTGAATACGAACGAATGCAAATTTTTACAAACTAGTGTTTAAACAAAAATACGTACACATGTTTTTACCACAGTTTAACAACAATGTCAAATAAGCTTGGAGGACTAATGGGATCATCTGGTGAGTGAGGGGCGACCTCGAGAATTTAGTCGATATTTTGTTCAGAACAACTGTTCAGAACAACTGTTTTTGAACTCAATAATTTAGAATAGAATAGAATAATACTTTATTGCCTTTTCAGGAATTTGTGTTACATCAACAGAGCTACTGACACATCAGAGAAATACAAATACGTAACATATTTACATAAATTCATGAATTTAAGTATCTTCACATGTGTTTAAGAGAGATATGGTACTTAGAATAAAGGCTGTACGAGCTCTCTTAGTTTTCTCAATTGGAACTTCGTAGTAGGGCCCGAAGGGAGGAGGTTGTATTCCGAATGTAAGTAGTGAGTTGGGTCAGATATAATTTTGACAGCTTGATTCACGATTTGCCGCTCAAATATTGATGATAAACATTCAAATTTGACCCCAGCGATTTTACTTGAAGTGTTAACAATTTCGTCTATGTTAGATTTGAGATGACCTGAGAAGGAAAATGTTAAAATACTCTGAATAAATGCTACATAAAACGATGACATCACAGATGGGTTTACATTAAAAGATCTGGGTTTACACATGAGATGAAGACTTTGCTGACACGTGTTGTATAGAGCTTCGGTGTTTGAGTTCAGTTCAGCTAAGAGTCAATGAAGGTTCCCAGAAACCTATACTCCGATACTGTCTCAACACATTCACCGTTGATTATCACTGGAAGCATTTGTGTGGGTTTACTCCGAAAGTATATTATCAATTATCAGTCTTAAATGGTTAATGTCTTCCTTATACAGTTCTTCAGAATCAGTGTTGCTCAGTTTGCCGACAATTGCTGCATCATCTGCGAACTTTACAGTTGAACAGGTTGAATTAGAGCTTTCACAATCATTAGTGTAGAGGGTGAAAAGAACAGAGATATTACACAGCCTTGTGGTGCACCAGTGTTGGTGGTCCGTTTACTCGATACAACCCCGTTAGCTTTCACGTACTGCTGTCTGTCAACAAGAAAGTTTTCAATCCATTTGATGAGGTATGAGATAATGCCCATGTCTAACAGTTTCTGTATCATGATATTTGGCTGGATGGTGTTGAACGCAGATGAAAAGTCAACGAAGAGGATCCTGATGTATGACTTAAGTGTCTCTAGATGTTTATAGACATTATTAAGGAGTGACAGTGTGGCATCAACAACTCCTCTCCTTGACCTGTAGGCGAACTGAAGCGAGTCCAGTATGTTGGCAACTTCATTGCTATAGATGTGAGAGCAACTGGCATGTAGTCGTTGAGCTCTTTAGGTTTTGTCTTTTTAGGAACTGGTGCAATTTCTGATATTTTCCAGAGCAAAGGAATAACGTGTGCATCCACTGAGAATCCAGAGAAGACTGTACACAGTTGAACTCTGCACTCCTTCAACAAAATGCAAGTTTGTCAGGTCCTCTTGCTTGTCGGATGTTAATTCTCGAGAAGCTTTGAATGACGTCACCTTCTGATATATGTATACGACTTTCACTGTCTGTACGGCTTCACTGACATGAGCTCTCATTAGTAAAATCGTGACGATCAAAGCGGCTGTAGAAAGTGTTGAGGTCCTCAGCGAGGGTTTTATTGTCCCCGGCGTTGATTGTCTGTCGTCGCTTGTTCTTTACAGTCAACGTGTTCACGCCTTGCCAGCTTGTTGCAGATTGCTTTGCTGAAACTGTCTCTCCACTTTCTCTTTGTATGCTAGTTTACACTCACGAGCTTTCAGACTGATGTCATTCTGTATGCATTTGAGTTTTATTCTATCTTTCTTCATGTAAGCTCATTTCTTTTCGTTTAATAAAGATTTCATCTCTTTTGTAATCCACGGCTTGTTGTTTGGGAAAATTCTGATTTCTTTTTCTGGTATTATCTTGTTGACACAAAAAATTATGTAATCAGTAATGACGTCACACATTCATTCTAATGCTTGTTCTTCATCATAGAACATGTCCCAATATGTACACGTAAAACATCCTTGTAGAGTTTTAATAGATTCTTTGTTCTATGTTTTGACAGTCTTAGCAATAGTCTGTTTAACCTTTGACGATATGTGGGCAGCAAATACACAGAATTATGGCCCGAAGCTCTTAGGGGTGGTTTACTATATGATTAGTAGGCGTTCTTGATGTTACCATAACACAAGTCTAGGATCTTGTCTTCCCGTGTGCAACATGGTACATACTGATTGTAGGTGGGGAGCACAGACTTCAGGGTACATGCATTAACAACAATTATTATTCTGTTTGACTTGCTATATTGCTGTTTGTCACCACTCCTTTGATGTTCACAAGACCGGACTAAAATGTCTAGATGCTGACAACAGGTTAATCAATTTTTCACCAATCAATAATACAATCAGCGACAGCTTAAATAAAAAACAAACTGACCTCCACACGTATGGATATGACCAGTGCACGCAGCAGAAATGGACGAAGTCGGTCTAGTACTGTTCTTGACAATTTTTGTGGCGTATTTGCCAGATTCCGTGCAGACAGGTAAGTACAGTTATATGCGATTTCTATAAGTCGTCACTTTTTCGGGAACCTGCTTTATATTCTAAATGGTAGGATTTAAAAGAAGAAATGATAAATGTTTGGACCCAAAATTCATTTGGCCGCACCTAAAACAAAGACAAAAAGAACCGTTAAAACTCGGTGATGAGGGTTGCCTTCATCTTGTTTGGATCAATCTAAAACTGTTTGTTTGTGAACTTCAAGAAACACCCCTAAATATACAAACACACGTTCCTTCTAATCACACCTGAAAACAACAACGTAAATATTTTGAATAGTGTTTTGATTCTGAAAACATTGTGTTGATGTTGCCAAACCACGACAGATATCATTCCAAACGTCCAAACGTAGACGAATCAGTGTAGTGTTGACATGTTCATGACATATATGGAAATGGTCGAGTGACCCGTATTTGCCGGGTGGTAATCATCGGTCTTCCAGTTCTGGGACTTTCTGGGTAACGCGTCTCATTAGTCTGATGATGGTCTGCCTTGTACAGCCGAACGTTCTGGCAATATGGCGGTTCGAAGCCAAACTCTGCGACTTTCTTGTGGTTTGTTTTTACTTCCCTTCTGATAATGTTGCATCAACAATCACAATCGACTGATTCATAATACTGTTGGCGCATAACATGCATGTGCGATTCCACAAAATCACGATTTTCATCATATTCCACACACAACACTTGTAAATCACAATCAAAACAATTTTTCAAATATTTTAGTCGCCTTTAAAACATCCCTGAGTACTTTCTGTTGTACTTCTGTTGAATAATGCGCGTGAAACCTACATGGGGCATTTATCAGCAATAATGTATATGTTACACTCAATGGGTGCAATCGGCAATACATCTTGCCCATTGTATGCAATGGTCAGAGGCATGTTTAAGTTTTAAAATCTTATTCAACGAAGCCAAAATGACAAAGTATTTTTACAAAGATCTATTCACCGAGTTATTTTATAAAGACATAACTTCTGTAAAACACAAATAAAATACTACTATAATAGATGTCGTGTCTGATTAACGCTCCTGTTGAGATCATGCCAGATGTTGTTGACGCCACTGTTGGTGTGTCTGCTGATGTTCACACTACCGATGTCGTGTCTGATGTTAACGCTCCTGTTGAGGTCATGCCAGATGTTGTTGACGCTACTGTTGGTGTGTCTCCTGATGTCATGACAGTTGCACAGACTGAGTGTAACATGTAAAACAAATCACCACACACGCCACATTATTATATAGCCACTCCCAAAGTGGAAGAATAAACAAAAATGCACTGAAGAACACTGGAAATGTATCGAAATGAAAATTGAATAATTGTGTTTGTGTTTGAATAATTGTGTTTAAATCCTTCACAGATTGTTTCAAAACGTAAGTTTAACCTAATCTAGTTCATTCCCCATGCTATTTATGACCAGTTACACGATTATATTGTTTAGGCTTGCCAAAAGAGAAACATGTGTCACATTGTAAATTGTCGAATTCCAGGATATCTTACTGAAACGATTGAACATAAAAACGCAAAGAAAACTATATTTGAGAGTGATTTATCGTCCTGTCATCTAAAGCAAAATGTCTATTTGAAACGAAATCAAACAGTTGTAACACTGAAATCAGTTGGCTCACATACAGCTATATATAGGTATAAACAACGGTTACAGACGTACATGAAACAATAAATATAACTAGTGCTGTAATCTCTTGTCTTATAGCCTCAACCAAAGGAGACTGGTTCATCCTACCAACATTGCTCGGGGAGGGAGGAATATGTCCAGGCGAACTCCTTATCTCTTCGTTCAAAGCACGCGAAGATAATGGAACCATACGACATCATGCAGGAAATACGTCGACGTCATTCACAGCCAGCAGACAACGTGGTTATGGATGGAATGCAACTATGCATAATTCAGCACCAGGGCATACACGTTCAACTAACAGCCTCTCTGTGTCATCAGAACATCAGATGACTACTGTGATGGCTGTTAGCTCGTCACTTGGACCAACAGATGGTTACCTGGTCTTCGACGTTATATCATGGCGCAGGAGGTACTATGTCATCACTCACGACGAAGGTAGAAGTCAAGTTGCTATCACTGCAAGCACTGCCATAACTAGTGTATCGGTCAGGTTACCAACTGGGTGTGTGTTGGTCGTGGATGAAGTACAAATCACGGCTCCAGAATATGTCAACGTCACTTTGGATCAATTTGAAGTCCTTCTTCTCGAAGCTGATACTGACCTTACAGGGACCTATGTTCATGCAGACCAACGTGTTAGTGTGGTCAGTGGAAATAGGTTTATCGGAGAAGGAAGCCATCTTGTTGAACAGACTTTACCAATCAGATCATGGGGGACGAGTTTCGTATCTGTACTGAATACCGACAGTCACTGGGGTCCAATCGATACTTATAAGATCATATCCGCTTTTCCTGAAACAAAGATACTTGTTGGCAATAGTAGTTACAACATAGAGGTGCCTGGGGAGTGGATTGTTGTAAACATAGGCACACTTGTGGAAATCGTGTCAGACAAACCTGTGATGGTGATGAAATTTAGTAATAGCAACATCAATGGGACCCCGACATGCATGACACATATTGTCCCCATGGAGCAGTGGGAGACTAAATACTCGTTTATTACACCCATAAACTTCAATAGACACTGGGTGACTATCGTCACTCATACAGACCAAATACAAGCAATAACAATGGACACACAGCCAGTACAGTTCGACTTCCAATGGTCCTCCGTTCCTGGATCAAACATATCCGTTGGAGTGAGAAAAGTATCTGAAGGATCCTACATAGTGGGAGGAACAGGAAGCTGTGCTGTGTATCTGTCAGGCTCGGGGACTACCACAGCTTCATACTGTTATCCAGCAGGTATGGGCTCGACATCCATCAATACAGTAAGTGTTTCACCATTTGTTCAAACTGATTGAGTATTGTTTTATATATTTTACAGATTAAGATGAAAATGCAGCAGAGAGGGTTCGGGTGATCCTGGCACAGTCGGGCTGGTAAGGCTCATCATCAGCTCAGGGCCCTTGCCCCTCTACACACAGCCCAGACAGCGAATGGGACTTCTCCCAGGAAACGCTGCCTAGTCGAACCAACCAAGAACATTCCGGAGAATATGTATTATTATTATTATTATTGCTATTGTAGGGGTATTTATATAGCGCTTTAGTCCATCCCATCTACATGCATGTACATCATGAATGATCGTGTATGTCGGACCTTTGTTTCCGATCAAATGGTGACGTACCTGGTAAGTTGCATACCCGTCAAAGTTGCGTCATGTAAAATAAACAGGGAATAATGTGGGATAAGTGACATAACTCCCACTTCTAGAATTTAATTTTTTAAAATTATTATTATTATTGGATATTTATATAGCGCACATATCCACGCACTAGTGCATGCTCAAGGCGCTGGTAGTTTTTCCCTCGATCATTGGATGTCAATCTCAACGGCACATCTTATTATCAATCTCAACTCCCTGGGGAGCATACAACTCTTGCAGCCACTAAGCGCACCGAGTTATTGCGGCTTTCCCATCCGAAACCACATGAGCAAACAATCCAAGTGATAATTTGATTGCACGTATGAATAACAGATTCTGCACGCCGAGGTACGAAACTCCAGGACATATTGGGGGACATTACACAACTTGGCCAGTATTGTCATCTTCGTCAGTAATAGACTATCGATGTTGTATTCTAGAATCTAGAGAACACACTGAATTTAATACCAAAGCGGATCCACCACATATACACCGTGAGCGTCTTGCAAGTATTTGTTTGCTTTGGTTTGCGTGTGTGTAGTCAGTAAAGGAAGATCTTACTGATGTTATATCTTGTTCTTCAGAACTGGACATATCTGGCACCAAAGGTCAATGAAGTACCATGCATGCAGGAGACTTCCTCTTATGCACAGGAGCAAAATTCAAGTATGACGTTTCAAGTAAGCCCTACCATGGACATTGGGCTTTTGAGCATACAGGCATCTTCTTCATCTGAACTTATGATACATACCATACCTACTTCTCAGCTGGCTTCAAGTCAGGACCTTTCTCTTTTCACTTCACCAGCCGCGTCTGGCGTGGAAACACATCCCGAAACAGCTAGTTTCGACAGAGCAAGTGTTGAGAAAACCCAAAGTGATCAGCATTCTTCCTTCCCCGGGGAGGGCTGTGTCAGTTTTCAATCACTCATAACAAACCTCACTCAAGATCAACGTAAGGACATTATTGATCGTTTCCGACTTCATCTGCTTCTCAACAAGAAGGATCTGTCGACCTACAAGAGAAGGCACACCAGTGCCCCTGATTCACGAATTTCAGCACAAGCTCTGGGGACTTCCGGTATCTTGTTACTTATTTGTGCTCTTTGTATTCTGATCGTCATAGACCTGCCGGTACTTTGCCATGACGTCATCAACTTGGCGCCATCGAAACGGCTTAGAATGATGAAAACGGTTTAGAAGGGAATACAACAATTAGAAATGTATGTAATGCCGTGTTAAATTGTCCGTTGTAAAGAAACTAACGAAAAGCCACATTGAGTTTGGTTTGTGGGTTTACCGTCCCATCCAATTCATTTGCTCTCTGATAAATACAAAATCTTATCCCCTTGAAATTCCGGATTTGTCTTCAGGAACACGTGACAAAGCGACTGACGGAATCGGATATTCAGTCATGCATGTCATTGTATGATAGTTATGTAGATGCTCCCGGGTCTTTCACCGGATTGTTTGATCCAGACAGGATAATTTTCACATAGGTGTCATATACAATGGATTGGGCTTGGGCACTGTTCAATAAACAAGCAACAAAGCAACATTAAAACTTTTCTGAAACGAGTTTCCGAATTCACTATAATTTTTGTAATTAGTCATTTTAATTTGAAGAAACTCGGAAGGAACTCCGGCTGAACAAACCCTTACCGGACGTTCGTGAGTGTAAAATGCACAATCATGTACAGTTGATGAGTGTTGTAACCATGAAACTGAACTCAATCTATTTCCCTTATGAGTCAAACCAACGGTAATGTTTACAAAGTACACGTGCTTGGCTATTTTAGCGGACATCCAGTGCGCATATTTGCTAGAAGTGATGAACATATCCGCTCACAAGACTGGATGTCTAGGATTGGGTATTTTCTGTGTTGCACTCGGGCTCTTCATGTGAGTTTCTACTTACGTTTAGAGTTTGACTTCTGATAACTTCGAAGGTATGATCTGGTATCGGACGATTGTGAGTATAAAATACACAATTATGAACAGCTGATGAGTGTTGTAACTGTAAAATTGATCCCATTCTGTTCCCTCGTAGGTGAAACCTAATGTTTATACACAAGGTACACGTGCTTTGCTATTTTCAGCTGACATCCAGTGCGCATATCCGCTCACAATGCCGGATGTTTACGTAGGCTCTGTGCCGCAGTCGGTAGGGCTCTTCACGTGAGAGGTTCACTTTAGTTCACTTTACTTACTTTGAGAGGGGGGCGGTGGGGTAGTCTAGTGGTTAAAGCGTTGGCTCGTCACGACGAAGACCCGGGTTTGAATCCTCACATGGGTACAATGAGTGAAGCCCATTTCTGGTGTCCCCCGCCGTGATATTGCTGGAATATTGCTAAAAGCGGCGTAAAACCAAACTCACTCACTCATACTTTGAGAGGTTCACTTTAGTTAACTCTGAGTATTGGACTGTACGAACTCTCATCGACGTTCGTGAGTATAACATGCACGATTATCAGCTGCTGCTGAGTGTTGTAGCTATTAAATTGAACTCAATCTGTTTCCCTATTTGTGAAATCAATTGTAATGTTTATACACAAAGTACACGGGTTTTGCTATTTTTGGCTGACATCCAGTGCGCATATCCGCTCACAATGCCGGATGTTTACGTAGTTTTGGTGCTGTAGTCGTGAGTTAATACTTACTATGAGTGTTTGGCTGTAGTTAACTCTGAGGATGGAACTGTACGAACTCTTAGCGGATGTTTGTGCGTATAAGCTGATGAGTGTTGTAATTATGAGCAGCCGATGAGTGTTGAAACTATGACATTGCACTCAACCTGTTTCGATCTTCACGTGAGTTACTAATCACTTTGGAATCAAACTTATGTTAAATATTATGTTCGCATGCTATACATCCCATTTGCTATGCTTTTATACCGCATACACGAGGTTGTCATAGCCTTGTTTTGGTAATTCTTGTAGATACCGCTTGGAATGATACTCAGCCGGTGCATTTTGTAATCAAACCATTTCGTTAGCTTCTTTACTTTATTGATTGATGGGAAATATATGTGCAAGTTATTTTCGTTAATAATGACGAATAATGGCTGAGTTTGGAAGAGAAGTGGACAAGCCCACCTTTTTTCTTGGTTTTTACCTCTAATGGTTTTGTTCCTGCAGACACGCATCGATGTCACCCTTTTCGTTGTTTTGTATCTTTCTCTTTCCTCATTATTTTTCTTATGCAAAACATCTTTGTTCCCAGTACTCCAGTGCGAATCTCACATTCTCCTGTAACAATATCCCATTTTTTCGTTGTTTTGTGTCTTTCTCTTTCTTATTTATTTTTCTTATGCAAAAAGACTTTGTTTCCAATACTCCAGTACAAATCCCGCCTTCACCTGTAACAATATTCCAATTTCTTAATCATCTTAAAACAACTACTGTAACATACTGTTCAAAACCGTTTCCTTTTATATCCCTGATGAAGCATTTTATTTTATTTTTTTATCACTTTATTTAAAAACTATTGTTTTATCATCTGACTATGGGTAAGACAAAGAAACTTAGAATGATTTCAGCTAACTGTAGAGGCTTAGCTGGCAAAGATAAAAGAAAAGAAGTGATGAATTTATGTAAGAAAAAAAGCATATTCTATTATCTGTTTACAAGACAACCATGCGACTGAAGAAGATATTAACAGCTTGAAAAATGAATGGGGATTGTATAATTGTACCTTTTAAAGCTATACTTTTTGATAATGACATTGATCTTACTATAAATAAAACACGAGAGGATGAAAACGGTAATTATATTATTAGATATAAATAGAAAACTAGAAGATGAAAAAGGTAATTATATTATTGCAGATGTAACCGTACATGATAAAAGATTTACCCTTACCAATTTATATGGACCTAATATTGATGATCCCAATTTATATCTAAAAATATTTGAAAACATCTGTAAGTTTGACAATGAATCAATGATAGTGATTGTTGGTGATTGGAATTTGGTTCTGGAGCCTTCAAATGATTTGGCAAATTACCAAAATATTAACAACCCCATGGCCAGAGACAAAATTGAATCCTTAGATCTTATTGATATTTGGCGGGAACTAAAACCTGATTTAAGAAACTATACCTGGTGAAAAAAAAACCTAGACAGCAAGCAACACTGAACTTGTTTCAATTTCACAGGAAATGTTTAATCATACACTAGATTCTGACATCATACCTGACTATAAAACAGACCATTCAGGTATTAGCTTTACCTTCTCAAACACTATAAATCGAAAAAGAGGGAGGGGTCACTGGAAATTCAATAGTTCTTTACTCTTACATCCTGAATATGCTGATTTAGTCAGGTCAATCTTTAGGGAGACAACTAAAGAATACTCAGATACTGACTCTAATGTTGAAAATGTAAATGACTCAGACATCAAACTTAAGATAGATGACAGCTTATTCTTAGAAACATTACTGATTGAACGTCCGAGGTAAACAATATTTTTCATCTTATCTTAAAAAACAACAAAGGAAAAATCTAATGAACTAGAAACTAAAATAAGAGACTGCGAAGATGCTATTAGACACGATTTACAAAATGTAGATGAAGCCTTACTATATGAACTTTCCAAATTTAAATCAAAACTTCAACAAATTAAGGAAGAAGAAATGGAAAGGAATTCTACTCAGAAACATAATTGTATGGTATGATGAAGGGGAAAACCAACAAGATATTTCTGTTATTTAGAAAATAGGAATTATGACAGCAAATCAATAAATAATATTATTACAGATAAGGATGAATAAATTACTGACAGTGATGCAATTTTAAATGAATTTTATTAAAAAACTTTATTCTTCTGCTAAAAATTATGAGAATGATGCCCTTTTGGAAAATGTGATTCCGCCAATCTCGAGTCGCCACCTGAGACACAAATTGGAAAAAGAAATAGACATGAATGAAAATAGCATTGGCAATACAAAGTATGAAAAATTACAAAAGCCCCAGAATAGATGGATTTCCAGTTGATTTCTTTAATTATTCTGGAAAGAACTTAGGGTCTGTTTTTTTAGATTTATCAAAGATGTTTCAAGACGTAATAAGATGTCGCTTACCATGAAGAGAGGAGTTATCACTTGTATACCTAAGGTAATAAAACTAGGACCTCATTGAAGAACTGGAGACCAATTACTTTATTAAATGCTCTGTATAAAATAATAAGGGCATGTGTCTCAAATCGGTTAAAAACTACTCTTTATTCTCTGATACATGATAACCAGACTGGATTTATACCTGGCAGAATATTAAGTGAAAGTACAAGGCTATTATATGATATTATGTTTGAAACTAAGAAAAGAGACATGTCAGGTTTACTAATTTTGATTGATTTCGAAACAGCATTTGACACAGTTTCCAAACATTTTATCATTTCTGTCCTAGTAAAATTTGGTTTTGGTCCACAGATTATACGTTGGATTAATGTCTTAACTTATGACACATCCCCATGTGTTATTCAGAATCGACATCTCTCTGATTTCTTACCAAATCAACGGGGTTGTAGGCAAGGGGGTCCCATATCGCCATCCCTATTTCTTTTTTTGCGGAAATCCTAGGATGTATGATAAGACAACATGATAATATAAATGGTATTGTTCTTGATGATAAGGAATACAAATGAGGTTAATATGCAGATGATACTGAATTATTTTGAGATGGCTCAGATGAAAACTTGTATGCTCCCTTAGACACATTTAATACTATTTAGAATATGTCAGGGCTAAAGACAAACATCTATGAGACTGATCTGGACTGGCTCAAAAGCAGGAAGCAGAGATATACTTTGTCAAGATTTGACTCTAGAATGGAAAAGAAACCAATTTGAAGTGTTTGGAATACAATTTACGCCTGATTTCAATGATTTATGGGTTATTAACACAAAGAAAAGACTGGAAGAGATTAATAGATTACTGGCAACATGGAGAAAAAGACATTTGACCTTGATAGGCAAAATTATTGTTATCAATACATTTGCTATTTCAAAATAAGTTTATATTTTGAACACTTTACCTAACCCTCCTGAGGATTTTTATCACAGCGCTTAAGAGAATATTTTTAAAATTCATCTGGAATGACAAAAATGACAAAATTAAACGGAGCACTTTACGAAATAGGGGTTGGGGTGGGGACGGGGAGGTTTACGCATGATTGATGTTAACTATCTACAGTCAAACCATATTTAAAAAGAATAAATCCCAGTAACCCATGCAACTTTCCTTTAAAGGTTATAGTAAAACATGGACCAAATTGTCAGAATATAGTTGCAGTTGATAATCCGTTTTGAAAAGATGTCTTAAAGGCAAGGAACTTATATTGCATCAGAAATACTATATAGGCAGAGAACATTAATGAACGTTTATCCCAACCTTTATGGCAGAATACTAATTTGAAAAGCTCAAATCACTTAATTAGACACTGGGCTAAAAGTGGAACCTTGACAATAAAGGATCTTTGTGATGAACATGGATTTATATCCTTTGAAGATTTGAAGCTTAAATTTGATATAAGTGGTACACATTTAGATCTTGGATATGTTATATATATTTTACATGAACCTTGGAAAAAGACTATAAAGAAATATGGATACATAAGCATCATAGACCTCGATATACATTCTCTCCAACAGGATTCAGATCCCCAAGAAAAGGTTCGAGATTATTCTATGATGAATTGTTATCTGAAAATGTCAAACCACATATTTGCTAACAATGGGAAACTCTATTTGATTGTATTGATTTTATTGGCATATGATTTTTGATATTTGCAGAAAGAATTTAAGAGATGTGAAATTGTTACATTTTCAATATAAATTTCTGTACGGAATTGTTTATACCAAAAAAGAACTTTCCATAATGAATCTTGTTGACAATACAATATGTTCTTTTTGTAATGTTTCTAGTGAGACTTTATGCTATGCCATGTATATTGGGAATGTGATGAAACCTAACCTTTCTGGAAGAAACTTGAACAGTGGATTACAGAACGTATTCAGGAACTTAATTTGACAAAAACTTTGATTTGGTTTGGCATTTTAGGAAAGAACCCATTACTGAATCACATAATCTTCTCTGTTAAGAGAACACATGTCATCAGTTCCAAATTGCACAGATCGATGCTCATGCTGTTGATCACTGGATTGTCTGGTCCAGACTCGATTATGTACAGACTGCACCATATAGCTGAAATATTGCTGAGTACGGCGTAAAACTAAACTCACTCACTCACTCACAAGAGATATATTTCCGCTTACTCTTTGAAATTTGTTTTAACCAAAACATATTGCTGTTTATATTGATATTTAATGTATTATATCTCTATTGAGCCCACAAGCTTTTATGTACATATATTCGTCGGTATGCTTGTATTCAATGTATTTGGTACCATAAAAAACCCAAAACAAAACAAAAAACACACAAAAACCCCAAAACAAACGAAAAAACAACCAACCAAACAAAAGCAAACAAAAAAACCCAAACCAAACAAAAACGACAGGCCTCACACAACACTGAAAACTATGCACAATGAATTTCCCTCTAGTGTCATTCCAGAACTAAATCTTATTTCCAATACCACCAAAATATTGGTTTTGTGGTTATTTGTCACTGAGTATATTGTGTGTGTGTGTTTACAGTGTGTTAAATGAAGTTCACGAGCTATTGTGTCGTTAAATTTTGTGGAATGTTCACCAAATCGTAATGGTTTTGTGAGATGCCCTCCATGTTGTCTGACTTATCACCCTGATGTGGTAAATTTGTACCTATAACAGTTACGGTGCTGGACAAGTGGCACATTTGATCCCCAGTAAACCACCTGGTGCCCTCGGTAAGAAACACAATATAAAAACACCCAAAACTTACTGCCTGTCACTTAATCACCATGTACGTCTATTCGTTTATTTAAATAGAAATGCAGCCTCGTTAGTGCTGTTGTGTACAAATCGGTGTATTTCCAATTGTCCATCTTCAAAACTTCTTAATGTTTGATCACCGGTTATAATTAGAGAATTCCATCAACTTAAGATTCTGATAATGAACTGATTATGATTTATTCAGATGTAAGCCACCAACGTTTTATTGTGCAAATAAACATTTTATTGTTTGTGTCTTGGAATTCCATTGTCACTTTTCTTCAGGAGTTTGAAGTACTGCGAAAAGGTATTGATTATCGATTGACCAGCACTGGAAATGGGTGATGAAGGGGGCTATTGTTGTCAGTGACGTCGCATTGGAGATGTGCTATGTCTGGTGAATTGATGTGTGGAAACGGAGAGGTTAAAAAAGTATTTTTCATAGCGTGTATAAAACCCACTATAATTACTAACTGACGTTGACAACACAATGGCAATGGTATCGTGTTTATTTTACGCCGAAAATCACAAAGACTCTTTTCTTTTTTTCTGTCAACAGACAACTTATTTCACGTGAAGACCAAACTAGGGTAAAGATTAAAGCATGTTATGTCTTTGGAATGTCGGCTTCCATTTGTCACCTATCAAGGCCAGCTAAATGTTGGCTGCCATTGTTTAGCCTACATCTTTGTTGTGTTATTACTTTGGTTTTTCTCACATGTAGATATATATGCTCTCTGCTTCATAGCGTTCATTCACCTGATGAACTGTGTTCCTCATAATAAAGAAGTTGACATCCATAAACTCTCCTCCTTATCAAGACATGTTATTGTGTTAAGTTTAGTATTGAAGTTACTGTGGCGGTAGTTTGGAACTCTAAGACAAACAGAGGAAGTGTATAATAAGTGTATATAACGTACATCAAAGCTGTTTATCAAATGGTAAACCTTTGTTTTTAAAGGTGGAATGGTATAATATATTCTGACAAACAAATGTATCCATTCCGATGAAGGACATATCCGGTTTTCTGACAGTAGGTAGTTCATTTGTTGTATCAAAGAGTAATGAAAATTACAACTTACTTTTTCTTGTCTTTTTCCATTCCGCGGCCACGTATACTTCGTGAGTGGGGTTAATGAGTGGGGTTAGTGAGTGGGGTTAATGAGAACCCCGCCTGTATCTTTCTTTACAAAAATATCACTTGGTGTCTTGAATCAGAATTAGCAGCGTCAATCCAACATTCAGATGCAGACATTCAAAGGGCGGGTGGCTGTACTATCGTTGTGACAAGGCGCCTGGTGTTGATGGTATCCCTAGTAAGTGCCTTAAGTCACAAAGTGTTATCAATTCATTACATCATATTTTCAATGTGTGTTTTAATACAGGGAAAATTCCTGCTACCTGGGCTACAGGCATCATTAATCCAATACCCAAGTGTTCAACTTTAGATCCTATGGATCCTATGTCATATCGGGGTTTGACCCTTACCAACTCTATGTACAAACTGTATTGTAATGTTCTGAATAGTCGTTTACAGTCCTGGGCTGACTCTACTGGCGTTTTGAGTGATATGCAAAACGGATTTCGGAAGAAGAGAGCCACTACTGATCATATTCACAGTGTTTGTTCGTTTATTGAAAATAGAAAATGTAATAAAAAGGATACTTTTGCTGCTTTTATTGATTTTAAGAAAGCGTATGACTGTATTGATAGAAGAGTGTTGTGGGAGAAAGTAAGTGATATTCGCGTGAAAGGGAAAATGTTTTTAGCTCTTCAATCAATATATGATAAGGTAAAATGTAGTGTCCGTATTAATGGTATGTTAACATCGTGGTTTAATGTTAATCAAGGCTTAAAGCAAGGCTGTCTACTTTCTCCAATACTGTTTAATTTTTTCATTAATGGGTAAATATGCACCTAACGTTGCAGTGAATGGAGACATGGGATGGATCCCTCCAATTGTTAGACAATGGATATGTATTGTTAGACAATACTGTCGTTTTAGAAAAATGTCTTTTAGAATAAATAAGTATGTATTTATATGGTCGGAGAGTTGTGCGAGTGGATGTGTGAGAAATTGGAATTTCCGAGTAAAAGCAAGGTTAAATGAATGGGGCCTTAGTGTGGAAGCTGATGTTAATGTTAAACGGGTATGCGAGAAGGTGCGAGATATTTGTATGCAGAAGTATGTGAATGATTGGTATGATTTATTACACAAGCCAAGCGGTAGAACGGGAGGTAATAAATTACGAACGTATCGAATGTTTAAGGATGTGTATGGCTGTGAAAGTTATGTGAGTATGAGTATGCCCCGTTCTTACCGCTCTGCCTTCTCCAAATTCAGATCAGGTACTGCTCCTCTGCATTTGGAAACCGGCAGATATACAATGTGAATGTGAATGAGAGGGTATGTTTTCAGTGCAGTAAGAGTGTTGAGGATGAAAGACACGTTCTGTTGTATTGCCCTATGTATGATGATTTGCGTGAAAGTTTATATGAAAATATCTGTTTTAGCTATCCCAACTTCTTAGATCTTTGTGATGATGATAAGTTAGTTTTACTTTTTAAACACCATGTATATTTCAGTGCCAAAACCTGCTTTTATATCTTGCAAAGAAGAAAACATATTTTATACGGATAGATTTTACACTGTATGTACCTATATAATTATTTAGTATTTAGTATTTATAATGTTTTAATACATTAGTCTCTCATAACCCTTAAAGGGTGGCTCACTTATATGCTATATTTTTAAAATATATTTATATATGTTTTTTTATGTGAGGTGAGACTGAAATAAAATATCTGTCTGTCTGTCTGTGACAGGTTCCTATAATTGGGGGGCGGTGGGGTAGCCTAGTGGGTAAAGCGTTCGCTCGTCACGCCGAAGACCCGGGTTCGATTCCCCACATGGGTAAAATGTGTGAAGCCCATTTCTGGTGTCCCCCGCCGTGATATTGCTGGAATATTGCTAAAAGCGGCGTAAAATCAAACTCACTCACTCACTCCTATAATTGGTTTGATGGTTGTTTAACGTCTCGTATTCCAGCTATATGGCGGCGGTCTGTAAATACTCAATCTGGACCAGACAATCCAGTGATCGACATCATGAGCATTGGATAAACATACTGTATTTCCAGTATAAGATATGATGAAGACAGACAATACTGATTAGTTATGAAAGCCTTTAACAGATCTCGACTTCATTTCAGTTGCATTGCGAGCCGATTTGCATGTGCCACGCAAAGAGAAAACATGTTGTTTTCCAGTCAAAAGGTCTAAGGTTATGTATTGGAGCGTTGAGAACCAACTCTGCTAGGGTTTTACAAGTTGAGTCTGGTGCTCGTAATACCGTTAGGTCACAGGCGTTAGAAGTCAGACATATGTTAAAACTGAAATCGTTTCAGTAATAACACCTACGTCAACTTTATTGTTCGATTATGTTCGAATATTTTTAAGATCTTTGGAATTACACTGATGAATCTCCCAATGCCTAGAGCCCAGACGTGCTGGTGGTAGTCCCAACGATGACGAATGCGTTTACCAAAGGACCGAGTCACGCCATCATGTTACTAAGATACTGTGTTTGTACCAAAGCATTTGGTAAAAATGTTGGTAGACATAAATTATTGCATAAACCACGGGGAAAGGGCACCAGGAATGGGCTTCACACTATGTACCCAGGTGTGGAATCGAACCCGGATCTTCATCGTGACGAGAGAACGCTTTAATTACTGGGCTACCCAACCGCGCCTTGTAACAACATTTGTAAACACACACATTCACATACATGTACACACGCACACAGGAACAACATTGGTAAAACACACACATACACAGACACACACACACACACACACACACACAAGCACAACATTGGTAAACACACATACACTCACACACATGTACACAAGCACAACACTGGTAAACACACATACACTTACGCATGTAGACAGGCACACAGACACACAAGCACAACATTGGTAAACACACTCACACGCCTGTTCATACTTACACACATACTAACACACATCCACACAGGTATACACATGTGTTGTTGTGTGGTTATGTGTATAGAGCTCAGGTCACAAATCAGTTGAAATTTAGCAACGTTTGGTGCGGAGAATTCTTTGATGGGTGACCGTATTTGGCAGCATCACTCCTGAGAATTTCTAGGACTTCAGTCCCGACCAACAACGAAGCACGTGTGATACATGTGGTCTCACCTTAGGCAAGTGAGTTTGTTCGAAATTGCATCTGTTCACCCAGCAGAAAATTGGTACCCGGTGAAATAAGTTATGTGACTATTAACCTTCTTGCGCTGCACAGGCTGCTGCGTTTTCGGGGCAATAATTACAGCGCTTTTGAGCCGTGCTACATTGGGAATAAGCGATATACAAATGACTAACATTATTATTATAAACACATGAACATATTTCTTCGACCGCCTCCGCGGTGTAGTGGTTAGAGCGTCCGCCCGGAGAGCGGAAGGTCGCGGGTTCGATCCCCGACCGCATCATACCAAAAGACGTTAAAATATGGTACTTGTTGGTCCCTGCCTGGCGCTCGGCATTAATGGGTACAACAAGGACTGGTCGGCTCGGAGTCAGTATAATGTGTCAGAGTGGGGTATTCATGCTTCACTGTGGCATGACATCTCAGTGGGCTAGCACTATATAACCAACTTTAGTCTGGGCTAGTACAAGGAGCCGCACATACACATACACACGCATACACGTCGTCATATGAGCGAAATATTCTCAAGCACGACGTAAAACCCAATTTCACCTCACCTCACCTCACATATTTCTTCTGTAAAAGAACACTGAAAACATGATAACATTACTTCTGTTGTTATGGCCATAAATGAATTTGTATAACCGTGCATATACAGCAGACAGACAGACAGAAACCCGCCGCCCCTCATCCCCCAACACACACAAAAACACAAACACTCTTGTAATCAATGATGTCCGCAAACCGTTTACACTGGTAATATTACTTCACTGAAACCCTTCTAAATACACACATACAACTTGTCGGACGATTCAGGAAGGAATCTTTTATTAACAGAACATGAAATGTCCACACAGTTAAAAGCATTAACAGGTTTACGTCATAAAACCAGTGTATCTCAAATGTAACTTTTCACTCAAAATGAGGGCGTTACCAACACATATATCGCAATATATTGGCTCTATTAAGAAAACTGGTTTGAAATTCGTCAAAAATAAATTATATGTTTCTGAGTGATTGAGTGTAGTTTTACGCCCTTTTAGCAATACTCCAGCAATATCACGGCGGGGACTTAACACATTTCACGCATGTAGGGAATCGAACCAGTCTTCGGCGTTACGAGCTGACACGTTAACCACTAGGCTGCCCCACCGCATATATGTGTCTGAGAGAAACTTCCTGAGTGGTGTTGGTGTGTGAAACGCATCAAGGTAAGGATCGAATGTACGACCTCAGTTGTCTGTCAAATAAGTCTGCACGATTATACATGAAAAACACCAGCGTTTACCGAGTAGTGCACATTCTACTTTAATATCGATAATCTATGATACAAATGTGTACTCAAATGTGTAATCTCAGCTGATATCGATAATGTATAATAAGCGCATTTACAATACGCGTTTTAATCTAATGATAACACTTAAATTCATTTTCATAAGGTATCTCTGACATCTCTGGGCTTGCTCTGGTAAGATTTCGATACAGCTATTGTACATGATTCATTAAATGTGTAATCTCAGCTGATATCGATAATGTATAATAAGCGCATTTACAATACGCGTTTTAATCTAATGATAACACTTAAATTCATTTTCATAAGGTATCTCTGACATCTCTGGGCTTGCTCTGGTAAGATTTCGATACAGCTATTGTACATGATTCATTAAACCCCGTAGACATGGCAACGTACCCAGAAACAGTAGACGTAACAATGTAACTAAGCTGAGCACATGTCCTGTGCTTCATGTGTGCAAACGTCAAAGACCCGTGAGAATCCGGGTTAAAATTGGTCTTCAGCAGCTTATGCTTATGAGAGGCGGCTAACGGGATCAGGTGGTAAGGCTCGCTGAACTTCGTTGACACATGACATCGTAGATCGATGCTTATACTGTTGATCACTGGATTGTCAGGTCCAGACTCTATTATTTACAGACCGCGGCCATATAGCTTGAATATTGCGTTAAACAACATAAAAACAATAAACGTCATCGCATATGCTGTAAATTTCCTTCTGGAGGACGTGTTCTGGTGTGTGCAGTTCAACTGTTTTTTATGAGCTCAGATTCAACGTTTTCTTGTCGCCCACTGAGCGATCCGTCGTAACAGCAAACAGGTGGTTTGTGATTATGGCATTGGTTATGTCCGTCAGCAGATGTACCCCCAGAAGTTTGGTCAGAGGCATTTTGGTCCAGTTGTTTTGGGTACACACGCTTCTCACATGAGTTGCAACGCATAGCATTCACAGTCTCTCGGAATGGTTTATACAACTTGACGTAGAGAAATGGCTTCAAGATATGGTAGATCGAGTTGACAGTCCAGGCGATGGCCTTGAACCCTTTTAACGGAACCTCTACGGAGATGGCTATTAAGAGCGGGATTAAGGTGAGGAGGTAGACGGCGGCCACGGTGTGGATGAACTGAGACATCTTCACCTTCTTCACGCTGCGAGGACTCATCATCATCATGGAAAGTCTGTGTGTGGAGATGCGGAATTTCAGGAAACAAGCCATCACCAGGCAGAAAGGTACGACAATGATATTGAGAATCATGATAAGTAGGATCCAAAAGTTAAAAGGCGTTAGATGAATGTGTAGGATATTCAGCGACGTGAAATCAACAGTGTACATCGATGGAAGGAAGTGGTACGTTGAGGTGATCACAATGTTGAATATCCAGGAACAAGCCAGGAACTTGTAGATCCGTTCCCATGTGACCAGGCTCCTATACTGCAGTTGCTTGCATATAGCCAGGTACAGATTTACTGACAGGGCACATATACTGTGAGACACAACACCTTGGAGTGCAAATAGAGAGAGTCTCAGATATATTTGAAACTGGACCAACTGATAAGGAGCAACTAATATCGCAGTCAGCGTAATAATCTCCTGTATGATTTCAGCAACAACCTTGTTTATCATGAGAGCACCAGAGAACCCTCTCATCCCCGCCGTCCCGATAATGATGATGAGTATGATGACATTCGCAGATACTCCCAGGAAGTGTAATGTTCCGAGTAGATACGCTGATGTCAGTTCTGTTGCCGTGAACAATACAGTTACATTATCCATGTCCATGTCCATTATTAACAATCTGGACAGGAATAAGGCGAACAAATAGTTGCCCTCCTGTTGATATCGCCCTTCAACAGTATTTCGTCAACCACCCAAAGACGCAGAACCTTGTGTTGTCAAATGTCAAAATCGCACACCATGTCATCTGGTTTACACCACATCTGGTTTTCTTGGCCTTTTCTGGCTGTTTTTCTCTGCGATAATATAAAATAAATCATTACTAACAAACTAAGTCTGTGGCATAGACAATCAGGAAGTGTGAGTGAGTTTAGTTTTACGCCGTACTCAGCAATATCCCAGCTATATGGCGGCAGTCTGGAAATAATCGAGCCTGGACGAGACAATCCAGTGATCAACAGCATGAGCATCGATCTACACAACTGGGATACGATGACATGTGTCAACCAAGTCAGCGAGCCTGACCACCCGATCCCCTTACAAGCATGGGTTACTGAAGATAAATTCTAACCCGGATCTTCACGGGTCCAGAAAGTGTGCTGTTCTTAAAGGGTATTTCTTCAGCGATAAATATAGTCAAGATTCATGACATTTTGGAAAGTGTTTTTATAATATTGGTTGAAGTTTTATTATGTGTTTTTTTGACAAAACTGGTACGGGACTTGAGAATGTAGCATTACTTAACATAACATAGGTTAAGGAAAAACAAGTCCAGGTAAGCAGTTAGTATACTAAGCAGTTAGAAAGCAGAAGGTGATCCATTCTTTACAGAACATAAACACAAACGCGGTCCTCTGTTGGATATGACCAAAAACAATAACGCTCTGAATATGACAATAACCAGTCGGTGTGAAAAGGTAATATAAGATTGAGCAGAAGCGGAAACCACGTACATATTAATAAACGTTGAACCAAGTTTATCTGCCTTGAAACAATATATTGGAAGGAAGAATGATGGCGATAGGACTTATTTATGCATATAATGCATAGAGGATTTGGAAAATGCCAAGCAAAACATCAGAAGGGCTGGTAATTATAATAATAATAATAGTCCATTTATATTGCGCATATATCCATGCACATTGTATGCTCAAAGCGCTGATATACTATCTCTGGTCAACGAGTACAGAACACTCCCCGTGGACAATACAACCGGCCGCCTGTCAGGCGCTCAAGGTTCACATTCAGACTATCATCATATCACACTAGGTACCCAATGTTCTTCTGGGTGAACAGAGGCAATTTTGAACAAACTCACTTGCCTAAGGTGAGACCACATATATTACATGTGCTTCGTTGTGTGGCAGAACTCAGGAGTCCAGCTGCCAAACAAAGTGTGGAGTTGGAATGTCAAAACCAGAAGATAATGAAACGCCACGTCTTGTAAGGACAGCTAGATATAAGACATCTGACGTAACACCCTCTACAAGGTGAGGTGAAAATGGGTTTAACGTCGTGCTTGAGAATATTTCGCTCATATGACGACGTGCATGCGTGTGTATGTGTATGTGGCTGCTTGTACTAGCCCAGACTTAAGCTGGTTTTATAATGCTAGCCCACTGAGATACCATGCCGCAGTGAAGCATGAATACCCCACTCAGACACATTATACTGACACTGAGCCGACCAGGCCTTGTTGTACCCACTAATGCCGAGCGCCAGGCAGGGACCAACAAGTACCATATTTTAACGTCTTTTGGTATGACGCGGTCGGGGATCGAACCCGCGACCTTCCGCTCTCGGGCGGACGCTCTAACCACTACACCACGGAGGCGGTCACACCCTCTACAAAGAAGCCCACACTATACATTCATTCCCATCAGTGAACTGGCTATTTACAGCCACTGACTGAAGAACATACCTATTTTAGCAGAGAAATATAATATGACTCACCTGAATCTTGGGCCGACACTGCAGATAGCTGTCCCTTGGTCCTGTGTACCGACTTTAACAAGGGTCCCATAAAGGATGTTAGCCTTTGCGACGGAACAGCATCTCCAATGGGTAAGTCCCACCCGCGTGGAATTAGGGTTTATGCATCAATGACAACCAATAGTCTCTATGACACACAGTGTGGGAGCTCAACGCTTATCAGTGATCGCGGTTAATCTGACCCTGATTAGTGTATCCCACTGTGAACTAAGTTCATTAGCATCACGCCTAATCATATACTATTTGTACTCTTGTGAAGTGCGAAAATTAAGTAAAAATATAAACACAAAATTTCTGATCGCAAATTAGGGAACTTACTGATTTATGAAGCATAAAAGAACCAAACGGTCGGTGAGCGTTTGTTTGTGTGTGCGTGAGTGAGCGCAATGTTCAGCAGTAAGAGAGAGAGTTCGATTCCAGGAATGGTACAATGTGTGAAGCTCCTTTCTGGTTCCCATTTTGGGTGAGATATTAGCCGGAAGTCTGCCAAAAGCGGTGTAAAATCTTTTTGAAGTTTCGGCCAAATTTCAGCCAAATTCCTATTTTTATCACATGACTTACAAATACAGGTAAACGACCCAGAACATGTACGATCATAATGTTGCATATGCGATAAATGTCTTCTAATGCAGATCAAGACGAATATTATTTTGTACGTGGAGTTCAGAGATTTGGTTACCCATGTAATATAATCGACATCCATTAAGACAAAAAGTCTTGTGCGAATAAGAAATAACAAAACCATACAAGGATATCCCTTTTTCTTAAGAGGCATCTAAACACTAAGGGGTATCTTCACATGCTGTATTCTCATGCTGTAAACGACCCGTGAACATCCGGGTTAGAATTGGTCTTTAGTAACCCATGCTTGTCGTAACAGGCGACTAACGCGGGATCGGGTGGTCAGGCTCGCTGACTTGGTTGACACATGTCATCGGTTTCCAGTTGTGCAGATCGATGCATAATGCTGTTGATGACTGGATTGTTTGGCCCAGACTCGATTATTTACAGACCGCCGCCTTATAGCTGGAATATTGCTGAGTGCGGCGTAAAACTGAGCTGAGTCACTCACTCAGTTCGGATAGGAAGTAAAAAATACAACCGTGTTCAACCGATCAACACCATCTATTCAAGAACACTCGAATAGCTGTAACTGCACATTAACAATCTCAAAAACAAACATTCCAATGCGTAGCCAATTGGGGCGTAAAGACAAAAAGACAGATATCAGCACTATTGTAATTACAAAAGGTGAACAATTATTTTGAAGCTCGCATTCATCTATAGAAATTATTCGCTAACTCGAAAGGCAAATTCTCAGTTCCATGGCAAAATTCCCCAGCTTTCTGAGCACTTTCTTTGATAACATAGTTACATACCTGTAAAAGATGTGACCATAAATCAAGCTTATATGTTAGTGTGGCTGCCCCACACCGATAAGGCTTTTTACTATTTCTTTGTGTGTGTAAAATGTACACTGCTAAAAAGTAACATGTATTTCTGTTCTCATTACCTGAAAACCATAATATTTGATAAATATAAACAGATATTTGACTACTTCGGAAAATATGAAAATTGTTAAATCAGGCCACAATTTTATCACAAAATCAAACGTTTCAAAACTTGCAAAGCTAATGTTACTTGAAAGCAATTGTATCCGAAAGCGTATCATCAAATTAATCTGCACATGTTCCTTAATTCCATTAAATCTTCAGGCACACCAAATTGTACTCAGGCACTCCCAGTTGACAGACACCCATTTGACAGACAGTCGATTGACAGACACTGAACTAGATGATTAATTAGAGTAACACCTACTGGTATAATGGAACAGCCCACTGTCTAGTGAGTAGAGCAGGGTGAGCCTGAAACTGATTCGTTACTTGAAAGTTTGATTGTGTGTAAATAGAACTGTGATAATCATTCTTCTCTTCCCAAAATTGTTTTTACTGTCAGTTACTATCGAATATAAAACAGGTGTCACCGAGTGGTTTGATTGTGTTTCTTGACTGAATTTTTTTTTATTAATTCAAGAAAAGGATTGGGCACAAGTTATCCAACTTACAAAAGTTAACTGAGAAAACGTTTTTCTGAGAGATATAGATATGTACATATTATTCTTTCACGTGGATATAAATGATGCAACACAGTCACAAGTTCTAATACATTTGTATATAGCTAAGGAAATATTATTCCACATTTTAATTGCTGATGGAATAAAAGATGATGTTGAGTACCTCAGTCTTGTACATGGTTGGCTGAAATTATCGGAGTTTCTGAACTCATAGCTTGTCCGGTTACCCACTACAGGTGGGCGTAAATCCTAAAGAAAATTACTGGTGTTGTTCTATTTAGTAGGAACGTTAATTTCTGAAATGCTCCAATCATTTTAGATGTCTTTTTTACAATGTTCTCCTGTTAGACAAGAAGGTTAAACCCAAACGTTTATGAATATCAACTGTTTTTATATTAGTTAGGTAGGTAACAGGTCGTAGATAATCTGGTCATTGAACCGTAAATGTTGTTGTTTTAAGGTGTCTGCGAACTGCCTGTCTGCGTAATGGGAGGACACCAGTTGTAGCTGAGCAAGTACACTCATACATGTGTTCATCTGAATGGTTTAAATAAAACTACAAATACACATTACAGCAATGTGTTTTCGCCATGCTTCTGTGCTTCTGTTTAGCACTCTGTTGTTAACAAGTATAATAATGTATATCATGTTGTGACTTACACTTTGTATGATACGCTGTGTGCGTGCGGTGTTAATGTAAGCTTTAACGTGAATAGAAAATACACAAAAAAATGTTGAATTGCTAAAATGAAAACATCGAGATGAAGTTATAGTGTGGACATATAGCCGAAAAAGACTATAAGTTAATCTCCTGTTGTTTAAGGATTATCGCGCATCAGTGATTTTTTTTATCTAGAACAAAATCGTCCGGCAAAACGGGAACCCCCCCACTGTAACAGCTTGTTCACAAATCCCCATTCATTTATTTAATAGTGAGTGAGTTAAGATTTTAAGTTATAGTGAGTTAGTGCATTTATTTAATACAAATACGTTTAAATCATATGGTTGTCTTAATAAGGTTTAAAATACATTTATGTAAAGGATACATAAATAACACGGAAACATCACTTCTTCCAATCACGGAACTGTGCACTACGGTAAAGCTAAACGGGAATCGATAATCATTCCTTTAACATTCCTTAAAATCAATGACCTCTCCCGAAAGTTCTACTGAGATTCAGAACTTCAAATCATAATTATCTAAATCAGCAAACAGCAATCATCTCTGAAATTGCCTCTTAAAATGTAATGCCTTCGATAATGAGTGAGTGAGTGAGTTAAAATTTAACGTCACATCGGCAAAATTCCTTCGATAATGAAAGATGTTGATGCATATTATGTATGGCCACTTTCTTTAAATTTAATCATCCTCTATGTCCACAAAAATGGAAAGTCCTGAAAAGATGTCTAAAGTTATACTATAATCAACAGTATATAAGTAGATAGTCGTACATATATACCGTTAGGCCATCTTGTCATGTGCATTATGCAACACACAAATGATGCGTACAATATGCTCAGATACCACCATGGGTACTTCACAATGAAGTCTGACTGACGAAGAGGAACAAAACGGAAGGCAACAATCTCCACAATCTCCTTCAGAAACACACTTATGCCTAAGCTCACATAATCCGATTTACGCAAAGCCATCAATCACCACCACTTCATTGTTTATTCTTCTATTGAATTCCAGGCGCGCGCAGAACTAATATATTTCGCCGAAGGGACTACTTAAAATACAATTAAAGCCTTTTTTTATAAACCTTATTATTTGTTTTGGAAAATATATTTGTATAAATGTTGTAAATATTTTGTTAGCAGTAGATATCGATTTTTAAAGATAAAATATAGAGTTATGGTCCACATTCTCCTTATGACATTGTTACCTTCTGTGTGAACACAACCAGGAAGTATTCTACGTACGAAATGAAAATCACTAAGATTAGGAATAAAAGTGCCCAATCAACAAACGCTGGTAAACGTGTCAAGAAGAGAAAGAAACGTTATAGCTTCAACCTCAACCCTGACACCCATTCAAGACATATTAAAAGCAAAACATGAAACAGTCTTGTCACATTGAACCCCATAATAGAAGTAAAGCGTTCACTAATGTGAGCGAGTGAATTTGTTGTTTTTCGCCCTTCAATATTGTGAAACATGATGTGTATTATGCAGCTATAATCCAGGTAACAAACAAAACCGGCGGAGAAATGTGGATTGTGACATCATTTTATTGGAAAAATAATGTATGACGTTCCCCAAGACAACAATCGAGAAGGACCGTTGGCACAAAATGCTCCCCAAACCATTCCGCTGCCCCTCCAGATCGGTAAACCTCACGAACACAACACCGTTCCCCTTCGGCAAAGGGGGATGTGAAGCATGTGAAGGATGTACATTATGCTTGTCCAAATCAAATTTACTCAAGATTGTCTTCTCCGTTGTACGTGCAATTCTGTCATTGAGTGAGTGAGTGACATGACGGACCCCAGATATCATGCTTAATCCTCAACACGAACCAGTATTAATTCTATTTTTGTAAATAAATACAAACGTTTATATCGATTTTTGCCTAATCGTCCGGTCGTCACGCCGAAGACACGGGTTCGATTCCCTACATGGGTGCACAATGTGTGAAGCAACTTTCTGATGTACCCCGTCGTGATACTGATGGAATATTGCTAAAAGCGGCGTAAAACTAAACTCACTCACGACCAGAATTGTACCTACTACTAGAGGTTGGAGCTGATGACATATTGTTCGACATAAAGGGGGAAAGTCAATATTGTTACTTGATCCTTCTTGTTACACAGTCTTGTCACCAACTCCTTAAGCATAGGTCGAAATATATAACAAACTGGGCGACTCACTGGTTTCTCGTATTTTTAATAAAACAAAGAATTGGTAAGAAAGGTAAAACGTCCAATATAACATTATATGCATAATAATCGGTCGATGCTGGTCTTTTGTGTGCGTTACGTACACATCTGAGCCCTGATCTGCTGTTTGCGATTGTTTAATTGAATTAAATGCTAGAACCATAATTATAATAATAAAAATAGGGATATTTATAAAACGCCAGCGTCCACACATGCTCATGGCGCTGACAACCTATGTACAAGGAGAAATGAAGAGTCACTGGAAGGCTTTAGTGAAGAAAAAAGTCTTAAGATATTTCTTGAAAGAATCAGTTGTTGCAGAAGGTTTTATGTGGAGTGGCAAAGAGTTCCATAGGAGTGGAGCAAAATGCTGAAAACATTTCTTTCCGTAGGAAGAGAGGCGAGCCGGGGGGAACTACCAGTAGACGCTGATCTTGAGAACGAAGAGTCCTGGATGGAACATACTGGGTTAACAGGGATGATAGATTGTTGAGACACTTGTAGATGATGCACAGAACTTTGAAATCTATCCGGTATGGAACAGGAAGCCAGTGTAGAGATTTTAGCACAGGAGATATATGGTCATATTTAGAAGATAAAGAAATAATTCTGGCTGCGGTATTCTGAACTTTCTGGAGCCTTTTTATGTGTTCTTTAGAGAGTCCGTTGACAAGGCTATTGCAATAGTCAAGGCGGGAAATCACTAGACATCTAACTAGGATATGAGCACTCTTCTTGGTGATGTACTTCCTGAACCATGCCTATCTATGTCGGCGGAATTCAAATACCTTTACATAACTGTCCGACATAACATACATGAGACCTTCATTATCAACACAGACAGCACGGATATTGTCCACACCATCACGTCGTGTGAGAACATCCCTTACAAACTGCCCCGACTCTGTCAGCTGAATCACTTTGGAGTCGTAGTCTACAAGCAGGACATCCCCTGAACAGGTTGTTGTGATACCCCATGGGTATGTCAGAGCTCTGTCCCCTGTGGGAGTGTAGGTGAAGACAGTGTCCCCTTCACTGGTCACACATAGAAGGGACTTTACAGCTCTTTCACTGACTATAAGGTTGCTGCTGCTGGTCACATGGATGTAGTCTGGATTTCTTATCATTTTGTTGGTGACAGACCTCAGTACCCTCCCTGACATGTCCAGTATGTCCACTGAGTAGGGCTGCTCGTATATACTTGCCACCAGCTGTGAAGAATTCAGACAGGCGAGAGCGCAGTACACTTTGCTTGCTCTGATAATTGACCGCAACACTGGGGATGGGGTACAGTTCACTGTAACTATCTCCTTACTGTCAGGAACACTGACAAATACTTGACTCTCAGAGTACTTTGCTATTTGCCAAGGCCCATTAGAAAGCAGTAGCTGATTGTGACATGATTTGAGGTTTGATGTATAATATGTTTTGAGTCTCTTGTTATCATAATCTGCAACCACCGTAACGTTAATGCCGTCAACAGACAACACAGTGACGTCAAACAAGTCTGGTTTCTTCCTGTCGCCATCTTCCTTGCAGTGAATGGTGTGGAGTAAAAAAGGAGAAGACTCAACGTCACTCACATCATGCACAACTTTTACTTTCCCCAGCTGTAGCACATCCACTGCTTTTTTCAGCTTGTCCAGGTCTTGTGTGAACACAAGCCTTCCTGCTGCTGGTCTGTTGCCCGCAGACACCTCACCCACCGACCCAAGGCCCGCATGCATGTCCTTTAAACTGTTGGACGTCAGAGCATCAGCTGTGATGGCATATTCTTGCTGGTACATCTGCAGCTGGATCTCCTGTGATTCTATATCTGTTTCAAACTCACGTAATTGTTCACCCGTAGCCTTGTCGATGTAATCCAGAAGCTGCTTCTCTTTTCTTAAAATAGCACGCACCGCTGTCTCCTGTGCCTCCACGACTTGATCCGAGAGGAGTTTTGAACGGCTCTTTATAATCTCAATTTCAGATTTTCTCCGGGTTAATATTTTATCAATAACTGACATGTTAGTATGAAGCTGCTCTAGCTTGTTGGTCAGTTGTTCCCTCACAAGATGAGTCACACTCTCTATTGGTTCAACATCCTTACATGTCCTGTGATTTAAGCTACAGCACATAGTACATATTTCCAGCTTGCAATCCCTACAGAACAACTCTATCTGCTTGTCTGTATGGCGTTCACACATGACCCTTGTTTCTGTATGATCAGATAACTGTGCTACCTCATGGTCACACAAGCCGGTCTCCATGCGACTCTGGAAACATTCATCACAGAACACAACGTTGCAGACAGAGCACCCGGCGGTGGCTGGAGTTCTCTTTCCTTGTTTTGTACAAACACTGCACACGTGTTCCTCCACAGCTGAAACAAATACATTTGCTCAATGACATTTGTCTCAAAACATGATAAAATCATACATTGTCCTAAGATATAATAACATGTAACATATTGGTGTTGTCGTAACAGACAACGCGGATTATTTAGGTGAATGTGTAAAAGTACCAGGTTGTCACAATGGTGCTCTTTAACCAACAGAACTCCCTTGTCAACTACTGACTATATATAGAACTTAGAGCACGAAATATTTACGTGCAAGAAAGATCTTCATGGGTCAAAACAGGTCAATGCACTCTCTTCTTTCGTTAAAGCAGATACATTCCTCTGTTAATTTATGATTGCGATACGTCCCATCGCAATTCATCGATAGCTCTTTTCCAACAATAAACTTCAATTTGCTGGTTTACCTGACAAAAGAATATTTAATTTGCATAAACACTATTCTCTTGACGTCAAAATAAGTCCAGTTCCCATATTTATGAGTGCGCGTGCGTGCGTGCGTGTGCGCACGTGTGGGTTTACACATTTTAAACAAAAAGTAAAATTAATTACGTTCAGCACTTGGTCCAAAGTCGTCCATCAACCCCTGGATGACGTGGCTTGGTTTCAGCTGACTGACCCACTCCTCTACTGGCCTGTGCGGGTTGGTCACCTTCGTCAGCTGCCTGCAGGAGGGACACGGGAGGGACTTGGCTTGTATTGCTGCAGGCCTTGTGTTGATGTAGTTCAGCAGGCACGATTTGCAGAATGTGTGATTACACTGAAGTGTGGCAGGATCTTTGAACACATCAGTACAGATTGAGCAGCTGAGGTGTCTCTCGGTCAGTTTCTTAGCTGTCGCCATCTGAAGCAAAACCGCCAGCTAAATGAAGTACATATATGTTGTAATTACACTTTACTTGAAAACCCTAAAGAAGTAAAATATTTCTGTTACACAGTGAAAAAGTTACATAAGTTACAAGAAGACAACCCCTTGCATTCATATTTGCGGTACATTTTATAGTGCCGCTGAGCTTACCGGTGGGGCAAGATATGTTCACCATTTGGCAAACGCCTGGTAAGGTCAAATGGGGATGTTCTTAAGTAAATGTGTTAAAGAAATTTGAAAAATCCGTCGCACCTACCTCGAACTGGGCTCCTAGCTCAAGACGTTCACTTCCTTGTAGGTAGTCAAAACTTGACCGGTCAAGACGGCGAGTGGTCGGTCATATAGTAGACTCAGGAACGTTCTCGCCGCGTACCCTCCCCTGTAAAGTGAAATATACAGATCTAAGTAACACTAAGCAAATGTGTATGTGTATCTATATGACAATCGAGGAAGGGGGTGTGTGGGGTGTGTGTGGGGTGTGTGGGGGGTGTGGGGGTGTGTGTTGAAGACAGCAATCCACAGTCGTCATATACTGGCGACGTCAATACAGATTTTATGGACAAGTAACAACGCTAAAAGGACAACAATAATTGCATTGTCTTAACTTTGACAGCACACGTTACCATCATCTCGGGTACAGAGTCACGGTTGTATGTCTTTTATGTAATACTCTGCCTTCGTATGTGGAGCTTTATTTATTAAATAATTTTATTTTAAGTTTTGTTGAAAAATGCCCAGTCAAAGAAACTTAATACTTAAAGTTCAAAAACGCCTATTAGAAGTTTATTGCATTATCGGATTCAACATGATCATCAATAGCAAGTTCCATAAACATTTAGCTAGTTAGTTAGTTATTTACTTTATTTAGCGTCGCACGCACAACTAAGGTATTTCGGCGACGGGGACATTGAGCTGAAACTAACCTGTCATTTATATGTATGTACATGTGGACGTTGCCCCATACTAATCGTAAAGCCCGTACCAGTGTCAGGAATGGGCAGTGTGATAGCCCCGTACTGGTCGTAAAGCCCGTGCCTGTGTCAGGAATGGGCAGTGTGATAGCCCCGTACTGGTCGTAAAGCCCGTGCCTGTGTCAGGAATGGGCAGTGTGACAGCCCCGTACTGGTCGTAAAGCCCGTGCCAGTATCAGGATTGGGCAGTGTGACAGCCCCATACTGGTCGTAAAACCCATGCCTGTGTCAGGAATGGGCAGTGTGATAGCCCCGTACTGGTCGTAAAGCCCGTGCCAGTGTCAGGATTGGGCAGTGTGAAAGCCCCATACAGGTCGTAAAGCCCGTGCCAATGTCAGGAATGGACAATGTGATAGCCCCATACTGGTCGTAAAGCTCGTACCAGTGTCAGGATTGGGCAGTGTGACAGCCCCGTACTGGTCGTAAAGCTCGTACCAGTGTCAGGATTGGGCAGTGTGACAGCCCCGTACTGGTCGTAAAGCTCGTACCAGTGTCAGGATTGGGCAGTGTGACAGCCCCGTACTGGTCGTAAAGTCCGTACCAATGTCAGGAATGAACAGTGTGACAGCCCCGTACTGGTCGTAAGGCCCGTGCCTGTGTCAGGATTGGGCAGTGTGACAGCCCCGTACTGGTCGTAAAGCCCGTGCCAGTGTCAGGGGTGGACAGTGTGACAGCCCCGTACTGGTCGTAAAGCCCGTGCCAGTGTCAGGATTGGGCAGTGTGACAGCCCCGTACTGGTCGTAAGACCCGTGCCTGTGTCAGGAATGGACAATGTGATAGCCCCATACTGGTCGTAAAGCTCGTACCAGTGTCAGGATTGGGCAGTGTGACAGCCCCGTACTGGTCGTAAAGCTCGTACCAGTGTCAGGATTGGGCAGTGTGACAGCCCCGTACTGGTCGTAAAGTCCGTACCAATGTCAGGAATGAACAGTGTGACAGCCCCGTACTGGTCGTAAGGCCCGTGCCTGTGTCAGGATTGGGCAGTGTGACAGCCCCGTACTGGTCGTAAAGCCCGTGCCAGTGTCAGGGGTGGACAGTGTGACAGCCCCGTACTGGTCGTAAAGCCCGTGCCAGTGTCAGGATTGGGCAGTGTGAAAGCCCCATACAGGTCGTAAAGCCCCTACTAGTGTCAGGATTGGGCAGTGTGACAGCCCCGTACTGGTCGTAAGACCCGTACCAGTGTCAGGAATGGGCAGTGTGACAGCCCCGTACTGGTCGTAAATCTCGTACTTGTGTCAGGAATGGACAGTGTGACAGCCCCGTACTGGTCGTAAATCTCGTACTAGTGTCAGGAATGGGCAGTGTGACAGCCCCGTACTAGTCGTAAAGCTCGTACCAGTGTCAGGAATGACAGTGTGACAGCACATCTTCGTTATGCTTTTGACAATTTGAACAACTCAACTTGTAGAGGTAGTTCATGGAAACTAGTTGTGGTTCATCATACCCATTACATCGCAATATACGTAGAATTATTTACGTAAGGTAATATAATACTGTGATTCGGTAAGCGTCATGTTAACGCATGATGTATCGTTATCAAACTTAATCTTCAACTGGTATAAAACTGATTGTGTGAAGAATTAAGGTAAGAATATGAAACATATGAATTGTTGGACTGCATGTTACGTCCTGAATACGTGTGTAAAGTATGAATATAATGTGTGATTGTAGGAATGACTGACTGACTGACTGAGTTTGGTTTTACGCCGCATTTAGCAATATTCCAGCAATATCACGGCGGGGGACACCAGAAATGGGCTTCACTCATTGTACCCATGTGGGGATTCGAACCCGGGTCTTCGCCGTGACGAGCCAACGCTTTAACCACTAGACTACCCCACCGCCCCTTGTAGGAATGAAGCAGGGTTTTAGCATTAGGTATAGTTTAGAAAGGTTACTGATTACCCTGCAGTAACTGAACGTCTGTTTGTATTAAGATTGCTTTTAAGATGTTCATTTATTCGTCATGCAGATGTACCCGTATTGCTCACTCAGCGGTCGGTTTCTGATTGATGTACCCAGGTCCACTCACTTGGTGGGTTTACTATACTTTCTGTATTGAATATAGTAGACATGATAATAAATGTATTATATCAAGCTTGCTACTGCACATGATCATTCAAATGTATGTACATGCAAATTATAGGCATATTTGGATTATATCATTAATAAACTTTATCTGTTCGCAATTATAATATTTTTGTAATTAGTTATAATATTTGATGTGACATTACGTATCAGCACATATTGTTTTCTTGTCTAATGAATGTTTTGCAATTGTTTCAGGGTTTAAACCATTTATCTGAAATAAGTAAACTTAGCCACAGTGCGAAAACACCTGTCTGTTCATGTCAGGAAATAGTCCCAGTTGCATTTGCTAATCTATTTTAAGTTACTTTGTTCTCCCCAAACGCAAATCTGAAGGTCTTCTCAATAAAGACTTATCTGTCTTTTACAGATGGTTTTGAGTTACTATATACCTATTGTACATAACTCATGCATGTATTTTGAACAATATTGTACCCTGAACTTCAAGTTATAAAGCTGTTCGATTCTGACATATCATACACGGGGTTGGAGATTAAAGGGACATAACATATGAAAACTTACACTTCAACACATCTTGTCTGTCTCACAGTCCCTGAGCCCCAATATTTCCCTTCTTCAACGCTAAAGCCCTAAATGAAGCGTCTAGATTTCTCCAGGTTCTGAATCTCCCTTTCAATTGGGCCCCTTTTCAATTTGAAACGAATTGTTTGTTTCTGTCAAAATAATATATATTCGGAGACTAAGTGTAAGTCTACACGTCTCGCTGAACACGGGGAACTTGTCTATCTATCATTCATGCCCGAATTCAAGCACCCATTAGAGCTAGAGGCACTACTTCCGACCCACCCCTAATTTCATTAAATCTGAATGAGACGTGGATGCTCACGTCAGGATTAGGGCTGCAAGCGTGGCTCGAAGTAACAGGAGGGTCGGGACACCAGCACACGTTCTCTGACCCATGTTACTGTACAGCTTGTTCCTATTTATACCAGACAGGTCACCGTGACCTACTGGCACACGTACAGACAGGCGAAATATGCCCGCCTCGCTGGCGATAGTTGGTCTTGGCAACTGTAACACTCTAGATTGTGTAGCCTTTCATAAATGACGAAGATTCAGAGGCAAACTGACATTACACAGAAATATATGAACGTCGTCGACTTCTGATGGAAAGATCGATATCTACTCCACTGTATCATGCAGTCTGTATGTGTTGATGTGGAATGTGGTACACGCTATATAACAGTTAATGTAATTGCTAAATTTGTGAAGTTTCATCTATATATGTAACGTACCCACACAACACGACATGGTGAGCTCGACGAAGGTGCCCGTCTTCCTGTTGCTTGCCTCGAGTCACGTGATGTAACTTAGTTCACGTGACCTGTTGAAGGCCATGTACATAATCAATAACAACGTCCACGCCGGTTGTAACAGGGAAACGCCATCTAACGTTCCGTAGAAGTATCTCTGTTGCTTTGAATACGTCACGAAAGTAGCATCAGATATAGCTGTTCGGATTTCACGACAGAAACAGTGAGTGAGTTTAGTTTTACGCCGCACTCAGCGATATTCCAGCTATATGGCGGCGGTCTGTAAATAATCGAGTTGGGCCAGGTAATCCAGTGATCAACATCATGAGCATCGATCTGCGCAATTGGGAACCGATGACATGTGTCAACCAAGTCAGCGAGCCTGACCACCCGATCCCGTTAGTCACGAAACTCGGGCAATTAAAATTGTTCTCGTGTATTAACTTGACTTAGTCGCGTGAACAGGCAATAGTCATACAATATGTTTTCACTTTAAAACCAACATGGGGAAAGCAAAGTCCGAAACCTCTTATTGCGTCAAAATACAAAATTAGTTTTCAGTTATTTAAATTAACCATGTCTTCTTTGGACGGCTAACCCGTGAAGATCCGGGCTAGAATTGATCTTCAGCAACCCATGTTTGTCTTAAGAGACGACTAACGGGATCAGGTGGTCAGGTTCGCGCTATTGATCATTGGATTGTCTGGTCCAGACACGATTATTTACAGACCGCCGTCATATATACTCTTAAAAAAGTACGGGAACTTCATTTTTAATTTACGATTGAAAAAAAAATGGGATATCGGAGTCAACAAATGTTTACATCATAATAATGAATGTTTTGAGAGTGCATCACCACTTGCACTTCCTTATGAACATAGCTGGTTGTACAGTAATTGCTTTTGAAAGATGACTGATGTATGATGTGAAATTTGCATGTGTACGATCTTCATTTTAAATTAATAAAACGGCTTGAAACAAACACTAACAGCAACTGTGTGATGCATGATTGTCAAAATGAATGATATTTATCGACATTCTTGAAAGCGTCAAAATGAAGAATGATACCCAATGTACGTGTATGGGGCTACTGCGTTGTACACGTGCATCCCATGCGTAGTGTTCAGGGGTGGCGACAAAGAGAAATTGTGGTGCGTTCATAAGATGTCTGCCATTGAAAGGTTGTTAACGCTTATACTTCCTATCCAAATTAGTCACTTAGACGGTTGAATGTGATCACAGATATTTTCAAGGAGGGGGAAGACCAACATGGAGAGAACTCCCCTGTTCATAACACCAACATCAAAACGCCATTCAAATGAGTCAGGTTGGATTTATCTTCAACCATTATGTTATCTAAGTCTATCACACCAGGCCCCATATTTACCATCAACCATTATGTTATCTAAGTCTATCACACCAGGGCCCCATATTTACCATCAACCATTATGTTATCTAAGTGTATCACACCAGGGCCCCATATTTACCATCAACCATTATGTTATCTAAGTGTATCACACCAGGGCCCCATATTTACCATCAACCATTATGTTATCTAAGTGTATCACACCAGGGCCCCATATTTACCATCAACCATTATGTTATCTAAGTGTATCACACCAGGGCCCCATATTTACCATCAGCCATTATGTTATCTAAGTGTATCACACCAGGGCCCCATATTTACCATCAACCATTATGTTATCTAAGTGTATCACACCAGACCCCATATTTACTATCAGCCATTATGTTATCTAAGTCTATCACACCAGGCCCCATATTTACCATCAGTCATTATGTTATCTAAGTCTATCACACCAGGCCCCATATTTACCATCAACCATTATGTTATCTAAGTCTATCACACCAGGCCCCATATTTACCATCAACCATTATTTTAGCTAAGTCTATCACACCAGGCCCCATATTTACCATCAGTCATTATTTTATCTAAGTGTATCACACCAGACCCCATATTTACTATCAGCCATTATGTTATCTAAGTCTATCACACCAGGCCCCATATTTACCATCAGCCATTATGTTATCTAAGTCTATCACACCAGGCCCCATAGTTACCATCAACCATTATGTTATCTAAGTCTATCACACCAGGCCCCATATTTACCATCAACCATTATTTATCTAAGTGTAGGCCCCATATTTACCATCACCAGGCCCCATATTTACCATCAACCATTATGTTATCTAAGTGTATCACACCAGGCCCCATATTTACCATCAGCCATTATGTTATCTAAGTGTATCACACCAGGACCCATATTTACCATCAGCCATTATGTTATCTAAGTGTATCACACCAGGACCCATATTTACCATCAGCCATTATGTTATCTAAGTGTATCACACCAGGCCCCATATTTACCATCAGCCATTATGTTAGCTAAGTGTATCACACCAGGACCCATATTTACCATCAACAATTATGTTATCTAAGTGTATCACACCAGGACCCATATTTACCATCAGCCAACCAGTTTAGCTAGATGCATCAAACAAGGCCAGCGATTTACCATTAATCATTTTAGTACAGCTAGGTGTATCAAACCAGGCCCCTGATTTACCACCAACTAAGTTAGGTGTATCAAACAACGCACCCTGATTTACCATCAACCATTAAGTACAGCTAGGTGTATCAAATGAGGCCACTGATTTACCATCAACCATTAAGTACAGCTAGGTGTATCAAATGAGGCCACTGATTTACCTTCAATCATTTACTGCAGCTACAAGTATCCAATTAGGCATGTGATTCACCATCAGTAGATTGTAGCTACATGTAGGTGAACCAAAGATGAGGTTTCCACATGTTGGCTGCTGCTCTAGCTATGACTCTGATGTGGGGATTTACAATCTGCAATCACTCATCAAAATGTGGTTGACTACCATGGTGTAGTTTGGCTGGACTTGCTGTTTTCACACAGCATCATCACAGTATCAACATGGACATGGAAAATGAAATCACAAATATGTCATCTGATCTGCTGAACATCTTTAATGATGTTTATTATTCTTTTTCATGTAGATTCCCTGGGCTCACAAATGACAGGATTCATAACATATCTACAACGATATAATAGAATAGCTTTATTTTTTTCTTCAGGTATTCCTTCGTTATATTTGTTTCAAATTACAAATATCAGAGTGGCTTTTTCAAAGGTCTCCCTCAACCACACCTGTGATTGACTGAGTGATTTGGATTTTACACTGTATGGTAATAACACATGATATCGAATAAAGAATTTAGAAGCCTCATTAATGACTGGTCAGCTAGAACATTAACTTGAATCTTGACCATAATAGGCAACATCACTGACTTCAACTAACACTAATATGGTAACAATGGAACTTAAATCAAGGATCTATACCATAGGAAAGTATTGCATGTTGGCCCTTGAAAGTCCTGTTTGTCAAATATATATGAGAGTTAGTCTGTCATACAGACCCTGAAGTAAATATATCCAAGAAATCCCACGCAAGTCTAGAAAATGTGGCAAGTCTAGATAAGTCTCAGGGCTCCTTTTCATCATATATTATTTTTTTCTGTAAAATATGTTCATTTCAGAGACTAGTTGTTAGTCTAATATGAGATTATGACAGTATATATAACAAACTAAAGGGGACCACTAATATTAGTTCATATTAACCCTAAAATATACAGAAAGCAGCTGGGACCAAATAAACAGTTTGCTATATTGTTATAAGCATGGATATATATGTAGTTTACAGTAATATAACCAGGCTATTATCACACCCCGGACACCCTCAGGTAACAGTAATCCTACTCATCTACTGCTTGACCACCATGATATTATGTCTTGACCAGCCATTAATGATTTCCTCATCTTTGGGGCAGGTTTGCTTGAACACATCTGTACTTTCTCCCTTCCTGATATAGTCAAGAAGTGCAACACAGTCCTCTGGGATCTGAAATCCCTGAAAATACATCCCCGCTACCTGCACATGCCGCAACTTTGGGAGAATTGCACAGTCTAGTTCGCAGATCCTATCACTCACCAGGAACCCTCCTTTACAATCGGCACAGTTCAAGTAATCATCTAATGTTCTCAGCTCCCTCTCAAGGTCTTCCTTCAGTTTAGGTATAGACGCTAGGTCGGAATTCTTCAACAAAGCAGCCAATTTCCCGAACACCCCACCTGAGGCCTCTACAGCAGGACCACTATAAGTCTGATGCAGATCTGGAGATGGGAAGCTGTCGTGTATGTAACCAGTGATGGTGCCAGAGTCTGCAATAACTTTATTCTTTTCATGGTCTACAAGTACTGGAACTTTTCCTTCTGGGTTCAATTTCAGAAATTCTTCTGATTTGTTGGTGATGTCAACGGGTATAACTGTGACCAGTTCGGATGGAATCTTCAGCTGTGAGTACATGTAGACACGTTGTGAGAATGGACAGTCGCCAATATTCTTCCCATCACTTCCTGCCTTCACATACATCTCGAATCTTGTTTTACTCATTGTGCTAAAAACTCTGAAACAACACAAGAGAATCGCCATTACTTCATGCTATAAACTTACAGAAGGTGAATATTTTATCCATAGTGTACAGATCTGAATCTTAAATGACTCTTATATCTTTGGGAAAAAACTAAAAGTTTTGCATTTGAAGCCAGTACTGTCTTAATAGTAGGCAGACTGGAGGTTCATAGCATGATCATAACTTGATGCTTAGAAAATCGTAAAACTTTTACTAATTAAAACTATAGAATTGGAATTAACTCTGCCCTCTGTGCTCATGGAATAACTTTGTACTTGTTATGACTTCTTTGAGTGGCATTTTAGAGGCTGGGAAGTACAATATAGACAAACTGTAAGATAAGAACTTCTTTATTTTGTCACGAACTTCTTTATTTTGTCACAAAATAAAGAAGTTGTTATCCCTAAAGTTTGACTGTGAATGAAATGACTGGTAATTCTTAAATCTTTGGGTAGACTAGTAGTAGACTCTCCAATATCTATTGTCTTTCATGTCACAAAGGTTCTGACAACTGTTCAAGTTAATGACATCATAAACAATTTGGCAAGGACGTCAGGATGGTTTAATTGAGAGCCGTGATACAGGGTCATGTCTTGACAGTAGGACCCTATGAGCGCTCTTGGCTAGGGATCGATATGTTGCTATTCGAATTGATAACTATATATACATGCAGAAAAATATTGTCCTGACCCATTGTCTGGAGACGCTGATGAAAACACTGTTCACAGAGTGACACAGCTACACTGGTCTACACTGGTGTGCGAAATAGCCACTGGCCTGCTAGCCCCTGGCTAGTAAAAATCCACTAGGGCCAGTAAATCTCCACAGTCACTGGCCCAACTGGCTAGTGAATTTTTCATGGGGTCATTTTGTAAATATATCACACAGTCCAACCTGTTAAGTTATAATACACTTTTAAATCATGCAAGATTATGGCCTGATAATAATGAGAATATCTCTCATCTATTTTTGTAATCTATTGCTTAGTTTCTACATTCAAAGTTCGGGCTAGTGAATTATTTTGTGGGCAAGTAACTTTCAGGAATAGGTAGTCTGACCGGCTAGCAAAATTTGGAAACGTTTTCGCACACTGACTACTAGTCAATCTCACAGTCTCTGAACCACACAAGCTTCCCTACTGCCTATACCTCCCTGCAATGCTGATGCCTTAAAAAATTAAATGAAGCAAGTCTAGATTTCATAGACATCTCCTGCCTCACTGGGGCTCCTTTTCAATTTAAATGGGATTATTTGTCACTATAATTCAGAGACTGAGCGTTAATCCAGTGTGACTGCCAGCCCCATGTGATATGTGTCACGTGACGTCACGTCTTCAACACGGGACTCCCTTCTCAGCTGTCGGTAGATTAATGCTTAGTCTCTGAATATATCATTTTGATAGTAACAAACAAACATATATTAACTGAAAAAAAAGCCCCAGGGAGACCAGAGATTCAAAACCTGATGAATCTGGACTCATTTCGGGCTTTAGAATTGCAGAGACGGCTTGGCAGTAAGGAAAATAATGTGGTTCAGGGACTGTATACTAGTGTGACTGTGAGTGTCGACAGTGTTTACAGGTGCTGTTGTCCGGAATTCGGCAAATGCTACCTTCTATGTCCTCGGGTGTCAACCATTTTACAACACAACCTCATCACGGTTGCTTATCAGTGAACGATTTTGCGTCTACGTTTGTATATGTTCATAATCACCTTGTACCGCTTACCTGAACACCTGCTTAACCGGTCTCACAAGTGACATTCCCTGATCCAGAAGTAAGGGAGAAGTTATTTTAATCAGATAAACAAAACTCATTCACAAATGTTGGTGCCACTGACGTTAATTCTGTCAGAAAGAATGACATTACATAACAGGAATTAAACCGAAAACAATTAAGTAATGCTGTTATAATCATGTTATGAGATTGAATTATGACTTATGGACACTTCATGTTACAAGATACCTCCCTCAGAAGCGGCCCCTAGAGTTATGTCCCCTTATATCTCGAGAAACGCCCATAAAATAATTCAAAAATGAGTTTGTGGCATTTTCAAATTGTCTGAAAGACTGACTGACTGACTGAGTTTGGTTTTACGCCGCTTTTAGCAATATTCCAGCAACATCACGGCAGGGGACACCAGAAATGGGCTTCACACATTGTGCCCATGTGGGGATTCGAACCCGGGTCTTCGGCGTGACGAGCCAACGCTTTAACCATTAGGCTACCCCACCGCCCCATTTGTCTGAAAGAAACATATGCAATTCAGACCATGTAAATATATACCATTTGGCAAGTAGACATTAGTGCAGTGTCTGAAAATAATGAAACCCGCCTGCCTGCTTTTCATCAGATTTTATAAGGATGAATTAAGGACAGCCTACAAGATAAATTGTACCCATAGAGATTCGTACCTAAGCCTTTTTGACAGAGTCGTACCAAAATATTGGACAATCTTTAGTTACCAACACGTACCTAAACACATAGACGTACACCAAAAACACAAGGAATCGGCCGTACTCAGTGAAAAGATATAACTTATCATTGCTATTCTTCTAAACTGCATCAATGATTGATAAAATCGTATAAGTAAAATAGCGACCTTTTTTTTCTTGTTTCTTGTGAGAATCCAATCACCGACTGTGTAAACTTCTCCGACCAACTCCCAAGCTGAGTTTGAATACAAAATTAACAATAAACAACTTCGGCTATTTGAGTTTAGTAAATTCATTTAATCCTAATTTTACATGTATATAAGAGAGGGAATAACTGTTCAGCAGTCATTTGTTGTATCCTCGTGGCAAAATCAATATTATTCCAAGATTGAAAAGATGAAATGGCGTCGTGTATCGTCTGTTACAAGAAGGTGACAGCGCGACAATATGGATTGCAGAGCGACGTCGCGACAACTGCCGCACCGTATATACAGATCACTTAAACATCTGATATTTGTTTGTTCACGTTTAAGTATCCGTGGCAATATTCAAAAGCATATAATGTATAAAAATTATATAAATACAAGGAACAAGAAACACTATATAACTAAATATTTATGTTGTTGGTTATCTTTTACATTGGTAGATTTGACAGTATACCGGCAACTAGTCAGAAGTGAAATTAGAAATGACTTCAGATGCTACTTAATGAATGAAGTCTTTCTGAACTCATGATGACTCCCTTGTGACTGAGATTGAAAGGTTGTATAATGAATGAAGTCTTTCTGAACTCATGATGACTCCCTTGTGACTGAGATTGAAAGGTTGTATAATGAATGAAGTCTTTCTGAACTCATGATGACTCCCTTGTGACTGAGATTGAAAGGTTGTATAATGAATGAAGTCTCTCTGAACTCATGACGACTCCCTTGTGACTGAGATTGAAAGGTTGTATAATGAATGAAGTCTTTCTGAACTCATGATGACTCCCTTGTGACTGAGATTGAAAGGTTGTATAATGAATGAAGTCTTTCTGAACTCATGATGACTCCCTTGTGACTGAGATTGAAAGGTTGTATAATGAATGAAGTCTTTCTGAACTCATGATGACTCCCTTGTGACTGAGATTGAAAGGTTGTATAATGAATGAAGTCTTTCTGAACTCATGACGACTCCCTTGTGACTGAGATTGAAAGGTTGTATAATGAATGAAGTCTTTCTGAACTCATGACGACTCCCTTGTGACTGAGATTGAAAGGTTGTATAATGAATGAAGTCTTTCTGAACTCATGACGACTCCCTTGTGACTGAGATTGAAAGGTTGTATAATGAATGAAGTCTTTCTGAACTCATGATGACTCCCTTGTGACTGAGATTGAAAGGTTGTATAATGAATGAATGTTTGATTTTGTAAAAGAAATGTGCTCGGAATAAATTGTCATCACAGTTCAAAATGAAGAATTATTAGAATAATATATTCTGTATCTTTTGTCGTTTAATGCGCTCCAAATTGTCAAATGTTACATATATTATATTTGGGATTACACTTTCTCAGTAAAGTACCGATTCTAGCACTTTTGTTAGGTTGAGTCCAATCCGCGATTCGAACCCAGGTACCTCTAACCCATTCAGTCGGCCATGTAACGCTTTCAGACAACAGCGGCTTCCACTAGCCAAACTTACTAGAATAGGTACTTTGCACAGGAAATGTAATCCCAAATATAACATACTGGTTAACGTATGTTCCCGTCTATACCGGTTAAAGAAATCTGCAAGAACTACATGGGTACGGGTCATCTAAGTTTGGTACGAATCATAAAAAATGTGGGTAAGAGTCGTCGAAATTTGGGTACGGTTATCTCAATTTGGGTACGGCTCGGCCAAAAAGGTACGAGTTGTACTTTGGGTACGCCAGTTCGGTGGGGTACCGAGCGTCTAGTATCCATAAATTAAGTAGTATTCAGAATTTTCTTTCTGTAAAATACGTTCATTTCAAAGAATTTATGTTTTTCTAATGTACAGCGCCAGTGAAGATATCAGTAAATAATCCCTGAGAGGACACTGTGGTTATAAATAGGTCGCACATCTTATTTTCAACATTTACTTCTTTGTGTATAGTGAAGCCTATTTCCGGTGTCCCCCGCGGTGATATGGCTGGAATAGTGCTAAAAGCAGCGTAAAACTAAACTAACTCACTCGCTCTTTGTGTATAAAAGGTGGATGAGTTTGGGATTAAAACACAAGATGCTCTGCAACTTTTGATCTGCTTGGACCCTATTCACAAGGCGTTCGCAACATTACGCCATTCGTACGTGCAAGAGTTACGATGGGTCGTAATGCTACAAACGCTTTGTGGACCAAGACCCTATTTCACAGTACTGAGACTGGCTGGTATTTAATGAGTATGATAATATTTACAGTGTACGGTAGGACAGGGACGTTTAAGGCTGGTAATAGACAATCGATAGGTACGAGAATAGCAACGTGCGAGTCTAACTCGTATATTCCCTGATAGAAATACAATTTCTGAGGTGAATGCTCATCTATTGCCTATTGCAAATTCCACAGAAAAAAGTACGATAATTTTATACTGTTCAACCCAATACGTTTTCTACTGCATAAAACATGGTATTACAATACGTTTTCACATATCTACTTTCAGGCATTGGTTAGGCTCTGGACTAATTCTTAGATAAAAACAAACACACCTTAGAAGCGTCAAGGCCAACCAATAACTCGATTATTTGACGAAACACAATTCACTGGTCGCGAAAGGCAAAATGCATGAATTGGTCAATGATATATAGTCATTGATGACTCCAGGTATTGAGAAAAGGGAAAAAAACCAACAACCCAACAACAAATAAACAAACAAACATAAAAAGAAACAAAACAAAAAACCAAAAACAAACAAGCAAAAAATAAACCCCGTGTGTTTCTGTCAGTATGGAATGGCTATCGACTACATGCTTCTCCTGCAACATCAACTGAGAGATGCGAGTAAAGAGAAGCTGAATCACACTGTACCTTACTTTCGTATACACTACAGGTGTTGAAACTTGTGTGAGGCACCCGATCCCGTTAGTCGCCTCTTACGACAAGCATGGGTTACTGAAGGCTCATTCTTACCCGGATATTCACAGGTCAAATACACAAGAGGCCACCGTATGTCTCTATCATCTCGAAATACGTCAAGACCAGCGGTTGTTTAACGATAATTATTTTTATCTTGGATTTCCAGTCTTGGTCTGTTTTGAAATGTCCGATGTTGATCCTACATGAATATCATGATCACTAACATTGTTGGTGTTACCACTGTTATTATCCTTGTATTGCCACTCTGTTTTGTACTACCACTGTAATTCCTTTGCAGTAATTTGCATTGATTAGTAAGTGAGTGAGTTAATATGTAACGTCACATCGGCAATATGTCAGCCATATCGTGACGAAAACAATTTATACAATGAAAAATGAAAACATTTTGGAGAGTAAAAACCTGTCGACGATGGACAGTATAAATACTAGAATATCACATATATGAAAATAAAACTAGCTTGTCAAACTAAAATATTTTCATTCAAGTGAGTGAGTGAGTGAGTTATTATTTAACGTCACATCGGCAATATTTCAGCCATGTCGTGACGAGAACATTTGACATTGAAACAGAATATATATAGATATTATAAAAACCCGCCGACGAAGGAGGACAGTAAAACAACTAGAATATCACAATTTCAATTAAAACTAGCTTCGGTTTTTATAATATAAGAGTCCCGACTTTCTATGTAGGTTTTTTTCTCTCTGAGAAATCACCTTTTTCTCCAACCACTGGATGCATGTATTTACATACAACCCCAGTACGTTTGATATGAAACCACGGAAAGTGAGTGAGTTTAGTTTTACGCCGTACTCAGCAATTTTCCAGCTATATGACCGCGATCTGTATATCACAGAAAGCTATGTCACCGCAAAACAGAAAACCCCCCATTTGATTTGCTGATTTGAATTGTAGAAAGTCACGCATTGAAACAAACGATCAACGTGAAATATATATACCTGATGGCCATACAAAGTTATTGTTTGTGGATATAGAAGATCTAAAATCAATTTCGATAACATGCTAAACTCCTCAGAAAGGGAACTTACATCGGAAAGGAAAAGAGTTATGATATTTGAAGTGAACAATGTAAGAGCTGAAGTACCTGAAGAGGTGGAAAACTAGAACAGTGCATGAAATTGTCGATTCAACACGTAACACAAACAAGTGTGAACATCCAAGCGACGTAACCAAGAGCAAGATTGTATTGATGAATGTGCTTGAATCGAACAATGTAAACGCACAGATAAGGTCACATCAATCAAACTAGACGACGTAACCTTATATCATATTGGAAGACGTCCATCAAGAAACAAGTATAAGCCGGATGCGATCCTTGCAAGCTGTACTATACCTGAAGACAAATATGAAATCATGAAGAGGAAAAATCGACTGAAAGACTCTAGAAATTAAAAAAAAGGACACGTTTTTTTGTCCCGTTTCAAACAGCAACCGAACAACGTGACATGCAAAATCTGCGAAGGATAGGAGACGACACAGTAACATTAAAGGCTATATCATATCACACTTCTCTAAAACTAAATAATACATTTCTCTCAAAAATACTAACTATCATCCTTCACGAAAGCTACTATATAAATTATTTAAAAACATTTAAAAAAAAAATACTACAAACAAAATTAATTAAAAAACAATTTGCATTTATACAATATTGAATTAAAAAAGGTCGAATGAATTTATGCAACGTAGCATTAAAGCGGCTCTCGCGCCCTCTACCGGCTGAACATTTCTTCAGGCGAACCCCATAAAACACTTGAAGAGCTCTTTACGAATATACTACGCAAAACCTGAAATTCACGTAACTACTCGCCTCCTTCCATGACATATAGCTACAAGAAGACCACCCTGCTGGCCGAAATGACATGAGTAGTTACAAATGCCTGTGACTGAAACCAGTTCGGCAAACACCGACAACACAGCGTGGAACATCATATAAATGGATGTCAACATGGTCTCCGCTTTGGTGAAGATGGACGACAGGAACGACATTGGGGACATCGCGACGGTATTTATACAGGTAGACAAGAAAGATCCCCATCTAATCGCCGGCAGGTAACAACCGGGTTTGGGAATGTCAATGGATGGAAGGTAAACTGTGAATCAGAAACTATTACATAATTTTCATGTAAAAGCAAGTAGCCCTGGTTTTATAACAAAAATCAAATCACTGACTATGATATTTTATGTTAGGTAGAAACAAAATTAAACCAATTCGATTTAACAATTGATGTATTTAACTGTATATTGCATTTTGAAGGAAATGTACGTAGTATAACTGAGAGTTATTGTAAATGGGACAAGAGGTATTCACATCTGTTAAATGAATCATTTACAGATAACGAAGTGAATAGGGTTCATCATTAATTATTGTTACTTACAGATAAACACAGCACCGGTATCAATACGGTTGCCGATGATATACTAGGCGTCATTAAAAAAGGGTCAAATGATATATAGCACATGTAAAGAAATGTTTCTCAGAAATAATAGAGCTTGGAGTGTCATCATAATGTTTAATGTGTTGACAAACGTGACACATCGTGGCATACAGACAAAAAATTCAAACAGCACTAACAAACATCAGTTGTATAGACCAAGTCCCCAAAATGAAAATGACAAACATGAAGCACTAGGTCGTTCAGTATCTTGGGTACCCTCTTCGCCCGTCCAGGACACAGGTGCATTTTGTTCTCATGTTCCTTATCAAGTTCATAAAGAAAGCTTGCGGAATCGCATTCCATTCCTCTACTAGAGCTCTGCGGAGTCCTAATTTAGGAGATCCACTGATGCTGGGTGACATGTGTGCACACGTCGACCGTGTTCATCCCAAGCAAGCTCAATTGTGTTGTGTGTGGCGAGCATGCTGGCAACTCCATCCGCTCTATACCCTGCTGCCTAAGGAATTCATCCTAGCGTTGTCGTCTTGTAGTAAAGACGGTCGACCATAAAAGCCATGCATAGCTTGCAGGAATGATACTGCTATAGGAGCCAGAATCTCGTCCCGATAACGCTGTCAGGTAAGATTACCGTCGATCACGTGCAGTGGAGTATGTCCAATAGGAGTTTCGCAGCAACCTGCCGCCGAGTTGGTTGCTGTCCGCTGAGTTTGACCAGATTCCAAGAGGCCTATTGCTTTGACCCCTTTTAGCAAGTGCACGTGTATTGTCCTCCACTTTCCATGGATAGAGCGACTTGCACGTGCAAATCATTGACATGAAGTGGCATGTGTGTTTCTATATTGACAATCTAAATAAAAAAAAGAAATTGCCATTTGTAACAGAATGTATCAGACGCTGAAGAACGTAATAATGACATTTCAACGGCATGGTGTATTTTTCCATACTGTTAAGAAAATTTGGAAAACATTCAGTTATATATATTTCAAACAAAAACGAAGATTTTACAACTTTTAAGAAATAGTGTTACCAATAGCTTGACCCATCATTAATGACACTGAGTATATATTCGAAATGTTTATTTATTAAGCTCTAACCATATTTCGGCCTTTGCCCTAAGAACACATTCATCCATGGCAAAATGTGTGCAAATCGCCTCGGGTTTTGAAAGCAATGCTACATTACACATGGAAAGTACTTGAAAACACCAACTCAGTTTAGAGTGAGTGAGTGAGTGAGTGAGTTTGGTTTTACGCCGCTTTTAGCAATATTCCAGCAATATCACGGCGGGGGACACCAGACATGGGCTTCACACATTGTACCCATTTGGGGAATCGAACCCGGGTTTTCGGCGTGACGAGCCAACACTTTAACCATCAGGCTACCCCAGCTTAGAAATCAGAAGTAAATTAAAAAAAGACATTATCTTATTTGTAGTCGCAGTTATAAGAACACTATTAGAAAGCATTGAAAAACACTAAGTTTGGTTGCAAAATAAATTTGATCTGTTATAGATAATGGTCGTTCATTTTGGAAGATACTACGGGAACACGATAAATAGAAACAAATGATAAACTCCCAGGTATGGCAGATTTATACGAGTCTTAATTACAGACGATGACATCCGGATCGCAATGCAATGAACGGATATGGGTAATGATTTGAACAGGCGATTTGAAAAAGAGGAAATATTTAAAATAACACATAGGTTAAAAACATAATAAGGCCAGTGGAGATGATGGAGTTTTAATTAAATGCATACATAAAGCATTCCAAGGATTCAATGACAGATATTTATGAAAAGACATTTTCCCAGAAAGCTGGACGAAAGGAATGATACTCCCAGTTAGACTAAAACCAGAACAGTATCGGTGGGTAAGTTTACTAATTTGTGTTCGAAAATTATTTACATCATTTCTGAGTAGGAGACTGAAGTTTGTGAAAGATATAATATTTTATCAGAAGCCCAGGCTGGCTTGAGAAAAAACTATACAACTACTGACAATATATTTGCTCTTTACGCCATAGTTCACGTGTTAAAATGTGGATCGAAAAGGTTTTATAATACATTTATCGATTATGAGAAAGCTTTCGACAGTGTCTAGAGAATACGCTAATGGCGTAAATTGATACATTGTTAAAAGGGTTCTTATTAATCAGTTTTATCAATCTTGGAATGGAACAGTAAGTACTACTTCAAAAAGTAAATATTACAAACTTTAAAAAGAAATACCTCATTTTGATTCTTATCTTCTGGAACTACCTACACATCTTATAACATGGTATCCCGTTTTAGAACAACTAATCATAGATTACCCATAGAATCTAGAAGATGGAGTAGCCTTGTTAGATGTGACAGACAATGTGAAATAATAAAATGAAGCAATGGGCGACGAATATCACTCCCTTTCACCGTGCCCAAGTCTAACAACCCTTAGAAAAAATCCACTTAAGTATTTTTGTAATACTCCGTCAGTAGATAAATTCACCTCTTATGTATGCAAAAGATCTATTAAATAAAAAAAGATAATTAAAACTTTTTCTGCCAGACGTTGTGTTTCATCTGAAAAATTGACGGAATTGATTTTACTTCCATTAACGAAACAAACAAACTGACGTTATGTACAGAGCGCAAAGGTGCAATGCGTCAAAATACTGATGGTATCGACAACAAGGACAAGACAAGTGAGTGCTGACTTAGTTGGCGTGAAGCAGCGGGACTGTCAACATGTTCCTCCTACTGATGTGTCTCTGTGTTATGGGAAATAACGGTAAGATATGTGAGCTACACGGCATAACAGTAAAACTTAACACTAGTGATTTCCTGATAATGTTATTTTTCTCTTGGTATCATATATCGTCACTTGCGAATAACTAAAAAACAAGTCATTTCACAATGTTTTAATGTTGTGTCATCAATGATTTCCAGTGATTTGTTCATGTTGCTTTCACCACTATTTTGCCTTTAGTATCAGGTATGGTTAGTGTAGTGCGGTACTGTAATAAAATTGAAGATGAGTAATTTGTATGAATAAAATAGAAAGACACATTTTGCTGCCTTCACAAGTCAGCGCTTTCCCGTCTTAATGATAACGAAAGATCCTAAACTTCTACAAAATGTCAAATATTTCTTCACACTGAATTGTCACAACGACAAACTGCAGTATAAGTAGCATCTCTGGAACTGGTCTTCGTTTTACTGTGGACGCTGGTCCCGCAGTTTAGAATAAAAGGCACTTTTAATTTTCAATGAATCATTTCGTTGGATCATGAAATGGTTTTCACATGATAAGGCTTGTGATCACATCCTGGCACAGAGACTCGCAATTTTGTAGTAAAAGCGTGAATCATCGAAACCTCTCTGGTGAATACTCAACAGTAGACGTTTAGACCAAGGTTCAAATCAGGGATTCGAACATTGAAACGCTAGTCCATGTAACAAGAAGGCTTCAGATTATTTCGCTCTATTGTTGAATATCAGTGAGGCAAATGCATGACCTTGTATTGACTTTACATTATTTTTGAGAGCGATTCAGGCAAATGAAATAGACAAACCATTGTGTCCATTTATGTTTTTAAAGCCCTTTCATGTTTCATATTTGATTACATACATGAATGACGTTCACTATTTTAACAGTTTTCTATTACTGAAACTTGTTTCAACATAACATACCATTGTTTTACATAGCAAATGGCCAGAACAGCAGTGGAAGGGAATTCCTGGTTACCTTTCCAGAGAACAAATTAATGGTTAACAAGCCGGAACAACAATGTATCATTATTACAACCCTTCTGAATGCTGCGTCTGTGCAGGTCACCAGTCTGTCTCAGAGCATCAACTTCACACATATCGTGAACATCACCAGCGCTGCGGGCGATTACATTTGCCTAGAAAAAGGCATCCAGCTGTCAGGGAGTGGGATAACGGATAAAGTAGTACGCATCATCTCCAATAATGACGTGAATGTTCTTGCTGTCGATTTTGCAACCAATTCCATGGATATTTATCTCGCACTACCCGTTGATCAGTTCGGGTTCAGTTTCTATGTAGTGACATACCAGAGTAGAGATGATAAGACACAGTTCTCAGTGACGTCTTCTTCCGCCGATACTTCAGTAACCATAGAGTTCCCATCTGGTCTGGCTACATTACAGTATAATGGTATCACCATTCTGAATCCAGACATAATAAATGTAACCCTACAAAAGCACCAAGTTATCCAGTTCCAAAACGACAGAGACCTGACAGGAACGTATGTGTCCTCAAACCATCCAATTGCTGTCATAGCGGGAGCACGGAAATCCTCTTTGGACACTAGAAAAACCCAGGATCATCTTGTTCAACAAATGACCCCCGTTACCACATGGGGCAAACATTTTATTTCCGTTCTCTCCCCAGAAAAGACTAACACATCAGAGGACCTGTATCGCATCCTTGCAAGCACCTCAAACACAAGTGTTCATGTGGGTGGTTCAATTTACAGCCTAGAAAAAGAAGGGGACTGGTTGGAAACAAGGATTTCTGCAACAGCTCCTGTTGAGATCACGTCAAATGAAGCAATATTGGTGGTAAAGTTTGTGACAGTTACAAGAACCTTTGATTCCTGTATGTTGATTGTTCATCCCAACAGCCAGTGGCAATATCAGTACAGCTTCCGGTTTCCTGACAAAATACATTTGCTTATGCAATTGTCGTCATTGAATCGTTCTTCAAATCAACTTTAATACTAAACTCACAACCTCTCGATATACAGACATGGGTTGACGTTATGGACACGAACCTGACATCTGGATATATCCTTCTTCCAAAAGCCTACTACGTCATACAAAGTGCTAGCGCTTTGTTTGGGATATACATACACCAGAAGGGAAGAGAACAAGCCTTCTGCTCAGGAGTTGGACTTGATCTCACGCTGATTAATGAGGTAAGGGAAACAGAAATCACTTAATATCACCCTTTTTTGAGTAGTTACACCCACATTTACACAAAACACTTTCTGATCTAAAAGACCCAGTCGTTATTTTACCTTTGCAATCTGGGAAATATGGAATAAAAAATAGAAATATGGAATAAAAAATAAAGATAATAATAATAATAATATTCAGTTCCCACAGTTAATTAAGTACTTATGCCAAATGATATTGAGTAAACTTTAATTTTGTCTTTAAAAAATTAGTGCAATCCCGTTGAAATCTCTTATACCACATTTCAGTTCCTACACATGTCAGTTTTATTTCTTTAAAGAATTGGATACATTCAAAAGAAGAGACAGTTTGTCAGCCAAGCACTATGTCAGCAACCACAACAGATTCCGAAGCCACAACGATCACGACATCTGCGAGTACTTCCACCAGTGCAACCACTACCACTGGAAACACAACATCGACAATTCCGCTAACAACTACCACAGTTATCCCAACTACTACTGCCGCTACTTCTTTAAGTACCAAAGCAGAATCCACGATCGCCATGGATACAACCGTACCCGCTTCAGGAGCTGAGGAATCAACGGTCGGTGGTAATGTGGACCCGGGACACAATTGTTCATGTCAAAGCGAATCCAACACCAGGCATCAAAATATGACCCTTGAGGAACTCCAGATAATCGTAAAGCATCTGCAAGCCGGCCTCCGGATCCTCCCAAACCAAACGTCCAAAGCGAAGAGGAGAAAGATAAGTGCCCCTGATGACAGAGCCTCGTCAAAAACATTTGGAGCAACAGGCTGTGTTTTTCTCTCTTTTTGGTACGTGGCTATGTTCCTTGCTGACATTCCACGAATATGGAAGCACCTGAGAAGAGTCATCTATCCATGATGAACGTTTTGCTTTCCAGGGTATTTTGGTTGTCAAAGTGTCTGTCCTTCACTTTGCACACCCACGCTTGATTTCAGGCTTTATAGTTGGTCTGATGTTAGTGCGAAAGGCGAATTGTTAAATCATTGGACAACATCAGCACACCGAAAGTTGTACCATGTTTTCTTTCTCCACGACTGTGTTTATTCTGCAGTATATATGCAGGAAAATTAATGACTTTCCCATGTGTGCACATACCATTTGGAAGGATATGGACTATTTCAAATTGAAACATTATCACAAACGACTCCATTAAATTTCCAGACAGAGGAATTATTAGGAAATTGTAGAACTGAATATGTTTTGCGCACGTTTGGATTACTTATAGAAACAGGCCCCAAATCAATGACGTGTGTGTCAATTTATTCCCTTTCAATGCCATATACAGGTTGAATGCCCGACCAACCCATAACAAATATGTTCGAAATATATGACCATTTAACTTCTTATTTCCACAGGCGCTCAATATCACTACAGAGCCCTTGAACAAAGTAACACTCGTTTACTTGGACAAAAGAAATGCTCAGCTTATTTGCAAGGGCGAATTTAATTGCTAGTGACCTCGGGAAAGATTTATCGAACTTATTTGCTTTCTCACAGTGGATTATTTTAGCGAGAACTCCACCAACAGAAAAGTATTGCATTACAAACAAACGTTATTTCATCACTCCTTGCAATCTGGGAAATATGGAATAAAAATAGAAATATGGAATAAAAAATAAAGATAATAATAATAATAATATTCAGTTCCCACAGTTAATTAAGTACTTATGCCAAATGATATTGAGTAAACTTTAATTTTGTCTTTAAAAATTAGTGCAATCCCGTTGAAATCTCTTATACCACATTTCAGTTCCTACACATGTCAGTTTTATTTCTTTAAAGAATTGGATACATTCAAAAGAAGAGACAGTTTGTCAGCCAAGCACTATGTCAGCAACCACAACAGATTCCGAAGCCACAACGATCACGACATCTGCGAGTACTTCCACCAGTGCAACCACTACCACTGGAAACACAACATCGACAATTCCGCTAACAACTACCACAGTTATCCCAACTACTACTGCCGCTACTTCTTTAAGTACCAAAGCAGAATCCACGATCGCCATGGATACAACCGTACCCGCTTCAGGAGCTGAGGAATCAACGGTCGGTGGTAATGTGGACCCAGGACACAATTGTTCATGTCAAAGCGAATCCAACACCAGGCATCAAAATATGACCCTTTGAGGAACTCCAGATAATCGTAAAGCATCTGCAAGCCGGCCTCCGGATCCTCCCAAACCAAACGTCCAAAGCGAAGAGGAGAAAGATAAGTGCCCCTGATGACAGAGCCTCGTCAAAAACATTTGGAGCAACAGGCTGTGTTTTTCTCTCTTTTTGGTACGTGGCTATGTTCCTTGCTGACATTCCACGAATATGGAAGCACCTGAGAAGAGTCATCTATCCATGATGAACGTTTTGCTTTCCAGGGTATTTTGGTTGTCAAAGTGTCTGTCCTTCACTTTGCACACCCACGCTTGATTTCAGGCTTTATAGTTGGTCTGATGTTAGTGCGAAAGGCGAATTGTTAAATCATTGGACAACATCAGCACACCGAAAGTTGTACCATGTTTTCTTTCTCCACGACTGTGTTTATTCTGCAGTATATATGCAGGGAAAATTAATGACTTTCCCATGTGTGCACATACCATTTGGAAGGATATGGACTATTTCAAATTGAAACATTATCACAAACGACTCCATTAAATTTCCAGACAGAGGAATTATTAGGAAATTGTAGAACTGAATATGTTTTGCGCACGTTTGGATTACTTATAGAAACAGGCCCCAAATCAATGACGTGTGTGTCAATTTATTCCCTTCAATGCCATATACAGGTTGAATGCCCGACCAACCCATAACAAATATGTTCGAAATATATGACCATTTAACTTCTTATTTCCACAGGCGCTCAATATCACTACAGAGCCCATGAACAAAGTAACACTCGTTTACTTGGACAAAAGAAATGCTCAGCTTATTTGCAAGGGCGAATTTAATTGCTAGTGACCTCGGGAAAGATTTATCGAACTTATTTGCTTTCTCACAGTGGATTATTTTAGCTAGAACTCCACCAACAGAAAAGTATTGCATTAAAACAAACGTTATTAGCTACTCTGGTGGACAATGCAAATATGTTCCTGGAAAATATGAGAAGGTTAATGAATACATTGATTCCTGTGTTTGAGAGTAGGTAATCCCCAATGCTGACAGTTTATGATAGATAACACAGTGTGTGTCATTCACTTTACCAACTTACATGTAATCGCTATCAACCATTCAATACACGCATAAAGTTGGTCTAGACAGTGGCAGATCTTACTTGTCTGTCATTCAGACCCTGAAAAAGAACTACGATGTGAACACCAATTAAAAGGTTGTAATAGTTTAGCAAGCAAAGAGGTCGTCAGGTACTTCATTTAAACTCGTACGAAACAATAAACGTTTGCTCACAATTTGGCAATACCTGACAGTCTGAACATTTGAGTCTACAAATGTCTTGTCATTTCTAGCTAACGTGTTTTAGATTTCATCACTAGTTTTAACTGGATTTCTGTGATATACCAGTAGTTTTACTGTTCTTCGTCAACAGGTTTTGATTTCTAATTTTATTGATATATGATATAATCATTAATTGTTCTCGTCACGATATGGCTGAGATATTGCCGATGTGACGATAAATATTAACTCACTCACCTACTTAACCAACAAAAGCGTTTTTTTCTCGCAAAACTGTTAGATCGAATAATCCGACAGAAGGTTGCTAAGCGACGTAGATACAGTTATACAACGGCAGGACAATAACCCTCACGAGATCTGAACGTACATACTTTCAATCTGAAAAGTACGCAAATGTTAAGCTGAATGCTTTGTTTCGGATGATAGGCAAATAACATCGAAGGTTCTGGCAGAAGCAATTGCATATAACTTGTTGAATAAAATATTCAAAGGCCAAAGTTATTGTGACACAGAAACAACAAATGGTATCAATATCAAACTGTTACTGCAGTGACTGAAAAGTCATTACGTGGAAAGACAAATGTGTCTACTACGTGTGGTAACGATCAACAGTTCATAAGAACAGCGTAAATGAGCCACAACACAAGAGGGGATCACAAGCAAGTTTAGGTCAGCAGCGAGTGTGTACACCTTGTGCATTGATGCATGCCTGGCGTTGGAACTATTAAACGTCGATGTCAGTGTCTGGAAAATTTCCTGCAGCGTTGTTGGAAGATTCGGATGACGTCCTAAATGTAGTAAATGTCTCTCCATTTCATCCCAGACGTGTTCAGTGGGTGACAAATCAGGGATATTCGGGCCTCATTGACACATTTACAAGATTACTTAACATTCCACGTCACAATACCTTTTGCCTCTGATAATACACATACAAGATACCAATATATGTGTAAGTACTCTGACACGGTGGTATCCGATAAATTAGTCACTTTCAGTTTGACATAAGCGTACATATTTAGATTGTACTTCACTGTGAATGTTCTGTTCATTTTCTATAGTGTAGCAGTTATTGAGCTCTGCCCATTCTTAACTATTTCAAATAGTATTCCCACCGTTATCATTATGTTCTTACTTAAGAAATGCGGGCCTCAGTTACCAATAGTTATGACTTGTTACATCAAGTAAGTGATATAAGCAATTGACAGAATCGAACGGCGGAGAGCTTCAAGCATCGAGTCAAACGTTTACATTGCAAGATAATTTTATTATTCCAATCTTGTTTATGTACCTGTCTGTAAAATGTCTCCAAAATGGACAAAGAACCGTGACTATCTGCTTTATCGTTCAGCTTAATTGTCTAAAGCACTTCTGTTTCTATTTGAACGATGAAGTCTCAAGAGTCTCTCACGTTCACCAGCATTCTTTGCAAATTGATTAAATGCTAATGATTATTTACAGCTTCAATTTTATCCCCAGTCACGAAACAGGGAGGAAGAATTCAATGGGTGATGCCCATCCCGTCCGAAAGACCTTCAATATCTTCTTATAAAGTTTTGCAACGACATCAAACACATGCTGAACGAGTCTCGTGTTTTGTTATTTCTAAAACAGAATATTGTGTCAAGATTGACTAAAAATACGCGTAACATTCGCTTGTGGAGCTTTCAACATTGTATCATGAACATGTGCACGTGTATCAAATACTTGGTGTATTGGTGCCTTTTGTTATTTACGTATTTCTAAATAAACATTTAATGGTTTCTTCCACTAGGACTCACTATCTATACTAGGCACATAAAGAAACTGTGCATACAAAAATTTAAAATCTATTTAGCTGTTCACATCCAAAAGTTCTGGGTTTGCAGCTAGCCATACGTGCATTATCTTCCCACAAAGGCTACTCAAGTCATATCTTACCACGTTACATGGGAAGTTATGACTTGAGTAACCTCTGTGAGACGAGAATCGCTATACGGCAGCCATATAATCGAGTCTGCACCAGACAATCCAGTGATCTCGTTAACTGGGAATACGATGACATGCTGTCAGCGAGCCTTATCACCCAATCCCGTTAGTCGCCTTTTACGACAAGCATGGGTTGCTGAAGACCAATTCTAATCCGGAGCTTCACGAACGGGTTAACGGTACCGGGAGAGAAAGATTCAACCACTCGGCCTCCCCACTTCGGGCAAACAAGAATCGTGAAGCATGTTCGTGTGGTCTCGTCACTACTACATGTCCAGGTGTAACATATATTGTCTGATTAAACAGGAGTAATGCAATTGCGAATCAACTTGAATATGTATATATAGCTTATTTCTGTCAAAGCGGCCACAAGCCCATGGGACAATACAATTGCAGAAATACACAAACATATGTTTTACAAAAGCATCATATAAACAATTGTCCCCAAATTGAATAGATATGTATACTGACATATGTACAAAGCATATAAATAAATACAACATTTTACTACTGTTACAACTTTTATGAAGTGTATCATAAGTTTAAAAGCAAAATAAATATATTTACCAAAATTTGATTTGACAATTTGAGTACATTAAGTTTGTAAAAGATTCCTGTGATCGATTAACAGCACAGTTACATGTAATATACCTTTTCCGTAAATCAGTATAAGTTTTACATACCAATAAAAAGTGGAATTCATTTTCAATATACAGTCAACTCTCGTTAATCCGACACTTGTGGTTGCAGAGAAATATGTCGGATTAACGAAAATGTCGGATTAATGAAAATGTCGGATTAATGTAGTTGTGTGAAAATATCAATGTTTACTAAATGTCATGATCGTAATACTGTTGCATGCATATCAGAAATGGTAGATCTAGTTATCTTCATCGTATGTAAAAATATTCACAGAAATAAAAAATACTAACAATACATACTTGTTTTCATTTATTAACATTCATAGATGGCATAACATACATATACAATCGAACAGTTTCTGGTGATGAAGATGGACATTTTACATGCGTTTCAAACAATGGTCATAGTGTTGTTGATTACACGTTAGTTAGTTACAACTGTTTTAAATCTTATTTCAGATTTTAGAGTTTGTAAGCTTGATGAATCAGACCATGTTGTATAATGATACTGCTAGTAGCAGCGACTCGTGTGTGACCACAGGGGCGTGTCACGCTTAGAAACAGCGTTAGAAAGACATATAGGTATATAGACCCTATAGTAGTATATAAAAGGAAAGGGATGTAACGACGGAACCACCCCCTACTCAATCAAAGTTAGATTTCACCACGTAAACTATTTTTAAGGCGCCGTCGAGGCCTACGGATCGAAAGCGACATAATGTCCCTACAAAATGAGCTATAAATGGTCACAATCGGATCATTATTTCAAAAGTTATACACCACGACTCACCGAAAACAGCTACCTCCGCAATTCCAAGCCAAAATCATGGATCACCCAAGACAGCGAAAACTCACCTTTTAAATTCGTTTATTAATTCCAGCCACGTTGACAGCACCTATGTAGCGCTAGATTCGATCGGCAGCGGCATTCCACGGGTCTAAGGACTTATCTACATCTACAAATCATTTCCTCGACAGTAAGCAGGCATTTTCTCCAAAACCATAGGCAATCATACTCACTTGACCTTACTCCTTATCAATGTCGGAAGGGCGTTTTTACTTTTTTTTCATTAATTTTTCAAAAGCATTTGACTGTGTCAATCATAATCACCCGTGATCGTCTAATGAACTATGGTATTCATGGACGAGTCTTGAATCTTTTGAGAGATACGTACTCAAAACTAAGCTCCTGTGTTAGAACTGAACATGGATTGAGTGATTATTTCACATGTCATAGGGGAATACGGCAAGGCTATATGCTGAGCCCCTTACTGTTTTCGCTATATATCAGTGAATTAGTTACAGAGTCACAAACATGGGTTACTGAATCTCAATTCTAACTCGGATCTTCACAAGTCAGATGACCCGTGAAGGTCCCGGTTAGAATGACCCTTCAGTAACTCACGATGCAGAAGTATCCCCTCCTCTATGGCATTCATTAGAACCAAGTGTAGTTATGTCACTGGATGGTCAAATTTTAAAATGTCCTCATCATCCCTTCCATGAAACGTTTTGAAAGCTTGCTGCTCCTCAGGACATTGTTGATAATATCATTGATAAAACTCAAATTGTTCTTTAAAGAGGTCGATGCCGTCCTCGAAATACAACTGTTGCATGGCTTCCACGGCTTCTACAAAGGCACCCACGTACAAATTGTTATACCTCTTGAGGAAATCTCGGAATGTTGACATACCTTCCCGTCTCCAGGTGGCCTCGAGGTCAGAATATTTGTCCTCGACCGATTTCAAGACATCATCGAGGGCAGATTTCTGGTTGAGGCTGGAATACCAAGCTTCACCCAAAGTTGGAAGCCGAGTCTCTTTCAACTTTTCCGGAGAGTCGAGACACTCTGAACTCTTTCAGAAACTCAGCATAACTCGTTCCGGGAGAGAGATACTGCGTGACGTCAAGAAATTTGAAACGTTGGTTACTTTGACAGAAGTAAGCATTGTTTTTCTTAACAGTGAAAGTCCAAGAAATATCTCTTCGTCGAGAGAGAGATGTTTGGTAAGCTTCTCCTTAATAGTATTCAGATCGTAATGAGCCGAATTAAAGCCAAGGATGGGGACTTGCGGACGTTCCCCTCAAGCTTCCTGTACAGTTTTGACAAGCGCTCTCCATACAAGTCCTCGCTAGTTTTACCCTTGCCTTTTTTTATCCTGGTCGGTGTCATCGTTGCCGTTCAGTTAGTGTCGAGGCGATCTATGTCATGTACTCCAACATGGATCGGAATCGACGATGCAGTGGGGTGAAGTATACCCCTCCACATTGGAGTGAGTGAGTTAGGATTTAAAGTCACATCGCCAATATTTCAGCCATATTGTGACTAAAACTAGTTCTAAATTTATAATATATACATATAGAACCCTGTCAACGAAGGACAGTAAAACCACTAGATTATCACAGATTGAGTTAAAACTAGCTAGCATATATCTTTAAAAGTAGAAAATTATTTCTGGACAATACAATGTAAAATTGTGCTATAGATCGCCAACAACTGATGGTAGATCACCATACTAGGGACTATGGGGACTTACAGTGCCTTTGCTACCTGCTTGGACCTTAGTTGGATTTACACCATCCCTTCAGCCATTGGCGATTGTAGGACAAGTTTAGCCGAAATTTAAAGGAACAAATATACTACGTTTAAAAATCAGGTAAGCAAAAATTTAACTTTGAAAGTTTTGGGACTTACGTACTCTCTCAGGAGGACAATAATTTAACGCTACTTCAACCCCCTTTGAGGGTACAGCCACTAACAATCTCAGTTACTAATCTAAACTACCAATAATAAAATATGTATCTATTTACAAATCAGTTAACACGTCTAATTTTTTTAAAAAGGCAATAATTAAATGAGAACTTATATTACTAAAAAGATCCTTCATAGTTTGTGATTTGAAAGAGATAACCCTTGTGATGGAATATTCAACACAGTCAAGCAGGACGTGCTTGACCGTGATTCTTTCATCACAAGGGATACAAAACGGAGGATCCTCACCTTTCAATAGGTACTCATGAGTATATCTTGTATGGCCAATACGACATCGTCGCATGATGACCTCTTCAAATCTGGGTTGACAACCTAAGTAGGTGTGTAACCAATATAGGGGTTTATTTTATGTAATTTATTAATACCCACCTGGGTGTCCCACTTCTTCTGCATCAGATCACGGATGTAAGATCTAATGCTAGCTTTGTAATCAGAGTATGGAATAAGAAGTGGCGTCACAGATTTGTTGAGTGCTGCCTTAGCAGCAAGATCAGCAGTGTATTCCCAGAAATGTCAACGTGGCTGGGTAACCAACAAAAGACGATGTCGCATTGGCCAGTAGCAAGCTCATTGTACAATTCAATAATTTCTAATAAAAGTGGATGTGTACAAGAAAGATTTTTAATAGCCTGAAGACACGAAAGAGAATCAGAAAAGATTATGTATTGTTTATATTTAAGGTGTTTATTTATATATTTAAGAGCTGTTAATATGGCGTTAGCTTCTGCTGTGAAAATAGAGCTATTATTTGGTTGTCGAGAAGATGTTGTTCTGGATCCAATGACAGTGGCACAAGCCACCGCGCCACCATCCTTGGATGCATCAGTAAATAAGGATTATATGTATTATATTTATTTCTTAATTGGCTAAATTCTTGTTTATACTGTAAATCATTAGTTTCGGATTTTTTAAATGTGGTTAATGCTAAGTCAACGTCTGGCCTCACCAATTGCCAATTGCCAAGGAGGAGAAGAAAGAAGACGAGAAGGAGATATATTCTCCAGCTCAATTCCGGCAGCAGCAATGACTGGTTTAATTCTGTGTCCAAGAGGCGGAACAAGAGAAGACGTTTTGTTATACAAATCCTCATAAAGAGGATTGAAGACACAGTTAAATGCAGGGTTAGACTCGTTAGAATATAGTTTGGTAATATATTGTAAAGATAATTTAAAACGGCGTTGGGAACGAGAAGGCGCATCTGCCTCGACATAGAGACTTTCAACTGGAGAAGTTAGACCTTGGTGGTGAACAGAATCAAGTAGTTTAAGGTTGCTTTTGCAGGCTCCGCCATATACGATCAAGCCATAATCAAGTTTAGATCGCACCAATGATCTGTGTAAGTGAAGGAGGGTAGATTGATCCCCTCCCCACTTTGAATTGGAGACAACCTTTAACAAATCGAGTGCCTTCAGGCATTTAGCTTTAAGGGATTTAATATGTGGCAGGAATGTTAAATGGGAATCGAAAATTAGGCCCAAGAATTTGGCCTCCTTTACAACTTTGATGGGAGTGCCATTTAAAGATAGTTCTGGGTCCTTATGAGGCTTATATTTTCTACAAAAATGTATACAATTAGTTTTTGATTTAGAAAAGTTAAAGCCGTTTTCAAGACACCATTTATTTATTTTGTTTAAACACAACTACAGTTGCCGTTCAATAGTATGCATATTTTTACCACGACAAGAAATATTGAAATCATCCACAAATAATGATACATCAACTGAATCATTTAAAACCGTTGATAAACTATTGATCTTGATGCTAAACAGTGTGACAGACAAAATACTGCCTTGTGGGACACCCTGATCCTCCTCCACATTGGAACATACGCTGACAGATATGGGGTGGTGTTCTTGCATCCATCTCAGTTTCTGGGTGAGTGAACATTCAAAATTAAACACCACGAACCATGGAAAATATCTCTCTTCAGGTTCGATGAATAAGTCGTTCTCTTCCAACTCCTCAAAAACAGTCTTTACAGTGTGGTGGAAACCACCCGGAAACTGCAAAGACGTCTGAACGGTGCAGTGGCGGTGGTGTTCGTTACACTTGTCTTTGCGATGAAAGAGACTGTCACATGTGGGACATTGGTAGCGGTTACAATACACCTTAATATTGGTGATGAGGGACAAGTGAGTTTTTGATTTATTTTAATACATGTGTTCCTGAAATTGACTGCAAGATTTATACACGGGTTGAGCTATTCCTGTGACATCGAGACTAAACACGGTAACAGTCACACTGAAACAAGATTCAAAGTGAGACAGCTGATATGGCGAGAGACTGGTGTACTGATCGGGACGAACGCCTTTCAATGATAGAACATGGTTATCCCGACAGTACACCACCCACTGAGTTGTTTGATAGTCTTTTCTAAAGATGCTCGAACCGAAGGCAGAGCCAAACACCGGAAAACACACAACTGGTCCTCATAACGTTGACCACAATAATTACAATCTAATGCTATAATGGCTTCATGATGTTAATGTAATCAGGGAGAGCAGTAGGGGGTCGCCAAGAGGAAAACTGGTTCTGTACACAAAGAAGTTTACATTACTAATGAACACAGGTTTCCATTTCGTATCGGGACGTTGTTTCATTACAAAAGGCATGACATCTAGGCTTTCTAGTCTCTGGAGCAACCGTTCGAGATCTTTGAACACAGTGATGTAGAGAGGACTAGACAATCGACAAAGGATCGACAGCAAAGGGGTGGAAATAGCGATAGCGCCCTGTCTTCACGTGATGCAGGATGACACCGAACACTATACTGAGCCTAAAACTATCATTTAGGGTTTGATAAATATCCCTAGCGCGTTTCATCAACTCACCTACACTAAACAAATAAGTCACCGAGACGTTGAACGTTGACATCACATCCCCGTGTTGGTCCCGGGCGAGGATAAAGGGAGCATTTAGGTCATAGGCTTCCTGAAGTCCGGGCTCCTTCACCTGGCCACTATCTTCGTCTTTCCATGGGGCAGGACCCTCTCCCCATGGGCATGGTTTGAGCTATACCCACTACCAGACTGTGAAGGTAGGTGCCGGTGTCCTTCTGTCATCTGCTGACGGTAGAGAGACAACCTGTCCTCGAAATGCCTATGACACGTACGACAGGTACAGGCTTCGGTTGTTGCACGGGAAGCTATTGAAAGGCAAACGAATTCATGATGAATACTAGGTTAAGTACAGACTCAATATAGTACATAACTCAGTAACTAAAGGCGTAGTTTAGCAATAGTTGGATGATAGTTCTAGACAAAATATTAGCTTTAAAACAGTATACAACTATACCTCGAGCATGATCCATTCCCGCATGTACTCCCGAGGAGGTCGACGATGTATGATTTATTGAAGTCGACGGTGTAGGATTTGTTGAGGTCGATGATGTAGGGTTTGTTGAGTTGTATACAACACATCTCATATAGCATATCTAGCCCTGCATATGCATTGAGACGTGAACCTCATTCACACCGACCCCTTTAACTGTTACTGTGATAGAGTTAACATTATAAACTGAAACTGTTGTAGGCTCTAATATAAGGATTTATTTTAAATAACATAATTCAACCGTTACCTCTTGGGTAATGGAAATTTTAGATTAGCGTTTGAAACTTACCACTACAATGACACTGTCGAAGATGTACTCCCAGCGCACCAGAAGAACAGAACGTTTTAGGGACATTTCTGTAAATAACAGCGGTAAGTGTAAGGTCTTAATATCATCCTTACATATATTTAATTCAATTCCTAACCCACATGTAATAATAATATGCCAAAGTAATGTGTTGAAGCACAATAACATGACATTCGCCTCCATGTTTAAAAATAAATCTTATCATATGATGAAATAACTATTTCGTTTACACATCACAGGTAAAAGGCATGTGAAAGTACACCTTGCGTTATAGCACGGTTGTAAGTATGTGAAAAAAAGGACAATGGTCTCTCTCTCTAGACTATATCTATTTCAATACTTACGCTACATCGGAATTCCGAAAGGCGTTGCTGCGAGAAGGGACATTTGTGCTTTTTCATGTCTTCATTTCTGGAAAAGGACTTGGTGCACTTCTCGCTGCTGGAGCGTTCTCCCTGGTGTGGGGGATAGATTACCTTTTCTGGAACATTCTGTCCCGCATGTGTGCGCATTTCAAGGTGATGAAATAAACAACGTTTCTATACATCCCGCTAGAGATAAAATAGCTTCTATACATGGTTTTAAACACTTTTTGAATGGGAGATATACATATTTTCGTTTGTAACATATACTGCTTCACTAAAACAATAATTATTAATTGTTGCATATTTATCCATAACTGTCAATACAATCTAATAACATTTAAATAGTTGAACATATATGACAAAATATGACTTACGGGTTTGAAGAGTCATTGTTCAAGTCTTAGTTTAGATTCACTGCTAAATCCAAAAAGGGTGATGGGATGTCTCTGATAATAAATTCTCGATTGACAGAACTATTGCGCGCTAAGTGTTTTCAAAGGATGTTTGACAAGGGATTGACATTATATATTAAAATGCAAATAGAGCTAGACCTTGTAGAAAGCAACCGATGCGATGAGTTTTATGTTGTGGTGTGATGTATGTATGTATGAATGAATGAATGTATGTGTGTATGTGGAATTCCAACCTGCCATTAAACGAAACCATTTTTCCATCGCCTTGAATGGCTATATGTATACAGATGATATGTTCCGTCTAGCATAACTATACTTGTGATCAGTGAAGCTTAACTATCATTTTAGAACATAGGCTCTCATAACCCTTTTGGGTGGCATTTGTACCTTTACGTTTCAAAATACTCAATGCTGTATTATAAACTCTGTTGTGAAAATGGTGAGACTTTGATAAGCTATATTGTATTGTGTTGTGTTGTGTTGTAATGTATTATACTTGTACAGTTACACAGTATGGTACGTATTAACTATATACACGTTTTATATTCGTATTTAGTTCATATATACAGTCCGTTTGAGTCAGAAACGGACCGATGAATTGCAAATTTTATCATTGTACAAAATTGCAACATAAATATAAATAGTACACATGTTTATCATTTACTAATACCCAACAGCTTTCTTATATTTGAAAATTGTCCGGACTCCACCAAAAAAGTTGTTTAAGAAACTATCATCATTGAAAACGCAAAAGTTGTTATCTGTCGCGGCGGGGTGAAACCGCAGAAACGGAACAGCCAGTCATGGCGGGGGACATCTCAAAATCTATTCCGGGAGACCTGTCGGTTCTTCGTCTGTCGTAGTGTCATAGTCACGACTTAAAGGGATGACAAGTGGTGCCACAGTTGCCTGTTGTAAGCCATTCCGAGACCAGTAACCTTGTTCAATGACGTTAGCTACCTTGTTGACACAGTTTTGCCAAGTTTTAGTCGTGATTTTGTTAAGGGATTCCTTAACCAAAACCTCTACGTCACGTAATCTAAAAGTTGTGTTTGATCTGGCAACATCTCTTTTGACAATACCCCATATCATTTCAATAGGCTTAAGGTCACAGTGATAGGGTGGAAGTCGCAGAATATCGTGATCCTTACTTTTTATGTAACTGTCAACTTTGTAGGTGGGTTTTTATGATCTCATATAGCTGAGGCTTCGTTGCCTTTGAAGGCCGTGCGATCTGAAATTTGTCGAGCCATGATATCATATCACCTTTTCGACTGTTCGATGTCGGGGCTTTGCTGTCGGGGTCCTGCACGCTGCGGTATGGGGCATTGTCCATTACGATAAAAGAATTCTCTGGTAGAGCTGGTACCAACTTGTTTTAAACCCAATCGAGGAAAACCGCACCATTCATCTCGGAATGGTAGTCTCTGTTATCTGTGGACTTTGCCCTGAATACCAAGTCGCAGCCTGGGAGAAAGCCTTTGCTGGAACAACCAACATGGAGAATGATTAGTCTCTCTCCTTTCCCTAGAGGCAGCTTTCTACGTGACCCCTTATCACCCCCATCGGGTACCCACTGACTGCTGGCAGTGTGCGAGGGATTGACCCAGCTCTCATCCAAGTACACTGGCTCGAACCCTTCCTCGTGCTTCTTTATAACCCTGAGAAAATTATTTCTCAAGCGAACGATATCAGGGCGTTCACAGAGTACTCACCTATTCTCCCCAAAATGTTCTTATAACGATACCCGAAAGAGTGTAAGTGTGTACCTTGATACTCTGGGGTTGTGTTCTTGCTTCAAATGCTTTTTTAAAATTTTCAGCAACATGTATTTGTTTTCAGAATAGAGCTTGTTGATAGAGTGCCTTACAAGGTTCTTTTGAAAGTTGTCCAAATGTTTTAATTTGTGTGATTTTGACACGACCCCTACCTGCTTCGCATCACCCTTACAATGTTTGTGTTCCAGAACATTTGTCAGTACCTTTGCTGATACTCCTAAAGCTTTTGCTGCCCGCTTACGGAATTTATTAATGGCATAAAATGGTTTGCCCCTTTCGGCTTCAGCACGGAAAAAAATCGTACACTTTAATCATCAACTGTTTCACGTCAGCATTCAACTTCATTTTTCATCAGGCATGTGTATCCCGTGCACGACGAGATAGAGGCTGTTCCGTTTCTGCGGTTTCACCCCGCCGCGACAGATAACAACTTTTGCGTTTTCAATGATGATAGTTTCTTAAACAACTTTTTTGGTGGAGTCCGGACAATTTTCAAACATAAGAAAGCTGTTGGGTATTAGTAAATGATAAACATGTGTACTATTTATATTTATGTTGCAATTTTGTACAATGATAAAATTTGCAATTCATCGGTCCGTTTCTGACTCAAACGGACTGTAATTAGCAACTTATATTTTGCAGGACTCTTCAAAATTCGAACTGAAAGAAATGTTCTTATAGTATCTTCAACATTACGAATTTCGATTTAGTGTATATCAGTACCTTTAAACAGTTGACTGAAATAAGGGAAAATCCTCTGAAAAACTTATGAATGGTTAGATATGTATTCATATATAAGGGCTATTTCATTATGTATTGAAAAAGAGCCTCAGAGAAAAATTAATGGTAGTCTTTTCAGTCAAAATCAAGACTTGATTCTCAGGAGGTGAAAGGCTAAAACTCAAGCTGACAGTCACACTTTAGTATACCTATAAACGAATCCATTTATTTACTAAGTTGTAGGTTTTTAGGGTAAATGAAACTCTACCCGTGGTCTATTGACGGGAGGTTAACAGTGTACAGGCAGTGCTATGCGAGATGAATGAAAAAGGTTTGTATTCAGCCTGGCCAAACAGTAGTGAGCCATGCATAACCCTCTCCGCACAGCGAATGGGGTCACGTCATCAACTCGTAACTGGTGAGTGTGCGCTTTTTGAAACAGGTTTTTCAGCCTAGTCGATTTTTAAGACCTTCATTGACTATGCTTGTATGCTTTGTTTTCGTTTCATGAGGGCCTTCTTTCAAATAGGCATGAGCACATTCGATGAAATACTGTTCCTTTCCCCTTTCGGACCTGTGGTCCCTAGGATGGTGATCTACCTTCAGTTGTTGGCGATCTATAGCCTGTTTTAATTGTATTGTCCTAATTAGAAATCCAGTTGTAGAGATATATAGATACTAGTTTTATTTTTGTGTCTGTGATAGTCTAGTGGTTTCACTGTCCTTTCACGACAGATTTTATAATATATACATGTTGTTTATAAATGTCCAATTTATTCTCGTCACGATATGGCTGAAAAATTGCCGATGTGACGTTAAATCTTAACTCATTCACTCACTCTGACATGTGACGTGCTGCATTCATTACCATATTAATTAGTTCTCCTGCATATTCATTTCCCTCCGGGTACCTCCGGCAAAGGCAGGTCCTATACCAATTTTTGGAAAAGCGTACTTGCCATATCAAGTAGGGATACTCTCCAAGATGAGGAGAAAGATGACCCTTGAAAAATTAAGAGTTTCAGACCAGAATCAAACGATCCCAAAATTCCCAAAACACTGCACTTTGCACGGTAAACATCAACAGAAAGCAATGGTCAGTCCCGATCCCTCTAACCCAAACCAGCCCATACGTCCACACACCAACCTCTGTCACCAATGCACTGTAAACTTGACCAAGAGACATTACGCCGTGTACTGTGTTATCCGTAGAGCTTGAACAGAAGTGATCATGACTCTCTCAGACTGAGAGATTGATTAGGACCTCGCCACGCCTTCTAAACAAATGTATGACCAATCACGACTCCTTATAGTTGTCTGAAATGTTCGTGTTTAAGCCTCGTCTTTCTAGGGTGTCTTCATCCTTACAACACACCTCTGTCCTATTTATTATCCATTCATTACTCGGTATCTAATCGTATTTCTGTAATCGCCTCTTATTATAGAATTATAGGTGAGTGTATCTGAAGAGTCAGAGCCAGAGTCTGCTGAATCACCTGTTAATGCCTCAACGAACAAGAAACAATATTTTGGCAGTAACATTTATACAAACGGAATATCAACTTTAAAATATGTTTACCTTTATCTTCACACAATTCCTGTTCTGGTGGAGCAAGATAATCACACTTTTTCACGAACACCTTGTATCATCACAGTGTGATATTGATTCATAAACAGGCTTATAATATTGTCTGATATGAACACTGGACTCTTCTTTGAGCAAATACATGTATTTCTATTGGTTAAGGAAATGGTATCAGCACCTTCGCTACTGTAGTTAATTTTTCTTAGAATAAATAAAAACAAAACAACTTGCCAATGCGCATCGTTTTAATATATCTAGCGACATGATGTAAGTTTCAACGCATTCAGGAACGTTTTGGTTTGTTTCCAATTTGAAGTCTCTCGGAGTCTCAGATCAAGTATCCCACGACTGTCCTGTTTTTATAATACATCAACTGAATCGTTTTAAAACATTTTAACCTCGTGATGTTGTTAGTTGTAATGTGACTTGAATCCCAAAGATATCAACGAATCTCTTGTAGAATATCCAAAATTGAGATTGTTCCAAACCGTTAAAATTCTTCAAGGAGACTTCCTCTAGTACCAATATGGTATTATGGCCGCCACCCAAGGATAGTAGTAGGTGAAAAGCCTGAAGACACTTGGGTTGACACTGACGTCGCAGTCCTCACCCAGCCTACCCAGCCTAGACATGACTCCAGTGAGGTAGAACACGCCATTGTACCGACAAGACAGGGGACCGCCAGCATCGCCCTGAAAAACAACCAAAACTCGAAACTGATGTCGCCTCCGTACAAATCGATAGGATTTGAGAATGTGAAGATATTTACCCATTCAACAGACCTTTGAGACCCAAATTAGGAATGAACCCTGGGTTTTATTGTGATTCCAACATTCACGGCGTTTGTTCATTTTGACGATCAATAGTTTAAAAATAGTTTTCATAAAACAGTAGCTTACAAATTAAATCATTTAATCATTAAAGTGATTCATGTTTTGCCTCACCGGTTTCATTCATTGTCATATCAAGCATATTATCAATATCCCCCGCAATGGCAAAATACTCTTCATGAATATGTGTACTAGTTATGATTATGTCAAATGTTTGGGCGTGTATATAGCAAATTGGAAGGAGAGTATTGACAGGTTTTAAAGTTCTGCTGCAGAAAGAAGCACTACCACCAATTTCAGTCGAAGTCAAACATTTTGCCATGGAAACGCAAAGAAATTTTATTCATAAAATCTAAAACTAACAAAAGGCACCACTTCACCACCACTTGACGCTTGCGCGTCGCCGATATGACTAAATTTGCGGCTTTATAACCACAGGTATACGTCCCCAATTCGTCAAACACATCCCCTCAGTATACTGGCGAATATATACACGTGCTTATATTCTCATATAACCAAACATCCTTGTGTCGAAGTTGAAGGGGAGATCTTCGTAAATACTTCGAGAAATCAGAGGTTCGACAGGTCTGGTACGTTATGATGATGCGCGAACTTGTTTTTACTTCGAAGCAAGCGTATGTTCGAGACAAAGATATTTGACTATATCGAGGGACTGTGTGTATGACGTACCTCACACGGACCGTTCTCGCCATCTTGCAAACAGATCATGCTCTCATCCAGCTTTGTGTGCAACATCTCGCCGCAATCTCGATATCCAACGAGATCTGCATGGACCTGCCTCGTCGTCCCGTATGAAGCAGCTACGCAAGAACAAACAATACGTACACTGTCAACACTTCGTACAGTTCAAAAAGTTCTATCAATGCATGTTGAAATGTGACTTCCATTTGAACACTGGAGCGAGGTTAGGAATACGATGACAGTACCTTATACTTTAACATAGACTTAACATACAGGCGGGGAAGGGTTATGGCGCCGCAACAGGGATGCGTCCTTTCGGTAACCTATGATTGTAGGTTCGAATCCCGGTTCCTCCCGTTGTGTTTCTAGGTTTGTCAGCACCTTACCCGCGAGGATGTAATGAAGGGGTATTGGTGTATGACATGCATCACCTCTGGAATACCGCTGAAAGCGCTAGTTGACCCACTCACTCACTTAAGGTACAGGAGCGCATTGTCTATCGACGTCTGGCAGCAAGATGGGCTATCAGTTAAGGAGTGAGTGAGTGAGTGTAGATGTACGCCGCACTCATTAATATTCCAGCTTTATGGCGGAGATCGATAAATAATCGAGCTTGGACCAGACAATCTATAGTGATCAACATCCTCATGAGCATTGATCTACGCAATTGGGATACGATGCCATGTGTCAACCAAGTCAGCGAGCCTGACCACCCAATCTCATTGGTCGCCTCTTACGACAAAGGTTACTGAAGATCAATTGTAACCCGGATCTTCATGAGTCTATCGGCAAAGGAGAATATATGAGTACATGTCCCTTCTTATTCAAGAACCGACAGTTGAATGTCCAATGTCAATTCCGTGTGCATATTAATTGAATGCGAGCGCACTATCATGTATTTAGAACCAATTTTTATGCATAACAGCGATGCCACAGCTGAGTTTAACTAATGAGAAAACTTCGTGATACGGTTTAAGACATTTCACGTTTCACCTATTTTACACAAGCCTATTCAGTTCGTACACGTATTCACGGAACGTTGTTAATAATACAATAATCCTTCAATTTTAAGATTTTAAGACATTATCCTATAAAAGAAAATTAAAACCTATTCAACAAAACTTGTTTAGAAGCATATTAGATGAAAATGACATCGATTAGTCAACATTATTACCCATACGGTCTAGGATAAACAGGTGATTATTTTTGTGATATTCGTACATGTGCTTTTCAGTGATTCTCAACGTTGATTGGTCAGTTAAGCAAAGAAGAAATGTGATTGGTTGACGGAACTACTTTTCATGATCCAAGTTCATTGACAACCGTTTCGTTGATAATTACAACGTGCTGTACTCACACATTCCGAGATTTTAAAAAGAAAACATAAATGTTAAAAAATACGAATACTCTTTTTATTAGACATTATTTTGCAATAAATTGCTTTATAAATAGTAGTCTTTTTAAAATAAATAACCTTAAAAAAACAACAAAAAAAACATGGCCGCCATTAGGCTAACCCGAAAACGTCTCGTCCAGAACCTCTCTGACAATGGTGTACCAGCACATCAATCATGCAAATTTCCGGGCACAAAAATGTTCAATCAATAAACAGTTACTCTTCAATTAATGAGAAACATCATCAGTGCATCAATAAATTGTTGTCAAACCCTTGTAACTCCACCTCTCTGCCCTCTCATCCTTTGCCTCAGTCTGCCACCTTGACGTCACGGGTTTTGTCGCATGCCGTAAATCTTCATTCTGTACAAACACTATTCTCAGGTCCAATTAAGGGTGATGTATTCCACTTCAGCATCTCGAATGACTCCTCTGTCAGTCGACAATCTTCTCCAAAGAGGTGTATTCTTCACATTGACTCGTTGGTTGGTTGGTTTTATAGTTTTAGGGCGACGTGGGCCAATAAGAGGCCTATTTGCGCCCAACACATTGACTTGATTTAATAAACAATCATACGTCATTTCATTGCCAAAAGGATTCGTTTAGCTAAGATAAAAGAAAAGAAAAAAGAAAGAAACGACAACACTATTAATTTGGATAGATGTATACATATATGGAATAACCTCTGCTTCGTGTTACGGATTAAAAACCTCAAGTAATCACTTCCATTTCTGAAACATGAAATACTCATTCAATAAAAAAGCAGTAGGTTCAGATGACAGAGTGTTAAAATGATTTAAAACCACAGAACTAAATCTGTCTAAGCCATTCGAGAGCCTGTCTAGATTACATCATATTTTCCAGATGACGAGACAAAATCTAAAACTGCCCGTTGCACAGACCCATACATGATATTGGGGCCCAAAACTGTTTCTAATGAGAATACATCATCAACCTCAAGTACAGCACTTCTGAGATTTTGTCTTATGTTGTTATGCCCAGGGCATGTAATTAGATACTGTTCGATGTTTTCAGGCGTCTCCAAATTGCAATGGCTACATTTAGAAGAGACCGTCTTATCTATAATACTCCTGTAGGCATTTAACCCACAGTGTCCAAGTCTTAGACGTGAAAGAATAACCTCATCACGCCTTTTACGACGACGAATTGTATGACCAGATTTTAGTGATGATCTAAGTTTGTACATATGTCGGACGGGAGAACCTGTATCCCACAACTGTTGCCAACTCCTTGTAACAGATTTCGATAAAACATTTTCATAATCTTTAGGGATTGGTTGAAATTTAAATAAATCAACTTCAGGAAACTGTAACCCGGATTTGGCCAAATTATCTGCAATCTCATTCCCATGCATTCCAACATGTGCTGGGACCCACACAATGTCGCATGCAATGTACTTCATGTTTAAAGATGTATCTAACTTTAATATCTCATGCACAATGTCATCTCTAGATCCATTTGCACCAGCTTCTATAGCTTTGATTGCTGCCATAGAATCTGTAAAGATAATTGCTTCATGGTCATGTTCATCTACCCATCTCAATGCTTGCAAAATGGACAAAAGTTCAGCTGCAAAAACAGAAAGATAATCAGGGAATCTGAACACCTTAGCGATCGATAAATTGGGTATCCAAAAAGCCCCAGCAGTACGATTATTGGATGGTTCTTTCGATGCATCAGTGTATATATGTGTGAAATTAGAATAATTTTCAGACCGAAAGTCTTGAGATATCACCTTTATTATGTTTTGGTCCATTCTCTTATTCACGATTAAATTGAGTTCAGAATTCAATCCAGGCTTCAGGAGAACCCGCGGAGGTGTGACAGGCGGAGCAGAAAGATCAACTGGGTTACAGTTGTAAATACCATGTTGATCAGCTGATCTCTGAATATTCAAGCCAAAGGGTAATTTGCCATGAGTCCGGTCACACTTGACATATTCCACACAGTCATTAACAATCTCAGTGACTGCATGATGTTTGTTCTTGGTTTTCATTTTCAAGAAATATTTCAAAGATACCTGTTGTCTTCGAAGGTGAAGGGGCATTTCTGAAACTCAACTTGAAGAGCTGAGGTTGGAGTTGTACAATATGCACCAGCGCATATTCTCAAAGCTTTAGACTGAATTTTATCAAGCTTATTAAGATGACATTTAGCCGCCGACATATACACCTGACAACCATAGTCAAGTCTGGACAAGATAAGGGCCTTGTACAGCAATAACATAGTTGACTTATCAGCGCCCCACTTTGTTTTTGAAATACACTTTAATAGATTGATGATCTTGTTACATGTGTTATACAAATGTGTGATGTGATGAGACCATGTTAATCTTTGATCAAAATACACACCAAGAAATTTGAACACTGACACCATTTCCAGTTTATGGTGTCCAAGAGTTAAACTGATATCATGAGGGATCTTACGTCTTGTGATCATCATTGCCACTGATTTTGATTTTGAAATCTTAAACCCCCATTTTGAACACCATGTACTGGCTTTACTTAAGCAGTTTTGTATAGATTCTATGACAAACTGAAAATTACCAAAGCGTCTCCAAAACGATCCGTCATCAGCAAACTGTGCTGCATTTATGTTTAGAGGCAGGTCCTCGAAAATGTCATTGATCATAATATTAAATAAAACTGGACTTATTACACTTCCTTGTGGGGTACGATTTTCAGTCATATGCACGCCTGACAGTTCTTGACATATGCGAACTTGAATGGTTCTTTCGGACAAAAATGACCATATCCACTTGAACATGTTGCCTCTAATTCACATTGACTCGGATTCCGACTAGAGTTATCCTTCTTGGAACTGCTGCACTCTACTGCATCCAATGACGTGACTGTAACACGCCTTCCACAGAACAAAATGTTGTTTTATCTTCAAACTTGTTGAGTTTCTTGACAGAAAACTTTTTCTAGATGTATTCGTGGGCTGGTTGTCTTTTAGATTTTACTTTTAAACATTTAAACGTTGACTTCCCCAAAATTGACAGTTTTTTTCCCAAATGTGTTTCAACACTACACCGTCATCCGTCACTAGACACACGCCACTCGTGAATGAACGATGTTCCGGCGCACTGACTTGATCAAATGACGTCGTTTCAGCTGTAATTATGTTCAATGATATTGCATTTAAAAGATCATTTTTACCATATTAACAAATGTTAATATATTATTCCCAAAAAAGTATTTTTGTTGTATTTTAAAGCGATTTTACGAGGTACAATTTTCCATAGCGTAGTTATGTTATTACCGCTGGATAAGTTAGGTTTAATACGCGCAGGAATACGAATCTGCTGTTTGAGGTCACAAGTCCTGTCTCCGGGTGGTTTTATATTTCGTGGTTCTTCTTTTTAAATTACACTCGGTACGAGTGATTACGGGAAATATGCCCGAGTTCTCTAAGTAGTCGATCAACAACCATCTTGTAGATGCTTGAGACATTCGGTCTTTATTTAAGACCTATAGGTTTGTTAGTATCCTCCTTCAAGGTCCAATTACGCTCTTTAAAGACACGCCTTAGCACTATAACAATTGAATATGCTGGGACAACAATATGTTTTAGTGTATCCCGACAACTTAAGATTCAATTTTGAGCTCACGAGTGCAAGAAATGGTATTCATATGGATGACCAGCTGTTCTATCGTTTTATAAAGTGCAGTAGCGACAGGGCACAAAGACGAGTTTCGGGCACAGGGAGACAATGGCTGCCAGTGACAGAGGGTTAACGGTGTTTAATTTATAGTACGTCGTGTCACCATAAGGAGGAGAGTCCGGGGTGACACAGGTGCCAGATACTGACCACTTCATTGAAACCCTTATGCACGGGCATGCTGATGACAAACAAAGACACATAACCAGGGACACCTGGTGTTCAAATCCATGATCATATATGTCTCGTGTGCCCATGGAACTTAACACTACTCAGCGATTTACGACCCCTCAGGGGACTGGAAACCTATTTGGTAACACTGGCACAGCTCATACAGAAAACAATCACATGACGATGTGGGGAAAAACAGCAGCCCCTCCCCTTCCCAATCGCCACCATCCCCGTCAAAATAAGATCGAAACATATTCCCTGAAGCCCAACAACCACCCCAAATAAAAGTAAAATAACTAAAATATATAGGAAAAAAACAAACTCCAAATCCAATCGCCGCTAACACGACCTCCCAACCCAACCCCACCCCCACAACCTCCGCAAAAATAACAGAAAACAAATAAATATATAAATCAAGAAACACAAGATTAATAATAAATAATTATATAAACACAAAACAACAAACTGAAACAAAACCAAATAAAATCGAATGAACAAAAATCCAAAACCAACCAAAAATAGACACAAAAAACTCACACAAACCCTTACCCAAATATCTCGACCCCACCCACAATAAAACTAAACAAAACAAACTTCAAATGTATAGTTAAACAACCTACAAAAGATACATATACTGTAATAATTAGCGTTCGAAAGACCTACCTGTCCGACAGCCCGAGACGGGTTATTTTCAACATGGACTGCCAGATTCTCAAATTTACCTGCCCGACTGGCGAGTTCCTTTAAGGCAGGCTCCCCAGATAACCCCTTCCCATGAACCAACAGTCGCCGCTCCTCTCAATTGTATCCATGGTCGGTTGCAGCTCAGGAATACCAGCAAGACATATGGGCATGGTATCGGTAACCTCTCTGAGCTTGAGTATGGCCAAGTCGTTTTTGTACATGTCATACTGGTTTCTGATGTTGAAGTCCTTTTGGACGGTAAAACCTGGGTGCTGAAAAAAGGGATTTACGTTTCATACCTAACTGTTACGTTTTGTCTTGTTGACATATAAGCCTAACATATATTCCACACAAAGTGTCTTCAGTAAGCAAGGACATGTTTACCCTTCTTGCGAACACCTGCTGTCATCACTTAATTTCAAACCCTTCGTTTAATTTTCATTGTTATACTGGAACTCTCTATTATCGCGGCACGTGAAAACATCGTGAAAGCAGAAACACCACGCCCCGCATCAGCAAATGCAAATTACGTAAAATAAATTCATCGCTCTTGAAAAGGTCATTTATTTCATTGGAATGTCATGTCCAATCGTAGAAACATTAAGTATTCATCTTTTCAGTTAGTTCTGGTATGATCCCTACAGCCATTACAGCTACCACGAATCAAAACTTACTTCGTCAAGTGTAATCCTGCGACAGCTATAAGATCATTTGCATATATTCCGTCCTAAAAATATAACAGGAAGTGACGTTTTATGCAACTTCACCCTGCACAGGGCAGCAAATTGTATGGTACTTTTTAAGGCGGCAAAACAATATTTTGTTAAGTTATTGTTGTATCCAAATGAATAGAAGTTTCAGATGTTATGGTTAAAAAAGGGATGATATTACTATTATATTAATGCAATTCCTAAATAATTAATACTATAACTATTTAGATTCGTTATTTGTCTTAGTAAATCTTTCACAGTGTCATTTGCTTGTACCGCGTGCCATAGTATGAAAATAGCAATTCCGAGATAATAGAGAGCTGCTTCAATTTCCGAGTCAAACGAAACAATCGGGATTGCTGCGATCATATTGAATGAGTTGCGACTATGTGCCACATTGTTTGTGACAGAAATGAAGATTAAACATTAGTCAAATGAAAATGTATATAATATGCCAAATGTCAGTAGACGTTTATAATCCCGATGGCGACAACATTAACTACCGCGATAATAGAGGGTCCCATTAAGTCCAATGAAATCAGTGTCAACGAATATCGGGACTGGTTAATCTGAGGAGTTGATGATTTACATTTTCTCGAAAATTATAGAAATAATCAAATATGGAATGATGCTGCTTCGGTAAAGGGACATTATCCAGTCGTAACGACACCTTCAAATAGCAATTCATAAGTTGTATGTTGTGAACATCAAGTAAACCTATATCGAAGAAATTCAATGATTCTTATAAGCATGTCATTGTCGTTGGTAAGTAAACGGTATTCCAGGAAATCTGCGATCGTGGGTTCGAATCCAAGATTCGCTCTAATTATGTTTCTTTGATAGCATCATCTTCGCATGTTTCACTGAGGTGGTAAAATGTCTGAAACTTGCATGACTTTGGAACTTCGTCCCAGACTCAGCAATATAACTGATTAGGTAATAATGTTCAAATCCACCTCATAGAATAGTATGGGAAGGGTAAACAGATTATAAAACACATATCAACCAATACCAATTTCACTGGTAAACATAAAAAAGTAGGTCAGAGAAGTAATGCCGGAAACTCCGCGAGGAATGGGTTTCGTAAATTGTAATAGTTAGAATCGAACCGGGGACCTCGACGATACGAGCTGACGCTGTATCCTCCAAGCTATCCAACAGAGTATTGGGCAGAGATTGTGTTTGAAGAGTGAGCGAGTGACCCCACCGTCCCTGTGTTAAAAGAGATCACGCGGGATTGCCATACTTGTCACACTGATTATATAGTATAAGTATTGGCAGAGATTGTGTTTGAAGAGTGAGCGAGTGACCCCACCGTCCCTGTGTTAAAAGAGATCACACGCGATTGCCATACTTGTCACACTGATTATATAGTATAAGTATTGGCAGAGATTGTGTTTGAAGAGTGAGCGAGTGACCCCACCGTCCCTGTGTTAATAGAGATCACGCGGGATTGCCATACTTGTCACACTGATTATATAGTATAAGTATTGGCAGAGATTGTGTTTGAAGAGTGAGCGAGCGAGTAACCCCACCGTCCCTGTGTTAAAGAGATCACGCGGGATTGCCATACTTGTCACACTGATTATATAGTATAAGTATTGGCAGAGATTGTGTTTGAAGAGTGAGCGAGTGACCCCCACCGTCCCTGTGTTAATAGAGATCACGCGGGATTGCAGAGATGTGTTTTGTCACACTGATTCACGCGGGATTAGTATAAGTATTGGCAGAGATTGTGTTTGAAGAGTGAGCGAGTGACCCCACCGTCCCTGTGTTAAAGAGATCACACGGGATTGCCATACTTGTCACACTGATTATATAGTATAAGTATTGGCAGAGATTGTGTTTGAAGAGTGAGCGAGTGACCCCACCGTCCCTGTGTTAAAAGAGATCACGCGGGATTGCCATACTTGTCACACTGATTATATAGTAAGTAAATTGTGTTTATTGGCAGAGATTGTGTTTGAAGAGTGAGCGAGTCACCCCATTATATAGTATAAGTCCCTGTGTTAAAAGAGATCACGCGGGATTGCCATACTTGTCACACTGATTATATAGTATAAGTATTGGCAGAGATTGTGTTTGAAGAGTGAGCGAGTGACCCCACCGTCCCTGTGTTAAAGAGATCACGCGGGATTGCCATACTTGTCACACTGATTATATAGTATAAGTATTGGCAGAGATTGTGTTTGAAGAGTGAGCGAGTGACCCCACCGTCCCTGTGTTAAAAGAGATCACGCGGGATTGCCATACTTGTCACACTGATTATATAGTATAAGTATTGGCAGAGATTGTGTTTGAAGAGTGAGCGAGTGACCCCACCGTCCCTGTGTTAAAAGAGATCACGCGGGATTGCCATACTTGTCACACTGATTATATAGTATAAGTATTGGCAGAGATTGTGTTTGAAGAGTGAGCGAGTGACCCACCGTCCCTGTGTGTTAAAAGAGATCACGCGGGATTGCCATACTTGTCACACTGATTATATAGTATAAGTATTGGCAGAGATTGTGTTTGAAGAGTGAGCGAGTAACCCCACCGTCCCTGTGTTAAAAGAGATCACACGGGATTGCCATACTTGTCACACTGATTATATAGTATAAGTATTGGCAGAGATTGTGTTTGAAGAGTGAGCGAGTGACCCCACCGTCCCTGTGTTAATAGAGATCACGCGGGATTGCCATACTTGTCACACTGATTATATAGTATAGTATAAGTATTGGCAGAGATTGTGTTTGAAGAGTGAGCGAGTGACCCCACCGTCCCTGTGTTAAAAGAGATCACACGGGATTGCCATACTTGTCACACTGATTATATAGTATAAGTATTGGCAGAGATTGTGTTTGAAGAGTGAGCGAGTGACCCCACCGTCCCTGTGTTAAAGAGTTAACGCGGGATTGCCATACTTGTCACGTCACGGGATTGCCATACTAACAATGTCACACTGATTATATATGTATCGATTCTGGGTCACTTGCAAAGGATATATAATGTCCCCCCTACTCTGCTGTCAACATACACGTATACATTACAGGCGTGATTATAAACAATAACATATAGTAAAATGGCTTTTTGTCACTGTATTTTCTAGCCAACCACTTCATTGTCTGGTTTGTCTTCTGGCATGGACGTAGTACCTCCATTTTTCGTTCAATGCGGGCCAGTGGCGGGCACTGCCTAAAAGGCTGGATATGCTTATCCCTTTCGTGAACGTGTGGTGTCACGTCAGATTTGCAGCAACCCTTTCATTTTATTTTCACCATATTTTTCCTATTTTTCCTTTTAAGCAGAATGGAATCTAGCTTGGGCTATAACGAGACTGGCTTTTCTCATGCGTTTACGTTTTTTATATATTTGTGTTTTTTTAAATCCTCGGCCATCCTTGCAACCGCCTTATGTCGTTACTGTAGTGGTTGTTGGTGGCAAAAGATGGTTTTGAAGAAACGGAAATGAACAAGGACTGGCCAGCGTGACGTTTCCAGGGGAAAAATACATTCTATGTTCATGACATAAAAATAGCTTGTGCTGTCTTCCAACGTATACACAATAAGCATTCACATGTTCAATAAGTGCATTCATCAAAATTAAGTGTATTCTTTGTTACTCACCCGGAGACGCAGTGAGCAGCTGTAACAACAAACTGTGGATGAATCAGTGTTCCGCTACACTGCCAAACCATTTCAAACATTGACATCACACCCACCAGCCACGGCCACGCCCCCGGCTCGGCAACACTTCCGCCCACAATCCTCTTCCGGCGATGCATCGGGTTTGTCAGACCGCACCTCGCTAAAAACACCAAGAATTCTTAAATGACCTTCAATATTCAGTGTAATGTTTTGCAAAAATAAAACACGCGGGCAAAATAATTGTAAACAAACCATATCAATGCAACTTTGTTGTTTCATTTCTTTTATGATAGTCGTCTAAGATGTCTCTGTATATTGTAAATTTTCTACTTGTATATCACATTCATTCTCTCTGTAAATCACACATAATACCCCTGTATGTTACACTCATTCTCTATTTATATCATCCATATTCTCCCTGTATATCACACTCATTCTCACAGTACATCACACATATATTTTCCCCCTATTTCGCACCTAGTCCCTTTGTATAGCACACATGTTCTTCCTGAATATCAAACATATACTCTGTGTACATTACACTATTCTATATATCACACCAATACTCTCTGTAATCAGTATATCACACTTATGTTCTTTTAGAATCACCCTTATTTGCTTTAGATACCACAATTATTCTCTCTGTAATTATTCTCGCCGTAGTATTTTATATTTTTTCTCAGTATAGGAGTCCTGTGAATCAACCGTATTCTCTGTGGTTACCACCCAAAAAAAATCTGTATAGTGCACTTATAGTCTCTATATATCACAATCATTCTTTCCGAACATTGAACTATTTATCTGTATATTCCACTCTAAATGTATTAATGTATCACACTAACCTTCTCAGTATTAAGTATCTTCTTAAATCAGACTTAATTATCTGTACATGTCACAGTTATTCTCTCTGTATATTATACTCATTCTCTGTATAATTCGTACATGTCGTCTTAGTATATAGTATACAAGTATTCTTACAACATTTCATTCTTTTCTCACATTGGATACACAATGTCATTTAGAAAGTGGCCAAATGTAACAAATGTTATCTTTAGGATTATACTTTCTCGGTAAAATACAGATTCTAGTACTTCTGTTGGGTTGAGTCCCATCGGGGATTTGAACCCACACCCTAAGAGTCAGTTATCTAATCGCCAGCACACAAAGTCAGTCGTCTAACCCACTCAACCACCGCGGCTTCCACTAGAATATGTACTTTACTGAGAAAGTGTAATCCCAAATATAACATTTGTAAATGACACAGCTCTTACGTCTCGGCGTTGTAGCTGTTGTAGTAGGCACTGTTGTTGATGTTGATGTTGTAGTGTCATCGCCAGAATTGCCACCTGGAGAAACGTCACAAATCTGATTCTCATTTTCTTAATGATGTTCCATTTTATGAAGCTGATTACACAAGCGTTAGTATTAATCGATCAAAATACGATGTTAAAAAGCAATGATGAAAGGTGAAACGTTCCCATGGTGTTTCTTGTCTTAAGGAAATATAAAGGCTCTTTGTTCGCCCAGGCAGAAAGATGTGCTGCGTTTGAACTATTAATATTGATGGTTCTGTTGTGAGCAATTATAAAGTTGTGTTCGGTCCGTTTTAATCTTCTGTAGTCAATGCTGGCATTGTCCTTTTTCAATGCACATAAAAACCAAACTAGTCCGGAGGGAAATCTCATTATGTCTCTTCAAAACCATTCACGAGCTTTAAACTTAAGTCACTAGCTCAGATACAGAATATGGACGTTCCTGATCGCTTTTTAAATAATCCTGTTTATACACTTTTACCATGCGATCGTCGTTTACATGTACATGTTCTCAGTTTGAAGTTATGTCCAAATGTCTTTCCCCTTAGCGTTTTACTATTGGAAAAAATAAAAGACATTGTTTTCAGTGGTACATCATTGGTTTTAGTGCTGTCTAACTGTTGTATGTCATCTTGTCTTAATAACAGTAATAATGTATTGTCTCTATTTATAATCTGTTTGTCCATGTATAAGTTTCACTCCTATGTAAAAAGAATTTCTTAAAGGGATAATATAGAATTATGTAATCTTTTTATTTTTAATAGGAATTCAAAGAGAGTTATCGGTTCACACCTCACAAAGAGGTCACAGGTACACTGGAGGAAAACCATCGCCATATTCCTTGCTTCCTTAGTTATAGTTATCCCTTGTTATGGAAAAATCAATACAGTCAAGCAGGACATGCTTGACCGTGATTCTTGCATCAAAAAGGATACAGAACGGAGGATCCTCACCTTTTAACAAGTATTCATGAGTATATCTAATATGCCAATACGACATCGACATCGTCGCATAATAAATAACCTCTTCAGATCTGGACTGACAGCCAAAGTAGGTGTAACCATCATAGGGTTTTATTTCATGCAATTGATACCTACTTTGGTGTCCCACTGGTTAAAACCAGCTAACCAGCTTTGGAATCAGAGTATGGAATAAGAAGTGATGGTACAGATTTGTTGAGTGCTGCCTTAGCAGCAAAATCGGCCATCGTGTTACCAGAGATTCTAACATGGCTGGGTAACCAGCAGAGGATAATGTCCTGGCCGGTAGCAGGGTCATTATATCATTCAATAATTTCAATTAAAAGTGGATGTTTACAAGAAAGATTTTTAATAGCCTGAAGACAAGAAAGAGAGTCTGTAAAGATTATGTAAAGTTTATATTTAGGATGATCATTAATATATTTTAAGGCTGTTAATAAGGCGTTAGCTTCTGCTGTGAAAATACGGCAATCGAGAAGATATTGTTCTGGATCCAGTGACAGTGGCACAAGTAACTGCACCACGATCCTTGGATCCATCTGGAAATAAAGATTTGTATGTATTATACTTACTTTTTAAATGATTAAATTCTTGTTTATATTGTAAGTCATTAGTTTCAGATTTTTTATATGTTGTCAGTGCTAGGTCAGTTTGTGGCCTCACTAATTTTCAAGGAGGAGAAGAAAGAAGACGGGAAAGATACATATTTTCTAGCTTAATGCCAGCAGCAGAAAGGAAAGGATTGAGTCTTATTCCTAGAGGTGGAACAAGAGAAGACTTTTTGTTGTACAGATCCTCATAAATAGGAGTACAAAAACAAAGTTAAATGCAGGGTTACACTCGTTAGAATATAGTTTGGTGACATATTGTAAGCATAAGTTTATACGGCGTTGGGTAAGAGATAGCTCATCGACGTAGAGGCTGTCAACAGAAGTTCTAAAAGACCCAAAACAACTTATTAGACCTTGGTGGTGGATGGAGTCTAATAGTTTTAGGTTGCTTTTGCAGGCTCCTCCATATACGATGGAGCCGTAATCTAGTTTTGAACGGATGAGTGATCTGTATAAATGAAGGGCGGCAGCTTGGTCCCCTCCCCACTTTGAATTCGAAACGACTTTCAACAAATCGAGTGCCTTCGGGCATTTATTTGTTAGGTATTTACTATGCGGAAGAAAAGTTAAAACTTGGCCTCCTTTACAACTTTGAGTAGAAATAGTTCAGGGTCTTTATGCGGTTTGTATTTACGGCAGAAATGTATACAAATAGTTTTGGATTGAGAAAATGTATAGCAGCTTCAAGACACCATTTATCTTTTTTGTTTAAACACAACTGCAGTTACCTTTCCATAGCATGCATAGTTTTACCGCGACAAGAAATATTAAAATCATCTACAAAAAGTGATCCATCAATTGAATCATTTGAAACCTTTGAGAAACTGTTGATCTTAAAACTAAACAATGTGTCAGAAAAGATACTGCCTTGTGGAACACCCTGATCCTGACTGTAATGATCAGACAGGATTGACCAGCTCGGACTTGAAATTGCCTGTTTGTTAAAAACTGTGATACAGAAAGAGGTAAACGACCCCTCAAACCAAAGTAATGTAAACCCTTTAAAATGCCATGCTTCCAGGTGGTATCGTATGCTGTCTGGAGATCAAAGAATATAGATGCTGCATTTTGTCTAGTTACTCAAGCAATTTTACCAAATGACCAATGGTACTTCGAATTTTCCTAAAACTACATTGAAAATAAGGTAATTGGTTTCAAGATACCAAGTTAATCTATTATTTACCATTCGTTCCATGGTTTTACAGACACAGCTGGTTAGAGATATGGGTCTGTAATTAGATGGATCATTATGATCCCGGCCAGTCTTTGGAATAGGGACTACAATGGCATTATGCCATGAAGTTGGGAAATTCCCTGAAGTCCATATTTCCTTAAAATATTTAGAAGTGTTTCAGGTAAATCCGTCAAGAGCTGATAGTGTATAAGCTTGCTGAAAGGCGGTATGTAGCTCATGTAGTGACAATTATTCGTTATAATCCTCACCATTGTCTGAGTTAAAATTAATTCTTTTCTTCTTCTGTTGTTTCTGATGTTTCTGAAACCCAGGGACATAACTGGACGAATTTGAATGCTTGGCGAGAGTTTCACCAAGCTTATTGACAATGTCAGTATTATTAGTTAATAAATTATCACCGTCCTTAGATGATGAACAGTAGATCTGGAACATTTGCCTTATATTCTTTGGATCATGTTCCACACCTTTGGCATGGGTGTGTTTGAACCTTTTGGGAAACACATTTCCTCCAAGACTGGCGCTTATTCTGTTTAAATGTGCGTCGAGCCTTGGCATTTAAACTTTTAACTTTATCTAAAGTATGAACAGTAGAATGTCAGCGAAACTATCTTTCAGCTTTCTTCCTGCTCTTTCTGGCCTGTTTACATTCATTATCAAACCATGGTTTACGAATATGTTGAACTGCAGAGGTCTAGGGTATAGTTTGGTCAGCAATATCATTGAGTATATCTGAAAACAACTGTATAGGATCTGCACTGTTCGCAAATGCATCACGTTTTATGTGATCGACACGTAGTGGCTCATATAATGACCAGACAGCCATGGCGAAGTTCCTTCTTGAGAAAGGTGGATCGTCACCAGGGTTGATTGTTTTGAGAATGGCGGGAAGTGATCACTCCCACACAGGTCATCATGGACCATCCATTCAAATTCATTATACATGATGGGGTCAGCAAGTGACAGATCCAGGGAAGAATATGTTCCCGTAGCTGGATGTAAATAAATGGCTGAATCATCATTAAACATACATAAATTATTATCAAAAATTATTTCCTCAAGGATTTTACCGTTATTGTGAGTATGGACACTTCCTCAAAGCGGGTTGTGTCCGTTCAGATCGTCCATCATGAGACATGGCCTTAGAAGCTGATCATACAGATTTTGCAGATCCGGCAGTCGGATATCAGAAGATGCAGTGTGCAGAGTCAGACGAACAGCTACAGTTTGAAGGTTGGTATTAAGAGAGACAGGGCTCTGTATGATACCCTGCCGTACCAAAATAGAAGCACCTCCAGTTGTTTTATCTCCTGGAGGAGAACATGAATGAAAATCACTGAAATATCTTAAAGTAAAGTTGTCTGTAGGTTTAGGAAATGTCTCTTGGAGACAAAATGCTGACGGCTGAAGATGTTGTATGAGTAATTGTATTTCATTGAAGGTATTCTTCAATGCCATTCCACTGAATCATATTTGCCAATTGAGTTATGGTGGCTCAATTGCCGATCTCTCTCGTGAATGAAGATCAGCTATTCCTCGGCTTGTCCTGTGAGGACAGTGTAACTTCCACGTCAGTAGGTCCAAAGGGGTTCTCTTGAGGAACCTCTGAATGTAAAGGGACCGAAAGTGTCTGTTTTCTGTTTAATATTTTTCCTTTCGTTTTTGATGAACTGACTGAGGCGGACTGTTTGTTAGCTGTTTCGACTGTATCTCGGGCTGATTCTCAGTCTGAGAAGCAGACATAGTCTGCGTGACTGTTGAAGTAGGTGTCGTAACTGAGCCTGAAGCAGTAGGTTTTCTAGACCGGACCCATGTCAAGTCTGTCTGAAAAGCAGCAGAGGACGTTGCCACAGAGTGAGTGACTGTTGCCGAATATGTAATGTTATTCGGATTTGGGACTTCGTTTGTAAATAACCTTTTGGCTTCAAGATAGGATATGTTTTTTTAACATTTCAACCGCATTGCTGCTGCATCTTTTTGTCACACGGGGCAGAATTTCAATGAAGCGCCGTGTGAGTCATGACAGTTTTAAACAGCTAAAACCACATATAAACTCCTTGCAACAGTCTGTGTTGTCATGCCACATCGATGGCATATCACAGAGCCACGATCACATTTGTGAAGGTATATCACATAATTCAGGTATATAAGATTAGTGAAGATAAAAATAACAGTATAAACCTGAGTTTTGCGTGTAATTTGTCAGGGTTCGAATCTCGTTTCGACCCAGTTTTATGTTTCCAGGTTTGTTGACCAACTCCGTGCTCGTGGATTTACTAAAGTGGCAAAGGTGTAGCGACTATTTTCATTTCGGCCTTGCACCACATGTTTAGTTGACATGCCGACGTACAACAGGAATACTGTTGAAACCACTCGAATGCACATTTGCCTTTGGTAGCTTCTGTAACATGGCCCTGGTCAGTGATGAGAATATTCCAAGTGTACATCTAGACTTCTTTTAAGTCTTAGAGAAACCAAGCGCCTGAACCTCTACTATACAGGGGGTTTGGAGGAATGCCACCCAGAACAGTTTTCAAACTGCATGCTCTTAAATGCTAATTCAAGGATTTGGGGACCATTTGTGTTCGACGCTTTGCTAATTATAAATTTCATTTGTTATTAGTGCTATTTACGATAATAGTTTTTACTTTAATTCAAGAAAAACACATGTGACAAATGAAGATGAATTCCTGGTTTTGATTCCCCACATGGGTACAATGTGTGAAGCCCATTTCTAGTGTCCCCCGCGATGAGGTTTTTGAAATTTTGGTAAAAGCGGCATACAACTAAAAGGAATTGCTTATCTGCTACAGTGGTAGTTTCGCAATTCCATTCAATCCCATCCCTACATTCTGTCAGAAAGAGTATGAAACAGTCATTTCAATGTACAAGACAGTAGGTAACCCTGTGGTTAAATCACAGTCACGTCGATCGCTGCTAAATCAATCTCATCTAGACCAATTCTTTTTATGAAAAAGAACCCTCAAACACATCGTCCCCGCCCCCCCCCCGTAAAAAAGGTACTAAAAACAACACACACCAAAAATCCAGACAAACAAACCACAGACATCAACAACAATACAAATAATCCAAACAATATAAATCAACACAAAAAAAACCCAAAAAGAAACCCCACAATTTAACCTCCGATATAACCACAATTCAACCACAAATAAAAACAACCAAAACCAACAAACCTAAAACAAACCACCAATGAAATCAACTAAAGCACAGTTCCTACTTTAATTTCTAATATACGGAAATAGATGGAAACGTCTTATTTCCAACACACAAAGCACAAGAAACAAAGTCTTAAAGACAGCTATAATTATCCCCGATGCTAAATTCTTTTTCTGAATGAGTGAAAATTGATGGTTAAAGATAAGATATTTGACGAATAAAATCCCCAAATATAACTACTGCAAATTGATAAAATCTTTTTGCAACATTGAACTGAAAGAAAGCCTATGTTTTAACGCACACTGAAGATCACCAGAAACGTGTTTGTAGTAATAGAGGGTGTGAGCGCTATAAAGGAAGTGGTAGTTCGTGGATTATCAGACAGAGGAGGGAATCGTTGTCATCCTCCGTCCACAGAACAACGCAACAATTGACACACTGAGCGCTGGAATTGTGAACATGTTTTACTACTGTCCCCAAAACATAACCCCTTTAGTTTAATACTTGGCATTTTATGTATGTTTTATTAAAATGTGTGTCCAACTAAGCAATGTACTCACATATGTGTTACTTTATGTACTCTTTATTAATGCATTTATGAAAGGAATACTGAAATATATGAATATGAAATGATAACAAATACAGACATATAATTTCAAATATCATATGGCAATTTTCTAAATGAAAGCACTTTGCAAATAGCATGAATTGAATTCAGTACAATCTCATACATGTATGTAGACTGTTAATAGTTTTTTATTACAAGTCACAATCATGAATATTATTGTATACAATAGGTGTGTTACAATTACCAAATAATTTACTTTATGATAGATTCTACAGTACTGAAAAAAAACACTTGCATGTGTTAACCATAAGCCGATATATATTTTGAAGTGCATCAGCGTTGTACAACATCCAAATTTGACATTAGACGTAACGTTGACCAACTTCTTCAAGTGCTGGAACAGTAGTAGACCACGTCATACTCATCGCAGTGTCCTGTACTAACCTCAGTACTAACATCCTTCGTCGTATTGTCCTGTGTTTTGTACTCTTAATACTGACAGTATCTCCCTAATGCCTCATACAGTATCAGACTTAATATTAGCATGTCTTAAGAAAGCAAGATTTATGGATGTCAACTTCTTTATAGTGAAAAACACGACGTTTCGGAGCGTATGCTTGCTCCATTATCAGGTGAATGGTGACGAGCATCAAGGGGGTATATATACATACATGAGGCACTACTAAGAAAACATGTTCAAGTCTATTACCATGTTGTTTTAGTGTATTACTGGCCTCATGTTTGTATTACATATTCATTCCTCAACATTGTTAAACAGTTATATAATGCACAATGCAAATTCGCGACCATCCAATACCTTACATAACATTCTGATAATGACTACCGTCATTCATCTGAATGTGAGGTAAGCCAATAATGGCCGTGCTTCTAGTCACTTGTACGATTCCGATATTACATTTAATCAAATCACTCACTGCAATCATGAACAAACAAGGAAAGTACTCACGGTTTGCTGAAATAATAGCGGAGAAGACGCTGACGATGATGACTGAGTATAACATGGATGCCGCTGACAAGTCTTTCATTGTCGATGAAGTCGTCCAGTTTCTTGTCACTGTTGCTGTTAAGAAGCTGCCTACCTGACAAGATGCTGTTGGCTACAGAGTAACAACCCCTTCGCCACACTGCCTTTATCAACACCCCACCGTCCCTCACTTCGCTGATTGGCTGGAGGGTATTTTCTGCCACGTTTGCATAGAGATTACAGTGATCACATAAATCGACACATGTTCCTCATTATTACGAGTAATTATAACTCTATTGCATCCATCCATTGTAATGTATATCTTAATATCATATGTTGGTGGAAACAAATGTACGTAGATTTGTCACTTGAAAGTGTCTTTATTGTAAATTTAGCGATCTTGCTATAAAATTGCCTCACTGGGATTTTGCCACCAGTGTGCAAAAGGTTATTTCATTAAATATTTCTTGTTAGAGGAAATATAGCATCAGTATATCATTAAAAACGTATTTTAAACTTCTATTATTATTATCTTTCCTTTATGTGCGAATCATTTGGTAATGTAATGTTTGACAGTTATAGCTTTACTTGAATAAGCTAGACAATAAAGAATCGTAAAATAACTCTGCTGTACATTTGTAGTATTCTTATAGAATTTTGTGTTCATTTGGAAAATTGTTATTGCCTTTGAATAATAGCATATATCTTTAAAAGTAGAAAACTATTTTTATCACTGCTGAGTATTTCCAAAGCCCTTCATTAAATCAGTATTTACATCGCTCAGTGTTCATCTTTACATTTAGAAACCTTTGAAAATAGGACCAACAAAGAATGCAACTTCTGATTCCAAAGTTACTTCTGATTTTGAGTCCCACTAAAAGATTGACTCACTTTTGTTCTGATCGGTCCAATTTTCAAACGCAGGTTCTAAATGGAAAGTTTGGCAATGCAATGAGATAATGTCTCAAATAACTGAGTATGCCAACCCGTTTGATGTAAATCATTTTGTGATGGCAACACCACTTTGTGAGTTTATGTGCCTCTTGATTGTCTGTTGCTCTTGTCCACTTCATCTGGAAAGTGACCTGACAGTTAAATGAAACTTAAAACCCCTAGAAATAATCCCCCCACAAACGGGGATATGGGTATATGGCTGAAACATTGCTGGATACCACTGGAAATAAGTTACCTCAACTCCTGAAACTATTTTGAACAAGGCTACATTGTCACTGCTCAGTATTTCCAAAGGCCTTCATTAAAGGAACCGGGTTTACATATGTGTGAATTAATCAATATATTATCTGTTGTTAACATGTCCAAGGATATTTATGTAATTTTGTATTATGATGTTCTTTTGGATTGTCTTCTGCTATGTTCGCATAGAGAACATTTTGAGGGTACTAAACACAATTCATTCTCTGTCATTTAATGAATAGATACAATATTTACTTGTATGCCAAACGAATTGATCTTGACACTTTATAGATGGACATGCTACACTATCATATGCAATCAACTAAAAATACTGAATTACATTTCTTCTCCTTAATAAGTATCGTAATGTCTATGTGGTTTCAAGTGTATTCACAGGGAGAGGTAATGAACCATATACGGAGAACCCTGTTCCTCACTCATCAAAGTGACATGTCTTGAAATAATGAAACTTTTGCTTAAAGAATCGTAAACCAAACTCGTTCACTCACTCATCTATCAGTTTTTATAGTTGTACATATCTTAAAATGACGTGTGCATATACTCACGAGAACACGTCAATATACACTTAAAACTTGGAATAGTACGGATAGTACCTCTTTGGCACTTCCCTCTGTGGCCTATGAGATTTTAATGATCTAGATGAAATTTCCCTCTGTGGTCTATGGTCGTTTTGTGTTTCCCTGAGTGGCACTTGTGTGCAGTAAGCCATGACTGATAAGGTGTTAGGTCATTAATATTAACACAGTATTTGATTGACCTTGATTGGCTGGTTGATAGCATTATATGAGAGGTTGTTACGAAAATACATAAGAAATACATAGAAGAGAAACAAAAGTAAACGTTTCATCAATTCATTTTCTCAGGTAAAGTCATGTCTTATATACAGGAATTGTACATGTACATATATACACACATGTATATGGGTTACAACCATATACACACATTGTTCATACATTGTTCACACATTGTTCACAAGGCGCTAGAACCAGGATGTCTACATCTCCACAGCACAGTTCCCCGCCGTGATGTTGCTGGAATATTGCTAAAAGCGGCGTAAAACCAAACTCAGTCAGTCAGTCAGTTGAGACCCTGTAATAGGATATCTTATCCCCCGTCTCTGCTGTCTACAATATCCCCTCTTATCTCCATGCTGAAAGTTTGATAAGTGACATGATTGCTGATAACTGATATTAAAAAAGTATAAAAGGCAGGCGAGCAGAAGAGATTATGACAATACCATCAGTAGCGATATGGTGCAAAATCGGCAGGCGAGCAGAAGAGATTACTACAATGCCATCAGTAGCGATTTAACAATTAATTACACCCCGTTAACAGCTAAATAGAGCAAGTATATATGGATGATAACTTCTTTAATTCTAGAGCACGACGTTTCGATACAGGGAGAGAACAGGTGATATATATACAACAGAGGACTAATTAACAAGTGATGATAACGAATAAAGGGATAACAAAGGATTACAAGGATAAACATAGAGGCCGGTAGAAGCTAGTGATACACAGAGCGTAGAACGTTAACACTTAGTTAATTAAGCCCTAATAAACTTGCGCTATTCACACCTCGTTAATTGAAACTGATCACGTGTACCTCTGTGGCACGTGGCCTCTATTCAATTTCCCTCTGTGGCCTATGAAATCAGTGATGTGTGACAGAGACAAGTGCCACAGAAGGAAGTTACTTCGACCAACATATTACCTACGTTACTGAAATGTTAGTAGTCAGAAAACACTGCATAGTCCAAAACAGAACTATCATATCCGTTCAAATCGTCAATATTCTTGCTTGTTTCGTTCTCTAGCCATCATCTAGCTACCCACATGATTTCTGTGATTCCCATACTCATTCAGAATTGCTCAAGATCTCTAGGAATCTTCATCTTGAACAGGGAATTTTGTACAGAGAAGTGTCAATTAACGGACAAACTAGACAGCAGTTAGTTTTACCAGCTGATTACATCAAAGATGCATTAGAAGGCCTTCATGACAATATGGGTCATCCAGGGCGAGACCGAACTTTGTCTCTCTTGAGGGACAGATTCTTCTGGCCAGGCATGTCTAAAGAGGTTGATGAATGGATTACAAATTGCAGGAGATGCATCTGCCGGAAGACTCCAACCAACCAGAGAGCTCCACTCATAGGAATTGAAACAACTCAGCCACTAGAGTTAGTATCCATGTATTTCTGGGACCTTGAACCATGCAAAGGAGGGCAACACTGTGTGTTAGTTGTCACGGATCACTTCACCAGATATGCACAGGCATATGTCACCAACAACATGACAGCCAAAGCCACAGCTAAAGCTTTCTTTGACAACTTCCTTGTATATTATGGGATTCCACAATGCATGCACTCTGATCAAGGTGCCAACTTTGATGGAAATCTTATAAAGGAATTGTGTTTATTAACCGCCATAAGAAATCCAGAACAAGACCATATCATCCCATGGGTAACGGCATGTGCGAGAGGTTTAATTGCACATTATGTGACATGTTAGGAACTTTGTCCCCTGACAAGAAAAGCGATTGGAAATCTCACATTGGGCCTCTCGTACATGCTTATAATTGCACACGGCATGATTGAACTGGACAGTCACCGTTCTTCTTAATGTTTGGTAGAAAACCACGTCTCCCTCTCGATCTTGCCTTTGGATTAGAACTTGGCATGACACAGACGTCACTCACTGACTATACCAGATCACTCAGAAAACGATTGAAGGACTCATATGAACTAGCTTTGGCTACAGCTAAAACATCTCGTGACAGGCAGAAGAAAGAATATAACATAAGGGTGAGGGGAGCCACTCTGCAGACTGGAGATCGCGTGCTAGTAAAGATATTGGCATTTGATGGTAAACATAAGCTTTTGGACAAATGGGAGGAGGATCCTTACATTATTCTGTCCCAGCCTAATCAAGATGTTCCCGTCTTTGTAGTGCAGAAAGAGAATAGTGAAGGTCCACAGAAGACTTTGCATAGGAATCTCCTTTTGCCGATCGGCACTCTTCATGTCTTTGATAACGCTGAGTCATCACCTGAAGCAGAGTCTCCATCATCCAGACCCAAACCCGTACCAAGGCCAAGACGATCTAGACCACAACCAAAGTCAGATAATGTACTACCAGTTGATAACACCAACCAGGAAGACATCATTGCAGGCATCCACAAATATAGAGGTGCTGCAGCTTCTGGTATTCCTACAGATACCAAACAGGATGTTTCTGCAGATACGGATACTGCTACTCAGGCGAGTGGTGACGATCATGAGGCTGAGGTAGCAGCGGAACATATCTCTGGTGACGACGGTCACATCCCAGGAGAGGGAGAAACAGAGGTGAATCCTTCTGATGATGAAGTGGATGAAGACGCTGGTGTTAATACTCCAGATCTACACAGAGATGATGTCATTCCTGAGAATGAAGAAGCAGGAGCAAATAATGATGTTCTGGACCGCGTGCCTTCACCTGAAGCAGTTGAAGAAATGGACACCGCAGATGACTCTGCTCCAGATACTAATGGATTCGATGTTGTTCCACGAAGGTCAACACGTGCTAGGCAGCCCCCTAGTTGGGTGCGTTCAGGACAGTATGCACTTAGCCATATCACAGCAGAACCAGATTGGATGGCTAGGGTTCGGTACCTAGAGCATTAACCAACGCTGGAACATTAGAAGAGTCTGCACCGGACATCACGAAAGCTTTTCTAAACATTCTCACTCGCCAGAACACAGAATGACAGAGACGTCATTTCACATGTATTGGCTCATGAAGTATTGTAGCGTATTTTGATGCAATGTATTTATTTTTTACATGGCCTTCTTCAGTTATTATTGCCATTAAACTGACATATACAGAAACTATTTGCCTTTGTGGTATATACCAAACCACTCTGGTTACATTTGGTTTTCGGAGTGGTTTAGTATACACCACAAAGGCAAATAGTTTCTGTAGATGTCAGTTTAATGGGAGTAATAACTGAAGAAGGCCATGTAAAAAAAAAATACATTGCATCAAAATACGCTACAATACTTCATGGGCCAATACATGTGAGGCTTAGCAATAAGTACTACGATCATATATAAGCAATACAATCATTACTGATTAGCAATAAGTACTACGATCATATATAAGCAATACAATCATTACTGATCAACCAGGTCACAGAGCAGACATGTGTGTATATATGTATATAATGTTTATATTTCAACATACACGTGTAGCATCATACAAGTACATAACATAATTATTTACAATATAATAAGAAAGAACCCTCACCGAGTGTATGGCACTGTGCCCCTTTGACGTCACAAACATCAGGAAATATGTTTGCCACACCTGAACATAAACATCCATAATCAATACTATGTAACGTACTACATCTGTATATTATCACTCTACTGTACATAACATATATGTTCCAACAACTCATCTCATCACACATACATTCATTCATTCATACATACAAATTTAGGTGCATTCGTTTATAGAAATAGATGTACACATTATGTATACCTACACAATAATTTATAAGTTAGGTAACATCCTCGTGGGAAATGTAATTTCGGATAACCAGCAATAAATACTTACATATGTAAAGTATTGCTAACACCTAGTTATGCTACATATTACAAATAGTTAAATTGGTTTATATTCACCACACATAACATGTTACATGCTTTAAAGGAAGCTAAGAAATAATACATACACACTAAACATGAAGACATAAAATATACAATCCAAATATAAACTAACCTGTTATAAGCTGTTGTGAGCTATGACCAGTGACCAGACAGACTGAAGTGAAAATGATAGCTCACCCACAAAATACCCTGCTATTGAAAATAAGGGGCCTGGGGCTAGGGCAAGATAATAGAGACAATAGACAACGTACGCGCAAGGATGACCGTACTATTGTGAAAGTGAAGCAGGTGAGATTGAGTGGTTAAGCTAGGGCTAGAATTAGTGAATAAAATACAAATTAAAATACACTTTCTTATATATACACAATTACATACTCCTACACAAGCACGCGGTTTTTTGCGCTTCCCACATCCGCCCCAACATCCGCCCGCACCCCCGCACATGCCCAAAGGTAAAAACCGCACCCAAATCGACCAAAAGGGTCCGAAATGACCTAACCCAAGATGTAACCCTAACACTCACCGTTACCTCAACTTGTATAGGCTAGGGATAGGCTAAAACGGGCCTAAATAGGTGCCAAGCACGCGTTTTTTTTGCGCTTCCACCATCCGCCTAGCATATCCGCACATGCCCAAACTCAAACCGCACCCCTCCCGAGACTCCCTTCTGCCGCCGTCATACCAAGCGCCGTGGACTTAGGCAAAAAATTCTAACCCTAGATCCCAAACGGGCCAAATTAAGAGCCAAGCATGCGGGTTTTTGCGCTTCCCATATCTGCACGCAACCTCCGCACACGCACAAACGCCAAACGCACCCCTCCACACACGCCTTCCCTCCACCGTCATACTAAGCGCCGTGGACTCTAACCCTAAGCCACCCCTGGCGGGTCGAAATACCCCAAAACGAGCCCAAATATTGCCAAGCATGCGGGTTTTTGCGCTCCCCACATCCGCACGCAACCTCCGCACACGCACAATCTCCAAACGCACCCTCCACACACGCCTTCCTTCCCCCGTCATACTTAGCGCCGTGGACTTGGCCAAAACAACGCTAACATCCGATGCCCGTCGCTGCACTCAAAATAGGCCCAAAACGAACCCAAATAAGTGCCAAATATGTGTTTTTTGCGCTTACCACCTCCGCACACAACCTCCCAACACGCCCAAACGAAAACCGCATCCAAATCAACCCAAAGGGTCGAAATAAACCTAACCCTAGCTCACCCACGTAACCCTAGCTCTAACAATAAGCCACCCTCTGGCGGGTCGAAATACCCCAAAACGAGCCCAAATAAGTGCCAAATATGCGGTGTTTTGCGCTTCCCACATCCGCACGCAACCTCCGCATACGCACAAACGTTAAACTGTGTAATATAGATGTGGAAAATGAAATCCATTTTTACTTGTATGTCCTTTGTATAAAGATTTGCGTACGAAATATATAGCTGAATATTATCTATCTAAGCCACCCACATTAGCATTTAAACTACTTCTTTCATCAACTGACTAGCATGTAATAATAAAGCTGTCGTACTATATCAATTATGCTCTTATTAAACGTAACAATCTGATAAAAAGATTTGTAGGTCCATCTTGATTTGTTGTTTGGATCGCTAATTACTACTTCTTGCACCATATGTATAATGTATATGTATAACTCCAATGTATATGGGCCGGAGGCCTTTTGTACAATAAACATCTTTGACTTGACTTTGACACTGAGTATATATTCAAACTGTTTATTCATTCAGCTCTAAACATATTTCGGCCTTTGCCCTAAGAACCCATTCATCCATGGCAAAATGTGTGCAAATCGCCTCGGGTTTGGAAAGCAATGCAACATTACACATGGAAAGTACTTGAAAACACCAACTCAGTTTAGAAATCAGAAGTAAATTAAAAAAAGACATCATCTTACTTGTAGTCGCAGTTATAAGAACACTAATAGAAAGCATTGAAAAACACTAAGTTTGGCTGCAAAATAAATTTGATCTGTTATAGATAATGGTCGTTCATTTTGAAAGATACTACGGAAACACGATGAATAAAAACAAACGATAAACTCCCAGGTATGGCAGATTTATACGAGTCCCTATTACAGCACTACCACTGACAATGACGTCAACGATGATATCCGGATCGCAATGCAATGAACGGATATGGGTAATGATTTGAACAGGCGATTTTAAAAAGAGGAAATATTTAAAATAACACGTAGGTTAAAAAATAACAAGGCCAGTGGAGATGACAGAGTTTTAATTAAATGCATACATAAAGCATTCCAAGGATTCAATGACAGATATTTATGAACTCCTTTTTAAACATATTTTGGAAACAGACATTTTCCCCGAAAGCTGGACGAAAGGAATGATACTCCCAGTTCGACTAAAACCAGAACAGTATCGGTGGGTAAGTTTACTAATTTGTGTTGGAAAATTATTTACATCATTTCTGAGTAGGAGACTGAAGTTTGTGAAAGATATAATATTTTATCAGAAGCCCAGGCTGGCTTGAGAAAGGACTATAGTGAGTGAGTATAGTTTTACGCCGCACTCCGCAATATCCCCGCTATATGGCGGCGGCCTGTAAATAATCGAGTCTGGACCAGACAATCCAGTGATCAACAGCATGAGCATCGATCTGCGCAATTGGGAACCGATGACATGTGTCAACCAAGTCAGCGAAACTGACCACCCGATCCCGTTAGTCGCCTCTTACGACAAGCATAGTCGCCTTTTATGGCAAGCACATGGGTTGCTGAAGACATATTCTACCCCGGATCTTCACGGGTCGAGAAAGGACTATAGAACTACCGACAATAGTGAGTGAGTGAGTTAAGATTTAAAGTCACATCGGCAATATTTCAGCCATATCGTGACTAAAACTAGTTCTAAATTCATAATACATACATATAATATGTAAAACCCTGTCAGCAAATGACAGTAAAACCACTAGATTATCAAAGATTGAGTTAAAACTAGCTAGCATATATCTCTAAAAGTACAAAACTATTTTTGGACAATACAATGTAAGAATGGGCTACAGATCGCCAACAACTGAAGGTAGATCACCATACTAGGAACACTACTGACAATATCTTTGCTCTTTACGCCATAGTTCACGTGTTAAAATGTGGATCGAAAAGGTTTTATAATACATTGATCGATTTTGAGAAAGCTTTCGACAATGTCTAGAGAATACGTTAATGGCGTAAATCGATACATTGTTAAAAGGGTTCTTATTGATCAGTTTTATCAATCTTGAAATTGAACAGTAAATACTTCTTCAAAAAGTAAATATTACAACCTTTAAAAAGACACACCTCATTTTGATTCTTATCATCTGGAACTACCTACAAATTATATAACATGGTATACCCGTTCTAGAACAACTAATCGTAGATTACCCATAGAAACTAGAAGGTGGAGTAGCCTTGTTAGATGTGGCAGACAATGTGAAATAATAAAATGAAGCAATGGGCGACGAATATCACTCCCTTTCACCATGCCCAAGTCAAACAACCCTTAGAAAAATATCCACTTAAGTATTTTTGTAATACTCCGTCAGTAGATAAGTTCACCTCTTATGTATGCAAAACATGTGCAAAACATTTGAAATTACACAATTCTCAAATATTTTCTCCATCTATTCAAAAAAAAAAGAAGATAATTGAAACTTTTTCTGCCAGACGTTGTGTTTCAGCTGAAAATTGACGGAATTGATTTTACTTCCATTAACGAACACACAAACAAACCTACTTTATGTATAGAGCGCAATGGTACAATGTGTCAGTCTGCTGATGGTATTGACAAGATGAACAAGACAAGTGAGCGCTGACTTAGTTGGTGTGAAGCAGCGAGACTGTCAACATGTTCCTGTTACTGATGTGTCTCTGTGTTGCAGGAAATAACGGTAAGATATCTCAGCTTCACGGCATAACAGTAAAACTTAACACTAGTGATTTCATGATAGTGTTATTTTTCTCTTGGCATCATGCATCGTCACTTTGCGGATTGTATATAACTAAAAAACAAGTAATTTCACAATGTTTTAATGTTGTGTCATCAATGATTTCCAGTGATTTGTTCATGTAGCTTTCACCACTATTTTGCCTTTAGTCTCAGATATGGTTTCACAAAAGACGGAAACGTACGTGTAGTGTGGGACTGTAATAACACTGAAGATGAGTAATTTGTATGAAGATTATAGAAAGACACATTTTTCTGCCTTCCGAAGTCAGCGCTTTCCCATCTTAATGATAAATTAAGATCCTAAACAGTAGTTTTATAACGATGGTTTTATTACAGGGTACCCTATGGTATTATTTTGGCTTAATTCCGAACATACATACATATAATATATAAAACCCTGCCAACGAAGGACAGTAAAACCACTAGATTATCACAGATTGAATTAAAACTAGCTAGCATATATCTTTAAAAGTAGAAAATTATTTCTGGACAATACAATGTAAAAATGGGCTATAGATCGCCAACAACTGAAGGTAGATCACCATACTAGGAACCATGGGGACTTACATTACTTTTGCTACCTGCATGGACCCTAGCTTGATTTACACCATCCCTTCAGCCGCTGGCGATTGTAGGAAAATGTAGTTAAAAGAACAAAGATACTAAAAGATATTGTTCTGGATCCAATTACAGTGGCACAAGCCACCGCGCCACCATCCTTGGATCCATCTCTAAATAAGGATTTATATGTATTATATTTATTTCTTAATTGACTAAATTCTTGTTTATACTGTAAATCATTAGTTTCGGATTTTTTAAATGTGGTTAATGTTAAGTCAACATCTGGCCTCACCAATTGCCAAGGAGGAGAAGAAAGAAGACGAGAAGGAGATATATTCTCAAGCTCAATTCCGGCAGCAGCAATGAATGGTTTAATTCTGTGCCCAAGAGGCAAAACAAGAAAAGACTTTTTGTTATACAAATCCTCATAAAGAGGATTGAAGACACAGTTAAATGCAGGGTTAGACTGGTTTGGTAAGATATTGTAAAGATAATTTAATACGGCGTTGGGAAAGAGAAGGCTCATCTGCCTCGACATGGAGACTATCAACTGGAGACGTTCTAAATGATCCAAGACAAAGTCTTAGACCTTGGTGGTGAACAGAATCAAGTAGTTTAAGGTTGCTTTTGCAGGCTCCGCCATATACGATCGAGCCATAATCAAGTTTAGATCGCACCAATGATCTGTATAAGTGAAGGAGGGTAGTATGATCCCCTCCCCACTTTGAATTGGAGACAACCTTTAACAAATCGAGTGCCTTCAGGCATTTAGCTTTAAAGGATTTAATATGTGGCAGGAAAGTTAAATGGGAATCGAAAATTAGGCCAAAGAATTTGGCCTCCTTTACAACTTTGATAGGAGTGCCATTTAAAGATAGTTCTGGGTCCTTATGAGGCTTATATTTTCTACAAAAATGTATACAATTAGTTTTTGATTTAGAAAATTTAAAGCCGTTTTCAAGACACCATTTATTTATTTTGTTTAAACATAACTGCAGTTGCCGTTCAATAGTATGCATATTTTTACCACGACAAGAAATATTGAAATCATCCACAAATATTGATACATCAATTGAATCATTTAAAACCCTTGATAAACTATTGATCTTGATGCTAAACAGTGTGACAGACAAAATACTGCCTTGTGGGACACCCTGATCCTGATTGTAATGATCAGACAGGGTAGATCCCACGCGGACTTGAAATTGTCTGTAATTTAAAAAGTTAGCTATAAATTGAGGCAAACGGCCTTGCAATCCGAAGCCATGTAAATCTTTTAAAATGCCATATTTCCACGTAGTGTCATATGCTTTTCCAAGATAAAAAAAGATAGACACAGCGTGTTTTGTATTAATTAAAGCATTTTTAACAAATGACTCCAAACGCACTAGGTGATCGACAGTACTTCTGTTTTTTACGGAAACCACATTGTATACCTGTTATAAGGTTATTTGTTTCCAAGTACCAAACAAGTCGATTATTTATCATGTGTTCCATGGTCTTGCAAACGCAGCTAGTTAGTGTAAATGGCCTATAATTGGAACGATCAGTATGATCACGTCCAGGTTTAGGGATGGGCACAATTATAGCATCGCGCCACGACGAAGGAAATTTTCCAGATGTCCAAATATCATCAAAAAGATAAGAGCGTCTCTAAACATGATTCTGGTAAGTGAGTCAGGAGTTGATAATGTATGTTATCAGCTCCGGAAGCAGTATCATGAGCCTGGTCAAGAGCAGTATGAAGCTCGTGGATTGAAAAGGTTTTGTTGTAATCTTATCTGAATTGAAATTAATAGCTTTCTTTTCTTGCTGTTTTTGATATGCTTGGAATTCAGGTACATAGTTAGATGAGGAGAAATGTTTGGCCAACGTCTCACCAAGTTTATTTGCAATATCGGATTTATCAGTCAATAGCAGATTCCCATCTTTGAGATGGTGAATGCTAGATTTAGAGCCCTTACCCTTGATTTTCTGGATCATATTCCACACCTTTGATATCGGTGTGTGCGAATTGATTTTTGAGACATAGTTTCGCCAAAAGTGGCTTTTAGTTTGCTTGAAAGTACGTCGTGCTTTAGCGTTTAAAATCTAAATTTGTCTAAATTGTGGACCATAGGATGGCGACGGAAATAATGCTCGGCTTTCTTCCGTGCCTTCCTTGCCTGTTTGCATTCGTCATTAAACCATGGTTTTTTGTACGTGTGGAATTGCAGAGGACTTTGGGATACACTCGTCAGCTATGTTATTTAGTTCATCTGAAAAACATTGTATGGCATCAGGAATATCATTAAAAAAGCTCAGGTTTTAGTTTGTCAGCACAGAGAATTTTATACAGAGGCCAGTTAGCCTTTTTAAAATTCCATCTTGATGATGGAGGAACATCAGATGGATTCACAGGTTTCAGTATTGTTGGGAAATGGTCACTTCCACAGAGGTCGCGGTGGACTGACCATTCGAATTCACTCAATAGGATGGAGTCAGTAATATACAAATCAAGAGCTAAATATGTTCCTGTGCCAGGACGTAAATACGTATTTGAGCCGTCATTATAAATGCATAAATCATTATTGGAAATAAATTCCTCGAGTAATTTACCTTTGGTGTTTGTATTAGTGCCACCCAAGAGCGGGTTGTGGCCATTTAATTCACCTATGATTATACAGGGTTAAGGTAGTTGATCATAGAGAGCTTGCAGATCGGTTAGTTGAACAGCCGATGAAGGCGGAATGGTTTTACAAAGAGCATAAAGTAAAAGCAACCTGTAATGTAAGTCGAACTGCAACGACTTGAAGATTTGTTTTAAGTGGAACTGAGCTATGGATGACAGTGTTCCTCACCAGGATGGATGATCCACCAGAAGCTCTATCACACGGAGGAGAAAAACAGTGATATGTATTGAACTGATGGAAGTCAAAGTTATCTGTCTGTTTCAGATAAGTTTCTTGGATGCAGAACGCTGAAGGTGTAAAATCTTGGTTTAATAGCTGTAAATCGTTTAAATTATTCCGGAGTCCTCTACAATTCCATTGAATTATAGGTGAAGACATTACTTCTTCGGCGGATGAACAGGAGATCTACCCCTAACCTTCCTTGAGGGTGACAGGCTATGAGTCCTACCATGGCTAGGGTCGGACACATCCATGTCCTCAAGGGATCCAAACTTATTATAAATTTGTACCTGGTTATTCGACCCCTTTGGGGGTCTGTTGCTTTGATTCTGTTTGTTTTCATAGTTAGGTTTGGATGGATTTTTCATAGTCACTTTCGCACTTGTGTCAGATGATTTAGATGGTTGGTTCTGAGATGAGGATTTGTCTTCCTCAGAAGATGCCTTGGACTGAATGATGGTTTGTGAAGGCATAATTTGTGCACTGGAAGTCACCTTTAGAGGTCTCGCTTGAATTTTCAGGAGTTATCAAGGTGGGGCAGAAATCCTAACCCACGTATAGTCGGTTTGGCAACCAACTGAAGTACATGAAGACATGTTTTGATGTAGAAGCCTGAACAGAAGCAGAAACAGTGGCAGCATAACCCGGACCTGATTGTTCTTGTGTAAGAACAATCTGTTTTGCTTCAAAGAATGACACGTTTCGCTCATGCTTTACTCGCGAAAATTCTTGATTGCAACTTCCAGGAAGGACATTCCTTGGATGAAGAAGGATGGCAACCCGCGCAGTTGACACAAACAGGTGTTTTGTCACAAAGGTTACTGTCTTCGCATGTTCCAGCACATCGATGACATGCAGCTGGATTGTTTCAAGACTTGGCTCCGTGACCATACTTCTGACAAGTGTAACACCTTAAGGGATTGGGGATAAAAGTCTCCACCCTCAAGTTGCAATACCCTGCTTTCAGAGATTGTGGGTGTACTGGTAGACAAAATGTGAATAGATACGTGTTAGTTTTGATAACTTCGTTATTCTTTTTAACTGTAAAGCGTTTGATCTGACTTACTCCTTGGGAGTGCAGTTCAGTCATGATATCAATTTCGCTCATGTCTGAAAGGCAACGTCCAGTATCCCGGACGATGCCCTTGCTGCTATTTAGCGTCCTGTGAGGGGACACCTCCACAGGAACATTTGCTAAAGACTTTGTTTTGAGCAGAATATTTGACTGTATTTGTTTCCTGCACTCGATTAGCAGGGAACCAGATCTCAACTTTTTGATTTCCTTCACGTCTCCGGCCAAACCTTCAATGCCCTTTGATACAGCAAAGGGATTCAATTTTAAAGAGCCACCGTCAGGAGCACACATAACTAGAAAACGAGGCCAATTATCAGGATTGTTAAAGATTACTTTATCTTCATCTTCTGAAGACAACGAATCATCAGGTTCGTGTGAGCGTTTTTTGAGTGGGGGTGCCATGATAGAAATATATATGATTCATTCTCCTAGCTCCCCACCCACCATGGAGTGTCAACAAGGACGGTGTCTTATGTCTGTGGATCTCCAACAAACGACACCAGGGATACCAGGAGGGTATACTCAAGCAGGAAAATATCTTGAAAAGATAGATCCTACCAGATTGGCCCATGAGCCACCGCCTTCTGGCATATAGGACTCTAGGCAAATTAACAAATCAATAATTTGTGTTAACGTCAAAACTTAATGGTCAAGACCACAGGATACATGTCAAAATTCCAAATATGTCCATAAATGTTCACCATGCACAGGGCTTGGCGTGACCAGCCGATTGATAGAACCGCGGCAGTTCTACCACCCGTCTAGGTGAAGTAAGGGGCGAAGTGGTGTGTTGGGCAAAGGAACGCTGTTCCTGGAACCAGTGCCCTCAACCACCAGACTCCGGTCCTCCACCGACACAGGGGCGCAACCCACGGCAAACAGGTTGGTGGACCAAATATGCCCCCGGGTCCACATCTGGGGGTTGAAGAGCGCTTAGCGTTACCCAGCACCCACCACGAGGAGGTGGCTCTTCACGGTGCCGCTGAGTATATGTATTGTAAATAGATAAATGGTATTTTAAACATGGTAGTATAAGTTAGCAACTTGCGATTGTTAGTGGCTGTACCCTCGATGGGGGTTAAAGTATCGTAAAAGTATTGTTCTCCTGAAAGGATACGTAAGCCCCAAAACTTTCAAAGCTAAATTTAAACTTACCAGATTTTTAAAACGTATTTTTTTTGTTCTTTTAAAATTAAGGTAAATATTTCCTACAATCGGAAGTGGCTGAAGGGATGGTGTAAATCCAACTAGGGTCCATGCAGGTAGCAAAGGCACTGTAAGTCCCCATGGTCTCTTGTCTTGTATGGTGATCTACTTAAAAATAATGGAGCTGAGGCCCATTATTTTTAAGGAATGGAGAGTTACGAGGATATTACTCTACTTAAATTACATTCAAAGTATTGGTAATATTTCTGTTATCAAAATTAAATGTCAAAATGACAAAATGAAGTCTTAAATTTGAAACTGGTACACATCGCTCCATTCCTGAAAGATAATGGAGCGAGCAGACAATGGAATGATGCCACAAATGTAATTTAACTGAAAGGAATGGAGAGTTAGTCGGACATTACCCTCTACTTGTTGGCGACCTATAGCCAATTTTTATATTGCATTGTCCTTATTTGAAATGCAATTTTAGAGGGAGATGCTAGTTCTATGTCTTGATACTGTGATATTCTAGTTGGTTTTACTGTCCTTCGATGACAGGTGTTTATAATTTATATATATTTATTGTGAATTCTAAACTTGTTTCAGTCACGACTTGGCTGCAATATTGCTGATGTGTCTGTAAATCTTAACTCACTCACTCACTCATGACCTTGTATTGGCTTTAAATTATTTTTGAGACCGATTCAGGCAAATGAAATAGACAAAACGTTGTGTCCATTTATGTTTTTTAAAAGCCTTTTGATGTTTCATATTTGATTAAATACATGAATGACTGTCAATATTTTAACCGTTTTCTATTACTGAAACTTGTTTCAACATAACATACCCTTATTTTACATAGCAAATGGCCAGAACAGCAGTGGAAAGGAGTTCCTGGTTACCTTTCCAGAGAACAAATTAGAGGCTAACAAGCCGGAACAACAATGTATCATTATTACGACCCTTCTGAATGCTGCGTCTGTGCAGGTCACCAGTCTGTCTCTGAGCATCAACTTCACACATACCGTGAACATCACCAGTGCTGAGGGCGATTACATTTGCCTAGAAGAAGGCATCCAGTTGTCAGGGAGTGGAATAACAGATAAAGTAGTACGCATCATATCCGATAACGATGTGAATGTTCTTGCTGTCGATTTTGGATTCAAGTCCATGGATATATATCTTGCACTACCCGTTGACCAGTTCGGGTTCAGTTTCTATGTAGTGACCTATCAGAGTACAAATGATAAGACACAGTTCTCAGTGACGTCTTCTTCCGCCGATACTTCAGTAACCATAGAGTTCCCACCTGGTCTGACTACATTACAGTATAATGGTATCACCATTCTAAATCCAGATATAATATATGTAACCCTACAAAAGCATGAAGTTATCCAGTTCCAAAATGACAGAGACCTGACAGGAACGTATGTCTCCTCAAACAATCCAACTGCTGTGATAGCGGGTGCACGAAAATCTTCTTTGGACACAAAATCGAAAAGAGATCACCTTGTTCAACAAATGCCCCCCGTTACTACATGGGGCAAACACTTTGTGTCCGTTCCCTCCCCAGAAAAGACTAACACATCAGAGGACCTGTATCGCATCCTTGCAAGCACCTCAAACACAACGGTACATGTAGGGGGTTCAATTTACCACCTGGAAAAAGAAGGGGACTGGTTGGAAACAAGGATCTCTGCCACAGATCCTGTTGAGATCACGTCAAATGAAGCAATATTGGTGGTAAAGTTTGTGACAGCTACAAGAACCTTTGATCCCTGTATGATGATTGTTCATCCCAACATCCAGTGGCAATATCAGTACAGCTTCCGGTTTCCTGACACAAATACATATGCTTATGCAATTGTCGTCATTGACTCGTTCTTCAAATCAAGTTTAATGCTAAACTCACAACCTCTCGATATACAGACATGGGTTGACGTTATGGACACGAACCTGACATCTGGATATATCCTTCTTCCCAAAGCCTCCTACGTCATACAAAGTGCTAGTGCTTTGTTTGGGGTATATATACACCAGAAGGATAGAAGAGAAGCCTTCTGCTCAGGAGTTGGACTTGATCTCACGCTGATTAATGAGGTAAGGGAAACCGAAATCACTTAATATCACCCTTTCTTGAGTAGGTACACCCATATTGCCACAAAACACTTTCTTATCTAAAAGTCGTTATTTTACCTTTGCAATCTGGGAAGTATGGAATAAAAAAATTCAGTTCCCACAATTAATTAAGTACTTATGCCAAATGATATTGAGTAAACTTTGATTTTGTCTTTAATAAATTAGTGCTATCCCATTGAAATCTCGAATACCACATTTCAGTTCCTTGTGGATCCAACGATGAATAAAGTACTTATGACAAACAGTATTGAGGAAACTTGAGTTTTATTTCTTTAAAGAATTGGATCCATTCAAAAGAAGAGACAATTTGTCAGCCAAGCACATTGTCAACACCCACAACAGATTCTTCTACCACAGCAGTGATCACAATTTCTGCGAGTACTTCCACCAATGCAACCACTACCACTGGAAACACAACATCGACAATTCCGCCAACAACTACCACAGTTATCCCAACTACTACTGCCACCACTTCTTTAAGTACCAAAGCAGAAACAACGATCACCATGGATACAACCCTACCCGCTTCAGGAGCTGACGAGTCAACGGTCGGTGGTAATGTGGACCTGGGACACAATTGTTCATGTCAATGGGAATCCAACGCTATACATCAAAATATGACCCTTGAGGAACTCCAGATAATCGTAAAGCATCTGCAAGCACACCTCCGGATCCTCCCAAACCAAACGTCTAAAGCGAGGAGGAGGAAGATAAGTGCCCCTGATGACAGGACCTCGTCAAAAACGTTTGGAGCAACAGGCTGTGCTTTTCTGTCTTTGTGTTACGTGGCTATGTTCCTTGCAGACATTCCACGAATATTGAAGCACCTGAGAAGTGCCATCTCGTCATGATGAATGTTTTGTGTGTGTGTTTTGTTTTTGGTTGTTGAAGTGTTTGTCCCTCACTTTGCACACCCATGCTTGGTTTCAGGCTTGTAGATGGTCTGATGGTAGTGAGCAAGGCAAACTGTTAATTAATTGCACATCACCACCGGAAGTTGTTCGCCTTCCATATAGTTAATCACGCCAGTTGAATTACCATTTTTCTTTCTCCACGACTGTACCTACTGCTGTAAAATGAGTGAGTGAGTAAGTTTGGTTTTATGTCGCTTTTAGCAACTATTCTAGCACTATCACGGCGAGACAGTTCAGATCCGACAGTTCAGAGTCTGACCACCCGATCCCGTTAGTCACCTCTTACGACAAGCATGGGTTACTGAAGATCAAATCTAACCCGGATATTCACGGGTAGAGACTTAAGTAAGGTCTGGCAGATGAAAATCTGACCATTGGACTCTAGAAAGAGTCCATGCAATATTGATAGTTTCAGTTTCTAAGGTATAACTAATAATTATGAAAAGAAGTAGTGCTTTGCAACTAGGATCGTCATTTTCTGCACTGTGTTTGCTACAATGTCAACAATGTTTGATTTAACAGCATGGCATGGAAATGCACAAATATTAAACATACTTCTATTACCGTCTTTATTTGTTTGAACGACAATATCATAGTTATGGGTTTTAAGCATCACATGCATGGTTTTGTTGCCAAGGCTGCCAACCGACCCAAGTACAGTTATTACTCTTCGCCGGAAGTGAGGCAAATAAGGCTTACGAGATCCGAACATACATACTTTCAATCTGACAAGTAGGCAAATGTTAAGCTGACTGCATAGACAGATAAAATCGAAGGTTCTGTCTGAAAATTTTGTAAATAATTTGTAACAACGAACAGAGTCAGTGTTAAGCTTTGACTGCCGTGACTGATATATCATTACGTGGAAAGAATGTCACAGATATATCAAGGTGTGGTAATGATCAACTGTCCGAATGGACAGCGCAAATGAGGCACAACACAGGAGGAGGTCACAAGCAAGTTCACACGATCGGTCAGCAGCAAACTGTTACTTTGAAAGTTCTGTTCATTTTCTACAGTTTAGGGGTTGGGGTTCTCCCATTTCTAAATATTTCAAATAGTATTCTCACAGTCAGCCTTGCATTATTATGTAAAAAACACGCTTCTGCTACTAACAACTCTGCCACTTGCAACTTATTACATCAAATACGTGATGTAAGCAATCCACAGATTCGAGCATGCACAAAAATGGGTACAATGTGTGGAGCCCATTTCTTGTGTCCCCGCTGTGATATTGCTGGAATATTGCTAAAAGCGGGGTAAAACTACACTCACTCACTCACTAAATCACTCACTAAATCACTCACTGAATATTCACTCACTCACTTGGATATGCTGACAAGGTATTGTCGGTATTACTTTCTCACGGTAGTGTCTATGGGATGTTGACAAAAACATCAAGACACAACGTAGGCGTGTATTTTGTCCATGCCTCAATTCACAGCTGTGGGAGAAAGTGCGCACAGTACACTTTTTATTCTTATGAAAACAGAAGGATCAATCATACTCGATATCATCCTTTGCAAGTGTGGTTCTTCCGGATGGATGCAGCGATCCGTGCAGTACATGCACATTTATTGAGTGTGTGGTGTGCACGTTGCTGCTTACTGGCGAAATTATACGTTTTTCTTCAAATATGATTCTTTTTCTCGACTGTTACAATGGACAATTTACTGACAACCAAATTCATATGGTATGCACCAAACCTGGATGAGTGGGTCCATAATAATAATAATAATAATAATTGTGTACTTTTGCACATATTTATTTATCGGATGATCCTCTGGTGATGCATGTGAAGACTCATGATGAAAGCAAGGAATTCCACAGTTATTTTAAGCGTGCCAAGGTTGTTGGACAGAATCTGAAATTTGAGGTTGACTTTGCTGATGGCGATGTACTGCTGGACGGTACAGCGACGATACAACCAGGTGAAGTCCTTCACCAAGTCTGCCCAGAGTCGGTATTTTGTGAAGCTTTCTGAGAAGCCATTGCATCGTGTGTACATGCAGTGTGTGGAACAGAATAGCAATCCCACCGACTCCTTCGCCTGGATGAAGTCGGCTGGTCTCAAATGTGAAACTGAGGGCTTCCTTTTTGCTGCTCAGGACCAGCCACTTCCCACTCGCAATCGCCTAAATGTGATTCTTAAAGAGAATATTAACATGAAATGTCGACTTTGCAATGAATTCACAGAGACTGTCCAACACCTTGTCAGTGGATGCCCTTCCTTGGCACAAACAGCATATCATAAACGACATGATGACATGGCTCGTTGCTTTTACTACCGTCTCCGACATGCCTGTGGCTTTGACTCCGAGGTCCATCCATGGTACCACCCTGAACATGTCCAGGGCGTCATGGAAAATGATGCTTTCAAACTTCTCTGGAATAGGCCTATATACAGCCTCAGAAGAATTCCAGCCAACAAACCTGATCTTGTCCTTTTTGATAAAACCAATGAATCTTAAAAATATCATTGAATTTTCTGTCCCTTTTGACACAAATGTGATTGGCAAGATTCAGGAAAAGCATACTAAGTATGCAGACCTCGCCTTTGAAATGTCTCGCTTGCATCCCAAGTACACTGTCGTCAGGCTCCCCATTGTTCTCGGTGCCCTAGGTTTGGTACCTCCTGATCTCTTGGCGCAGATCAGGAGAGTGCCTGGGTTCTACACCGGGAGTACAGCCCTTCTGACACCCTGGGTAATGCAGAAGGCTGCAGTGTTGGGGAGCCTTCATATTCTCCGGAACGTTCTTGGTGGGTTCGACTGGGCAGTGTTTTCTGGGAGAAGTCCCATTCGCTGTCCGGGCTGCGTGTAAGAGGGGACAAGGGCCCTGAGCTGACGATGAGCCTTACCAGCCTGAGTGTGCCAGGATCACCCGAACCCTCTCTGCTGCATACTATCTTTAATCTGTAAAACATAATAATAATAATGAGGGTACGTATACCGCGCAATACTCCACACCACAAAGGGGCACAAACAGCACAACATTATTACCCCAGATATCCCAAGCTAACTGTTAGGCTCTAGAAGGTTATAGTCATATGTCCCATTTTCTGCTTGGTGCACAGAGGCAATTTTTAACAAACTCACTTGACTAAGGTGAGACCACATGTATCACATGTGTTTCGTTATGGGCATGACTGAAGTCCCAGAAAGTCTGAGGAGTCAAGCTGCCAAACACGGTCACCCATCCAAGGACTCTCCGCGCTCATTGTTGCTTAACTTCAACTGATTTGTGACCACACGCTACCATTCGGACCTCTGTTTCATATCTTTTTTTTTGGCAGAGTATATATTCATTTGATTAGGCGTTGTCTCACTGATATTTGAAGTGTGAATGTATGCTCTAAGTACGTCTGAGATCGGCTTGTAGTGTTTTTTGTAGGAATGTTATGCCCATGAATGTGAACAAAATCTTTGTGATATAAGTCATGGTGATGTTTATGAGGAAGTACGTCAGGTGTTAATTAAAGAATTGTCTGCACTTTTATGTTAACAAACCCATCATATTTATTCTATTTATTCTTGAGTAACATTGTCAGGTGGTCTTTTTTCATAAGTAAAATAAAGTTAAATTCACCATTTTAACTGAAATATTATCAAGTGTTGAAGCAAAATAATATGTTTTTCGGAACATATTTATATCATGAAAGAGTGTCTGTAATTAAAAACAGAAATTTAGCAAACCAGATTCCGAATTGTATACCCTATGATATAATTTAATTTAGTAATTGGAAATAAGCGACACATGTGTGGTCAGCCTGCAGTATCCCACAGTTCATCCGCAATATCACACCCCAGTAGCGGACCGGACCTTTGTCTGGGCATGGTGATAACAGTCAAGCTGTTGCTATTTCATTTGGACAGACAGCAATGTCATTATGTAGATATTTGGGGGACGTGGTGGGCGTGGTGGGCGAGCTGTCTTAAGGCGCCAGGCTAGTGATTCAGCGAGCTTGAGGTACCGGGATCGAGCCCACTTGTTAACCTTGGAGTCAACTTTGTGTGCAGACTCTTTCAGTGTTGTCACAACCCCTAGTGTACAGTATACAACCCTGTGCACTTAAAAGAACCCACGAATCCGTTGGTAAATGTCCAGATGGTGGCTACATGAATACGTGCAAACACCTAGTTGCAGGCACAGCAACCTGCAGTAAACTTGGACAAAGTACTGTGACTATGTGTCCCAGTCCACCCAGCTGTAAATGGGTACCTCGTAAGGATGGGAAAGCCACATTAACTCAGTGCGCCATGTGGCTGCAAGAGTTGTATGATCCCCAGGAAGTTGATATCAATAATAAAATGTGCCGTTTGAGATTGACATCCAGTGATCGAGGGAAAAGCAAAGTGCCTTTGAGCAGCTGAGCTGGATATTGGCTCTATACAAATATTAGCATAATAATAATAATATATATTAATTTGCTTAACTTTAGGAATGTAAGTCGACGATACTACCTGCACCATGCCACATTGCCTACGCTACTAGTCCCGCCCCCAACTAAACATTTCAAAATGTTGGCTCCGCCTTCCACTTTTTTACCCATGCGTTTATCTCTTTTCGTTGTCATGAGTTATCTCCCTTCATACTACACTTTGCACCTCACTGCGTCAGCTGCGCCTGTTCTTCACGGAGATACTGAGACTTGTCTTCCAGCACAGTTCACGATGGCGGTGGTTCCAGACGAATCCAAAGTGGTTTACAACTTTCTCGGCAAATCTGGACTAAAAGTGTCAAATATCTGCCTTGGGACGATGACATTTGGGGAAAACCAAGTATGTATACCAACAGTTTATGACACATGTTAAAATTGAATAATTGCACCTGCATTTACAGACCATGTTCACATACCGTGCATTTTCAATTTGATACATTTTGATTAACAGAAATCTAAGTTAATTTATAAATAATGTGTAATTATATGTGTGTTTTCATAGACGGATCCAGAGAGGGGAGTGTGTGTGCAGGTGTACGCACTCCCTTCCCCAACCCCCCTGCTTTTGTCCTGAAAGTTTACTAAATGACCATTGCAACTGAATGAGTGTAAATGAACTGAGCACCCCACCCCTTTCTGAACTGTGCATCGCCCCTTTCTCAAAAGCTGTATCCGCCCCTGATTTTGATGTTTAAAGAGGACAGGTAGTGGGAGATATGGTTGCATCACACCTGATAACAGAAAGCTAAATAGCTAGGCAGCTCAAATAGCGACGTTCGGTGGTGATTGAGGTCAAGGCCATCAAGGCTCAGACACAAGTGCATGACATACACGACATCTTCACAACGGCGGTATACATGCACCACATGCAGACAAGGGCGTGACACTGATGTACTAAGAGGTCTACCCAATGCAGATAAGAAACGATGTAGCACGACTCAGTTAAATGTTAGAAATTGAAGGTTACTGTTTAGAATGTTGGTGTTGGATGGGAGTACATTGTCCGTGGGCAATTCTCGGAAGGGAGCAAGAGATTTGGTTGTGATTACGGAATAGAATATTATTTCAGTCGCAGTGTCATATCACACATTTTTTCTTTAAACTAATGTGTTCTATTTTAACTACACTTTCCTTTAAGAACAACCAGCATATAGAGCAAACATTTACTTATTTTTTGTTTTAAAAACCCAATCCAACAGCAGGGTTTATTCCAAAGAGAATAGTCGTCCCCTCAACGGGCCCACGTGACTGATCATTATTTAGTTGGTCAAGGTCAGTCAAGACAATAGTCACGATTATATCAACTGACCTATATTTTTTATCATGTCTGAGATAACAGGAGCAAGGGTGCAACATAAATTTGCATGTAAAATAAACAGTCCAAGGACTTCACAGTGACATTCGAAAACATATCGTGCCATAGATAGCAAAACTCGAGAAAAAATAAACAGCACTAACACGAATGACGCAGATTGCAGGTTTCTGGCACACCTGATACTGTACCCCATGGCAGCTATGTCAATGTTGGATGAATGGATGTTCACTCGAACTTAGTTCATTGTTGCATCCATATCTACTCTGGTGTTATATAGGATTGTTTCGAATTTCTCGAATCAGCTTCGAGGGGATTTCCTTATTCTTTGGTAAACATCGAAGCATTTGAGGCTAAATATTCGTGTCCCAGACCCATAATTCCATGTACAGAATTATGTCCCTTGGGTACACCAGAAATTATGACCGTGGTTCGAATCCCGCTTTACCTCGATTATGTTTCTAGGTTTGCCTGCACCCGTACTCGTTACACCGAGGTGGTTAACATCTAAGTCATGTTTGAATCCTACATTAACTCCGTTTGTTATTTTGTATTACCGTGTAAAGGTGAGGCAGTGAAGTATCACGCATAGTCCGTGAATATATAACCCTGCCCGTGACCCTTCTTAAAATAGTGTCATTATATTACTATTGTCAGAATTAATGTACTAATACACTTTGGCCATTTATCAAATCGAATTCACAAGGAATAATATAAATAAACTCTCACAGTGAGTGAGTGAGTGAGTGAGTGAGTTAATATTTAGCGTCACATCGGCAACATTTCAGCCATATCGTGACGAGAACAAGTTAATTTATATCAATGTTAAAATCAACAAATTTAGAACATAAAAACCTGTCATCGAAGGGCAGTAAAATTACTAGAACATCACAGATACAAATTTAAAACTAGTACGCCATCATAAAATTAAATCAGTATAGACAGTACAAAAATAAAAACGGGCCATAGATCACCAACAACCGAACAGATCACCACACTAGGGTCCATCACTCACAAAATGAATAAAGAAAAGTCTCTTATATTAGTATGTCAACTGACATGTTTCCAACAGAATTTGAATTGTAATTATGAGTTACTCATAATTACAATTCAAATTATAATGGAAACATGAGTAACTCATAATTACAATTCAAATTCTGTTGGAAACATGTCAAAACAGACAATCGTACAGAGCACACCTTGTGTTTCCTGGAAGATGCGAAGTAGTGTGATGGTCCGATAGCAAGGTTGTTAACTGTTGTGAGTGAGTTGAGTATTACGCCGTTTTTTAGCAATATTCCAGCAATATAACGGCTGGGGAAACCAGAAATTGGCTTCACACATTGTACCCATGTGGGGAATCGAACTCGGGCCTTCGTCGTGACGACCGAACGCTTTAACCGCTTGTCTACCCCACCATCCTCGTTGATGACGTTGAAAATGACATTCTACCACGACATTTAAGTATGTTCGTTTTTTGATTGGCTGTTACTAAAAAATTAGAAGTGAAAATTTTTCAATAACCACTTCTGAGAGCCGGTTCACTGCGCGTAGGAATATTTTGCACTCATTAACCCTTACAAAGGTAAACAAACATGTCGTCTGAAACTGTTACGTTTGACCTCGGAGATTTCTTTGATGTGTTTGGACCGGATATGGAGGAAAATATTGACCCAGCCTGGTTCCAACATGAAATGACTGAACAATCACCTAAAGTAACTCTAAGCACCGAAGGTATGAGTATGTAAACGTCATAATGTCCAGTTTCTAAGCGTCGTAGTCTAGGCCTCAATGTCACGCTAATATATCTTTCAATAAACATAAACGTTTGCTTTTCAATTTTAAATAGTAACTACGCAAACTTACTTGAACGTCAGTTGATAATTGAAGGTAAATTTATCACTTATTACTCATTTAATTTCGAGTCAGAGGTTGATAATGGACATGCCGAGTCGCTGTCTAAACGTTTCAAGGCTGTTGGTGATGCCAAATTGGAACAAATCGTTCTTGAATCCAGAAGTAAGAGCACTCTCAAAGTACAAACATGGGGCGTTAAAATATTCACACGTAAGGAATATTATCTGTAATATCACGATAAATCATAAGCGTTCAGATGTTTGGATCGTTATACTTTGACATCTAGAAGACCTATATACAATAGTTTCCCTCCCAATAAACATGAAAACTCTTTCAGTAAATAAACTGATGTAACTTACCTGGTTACTGCACAGAATTTTCAATTTTCCCCCAGAGTGGGTTTAACTTCACAATGAAAACATGCTCCCTCCGGACGTACTGAATGAACTCCTCAAACGCTTCCACGCATAAGTTCGCAACGCTGAGGGGCAGTACTATTCGAAATCATCCTTTGTCGGAATCAGGGCTTCAATTCACAAACACATCCAACAGCCCCCATTTCAAAGAAATATCAGTATCATCCAAGTCTAAGAATTCCACACTGCCAACAATATTTTCTCGGGAATGTTGAAACGCCTTAAGCAGTTAGGCTTAGACAACCCCACCCATCATGAGCCCATTTCCCAGGGTGATTTACAAAAAATCCGAAATCACCAGACCGCTGATGACCCTCCGAACTTCCAAAAAAGGTCTGATTTGACCTAACCTTATGTTTCGGTCGCCGCGGATGCGAGAACCAACGTGAGATGACGAGCATGTCCTTCGTTGTCGATACAGATGATGTCGGATGCGAATTTATAACAATGACGCACAGTGAGACCACTAAAAATCATCGTAGGGGTATAGGGGACCATGATCAAGGGAAACCGAGAAGTTATGCGACTGGCACTGCTTCCTGTCCGGTATTATCCTTTCGAAAATACATGTCAAAACTCAATCCAAGTAACACAGCTTTTTTTCCAGCAGCCCCGTAAAAACACATGCGAATCTGATCCCACGTGGTTCACTTCATAAGCACTTGGCCACAACACCTTGGAAAACATGATGAAGGTGATTTCCCATGATTGTGGTCTCAGTAAAATCTACACTGATCACTGTGTACGGGCGACAACAGTTACCCTTTTGTCACATGCCGGTGTCGAAGGTCGAGAAATCACCAAAATAACCGGCCATAAGAATGAGCAGAGCTTGTCATCGTATAACCGAGATTCGTTGTGCGCTCAAAAACGTCAGTATTCGGCAATTTTGCAAGGCGATCAGCTTCAAAACGTGGTAGATTCAACATGTAAGTCGAATCACACAATCACTGCTTCTTCGTCTTCGATGTCTGGTTTTCTGGTGTCCCACGCCGTGATATTGCTGGAATATTGCTAAAAGCGGCGTAAAAACTAAACTCACTCATTCACTCGAAGTCTGGTCTTTTCAACATTGACAACAGTCAGGTTGTCATAAATAACTACTTTCGGAACTAAGCAAAGCACTGACACGCATCCAGGACAGCCACGTTTCGAAAATGGCACGCGCCAATGACGTCAGAACGAAGGTCAAACCAGACGAATCTATTTTTGAAGTTAGAGGGTGTTCCTTATTACATAACTCATTCCATTAAAGTTGTCCATAACATAAGAAGTAGAATGCCAGTACAGATGTTGCAACTTGCAATGTATTTGAAGAAAACTTCGTTGTGGAAATAATTAAAACATTTGACACTATGTAAATTGTTTTTTCTCTCCTGTTCCACCCCGAGAATGGGCGAAACCATTTAGAAGGCTCTATCCGCAGTAGTGTCAAAACACTACGCAAGGGTAATGAGTGCATATTTCAAACGCGTTTTATTCATGGTGCATATGTCATGGTAGAATGGAGATAATCCTATTGTGTTTACATTTTGGAAGTGATTATAGTTGGTTGAACGCTGCTAAATGTCATTTAAAACCGAACGCGTTTTTAAATGACAATTAGCAGCGTTCAACCGACTATAATCACTTCCAACATGTAAACACAATAGGATTATCTCCTAAGTATCGTTAGGATCGGTTTGTAAAAGCACGTCCAGGATTTCCTGTATATCTTGCAAACCTACTTGACGACCAGACAATCGAGTGATGAACAGCATGAGCATCGATCTAGGCAATTGGTATACGATTACTGAAGACCAATTCTAACCCTGATCTTTATGGGTGTACAGTAAATATGGATGGGCGATGCAGTTGTGGTCCGTCATTATCAAAAGGTGCAAGCTAGAAACAGGCGTCAGTTTGAGCGTTCCTTCCGCTTAAAGCTGTCAGGCCAAGCTATAGCTGAAACTCTGTTCAAAGCGGGGTGAAACTAAATAATTGCCACTGTGTGACAACTCTTCTGCTTCAGATCGGCATGTGGGGCCAGGCAAGCGAGGACATGGCTCACCAGATTCTGGACAGATACGTGGAGTGGGGCGGCAACTTCATCGACACCGCAGACGCCTATTCCAGTGGCAAGTCGGAGTCGATATTGGGCAGCTGGTTGAAGAAGTTAGTAGTCTAAATTGGTAGAGCTTCTGTGATAGACCTTGGGCAGGTACTTCCTTTTGCAAATCATTATGATGCGGGTACGCCCCTACTTGTTATTACTGTGACCATTGCACTGCCTCTGGTAGTCGCACGACAGGTCAAAATAGGACTACCAGAAATTCCACCCAATTTAGGCGTACTGTTTCTCAGAATGTTTCATCACTCTCTCACTCACTCACTGTTTCAGACAAGACAGGGAAAAGTTTGTGATTGGGACTAAAGTGAGGTTCCCCATGTCTGCTGACAACCCGAACAGTGTTGGGCTGAGCAGACGCCACCTCGTGAAGAGCATTCAGAACAGCCTGGAGAGGCTCCAGACCGACTATGTGGATCTGTACCAGGTGAGACAGAGTCAGATATATGCCATCCCCAGCTTATAATAACAGCAGCTGGATTTCAATCAATGACATTCAATCAAGACAACCTACCCGCACCCACGACCTCAAGTTCGCTCTGCAGAGTTACGCTACTTGTTGACACCAGGATACTATGATTGTGGGTTCGAATCATGGTTCAAACCAGTTTGTGTCAAGGTTTTACAGCACCTAAGCATACCCTTAACTACTTTTCTGTATTTGTATTCATAAATTTATATGATATGTTTCTATTTGCTTATGTTATGATATAGGTAACGGTTTATGGAAATGCATAGTAAGCATTACATGACATGAACGTAAATGCCTGGGTACTGTGGTGACATTAAACATGAGAGTGTACCTTGTGGATCATAGTTATGTAATTACAGTTGTGACGTTGTAGATGCACCTGTGGGACAACGCTACCCCGGTGGAGGAGACCGTGCGGACGCTAGATGACCTTGTCCGGTGTGGCAAGGTCAGGTACATTGGGGCCAGCAACATGCTGGGTTGGCAGATGCAGCATCTGGTCGACCTCACCAAGATGATGGGGACGAATCCCTTCATCAGTTTACAGGTAGGGGGCGTGTCACGCTTAAATGTTTCTGTACTATGTATAACAGAGGGGATACTGATGGCTTAGTTGTTTGAGTTACACTTCACTGTCGTTGCAGGATCCGCTGACCATGTTTTCGTCCTTTCAATTCACTGAAAATTCCAAAGTGACGTTTACTACTTCGTTGAAAGTCACGAACAGTCCGTGTTGTGACAAACTGGAAAAAATCTGACAGCTGATAAACATACCTGCTTATTTAACGTGGCACGTTTGGGTACTGGACGGTAGCTATTTGCAGTCTTAACAGGTTTCATCAAGGCACTGTGTCGATCTGCTTTCGTTAAGTTTAGCTTTAACATATGGTCTGCATGGTAACCCTCATGGCACAGAGACAATGTCAAAGTTTCAAAACCTACACATCGATATCTAGATTGCAACAAGTCCCTCTTTGTTCTATAGCAACAATACAGTCTCGTGAGCCGGGACTCGGAGCTCGAGGCTTTCCAAGTGTGTAAGGCCAACGGTATGGGTGTCTTACCATGGAGTCCATTGAAGGCGTAAGTACCTCGATGGAGTATTAGTTAGGAGATATGACATCTTGATCTCTTTGCTGAAAGTGCCAAATACTGTGTCTTTGGAACAGACGAGCAACGTCACATTTCAAGGTACAAAACTGAAACGTACGAACAGCTCAATCTGTCATTTTTCACTAGGTGTAGCATGCCGATCTTGTTCCAGAACGATGAACAGAGGTGTTCTGTCGGACTTCTGCTTTTCGTAAGGCTGTATTGAATGGCAATAATGAGCGTCTGGCTGTCTGACGTTTCAAAGTGATCACAGCCAGACATTTTCTAGAATATAACCTGCTCTTTGCAAATTTCGCACAGAGCAAACAACAAATTGTTGGGTCGACCATTCTAACACACTCTTTCTCTCGTTCAAATTCAAAAAAGAATTCACAATTTTACCAATGAAACAATTTCATGTGGCAATAAAATTTGCCTCTTGAGTCAAGATGAACCCCCAGGTGAAAGTATTTTGTAGATGATATCGTTCATATAAAAGTGCCAAGGAGAATCTCCGACCTTCAGATACGTGTTAAGTCAACGATAAACGTCAAAATGCTTCATATATAAGTGCGTATAAGAAGAAAACCTACAGCTTAAGGCTACATAAAATGTTGTTTCTCGATATTGGTTTACAAATGAAATGGATCGATAGGTCTAAAACACGTTTTGCTCAAAAAATAAGAAACGTTTGATTATATAATACAACATCAATGGCAATCAACAGAGGGATCATCATATGTGTTCCGAAATCAAATTAAAAACAAACAAATTGCTGTAAAACAGGCCTCCATGTCTTATTAATCGTTTTTACACTAGTTCTGAATATCTTAAAGTGCAAGTGGTGCATTTGGGCCATTTCTAATTTTCAGGTTAAACATGTTGACTGCTACATCAGCCTTTCATCAGCTCTCACACATATTTCGTCTTTATGTTAGAAATGTGGGTGTATACAGGGCAACTCTGTGACGACACAGTTGAAATACTTGGTATTGGGATAATCTGAAATCTTTTCAGGGGTCTGCTGACAGGCAAGTACAAACGTGATTCGCGTCCCAAAGAGGGCAGGATTGGCTGGGCAGCGGAGAAAGGACTTGGGGCCCAGGCCTGGCCTGCATGGGACTCACTTCTCCAAGATGATCAAATATGGAATACCCTGGACACACTGGAGGACATTTCAAAGAAACATGGTGACCACAAGCGACCATTATACTATTTTAGCATAGATCTTTATCTTCAAACTGTAATTAATTTTCATACTTTCTCAATCTTTTTAACTTCGCAAACAACTTTATCTTTTGTATGCAAAGTAGAGCACTATGGGCAAGTCTTTTGTGTTTTCACTGGAGTTGTAAGTTTGACTATTTTGACTGTATGTAGCTCTCAGGTCTCCCGTGTAGTGATGTTGCTTCTCGCCAGGGACCCGTGAACATCCGGGTAACAACTGGTCTCAAGTGGCGACAGACGTGATCGGATGGTCAGGCTCGCTGTCTTGGTTGACACATGTCATCTTATCCGAATTGCGTAAATCGATGCACATAATGTTGATCACTGGATTGTCTGATCCAGACTCGAATATTTACATAGTTAAACTCTTATCCTAATCTTTCAAAGACATATAACAATATGTGCTGTTCTGTATTCTTACCTGCCTGTTTTTGTACTGTACCATCAACATCTAAACGATGTTCACCATATCAGTGACGATTATGGCATGTCGATACCTGTAACATTCCAGGAAAGTCTATGGCCCAAGTGGCCCTTCGTTGGGTTCTTCAGAAGGACATCGTGTCATCTGTCCTCATCGGGACAACCAAGATGACCCAGCTGGAAGACAACATGGGCGCTGCTAACGGATGGAAGTTGTCACCCGAAGACGTACGTACTTCATGAAGTCTATATCTAGAGACTCGGGTGGGGTAGCCTTCGATCACGCCGAAGACCCGGGTTCGATTGCTCACATGGCTACAATGTCAGAAGCCCAATTCTGGTGTTCCCCGCCGTGATACTGCTGGAATATTTCTAAAAGAGGCGTAAAACTAAACTCACTCACTCCAGAGACTCATTAGAAAGTATAATACTCCTGAAAACCTATAATTCATTTCTACACTATTTGTCTCAGTCTCAATTAACCAACACTTCCATTTCGTGTTTCACTTAATTTTGAAATTTTTCCTTTAAAGGTAGCTGTACCGATTTACATTATCAGTGCCGACGTTATGCGACAAAAGCAAAGTGTTCTTTACAAAGTTTGCTAAAATAATGTCTGTTTACCAGACTCACGAATTTCAATATGATGTATTCAGTCGATGTGTTTATTTTGGACTCTCAACCTTTTAGCATGGATCGATGACTATTTTTCAAATCTTGGGAGGATATTGGTATTAACAGTGTGCATTAACTGTAATAAATTCTCCTTTAGTTTGGAACAACAATTAATCCTCAATGCCCCTTTGAATTGTCTGAACAGGACTCGTCTTGAACAGATGTTATATTTGGCATTACACTTTCTTAGTAAAGTACAAATTCTAGTACTTCTTGGGTTGAGTCCCATCCGGGATTCGAACCCACACCCTCAGAGTCAGGCACCTAATCGCCAGCACACAAAGTCAGCCGCCTAACCCGCTCAGCCACCGCGACTTCCACAAAAATGGAAGTCGGACAAGTGGTAGTCTAGACTGCGGACTTTGTGTACCCCTCTGATAAGTGTAAATTGGCACGGCTCCCACGGTCGAAAGCTATGATTACACAATGGCATTTACACAAAGTCCGCAGTCTAGACTACAGTCGCGGTGGATGAGCGGGTTAGGCGGCTGACTTTGTGTGCTGGCGATTAGGTGCCTGACTCTGAGGGTGTGGGTTCGAATCCCGGATGGGACTCAACCCAAAAAGTACTAGAATTTGTACTTTACTAAGAAAGTGTAATCCCAAATATAACATCTGTTACATTTGACCACTTTCTAAATGGCATTGTGTAATCGTAATCAGGAATCGTCTTGATTATCGGATGTGAATGAAGTTAGTGAATGTGGGTTAATGACGCTTGGGGCAAAACATACAGCAGGGAACACCAAAAATGGCACTGATATGGAAAATCGAACCCGGACCTATAATGCGATGAGCAAACGCTTCAGTTAGTGTGCTAACTATATCTGGGATACAAGACTACCCGGGTTTAACTGTGAAAGTTGGCATGCACAAAGTCATGTTTCTCTCCTCTCTGATACCGTAAATTCTCGCGTTTTTTTCAGATGGCGGCCCTTGATGCAGTATCGGCGCCCAAACTTCCTTATCCTTACGAATTCAACACTCGCTTGAACAAGGGCCGGAGTAACGCTTTCATTCCTTCATACACTGTACAGAACAGCTCCTTCTAGTCGTACTGTTATCTGAGACATGCAATGACCAATATGCGGATCCTAAACACTCAGAAATGTGTTTTGATACAGAACGCATTAAGAACTTGTGCTAAACGATATTTGTTTGCCACTTCAATGAACATTTATGTAATACATGCTTTATTCGTCTTTACATGTCTGGTACGAATACATGTATACCTGTGTTGCCCAACTCGCTTAAAGGAATGAGTAGAAATTGAAGATATTTTTCTTGAATATATATTTGTGTTGAATGCATTGACGATGGCGATGGCAACAGCAACATGAAAACGGTTGGTTTCCTTGGAAACAAGGTCAGACAGCCAATTCAAAAAGATCTGTCCAAATATGATACATGATTGGAAATACGATTTGCCCGTCTTAAGGGATGTTGTAACAAGATTATTAAAGGCATGCCTTTTGGGGTATGGTAATACAGACATATCCGATTGTGATAATTTAGAGATTTGGCCATTTGAACGGCACTGTTTGGATCAGACAGTACATTCACCACACAAAATGACTATATTACCCAAATCTACTAACGTTAGGAAATATACGTTTCATCCGGCGTCCATATGAACAAACGTTTGAAATCTACGTATCATCTGCCTGTCAGATTTACACATGTTTAAAGGGGTGTTAAAATAAACGAACACTCAACTCTGTATTTACATGTATTTCACAGGTGTGTAAATCTGGCCATTGTTTTCATGTGTTTTCTAGCATGTGTAACATTTGTAAATGCTGTGATTGTAGGACATGCATTTTAATACCTTTGAAATCTCGTATGACCAGGGTTAGGTTTGTCATATATTTAGTACACGCGTAAATGGTTGGTAATTGGTAAATATATTGTTACAAAATTAACACTAATTTAACATGTATTTCAATGGTTCTGTAATGTAACTGTCACATCGGGTTCGTTAGCGCGTCGGACTACGCCATAATGCACGGAGATCATTAGAAACACATGGCGAAGTGGTACCCATGACCGAGCACCACTATTAACGTGCCTGCCTTTCTTGACACACCCATGATGTCTGTTTAAAAGGTTCAAATATTGGTCTACGGGCCAGAGCGATATGTATGTTAGGGAGTGTGTGCACGTGTGTGTGTGTGAGGGAGAGGGTGTGGGATAGGGTAGGCATAGGGTGGGGTGGTGGCGGTGGGGTACTGATAAGTCTTTCTGATCAGTAGGTAATACCGTTTATACTTTTTGCAATGGAAATTACATTATAGTTTAAATAACTGACTTTAGGTACACTTCTTATATATGACATACAAGGAAAGACTGCTTATTGCAATAAAACACAGACGGGTGTGTTCACACAGACATGAACCGGTAGGTCCCTAATTTTAGTGCACACTTGTATGAGTTATCATACTCATGATCATAGCTATCTATACTTTCAAAAAGGATGATTACAATGTAGTACTTATTTCCGATGTAATATCTGTAACAGTTGTAAATGTGTTAATATGCACATACTTGGTATTAGAGCTATGTTTCGTAGTCTAAGTGAGGAGACGATATATACTGATACCAGTTTAATGAGGCGAGACGATATACCATGAGTGAGTGAGTGAGTAAAAGTTTATAGTCATAGTGGAAATATTTCAGCCATATCGTGACTTGAAATAGTTATAAATTCATTAAAACCTATGTTACATTCACACCACAGACACACACTTAAAACGCTGTTGAGCTAATGAAATTTCAGCATTTCATGTTGAAGAAGGTTCAGTCAAACATGTTCAACACGCCTGAAAATGAATTTGAAACTGAAATTTCCTTTGGGAAGTTGTGTTTCTACACCAATTCTTTCACAAACAATTCAATGTAATTTATATCAGAATCACTGAAAAAATTCTTAAGTCTGCTGTCTAAATTGTATCTTATCTTTGTTCTCTTTCTTAACAAAGCTAAGACATCATTCATAGTTGTGAATAAATGGTGTTATGTGTCAAACAACTAAAACATATTTCAATTACTTGAAGACAAGTATTGTACAGTTCACAAGAGTTTGAAACATGTTCACACTCTTTCATTTCTACACCAACTCCTTTGTTCATGAAACAGATACAAACAAACTGTACACCTATTTTGAATCCATCTCGGGGGTAGATTATAGAAAACTCTAGTGACTGCAATTAGTTCATAATGTAAGATAACTAAGCAGTTTCTGTAATTATTGAAAGCTTACTACCTGACATCATTTATATTGCTCATGCGTTTTTAATTTTTGCTTTTTGTTGTCTGATTTGTTATACATTATATAATAATGTTAATCATTTTGGCATCCCAATATCATGGAATATAATGTGAAGTTATTAACCTATCAAACCACCGAAACGTATTATCTGTATGTTTTACTGTTATTGGGTGAAACTGTTAAATGCAACTCCGTACAAAATTTCCAGAAAATAATGGAAACTGAAAATTGCTAAATAAATGGAAAACTAAACTGGGTAAAGATTGCAAACAGTAATATACATGTTTTTAATTAACCGTGTGCAGATCATGTCACAAACATAAAAACTGAAGGATGGGTGTGGAAAGAGTGTGTGAAAACACGTGCAAAGTCTCTGAGTCAAATGAGATTATCCTTCAAAAACATCATATGTACATTTAACAATCACTTATCATTAAGTGCAAAAACGCTATATTTCCAGACAGCATAACATCACCTTGGGCCGGAGTTCCAAATATTTGATACCGAAAGCCTGTCAATTAACTCAAAGGAAATAACCCTTGTGTTTAACAATGATCTTAATCATAGTCACAATGAAGTGTAGGTTGCCATGTGTTTTCCAATATGATTAAGTCAGTGAAATGCTAATATTTACCAAATAAAATTCTAAAGGAGCCTTTCTTCAAGCAGTGACTTAAAGCCATACATAGATAGACTTGCTTAGATTATAGACTTCATATAAGGCATCATAGATATTTCACAAACATGGTACAGGACCCTTAGCCTCATTTGCGTATTGCCTCACCACTTGCGAATTAAGTGTTGGCAGATGTAAATGTTACTGAAGATGTTAGTCCCCGCCAACCATGGGTGTTTCGTTTGTTTACTCTGTAACACGAACCCTGCAGTGAGTTTTCCTGCAGATTATAACAAACGCTGAACCTGGGAATATCTAGATCTACTTCATTTAGGGCGAAAGCATTACAGTAAGGGCTGGGCGGAAGGGGAAATAATATCGTTCTGTGACTATGATACATCAGAGACCATATAATAGACTATTATATGGTCTCTGGGTACAGATTGGGACAAGATAAGGAAAACAAAATATTTTGACAACAGACCATTGTTTGGGTCTTTTAATTGTAAATATGATTCAAATAACTTAACCTAGATTAAGATATCCTTCGAATGTACATTTGTACTGGAAAGTATACATTTATAAGAACGAATGTTTACTTATAATTCAAAAGTATAACAGCACGAGTATATATCCATTTTGTCTTTTGTCTTCTACCCGTCCCTACATACGCTCAATCACATGTGTCTCGAGGGCACGGAGCATCCGTGGTTTAGGGGCCCGTATTTCAATTCGCGTGCGTTTGCATGTGATGTTGACGCGGCATGGACGCCTTGTAACATCACTATTCCATTATGATTCACAAACACATGCTCATGATATGGTTGGAATCGTGCCACGGATTAGCAGATATTTATCAAGAAGGTTTTTTATGTAGGTGGCTTGAAACTCACTTTTACAAAGCCCTATAGGTTCGATCACATTAATATTAGTTTTACAGCTTTTTTCTCTTAACATGCTCACGTCAAAACTGATTTAAATTCTGATCGCAGATAAAAGAATAAGACAATAAATGGTATGCCAAATTATCGTTACCATGACAACCCTGTGATATTTCACCTTATGTAAGAGAGTAATAAATACGATGCTAGGTATGACAGTACTACTGCAGGTGATAGTGTATGTCGTAAATGAAGTTGCTGCAGTGCTATCCCTAATCACTGGGTATCTAACAATATTTGTTTACATAGTTTGTTTGTATTGATAATAAGTATGATATGATACATGTACTAAAGAGATATCTAGAATAATAAGAACCCTATCTATCAAATAATACTATTTCAATACTTTCTCAGAGTGATATAAGTGGGTGATATTTTCTAAATTTTCTTTTGTAAGTTATGTATAATTAAAAAAATATCATAAACACGCACGTCAGGGCACTGATTCATGACTTCGAGCCAGGCATCTTGGACCTCGAGAAGGGGCAGCAATGTCAGACCTGCAGCTCGTCGTATCCACTTTCGAACCTCTGCATCTGTGTACGCAACTGCAAGTCCTAGTTCTTGAGTTCTGCGCCATACTGTCTGACAGAAATGGAACAGACACCCTTTTACTTCAGCTTGTGGAAACGCATTCTCAGCAGCTTGAATGGCAGCAAGTTCAAAGTCTGTCTGGATAACAGATGGACTTAAGGTGTCTGTTGAACTTGGTCTTGAGGAGGTTGAAGAGTCTGGTGTAGGTTGCTCTGGGCGATCTGGAAGAGAGTGTAGACCAGTGGGTACATGGTGGAACCTGACATTGCGTGAATGATATATACACACAGAGGAGGACAGGAAGAGAATGTTCCGTCCATAAAGATCTTCTCTGCAGACTGCAATGCTTCGAGGGCCTCGTCGGAGCAGAAAGCCAGTATCGTCTTCTCCGTCAGCAAACAGCAGGAATCTTCTTCCATCTTGTGTTGCTGTCCACTGATCTGTAAAGTCCACCTCAGCTCTTGAGCTTGCAATTGGCAATGGAGGGATGTTCTGTCGTCTGTGACGATACATGGCGCTGCTCACACTCGGGATGGGTGGCAGATGCGGCACTAAGTCGTCCTCCTGTTGGTAAATGACATCGTTGTATGTTTGCAATTTGTATCTGCGTTATGGGAGTAAACGACAGTTACAGACAAGCCAATTTCTTGCACCTTTCTCCAAATTGCTTGGGTCAGATGAAATAGACATCCGCGTAGTCTCACATCAGGGAGTACAGTGCGGAGAGCAGTCTAGGTTGCTGTCCTGAAGGCAAGGGTGATAGACTAGACATTGCAGCGCCTCGGCAGGATTTCAAGTAGCTTCTTGAAGCAGGCGACATTGTCCACTTTCTTGCGTCGAGACATGAGACCATTCTCATTACCGGAACGAGCAAAGTCTAGACGGAATATACAAAAGCTGATAGAATGGCCGTTTCACAGCTTTGAACGTGCCATCGTGGAACCATTGTTTAGTCCGGCAAAGTTCGGTTAATTGTCGGTCGGTTGCGAAAAGTAGTTGCCGTGCATATGCCACTATCATATCTGCCAAGAAGCCAACTGGTACATGTTGATATCTGCAATAAAAGAAAGAAAGAAAAGTGAGTGAGTGAGTTTAGTTTTACGCCGCACTAAGCAATATTCCAGCTATATGGCGGCAGTCTGTAAATAAGTCTGGACCAGACAATCCAGTGATCAACAGCATGAGCATCGATCTGCGCAATTGGGAACCGATGACATGTGTCAACCAAGTCAGGGAGCCTGACCACCCGATCGGGTTAGTCGCATCTTACGACAAGCATGGGTTACTGAAGACTAATTACCCGGACCTTCACGGTAATGGAATAATGAATAAGTAATGAAAGCGTACATAAATGTACTAATATCTTGCATTAACGATATATATCAATATATCAATAATCAATATATACAGGCCTCAAAATTGAGATCATTTTAATTTTTTGGTCTACTCTTCTCTCGATTCCAATTAGCCATTCTGACGAGATTTTACTTGTTAGATCAGGAGCCGGCTGGCTGATCAGTATCAAGCGTCTGTCATCACCTCCTCAACAATAGCGGCAGCCGACCGGAAAGGATGCAGACTGTTGACACTCGATAGCGGGTGGGGAATAAAATTGTATCATCATGTCTCTCAGCCAACACTCTGCTTCGTCAAAAACAAACGTCGTCATGTCGATTCCATATCGTCTGATGAAGAAATTGCTCCTGAACTGAAAGATTACTGGCTACGATTTATAGTCATTTCATCTTCTGATTTTAACCCACTCAAACTGAACCCGTTTGCCATATCTATGGGTATCAAAGGTGCCTGTGGAGAAGTGGAAAACGTTACTCGACTTTGTTCTGGCCCACTCCTTGTTAAATGTGTACGGAGACAACAATCCGTCAATCTACTTACAGTCCGTTTGACTTCATTTGAGGCCGATGAATTGCTCACTAACACAAAATCTAATAAATGCAACAAAACCAGATTTTGCACAGTCGCATGAAATCGAGAGAACAACTCTGATGATTTGTCTCATAATTTTGGACACCCGAATACAAACGTTGCTTAACTCATTAAGCCCGAGAGCCCCATCACTACTCAACACCTGGAAGCCCTCGCTGATTGCCCACTCTCTGTGCCGAGACTAATTAGTGCTGGTCACACCTGATTTCCCTGGCAGGTTTCGGGGATCACAGGAATCTGTCTAGTCGTACAAACAAGTCCTGATTGTTTAATTGTGTCGTAAAGATATATGTTGAAAGAAATCAGGTGTGAATACATGTCGTGTATTGCAAGCTTTATGTAATTTTATTGCAAGTTTCTCTTGTAGACCTTTTGTCGGCTTGTACATTTATATTTTATCACAATATGCATACACATGTATTCTTTGTATGTAACAGATGAGACACATGTTAACAAATTCTCTGTCTTATATCATTGTGTGAGGTTTAAATTTACAAAACATCTATGACAATGACATACTGTAAAGAAGAATTTACTTTCATACTTTATAATCTTCGACGAAAATAGCGGTTTTGCCGATACATTTCTAGTGTTTACGAATTATTTTAATGAAAGTACTATAACGCTAGTCTGTGACTAGCACAAAGCACATTCATAGCATTGCACTTTATTTCATACAGATTTAATGCAGAAAACATACGTGACCATACAAACATACATATACAAAATGCATACTACATATTCCTTGCATAGACATAAAACAAAGAGTCACGTGATAGTGCGTCATCAAATGTCCCGAATAGAACGTTCGGTATCTCAACTGTTCAATGTATTGGCTGGTCATATGTTATCTGCGACCAATCGTATCATGAGATACCTGTCACAGAGGAAGGGACAGGTGACGGGGCGTGGGCGAAATTTCTGAAGAGCACGTTTGGTCACTCAGCAGCTTGGATAGAGGTTGGTTAATGGCTATATCCTTGACCAGTCGATATGCTGGGTTTCGGCTTTATCAACTCAAGCTATCATGTAACAGTTTGTGTATTGTAAACATACACACTGGTAACGATGTATGAAATATACACATAAGACAAATAGGAGTAGATAGTCACTTTGGCGAGTTTATTTGCCCTCATTTTAGTGTTTTTCGATAAGTAAAACAAAGCGATTGAAATCCAACGATTGAGTAGAGGTAGTATTTATTTTCATATACATTTTATGCACACAACTTGTACATAAAACATAATGGTTTACTGTACATGTAAATATAATCTTCACCTTGATACGAATGACTATCCAAACTAGAGTACACGCATTACAGAATTCACAAGGTGACACTATACTGCATTATTATAGTGTATAAACTTGCAGTTGACACCCCCAACCCCAATATTTATGAAGGTGGGCGTGCCTATATCTTTAACTGAATGCAAACGAGGTTCATAAGATTACAGATGTGCATGCATGTATAAACATCACAGAGAGGGGCGTGACTCCATAAAGCAAGATGTCCAATGATATAACAGCGCATCTGTTTATTTTACACTTCAACAAGGACGTAACTACATATGCATTCTACCGGAGGCTGTTATTTCAAGGTCGAAAGAGGCGTTCAATTATCTCATTACTGTAATCTGCTTGAATGATTATACGCATGTGTATCGATATCGTAACTGATATACTATCCAGCTTTTATTGACGATGGATCAATAGAGACTGAGTTGATTGATACACGTGATAATTGCACCGGATTTGATAATTACACAGATCAAATACAAACGTTTTACAGAATGCTCATGTAAATTGCATAGAAAACTGACAATTCAAATCAACATGAAACTTTCAACAGCTTGAACAAAAATGCTTGAAATACTTTTGTATGGCTTACAAGTAATAACTTATGATATTACTTCTGTCCATGTGTGACAATGTTTTGAATTACCAACTAGCTGTCTTTTGTAACAAACGTAGTAAAACATTTCATTGTTGTAATAACACTGACATGTATATATGTATTCGATGCAAAGGCGCGACTTATCACTTTATATTCGCTTAGGTAACATTACGAACTTTAGATTATGGAAAACAACTAGTTACAATTCAGTAAACTTCTAATTAGTAAGTTCAATTATGTTTAATCTATTCGAGCGTGGATGTAAAATTACTTGTGTTTATACATTATGTTTCAGTATATGAAACATGACAACGTAATGATGCCTAAAAAGTAAATTCAAACTATTCTATTGTGTTTGAATTCTTTGTATGTCCTTGAAATTTCGTATATTGTTTCCTATTTATTAGATAGTTGAAGGAAATATAATTTTTAGTAACCTCTAAACCATTACATCTAATTCAATCAAGGTGCATACGAAGTTTTTTAGTATCCATTCCCAAGGAAGAGTACCAGGCACTTACATCTGTAAAAACATCATAATCCCCTTTCTCGCGGACATGCGTTCATTTGCTAAACGCTGTACAAGCCTTTGATAATGATTAGCAATTGTTATCAAAACACTTTAAATACTTCTTCTGATTGATACTAAAGGTGGGATCTCTCGTAAGAAAAGCTAACATTTGCTCAGGACTGCTAACTTCGTTGAAATAATAGGAACAGTGCGATTTTTAAAAGTACAACACACATTAGCGTCTCTCGCTGAATAAGAGGTGCTTTCTGTTGACGACTGTATGTGGCTCTCGCTGTGAGAAACTGCTAATTACCTGCCCCATAAACACGTCACTCGCTGTGAGGAGCTGATTAATTTGCCCCATATATGCTTCTCTCGGCCTTAATGAGTTAACAAACGATAGTCACTTTTCGCTTCTTCTTTTTTTTTGGGGGCACTTGCATTTCACAACACACGCTTGTTGATTATCTAGCTGTTCTACCAGCGAGTATATCCCCTTTTTGGAAGCAAAACAATTGATTCCTGATCCTTTTGCAACTCCTACGACCTTAAACCTTTCTGCTTCAATGTCTTCCCATGCTCAAAATTGTCCCTACAAAAATGTCCCATGGTAAAAAATGTCACTACAGTGTCTAAATTGTGCCAGACAGAGATTTCATGGGTTCATGACAAACAAGTATTTTTGAGATAAGATATTCAGACAACTCCTACATCAGTCGTAGCCTCTCAGACAGATTATCAAAAACTTTCGGAAAAAGAAAAAGGTCTTGTTCATCAAATAGAAAAAAAAGAAAAAAGGACGAAGGCACTTCAGCATTTGGAGGTGCCACCTTCATCGCCACCCCCATGGAGGTTACCACTCCATATCAAACCAAAAGTATCCGAGCTCCTTCACGTTCATGATCACACGTTGAACCACCATGAGTGACAGTTACGTCGTACAGTGTAACTATAGAGGACTTTGGAATAATTTCAATGCACTTCAGTTATGAATTCAAGATTACAAACCGTCAGCGTTTCGTTTACAAGAAACGTTCCTCAAAACAACAGATAAAGTTGAATTACCACATTACTGCTCATATAATCACGTTTCTCCTCCGGGAGATAAAGCTACTGGAGGATCGTCAGCACTGGTGTCTGCAGGTCCTCATGGTCGACAGCTTTTTATCCGATATAACTATGAGTATTATGTTTCAGAAAATATCATTCAGTAATTTTATTGTAGCTAAAATGTAGGGCTTACACATTCTAATCAGGACCCATGACTTTCTATGGTTCCTTCTGGGTCCTTAGGGCCTGCAGCTTTTCATGGTTAAGGGCAAACACTACATGTGATACCTGTGGTCTCACCTTAGGGAAGTGAGTTTATTCAAAGTTGCCTCTGTTCACCAAGCATAAAATGGGCACCAGGTGGGATAAGTCATGTGACTATAACGTTCTAGCGCTTCACGGGCAGCTTGGGTTATCCAGAGTAATAATATGTTGTGCTTGATTGTTAGCGCTATGAACATACTTTGTGTGGAGTTTGGCGCTACATAAATGGACACATAATGTTTTACAGATTAAGATGAAAAATGTAGCAGAGAGGGTTCGGGTGATCCTGGCACAGTCAAGCTTGTAAGGCTCATCATCAGCTCAGGGCCTTCTTACACGCAGCCCAGACAGCGAATGGGACTTCTCCCAGAATACACTGCCCAGTCGAACCCACCAAGAACTTTCCGGAGAATATGTAGACTCGCCAACACTGCAGCCTTCTGCATTACCCAGAGTGTCAGAAGGGCTGTCCAACACCTTGTCAGTGGATGCCCTTCCTTGACACAAACAGCATATCTTAAACGACATGATGGCATGGCTCGCTGCTTCTACTACCGTCTCCCAGTAGAGAACCCGCGCACTCTCCTGATCTGCGCCAAGAGATCAGGAGGTACCAAACCAAGGGCACCGAGAACAATGGGGAACCTGACGACAGTGTACTTGGGATGCAAGCGAGACATTTCAAAGGCGAGGTCCGCATATTTATCATGCTTTTCCTGAATCTTACCAATCACGTTGCTGTCAAAAGGGACAGAAAATTCAATGATATAAATAAACTCACTGGTTTTATCAAAAAGGACAAGATCAGGTTTGTTAGCTGCAATTCTTCTGAGGCTGTATATAGGCCTATTCCAAAGAAGTTTAAAGAATCATTTTCCATGACGCCCTGGACATGTTCAGGGTCAGGCTGACTGGGCTGCGGAAGTGAATTAAGCTTTCCAGTGAAAAACCAGCTTCGGGGGATCAGCCCTAACTGGGTGATGCACGTTTGGTTCAGGGAATAAAATTCCCGTATCTAGGCCCACCACGGAGAGGAGTACATCATCAGGCCCTTATTATTATTATGTTTCGCAGATTAAAGATGAAAATGCAACAGAGAGGGTTCGGGTGATCCTGGCACACTCAGGCTGGTAAGGCTCATCATCAGCTCAGTCCTTAGCCCCCTCTACACGCAGCCCAGACAGCGAATGGGACTTCTCCTAGGAACCGCTGCCTATTCGAACCCACCAAGAACTTTCCGGAGAATATGTAGACTCCCCAACACTGCAGCCTTCTGCATTACCAGGAGTGTCAGAAGGGCTGTGCTTCCGGTAGAGAACCCGGGTACTCTCCTGATCTGCGCCAAGAGATCAAGAGGTACCAAACCAAGGGCACCGAGAACAATGGGGAGTCTGACGACAGTGTACTTGGGATGCAAGCGAGACATTTCAAGGGCGAGGTCCGCATATTTAACTTGCTTTTCCTGAATCTTGCCAATCACGTTGCTGTCAAAAGGGAAAAAAAACTTCAATGATATAAATAAATTTATTGGCTTTATCAAAGAGGACAAGATCATGTTTGATGGCAGGAATTCTTCTGAGCTGTATATAGGCCTATTCCACAGAAATTTGAAAGCATCATTTTCCATGACGCCCTGGACATGTTCAGGTTGGTACCATGGATGGACCTCGGAGTCAAAGCCACAGGCTTGGCGAAGGAATCCTTCAGTCCTTTGCTTTTTTGTCTGTCTTTAAATCCTTTGATTTTTCTGCTCAATAGGGAGGAGGGTTACCATCCCGGACCTCCTCAGCACAGATCCCCAACACCGCTTACTCATCTTCTTCACATGGGTGACATCGAGCTTCTTGCCAAAGGAGATACCAATTTGAAAGAACAGGTTATTATTACTAATCTTGTCTATTCATGAGATCCACACTAATATTGAACAAGCTCATTTACCAGAATCATGTTTAGAAACTTTATTAAGTACAAAAATGTATATTTGATGAAATCTGGACCTCTGGTAAATTCCCTACATTCTGGCGTGATTATTTGTACCCGTACCCAAACCGGGAAGTGATCATACCGACATCTCAGAATATAGACATATTTCACTGACTAGCTGCGTTTTCAAAACCATGGCATGGTCAATAACAGATTAACTTCGAGTCCAATAATTCATTCACAAATATTTAATGTGGTTTCCGTAAAAACGCAGTACCATTGACCATTTAGTTCGACTGAAATCATTCCTTACGAATGCCATTGCAAACAAACAACATGCCGTGTCAATTGTTTCCGATTTAGAAAAAGCATATGACACTGCATGGAAACATTGCATCTTAAAAGATTTACATGATTGTAGATTACGAGGCCGTTTGCCTGATATTATATTTGAGTTATTAACCGACAGGTACTTTCAAGTCTGCGTGGGTTCTACCCTATCTGATCCTTACAATCAGGATCAGGGTGTCCCACAATGCAGTATTTCGTCTGTTACATCATTTAGCACAACGATAAACACGTTATCAAATGTTTTAAATGATTCAGTTCATGAATCACTATTTGTGGATGAATATGAACATTATTGAAAGGCACCTACAGCTATGTGTAAATAGAATCAGTAAAGGCTGTTTAAAAAAGGGTTTCAATTTTCAAAAACTAAAACTAACTGTATCCACTTTTGTAGACAATACAAACCACACCAAGACCCAGAACTAAATTTGGATGGTGCACCTGTAACAGCTGTAGAAGAAGCCAAATTCCTAGGTAATGATATTTGACCTGTATCTCACCTTTCTACCCCACATCAAATATTTAAAGAATAAATGCCTGAAGGCACTAGACCTATTAAAAGTTGTTTCAAATTCGAAATGGGGAAGTGACCAGTCAACTCTGCTTCATTTCACAGGACCAAAAGCCGGATAGTACACCATTGAAATACACGTTAATACAGTAGGAAATACATGCCATGGCCGGATTTACGTATGTTTTCAGATATTTCCTAACTTCGGGCATATATTTCATACAAATCTATACCTCTGAAACATATGCTCATCGTACATTTTCGTATGCACAAGCACTTCGTTCATGTATGCCATGACCGGATTGTCAGGTATTTCCAAACATGAATTGCAAAACAGTTACCCCAGTAAATACATGATCATACAGTATTTCCTATGCATTCCTATGAATTTCAGTGGGTGCTGAAATTTTCGATTTCGTTCTAAGTTTACTCGGGTTGGAACCATGTAAATTTACTTAGGTGGGAAAACACATGTACATTTTCAAATTTGCAGATGTTTACACATCTTAGATATTTATGTATCATACCGGAATTCAGTGGTATGTATATGAACAGGTCATACATCTTCATGTTACCTGTGCGCAAGCAAGATGATCATATGTTTCCATCATGTGAATTACTTGGTTCATGTAATTTCATTTTAAAACATTTTAGTACTTTTGAAATCAACGTTCACGTGACCTCATTATTCTTATCACCAAATCAGCCTGGCAAAGAATGCAGTATTACGCAAGCTAACACGCCTTACAAAGCTGCTCTCGCTCTTGCTACCAGTATCAGTCTGCGGTGTAGGCAAATCTTGTGAGGTGCTTGTTTCGAGGGATTAAAATGTTCAGTGCATTCGTGACCAACTCGTGGTATTCCGGGACAAGCGGAATAGCGACTCGTGCCCTTCTGGAAGGATTTCATATTGGCGCATGAACATCAGAACTACTTTAAACAAGAACGATAACTCTATCCCTGTTTGATTCCAATGTTTCTTAATATCACCGAAGCACATGTACATTGTATTGCTAGGTTGCTGTTTTGGGGTTTTTTTTTAATTATTTATTTTAAAGAATTAAACCTCTTTGATACAACTAAAAGGAGAAAAACGTATTTGTTAAAGACATAATCTAATGTAATTATTACCAGCTATTCACCTTATATTTCCAATTATGTTAATTTTCTAAATAGGGTTTAATAATCACAAATGGGAATTGTTTTATTGAATATACAAATAAAATAATATTTTTTCAGCTACATTAAATCCCAAAGCAGATACTCAAAAATTACTTTAAAATATTTCTCAAACTGAACATTAAATTCGTGTAACCTTGCTGTCACACACCTGGTGGAATTTAAAATGAATTGACTGAAAAAAAATATGAATGACCAAAAAACTTTCAGACTAAAATATCACCAGAGCTGTGAAATATAAGCCCAGTGTTAAAGATTAAGGTTGATTAGTTACATACAAATGAAATTATTGTTTTGAAACTCGTAGCGATAATAATTACATTTCCTAAAATTGTTCGAAGCGCACGTACAATCTCCGTAACAAGCCCGCAGGATCGTCAGAAATACACTCAGTTGGACCCATGTGAGCCGTTATGTCAACAAACGCACGTGCGCGTATTTGAATCTCTCACCGTCAATCGCATGATTCTTATTACAAGCTTAATAACAGGCAGCAAACTCCTGTTAGCTACGTTCTTTGTACTTTCAATATGACGATATATATTTTTCATGATTTTTTAAACAATGGCATAATGCCATAAACGATTTAAGTACTCGGGATTATTTTTATCAAAGCACCGCTCTCATTTACGCGCGTTCTGATTGGTTTGTCGTATTTTCGCACATAACAAGCATCGATAGGGGGACTAGTCTTCTTGGAGGTTACGGAAAGGGGCGAGTGATGAGGTGCCCCTTTGTCCCCAGCTGTCCCAAGAGCATTATAAGTTATTACATCGTGTCGAGGGAAATACAGGGTTTTATCAGTCCCGAGTATGGTTGTATTCCCCTAGCCGGATGCGAGGGGAATACAACCTTACGGGGGACTGATAAAACCCTGTATTTCCCTCGACACGATGTGATAACACATTTATCAATTGAATCGTTTAAAACTTTTGATTAATTAATCTTTATACTGAATAGTGTGACGGACAAAATACTACCTTGTGGGACACCCTGATCCTGTTTGTAATGATAAGACAGGGTTGAACCCACGCGGACCTGAAATTGTCTGTCGTTTAAAAACTTAGATATAAAAAGAGGCAAACGGCCTCGCAATCCGAAATCGTGTAGATCTCATCCAGTACATGTAGATGTAATAAAATTATAGAGTAAGAAGGCATATTTACTTTTGGAAAAGAAGTAGATGGCCATCGATTGTTTTCTCTTAAGCATGTCGATCCATGGCTATGTATGTTAAATAATAAAGTATTCAAGAGTCTACGTATGCATCACATGCATGTGCTGCTGTCAGTTATTTGTTCAGTTAATCATTAATTTTCTTCAATTTCTAGATTCCAATATGTCTGCGAAGAAAATATGGACTCTGGCTGTTTGGGTGGAGGAGGAGGGAGTAATTCCCACTTGTTGGATCAGGGGAAACAAATTCATGTGGCCTAAAGGCATAAATGCAATGCGTGCCATGAAGAACCTTGTGTAACCAGGGGAAAATGGCTGTTGTTTCCTCTGGTTAATATATACACCAGTCAAGTAAGTGAATGTTCAAACAAAACATTCTGTTACTGATACATGAGCTAAGCAGTAACTTTTCATGAAGTGTTTTATTGGACACTAATAATCATCATTCAAGCAAAATTTACAAATAAAGACTACAGGCTTGAGGTATAGACTGTGTTTTACATTCAAGTGATGATTCATATCTATTTCAATCCCTTAAGTGGATTCATTAGATTGGTTTTCACTGAACTATATATTTCCGCAATCGTATTGAAGTAAATCTAAGGATAGAGAACACTATGCGAAGACGGATGGTATGACAGCTCCGCCTCACAGCAATGTTTAAGCCAGGAGATTTTCAACCAAAGTGAACCGATTCTGCACAATTCTATTATAAGCAATTCACGCAAAATCCATACGCTCCATGGTGGAATTAAAAGCACGGGACAAATATTACGACATTATACTTTACCACTTATGATGTTCTAGTCAACATTGTCCTGTCACTGTCCAGACGAACGATGAAACTTCGAATTGCAGCTTCAAACATTCAGAACATCTTTAGACACCACAGATACATTAACGTCCAATTCCGATTCATGAACAAAATTTTAAAAATTGTGTCCCGTCAAGTCCATTTTTGTGATTGTGATTTATCTGTGACCGTGAATGAATTTTCCGTTACATCAATTTCATAATCGCGAAATCTTGTCAAATTGGACCAATTCAGTGTTTTAGATGTGTCTTCTTTTCGCTTATAATACAGTACATGATTCTTTATAGTGGGAGATAAACCCACTCAGAATGCTGACTTTGCACGCTACAATAATTCATTCAATCATTTTTTATAAACATGTCAATCAATTATAAAACAAAGTATGAAAACGTTAACAATTTATGACTTTACATGATTATCACGGGTTTTCAGAGTAATGTAACTATATTCGTTCCTAAAGGAATTTAGTTCTGAGATAAACGTGAAATTAATTCCCTTATAAAATTGATTTTGGACGTCTACAGGACATTTATTGCACCTTACCCTCGCCTTGCAGTTGCTGAAATCACAAACACTCTGTCACAAATCATAAAGTGTAAAAAATCACAAAGACTCCGCTCTCACTCGGGAGGACAAGACATAGTATGAGCGGTTGACGGTGGCAGTGATCGAGATACAAGAGCGCCTCTCATCTTTTGATGTTGTGTGTTAGAAACTCCCTGTGCAGTCCTGACAACACACACGCCGAAGGTATTCAATGGCCTGATACTATTCACAACTCTTGTCCGTCCAACCAGTTGTCCGTCAATTTTGACCAAATCATTAACTTTTACGGGCGACGCCATATTTGTTTACACTCACGATAGACATAGTATGAACGTATTTGCTTACTTATTTAGATTGTTTTATTTTCAGTTTTTTGTACAGAAACTTGAGTTATTAAATGTTTGAAAATCTATGCTTGTAACCACACCATAAATAAATTGTATTTAATTTCATAGAAGTGTTTTCATTTCACATGCTCTCAGATGTTGTGAAAACTTCTGAATGAAACAAATGAATGGAATGAGTGATCAAAGTAGTGCCGGTAATGTCAAAGTTCACGTATTAGCAATCAAATCGCTCGAAGGTGTTATGGCACATATGTGTCATAACACTTTGTTATGAAACCACTTTACGAACTATCACGTGGGTATAATATGTTTTATGGAACATTCATATCATGTAAGAGTGTCTGTAATTAAAAACAGAAATTTAGCAAATCAGATTCTGAATTGTATACCGTATGATATTAATTCAGTAATTGGAAATAAGCTACACATGTTTGGTCAGCCTGAAGTATCCCACAGCTCATCCACATTATCATACCCCAATAGCCGACCGGACCTTGTCTGGGCATGGGGATAACAATCAAGCTTTTGCTATTTCTTTTGAACAGAGAGCAATGTCATTATTTAGATATACATGTATGTTAGTCTGCTTAACTTTGGGAATGCAAGTCGACGATTCTACCTGAATCATGCCAAATTACCTACGATACTAGTCCCGCCCCTACTTATTTTTTCAAAATCTTGGCTCTGCCTTTCACTCTTCAAATTACCCAGGTGTTTAGCCCTTTTCGTTGTCATGAGGTAACTCCCTTCATAATACACTTTACACCCTGCTCCGTCCCCAGCAGGCACACAACGTGGCAGCCACGTTGTATGAAGGTGGCACGGCAACGTTGCCGTTCGGTTGCATTCAGGTTGCACGTCCCTGCAACGTGGCGCAAATACGTGGCCAAACCACATGGCAATGATGTCGCAAATACGTTACAGCACGTCGCGTATTCAGGTTTCACTATTTTAGAGGTTTCAGGAGTTGAGTTAACTTATTTTCAGTGGTATCTAGCAATGTTGCAGCCCACATCCCTGTTTTTGGAGTGGGGATGGGGGACATTTTGAGGGGTTTAAAGTTTGATTTAACTGTTAGGTCATTTCACAGAGGAACAACAATAAGAAGCACATATACTCAAAACGTAGGTGTTGCCATCACCCAAGGAATTACATCAAACGGGCTGGCACACACATATTCAGTTACTTGAGAAATTATCTCAATGTATTGCCAAACTTGCCATTTAGAACATGCCTTTGAAAAATGGACCAATCAAAACAAAAGAGAGTCAATCTTTTAGTGGGACTAAAAAATCAGAAGGATGGTCATTGGAACTTTGGAACCAGAAGTTGCATTCTTTGTTGGTTCTATTTTCAAAGGGTTCTAACTGTAAAGATAAACACTGAGCAATGTCTGTAAACATATTGTCCAGGTAAGGAAGTTACAAAAGTATTGGTTGAAGAGGCTCTTCATGTTGAAATATTCCATACATACACACAGAATGAAACTGTTTCAAGGCATAATACAAAAGAAATAACACACACAATACACGGAAAGGGTTTTAGTATTATTTAATCAGACTATATTAACCACACAAATACACACACACTCCCCCATATAGTTTAATCCGATTTTTCAGCTGTTGTGGCTTGCCTCGCTGCTCGTTTCGCTCTCTCGTGCTCCCTAAAGAGCTTCCTTGGAGCATGTTTGTTTCAAATATTAACCTATGAAACTTGTTGTTTCTGTTTCAGTAGATGTTGGGCAGTTGGCCAAAGTAGCATCTCTGAAACAGAATGTTTGCTGCCAACACATGGCTTTAAAGCAATTGTAATGTTTGTATAAAAATGATTTTTTATAAATATTTTTATGATTATTTTAGTGCCCAAACGTTAGACACTAGTAGTGGAGCAGATAAGTGCAAAAAGCATTCACTTAATCACGCAAGCATGACATTGGCACAAATGTTCATTTGAGTCCAATCTTTCAAGGTCCATGATGGCTACCATTTTCAAGATGGTCGCCGTCTGCACTAAAAATTACTAATAATTACTTTGTAAGTTGTAACTACTTCAAGTAAAACAACTTATTTCAATTTTTATGACAAAATGAAGTTGTTTTTATTACAATACCAAAACAATACATAAATCAAATAGCAGTTTATGCAAAAACAGTCGAAAGTGTACCTGAACTAACCACTGCACCCAGAATAACAGAGACCAAACCGGTAGCAATTGCACCTGCCACGACAGCCAGACGTGCTCCCTTGTGTTGCTGCATATCTGGGAACAAAGATGCGGCTGTCTGCCTCCTCATGAGAACATTCGTCCAGTTCAGTCAGACTCACTTTGTGTGTGCCAAGTGCTTGGTGTCCCTTGGCCACAATAACAAAGTTTAGTGCAGACATCTGGACAATCCTGTCTGCCAGGAAATGAAACAGCTCCGACTTGTTGTCATTGTGCCTCAGAAAGCTGTGCCAGTTTGAAGGAATGCTATTATTTTCTTGTCACCCTGCGTCTCACTCCTTATCCTCTTTTGGACCTTATGTCTGCTTTCAGACTTAATGGACTGTACATATCAAAGACAACATGTGTTGTCTTGTATGTACTGGCATATGCACTAATAGTTGGCCGAAAGTCAAGGGCTGCATAGTCTGCAAATGTCTTAGACCTTTTCGGTGGCAGTGCATGGATCAAAGTTGAACAATCAATGATGATGTCACCTTCCTCTGGCTCTTTGTCTGGGGGGCGTGATGTGTTTCCTAAGTATGGAGGTCAGTTGGGACTTTTGACAGCTATAAATCTTTCCACCATCACTTAGAGATGCAGGGAATGATTGATTTTCGTGCTGAAAGAACTCCTGCAGGTTGCACTCTCTGATCTGACAGGGGATGAACAGCTTAGAAAACAGCTGACAGTCTTCTTTTAACTGTTTCTGTTTTTAAGGTTCTGTAACAGACTTATCTTGACAGAAAAAGTCAAGCATTTGCTTTCTGATGGGCTCATAGAATGATGTTGGATTATCTTCCAATCTTTCCGCAAAGTTGTGGTATTGTGTGCTACCTTTCTGCAAGTGAGTGTGAACAAGCTCCGCAGAGCTGGGATTAGCTACATCTTTGGTGTCTATTGAAATCAAATCTACACTGTCTTCCTCGAAAGGGATTCCCAAGTCTTGCAGGACCTGAGAGAGTTGCTGGACCCTTTCTAGGAATGTCTTCTGGGCATGTGGTGTCTGTTCATGGTGAAGACAGTGCTCGCTGGCCTCTTTTGTTTGTGCCTCCATTTCATAGAGGAACACCAGATGGCTCACCTCAGGGCCAAAGGCCATCCATCTCCTCAGGGCTTTTGGATTTTCAGTAAGCTCAATGGCTCGACCGTCAGCCTTAATGACAGCATCGGCCTGCTCATGGGCCTGATCAAGAGCAAGCGCTGAGAAGTCACGCTTGGTTTTGTGCACAACAAAGTTGCCCATCTTGAATTCCTGCGCCAATGCTGGGTGCTTACTTTCCAAAGTCAGCATGTCCCTCAGATGAATAGGCAACCATCGGGCATAATTGGTGTTGTTATTGGCAAACGAGTATGGGATCAACTCCCTCAATGCCTGACAGTATAGGCTGAAGTTGGCTTTACGGAATGATCTATCAGTACGAAGACTGTAAGTTCCATTGAGAATACCAAATGCCAGAATTGAAATTGCGGACTTTGTTGGCTTTTGTTCTGACACCATTCATCCAAGCCCAATACGTCTTCATTGACCTCTGCTTGTTCTGTGCAATAACTGTTGTAGGCACATTTTTCTTGTAAAGGCTGCATGCAGTGACCTCGTGCATTTGTCGTGTCTTAGTGACACTTGAAGCTGTCAGAAATGAATCTACAGTGCCAGAAGAAGCCATCCCTGCTTTTACTGGGGCGCCAGTCCAACCACTGTCCTTCAGCAGAGAACCCAAAGACCGAAAGGCAACCATTTCGATATGGAGACCCCCAAACATGACAAGGTATTTATCCTCTCCAAACCTGTCTGGCCACTGCCACTGCACCTGTTTTGCCAAGGCATAGATTGGCTGGTCTGCTGTAATGACAGGTACTTGGCCTGGGTTCAGGTGTGCAACTGTGTCACACACCTTTGCATAACGTTGCTACAGAGTGAGCCTCGTCCCTGAGAAGTGACAGCAAAGAAGTGATACTCCAGGGCCATTTGTGGTCTAAGCAGGTCTGTGGTTGGCATTAGCACTGTACCATTTGGTGGTGTTGGGTTCTTTGACTTCAATGAAGCAGGAGGGATATTTGTAGAGGTAGTTCAGGAGTTCAGGAACAGGTTTTACCCTCTCTGGCCCGAATCTTACTGGTTGACGCTCTTCCCCATGGCTGTCTGTTGCACGATGCTGGAAGACAGAGATACCGGTACCATGGAAAGAGGTAGTAGCAGTGGTTGCAGAAGTGCTGGGGTCAATGTTGTCCATGACCGCAGTGGTGAACAAACCCTTTCTGAGAACCGGTGGACAGACCACGCCCTCCTCCACATACTTGCTAACTGTGGCATCTCCAAGTTGGGCTGATATCTCCAGCACCCTGTCATACGAAATGCTCATACCATGAACATGAAGTATTTCTTCGAGGCTTTTCTTCCTGGGTATGGCATAGATTACCATACCCATGTACACTGGAAAGGGAGTTTCCCTATCCTTAGAATGTCGATGGGTAGTTGCTTGTTCTTTCTGTTTTGAGAAGCAGTTGTTTTCAAGGAGATGAGCAATAGCCTGGTCTGACGTGGATGAGCCAAACCCAAGCTGAGACTTAATGTCTGCCCCATGTTCCATCATGTCAACGAACTGCAGAAGACTTGCAGGTATGGCATCTTTGATGCATCCATCGCGAAATGGACCATCGAATTTGGACTGGTGGTCCAGAATGTGTTTTCTCAATATCTTTGCAGCTCTGGCCAAAACAAGAGTATCAGTATTCAGATGCCTGAGATAGGGCTAGAGCAACATCGTTTTGTAGTGCTAAAAGAACACTTTTCCCCTTTGTATGAGCTTCTAGCTCGGGTATTTCCATAACAACTTCTCTTTTAGCCCGGTTTTGTTCACACTATTTGAATCAATTCCTAGCTGCTCCAAACGTTGTGTGTACAGATGGGATATGTCTGCCAGTGGGAAGATGGCAGGGCCCTCTGAACTAAGACTGGTTTCTACCATGTAGTTCACTAGTTCTGATAGTACTAGTGGATAGACATCTGGTTCAGCTTCAATCTGACGGGAGGTTTTCTCTAGACTTCTAAGGTGAGTATTTTCCCTATTGTAAAAGGCAGTGAGACTTTAGCTCTTGTGCAATGGCATCTGCACCACTCAGTTTAGCTAAAAGTTTACCATCATTAAGTGTTGTGGCACACTTATGCAGTCTGTTGTTCAGATTCATATTCATAGTCATGATTTGTCGCAGATCTGATGTAGGAGCTATGCTATCACACAATACGCAAGCTTCACAATCATGACTTGCCCGACGGTGTTTATCTTGCCTTTTATCTGACTCGCTTTGGACATCACAATGCCGCTTCCTAGCACGTTCCAGCTTTGTGTTGTTAAACATGAGTCTACAACTTGTGTGGTATTTTGCCATATTCGTTCTCAACGTTGCCTCTATGCCACCACCCATATCCAGCCTTGACGGGTCAAAGGTAAGTGGCAATAATGTTTACATCCTTTGAGTAAGGTTTTAGATCAATTCGAAGCTCTGACCCCAAAAACTCTGTAGATGAAAAAAAGTCGTTTATAGTGACAGATGCTGAGATGAGATCAATACTAATTTTGGCCGCCATATTGGACGCCATCTTTGTTTAGTACTTGGAATTGAAAGCCCGACAAAATTAACTTCAATAAATGAATAAAGTGGTGATTGAATGGGATTATTAGCCGTGATAAATGCATCAGTAACATCCCTATTCTCGATGGTGATGCAATTGGCCAATGGATGGCAGCCATCTTGAAAAAAGAGGCAGCCATCTTGGACTTTTGCGTGGCTAACGCCCTTTTATGAAAGGGTGGTCCTTTAAAAATGTATGTGCCAAATTTTATGCTTGCATCATTGAGTGAACTATTTTGGGTCAGTTTTGCATTTATCTGCTTCACTATAGTATCAGATAACCAAAGCAGCATAATAAAACATCATCTGAATCTCAATCATACTGAGTAACAAAAACATGGTCCATAACGAAGCAGCAACAGGTTTACTTGATAAATGTGAGTGGGCTTAGAACAAATGCAGAAATGATTGTGATATCCAGTGGTCAAAAATAATAATCTGACCTTTGAATAAACCAGTTGTTTCACTTGGACATGTTTATTTGGTCCCAAGTGCTGTCATATAACAGTAGTGTTGTGTATTACTTTAGAAGGAAAACTTTTCACTTCTGATCAGTTTCTACAGTCTTGTTGTAGAAAAGCTTCTCTTATTTCCAGTTCCTTTTACATTGTACTGACCCATGGCCAAGGGCGACATCGTTCTAAAACAGAAATTCAAATAAATGTTTTGATATATACTAAAGCCATTTGTAACAACTAAGGCAGGCGAAGAAACAGAAATTAAAATGTTATTATAAAATATGAAAACACAAAATGATCCGACTTAAAACTCAACAGTTAAGGTCTCCAAATGTCACAAGGATAATACAACATTACCTGTTGGGCAGGTTCTGGATGGTCTGATGCATGTCTTTGCCGCCAACCCGTTTCAGTGCTTGAAGCTGTAAAATGATATCAAGATTCATATGATGTCACTTGGCAACATACATTAACAAATTTTATGCCAAGAGTACATGCCACCAGTATTTTTCGTAAACATAAACCATTTCTGGTGTCCCCCGCCGTGATGTTGCTGGAATATTGCTAAAAGCGGCGTAAAACCAAACTCAGTCAGTCAGGTCAATACAGGTCAATCAACCTATACCATTAATCAAATACAATAGGAATTATATTACCAACCAAATAAAATCAATTTGTCAAATTGTGCAACTGATTTCATCTGTTTTATTGCATGATACTCTCCCAAGATGCGGGCGTCATTTACAGAAGAAAATGTTTACTCACAATATATACTACTTACAAGACTGAAAAGTGTGTATTTCTTAGAGTTGACCCAAACTAGAAATGGTTAGTTGCCTTTTAATGGCTTTATGACACATCTTCATGTCTTGTTTAAAAGTTGCATACTATATTCACTTGTGAGGGGGCTGACATTTGGTGTGAGGAATCATGGTCTGGTTGTTGGGGAAGGGACGTATTGTTTACGTTATAAAATACATTTTTAACTGGAGTCACCGGCTCGAATGTAATATTATCCCCTGAGTTCCTGTACATCGCTCATAAGCAAGAGTGTCTCCGTGACCAGAGCTGTGTCGAGAGATTGGATACAGGGCAGAGGAAACAGGGAAAATTCCTATATTTGAAAACATCTCTACATTTTGGTCATTTAATAAATGGTATAATTATAGGAAAACTGATTTGTATGGATAGTCAACTTCTTTATTGCAATGAGTGCGACGTTTCGGTGTAGGTACTAACACCGTTATCAAGCAAGTGATACAACAACTGAAGCAAGGTAACGGTGTTAGTACCTACACCGAAACGTCGCACTCATTGCAATAAAGAAGTTGACTATCCATACAAATCAGTTGTCCTTCATCTTCACAACTTCTAAAATGCCTCTCAAAGAAGGTATAATTATAGTTAAGTAATAATCCATGTTTGTTTGCAATTTAATCGATATCACCATGCACTCTAAGTTGCAGTTTTTGCATACGCAGATATACTGTGAAATATTTTTGATATGAATGTGCATTTATTAATTTTCTACTCTCTAAAGCTATATAAACAGGTTTTCTCATTTTCCTTTCAACAATTGATTTTGGTCTTGATTGGTGCTCGTGTAGTAAACACCACACTCATTCTAACACTACGAGTAAATATATACTTGTAACTGTCACATAGACTTTATGACACAAGTAATATATGTCACATATATGTTGAGAAAACATCATAGGAATTCGTACTGTTGCAAACTAAGAATGAACGTTCAAAAGGCACGATACAGAATTTGACTGAAATTCTTAAGTGATGATTTATCAGGTTAACTGTGCAAATTGACGTTTTTAGAACAATAATGTGAAACTGTAGTCTTGACACAAGAGTAAAATGAACAGTCTTCTATATCCAGCAGTGTGGTGGAAATTTCCGCCTGCTATGTACATCCGATTTTGAATGAACGGGTTCCTGCTCTGACCTGATAAAGTATCTGGGAACATTCCCGAGAGCTGACACCAAAACAAGACATAGCAAGTTGTCCACACAGGGGAAGGCTGCGCCTGTTCTTCACGGAAATACTGAGACTTGTCTTCCAGCACAGTTCACGATGGCGGTGGTTCCAGACAAATCCAAAGTGGTTTACAACTTTCTCGGCAAAACTGGACTAAAAGTGTCAAATATTTGCCTTGGGACGATGACATTTGGGGAAAACCAAGTATGTATACCAACAGTTTTATGCCACATGTTAAAATTGAATAGTGAGTGAGTGAGTGAGTGAGTGAAGATTTTAAGTCACATCGGCATTATTTCACCCATATCGTTACTAAAACAACTTTAATCATAATCAACTTTAACAAAAGTAATTTCGTAAAATCTGTCAACATAGAGTAACACAACTAGGTTATCACAGATAGAAAGTTATAACGAGCATGTAAACATTAAAACATTTATTACAATACAGGACAATGCAATATAAAAACCGGGCTATAGGTCACCAACAACTGAAGGTACATCACCATACTAAGGACCATGGGTAAAATTGAATAGTTTCATCTGTATTTACAGAATATGTTAATACATGAATGTAATACCATGCATTTCAGTTTGGTACATTATGATACACTGAAATGGAAATTAAGTAAAAAAATGTGTAATTATATGTATCTTATGGTTTTTATGTTTAAAAAGGACCGGTTGTAGGAGTTATGATTGCATCACACCTGATTACAGAAAGCTAGATAGTGACGTTCGGTGGTGTCACAGGTCAAGGCCATCGAGGCCCAGGCACACGGCATACACGACATCTTCACAACAGCGGCATACATGCACCACGTGCATACAAGGGCGTGGTACAGGTGCACTAAAAGGTCTACCCAATGCAGATAAGAAGCGATGTAACACGATACAGTAAAATGTTTGACACTGTTGGTCTGTAGCTAATTGTTTAGAATGTGAGTGTTTTTGTTGGAGGTTTGGGCAATGCTCGGACGGCAGCAAGAGAGTTGGTAGTGATTATGGAACAGAATATTATTCAGTCGCAGTGCCAAATTACTCATTTTTCTCTTTAAAGTAATGTGTTCTATATTTAACCACACTGTCAGAACAACCAGATTATAGAGCAAACATTTACTTATTTCTTGTTTTAACAAAACCCCAATCAAACAGCAGGGCTTACCCCCAAAGAGAATAGTCGGCCCCTAAACGGAGCCATGTGTCTGATCATAACTTATTTGGTCTTGGTTAGTCAAGACAAGCGACAGTCTTAATGGTCACGAATATATAAACTGACCTATATTATTTATCGTGTCTGAGATAACAGGAGCATGGGAGATTTCGCGATTCTTTGATGTTAAACATATAAGTATTTAAGGCTAAAGATTCGTGTTCGAGACCCATAATACCATGTGCAGAATTGTGTCCCTTGGGTACACCAGAATCCTCTGATCGTGGTTCGAACCCAGGTTCGGCTCGATTATGTTTCTGGGTTTGCCTGCACCCGTACCCGTTATACACTAACTTCCCACAAGTCCACCTGCCATGAGCTAACTGAACTAATGTTCAGTGAGTGAGTGAGTTCATATCTAACGTCACATCGGCAATATCTCAGCCAATTCGTGACGAAAACAATTTATACGCTGAAGATGAAAACATTTTAAAGATGAGAACATTCTGTCGTAAGACCTGTCAACGAAGGACAGAAAAAACAACTAGACTATCATAGATGTATATATTTAAAACTAGTAATTAAATCTAAAACAGTTTAACTACAGAGGACGATACAATATAAAAACAGGCTATAGATCGCCAACAACTGAAGGTAGATCACCATACTAAGGACCATGGGGACTTACAGTACCTTTGCTACCTGCATGGACTAAATAATGTTTAAATCGGCGTTAAAAGCAATATGCTGACTCATTCAGATTCGTTTACGAAGGGAGATAATCCAATATTCAACGTTGATAAATTATATATGTGTAGCGTCTGTTACCCTTAGTTCATGAATGCAAATACCTAAATCATTTTTTATCATATAAATCATAAGTTTTATAAATTTGGTTGAGAATGCTGAGAAACGTTAAAAAAAGGCTCTTCGTGAGACTGGAGGCCACGTGATGAACTTTGATATCTGGTCGTGGTCTCTCGGTGAGGGAACGGAGATGCTTGGTAACAGGCTTTACACATTTTGGTATATATAGGTTTCTTTATATAGGTGTATACGTGCGAATGTTAAATGGTGATCTTATAACTTGATCCTATATTTCACTGACGGGCGGATAGAGAGTCGTTTACGTTAACGGGTCATGTTTGAAGCTCCGTTTGTGATTTTGGATTAACGTGTAAACGTAATTGAGATTGACATCCAATGATCGAGGGAAAAATACCAGCGCCTTGAGCATGCACCAGTTGCGTGGATATGTGCGCTATATAAATATACTATAACAATAATAATAAATATATATGATGGGTATTAGATTCCTAGAAACGGCGAAGCAGATGTGGTCCATTATCAACAAGTGGAAGCTAGAAACAGGAGTCATTTTGAGCGTTCCTGCTGCTTAGAGCAGTCAGGCCCAGCTATAACTGTAGCTCTGTTCAAAGCGGGGCGAAGTCAAATAATTGCCCACTGTGCGACAACTCTTCTGCTACAGTTCGGCATGTGGGGCCAGGCAAGCGAGGAGTTGGCTCACCAGATTCTTGACAGATACGTGGAGTGGGGCGGCAACTTCATCGACACCGCAGACGCCTATTCCAGCGGCAAATCGGAGTCGATATTGGGCAGCTGGTTGAAGAAGTTAGTAGTCTAAACTGGCAGAGTTTCTGTGATAGACCTTGAGCAGGAACTTCCTTTTTCAATTCATTATGATACGGGTACGCCCTACTTGTTATAACTGTGACCACTGCACTGCCTCTGGTAGGTCGCACGACAGGTCACAACAGGACTACCAGAAATTCCGACCAATTTAGGCGTACTGTTTCTCAGAATGTTTCATCACTCGCTCACTCACTCACTGTTCCAGACAAGAAAGGGAAAAGTTTGTGATTGCGACTAAAGTGAGGTTCCCCATGTCTGCTGACAACCCGAACAGTGTTGGGCTGAGCCGACGCCACCTCGTGAAGAGCATTCAGAACAGCCTGGAGAGGCTGCAGACCGACTATGTGGATCTGTACCAGGTGAGACAGGGTCACATATATGCCATCCCCAGCTTATAATAAGAGCAGCTGGATTTCAGTCAATGACATTCAATCAAGACAACCTTCCCGTTAAAATACCGTAAAATTATTGTCCTCCTGAGAGGTGAGGTGAGGTGAAATTGGGTTAACGTCGTGTTTGAGAATATTTCTCTTATATGACGACGTGCATGTGTATGTGCGGCTGCTTGTACTAGCCCAGACTTAAGCTGGTTTTATAGTGCTAGCCCCCTGAGATACCACGCCGCAGTGAAGCATGAATACCCCACTCAGACACATTATACTGACTCCGAGCCGACCAGTCCTTGTTGTACCCACTAATGCCGAGCGCCTGGCAGGGACAAACAATTACCATATTTTAACGTCTTTTGGTATGACAGAGGGTATGTAAGTCCCGAAACATTTTAAAGTCAATCTGAACTTACCAGATTCTTTAAACGTAGTATTTTTGTGTTTTTTTAATTTATGGCTAAATTCGACTACAATCGCCAGCGGCTGAAGGGATGATATAAATCTAGCTAGGGTCCATGCAGGTAGCAAAAGTACTGTAAGTCCCCATGGTTCTTAGTATGGTGATCTACCTTCAGTTGTTGGCGATCAATAGCCCATTTTGACATTGTATTGTCCAAAAATAGTTTTTACTTATAAAAATATATGCTAGCTAGTTTTACCTCATTTGTGATAATCTAGTAATTTTACTGTCCTTCGTTGACAGGGTTTTATATATTATATGTATGTATTATGAATTTAAAACTAGTTTTAGTCACGATATGGCTGAAATATTGCCGATGTGACTTCAAATCGTAACTCACTCACTCACTCAAGACAACCTTCCCGCCTCCACGATCTCAAGTTCGCTTTGCAGAGTTACGCTACTTGTTGACGCAAGGATACTGTGATCGTTGGTTCCAATCATGGTTCATTCCAATTTTATGTCTAGGTTTTTCAGTACCTAAGCATACTCTGGAGACCTGTACTTATATGTATATGTATTCCTAAATATGTATGATATGTTTCTATTTGCTGATGTTAAGATATTCGTAACGGTTTATGGCATTGCATAGTAAGCATTACATGACATAAACGTAAATTTCGGTGATCCGGGTCCTATGGTGATATTAAGCGCGACATTAAACATGTGAGTGTACCTTTTGGATCATATTTATGTAACTGAAGTTGTGACGTTGTAGATGCACCTGTGGGACAATGCTACCCCTGTGGAGGAGACCGTGCGGACACTAGATGACCTTGTCCGGTGCGGCAAGGTCAGGTACATTGGGGCCAGCAACATGCTTGGTTGGCAGATGCAGCGTCTGGTCGACCTTACCCAAATGATGGGGACGAATCCCTTCATCAGTTTACAGGTAGGGGGCGTACGCAAACGATTAAATGTTTGTCTTCTATGCATAACATAGGGGACACTGATGACTCATTTGTTTGTGGCTACTTACGGTTGTGTGCTGAGTTACTTCGCAGGCGTTACAGTATCCGCTGACCATGTTTGCGTCCATTTAATTCAATGAAAATCCCAAATTGACGTTAACTTCTTTGTTGACAAACTCGAAAAACTCCCGACAGCTGAGAAACATAACTGCTTAGTCCAAGGGGTGCGTTTGGGTACTGGCCGGTCGCTGTTTGCAGTCTTAACAGGTTTGATCAAGGCGCTGTGCTTAGCTTTAACATATGTTCTGCATGGTAACCCTCATGGCACAGAGACAATGTCAAAGTTTCAAAACCTACACATCGATAACTAGATTGCAGCAATTTCCCTCTTTGTTCCACAGCAACAATACAGTCTCGTAAGCCGGGACTCGGAGCTCGAGGCTTTCCAAGTATGTAAGGCCAACGGTATGGGTGTCTTAGCATGGAGTCCATTGAAGGCGTAAGTACCTCGATGGAGTATTAGCTAGGAGATGTGACAACTTGATCGCTTTGCTGAAAACGTCGCCAAAGAGCCAAATACTATATCTTTGGAACCGACGAGCAACGTCACATGGCAAAGTACAAAACTGAAATGTACGAACAGCACTCAATCTGTCATTTTCGACGAGGCGTAGCATGTCGAACTTGTTCCAGAATGATGAACAGAGGTGTTCTTTCTGACTTCTGCTCCTCTTAAGGCTGAATTGAATGGAAATAATAAGCGTCGACCTTTTAAGTGAACATAGTTTGCCATGAACGATGAACAGAGGTGTTCTAGCTGTGTTCAGAAAGCAAATGAACGATTGTCATTCAAGTCAGCAATTTATGCCTGATTGCATGCATGATGCACGTGCATCTCGATTTCTAAATCGATACATCTCTGACTATCAGCAGACAAATATTCAACTAGGTCATTAATAAAAAAAGGGGAACAAAAATGGAGATAGACATCCTTGGTTTGACCTTGGCGTACTCCATACTCAAAATAAGAGGTATAACCTGTTTTGAGTGAGACACATAACTTTACATTTTGGAACATATTTTTAAGTGACGAAAACGTAGTTGCTTTCACATTTCCAAGTCACAGCTTTTAAAATAACCTATTTCTGTCAATAGAATCGAACGCAGCCTTTAAATCGACAAAAGCACAGTATAGCCGTCCCTTATATAATGATACGTATTTAGTAAGGACTGTATGAAGAATAAAAATATAATCAGCTGTTTGTAAACCCTATCTAAAACATCAGCTGTTTGTAAACCATATCTAAAACCTGCTTGCTCTGGGGTGAATAACTTTTCTTGCTCAGCCCATGCATACAATCTGCTATTAAAGACTTTAGCAAATATCTTTCCTGAAACTTCCAAAAGTGTAATCAGTCCATAGTTAGAAGGTAGTATCAACAGACTTGTACAACATGTAACACTTCATATACACGCTTAGTTTGACCATTTTACATATCTGTGAACAGCATGATATTTGACAATGTGATAAAGGAACACTGTACTTGTGTAATATGATGCTACCTATACTGTAGTACTGAGGTAAAGTCTGTAAACATAATTCTGGGAATAAAAACATGGAAACAAATGTAAAATTTGGAAGCAACTGACTAGGGCATTTTTTAAGAACTTTATGCTTATAGCACTAAAACCCGGCGCTTTACCAGACTGCATACCCTCTACAGCGTCGTCATCTTCCTGCATTGATATTTACCTAACAAGGTATTCCTGATCTACAGTCGGGGTAATGAGATTAACATCGATAGAATCTACAAACGTTTGAACTAGTTCATAAAACTCAACATTCGAGGTGCAAACACCTCTAAACACCGTTTCAAAGTAGTCAACCCACTCAGAAGCTCTAATCTTGTTAAATATAAAATAACGTTTCTGGTTTACGATTGTCCAGAATGATTTATACACAAGGCTTTAAGTTTTTCAACATACTCTTGAAACTGACAAAACATTTTTGATGAACAAAGCTGCTTATAGGACTTCCACGCATCGATACACCGTTGTCTAGCACTGAAACTGTTATTGCATGAAATAACGAGCTTCAATGCATTCTCTGTCAAACAAGTTACCTCTCCTGGCATCACTACATTGAGTTTGTATAGTCTTTGGTGTTTACATTTCACATCTTTTGAGGTGCAATCGAACGTGCTCTTTTTATCAGGATTTCAAAAAGCGTCATGCCACTCTTGCTCAGCAGTTGTTTTATCAAGCTTACAACATTCAAGGCCTAAGTAAAGCTTTCCAGAAGTTTTATGGTAGACATGTGGAGAAAATTTCCAAATTTGATGCATCAGTGACAAAAATTATGTCCGATGCAATTCCCCATTTTGACTTATACCACGCGTTCCTGAATTTTTTCAAGTGAACAAATGACTAAACCTAACATATGTTTATGACGGGTGCCGCCGGTGGGGCAGTATCATCACTATTTCATAGTGATTCATAAACACATGCTCCGTCATCGTATCGTATGGTGACAATCACTGGATTGTCTGGTTCAGACCCGTTTTTTTACAAACAACATCATACAGCTGTAAAACTGCTGAAACAAATATCTGCTCATGATATAGACAGAATTGCACATTGTATGAATGTGGAAAGGGTTTTGTCGCTTTTATTTACACCAGGTCTGAATTTGTTCCAGTGCAAGTGGTGGATCTAATTAACTGGATAAACATTTTGACTGCTTGACAGCCTTTCACACATCTTTCGTCTTTATGTTAGAAAGGCGATGTATACAGGTGCCAGTGTCACTCACTCTATTGCTTCTTACAGTTGTAATACATGTACATAGTATCATGAACAGGGATAATCGTATTAATCTTAAAATCTTATCAGGGGTCTGCTGACGGGCAAGTACAAACGTAATTTCCGTCCCAAAGAGGGTAGGATTGGCTGGGCAGCGGCGAATGGAATGGAGGCCCCGGCCTGGCCTGCCTGGGACTCCCTTATCCAAATCGACCAAATATGGAATACCCTGGACACGCTGGAGGAAGTTTCAAAGAAATATGGTCATTGCATACTATCTTAGCATTGATCTTTATCATCATACTGCTTTTTTCATACTTTTCCCATATTTTAAACTTCGAATTGAAAACTATTTTCTTTTTCATTTGCAAACTATCAGAATGATTTGTTTAAACTTCATAGACAGAAGGGAAAATCATCTAAAATAATTGTGGCAAAGTCGTCACCAAAAGGATAACTAAATCTTGACACTTCCACGGTTTGGAATCACAACATTTACTGTGAAGAAAATGATAAAATATGTCAAAATTGTTCGTTTTGAAGTTGTTTTAGATGTTTGTTATGTTTGCACATGCGCGGGTCTTTTGTCCTTCATGTGAGTTGTAAGTTGTGAATATGTTGACCGTTGCAGCTCTCTGGTCCCCTGTGTAGTGATATTGTTTCTCGCTAGGGACCCGTGAAGAACTGGTCGTATCCCAATTGCGTAGATCGATGCTCATGATGTTGATCACTCTATTGTCTGGTCTTTTGTCTTGATTATTTACAGACAACCGCCATATAGCTTGAATATTGCAGAGTGCGGCATTAAACAACAACAAACACTAAGGCACAGTTGAAACTCTAATCCTAATCACTCAAAGGCATTTCAATACATATGTTGTTCTGTATTCTTACCTGCCTGTTTTGTACTATACCATCAACACCTGAATAATGTTCACCATATCAGTGATGCTAAAGGTAATTTGATACCTGAAACATTCCAGGAAAGTCTATGGCCCAAGTGTCCCTTCGTTGGGTTCTTCAGAAGGACATCGTTTCGTCTGTCCTTATCGGGACGACCAAGATGCGCCAGCTGGAAGAGAACATGGGCGCCGCTAACGGATGGAAATTGTCACCCGAGGACGTACGTACTTCACGATGTCTATATCTAGAGACTCGGATGGGGTAGCCTTCGATCACGCCGAAGACCCGGGTTTGGTTGCCCACATGGGTACAAAGTCAGAAGCCCAATTCTGATGTCTCCCACCACGATATTGCTGGAATATTGCTAAAAGCGGCGTAAAACAAAACTCACTCATCCGAGAGACTCATTAGAAAGTATAATACTCCTGAAAACCTATAATTCATTTCCACACTATTTGTCTCAGTCTCAATCGTCAGTTTCTTGGAAGTCTCGATTCTTCAATTTCGTGTTTCACTTAATTTTGAAATGTTTGTTGTCCATTAAAGGTAGCTACAGGTTTACTTTATCAGTTCCGACCTTGTGCGACAAAAAAAAGGTTCTTTACAAAGTGTGCTCAAATAATGTTTTTATCACAAATCTCACGAATTTCAATATGATATAGTCGATATGTGTATTGAGGACTCTCAACCTTTTATCATAAACCGATGACTATCTTTCAAATCTTGGGAGGATATTGGTTTAACCTTGTGCATTAACTGTAATCAATTGGACTTTAGTTTGGAACAACAGTAATCCTCTTTGAGTTGTCTGAACAAATATCGTCTTGATTATCGGATGTGAATGAAGTTAGTGGGTGTGGGTTAATGACGCTTGGGACAAAACATACAGCAGGCAACACCAAAAATGCTACCGATATGGAAAATCGAACCCGGAGATATAACGCGATGAGCAAGCGCTTCAGTTAGTGTGCTAACTATATCTGGGGTACAAGACTACCCGGATTTAACTGTGAAAGTTGGCATGCACAAAGTCATGTTCTCTCCTCTGTGATACCGTAAATTTTCCCGCTCTTTTCAGATGACGGCCCTCGATGCAGTATCGGCACCCAGACTTTCTTATCCTTACGAATTCAACATTCGCGTGAACAAGGGCCGGAGAAACCCTTTCAATCCTTCATACGCCGTACAGAACAGCTCCTTCTAGTCATGATTTTACCTGAGACATGCAATGACCAATATGCGGATGCTAAACACCCATGAATGTGTTTTGATACTGAACACATTAAGAACTTGTGCTAAACGATATGTGTTTGTCTCTTCAAAGAATATTTATGTAATACATGTTTTACTCGGCTTGCTCGTCTGTTACGAATTACCGTATACCTCTTTGCCCAACCCGCTTAAAGGAATGAGTTGAAATTGAAGACAGCAACATGAAAACGGTTGATTTCCTTGGAAACAAGATCAGACAGCTAATTCAACAAAGATACTGTCCAAATATGATCCATAATTGGAAGTACGATATGCCCGCCTTAAGGGAAGTTGTAACAAGATTGTTGAAGGCATGCAATACAGAAATGTCTAATTGTAATAGTGAAGAGGTTTGGCTGTTTGAACAGCACTGTTTGGATCAGACAGTACATTTTTCTAAAATTACAAAATTTATTAATTTTCAATGAATCATTTCGTTGGATCATGGAATGGTACTGACATACTAAGGCTTGTGATCACACCATGACTCTCAGAAACCCACAGTTTTATCTTAGCATTTGATCATAGGTCTAGCGTACATGTACCTCTAGTCAAGGTAATTTCGTGGTAAGCTACAGGAGCAAAGACAGTAGGCTATCAGACCAAGGTTCAAATCAATGATTCGAAAACTGAAGCACAAGTCCTAGTAACAAGGACCCTGGAGACGTTTTGGCTCTATGGTTGACTGTCAGCCTTAATTAGGACAAGATAAGTTTTTCAAGCCTTTAGATGTTTCATATTTGATTAAATATTTGAATGACATGAAATATTTTATCTTGAAAGTTGTAACAGTTTGCTATTACTGAAACTCGTTTCTGCATGAAATACAGCAATTGGCAACAGCAGCAGTGGAAAGGAGGAATTTCTGGTTATGCTTCCAGAAAATTTACTAGATGCCAACAAGCCGATGCAACAAAAATGTACCGCTGCGTCTGTGTAGGTCACCATGCAGTCTGTCTCTGAGCATCAATTTCAGAAAGAAACAGCTTACGGCGGTTACATTTGCCTAGAAGAAGGCATCCAGTTGTAAGGGAGTGGGATAACGGATAAAGTAGTACGCATCATCTCCGGTAAAGATGTGAATGTTATTGCTGTCGATATTAGAATCCACTCCATGGATGTATATCTCACACTACCCGTTGATCAGTTCGGGTTCTGTTACTTCGTGGTGACATATCAGAATAGAGGATATAAGACACAGTTCTCGGTGATGTCTTTTTTCTGCCAATACTTCAGTAAGCATAGAGTTCTCACCTGGTCTGGCTAGATTACAGTATAATCGTATCACCATTCTGAATCCTGATATAATACATGTAACCCTACAAAAGACGCAAGATTTTCCAGCTAAAAGAAATGTAATATGTTCTTAGAAACAGAAATATTCCAGTAGTTTTACATGTGCTGGCTATAGTGTATGCATTCTGTATAGTTTTAGTGTGTATAATGTCATTGTCGGGAAGGTGAGTGATCCTGTGCATAGAGCTCAGGTCACAAATCAGTTGAAGTGCACCAACGTTGGGCGCGGAGAGTCCTGGGATGCGTGACCAAGTTTGGCAGCTTGTCTCCTGAGAGTTTCTAGGACTTCAGTCCTGCCCCCACAACGAAGCACATGTGATACATGTAATCATAATATAGCGCTTTGAGCAAGATGGTCTTCCTGGAATGGCGCTATAAAAGTGGACTATTACTATTGTGTTTATTAAGCCTATTACGGCTGGATGTGCAGACTTTAGGTGCCTACCCATTTTCTGCACATGCTTGTACATTCGACAAATCCCGTATCTTTGTTCTTCGCTACTGATGACAAAATGAGCGCCATGCCTTCAGGCAGCTTCGTTGGACAATGACTTTGCTATTCATTCCACTCTCTGTTAAAACCCGACTTGCAGGCACGTACATATTTTTCTACATAGGTATTTAAAATTTTCTCTTGTTTTCATTATTTATAACCGATTGTCAGTGATCCTTAAATTTCACTGTTTACACAGTTATTACAGCATTAAATTTCTGTAGTAAGAAATTCTTCCATGCATGTCTTTTTTTGTGGGACCTTGTCATGATACAGTAGAAATATGACTGCTTATCACTCCACTCTTGTTGAAAACCCCTACCTGAAGGTATTATTTTATGATTTAAAGTTGTGCACAATAAATGTTTTTTACAAAGATGTTTATTTCAATAAAAACATCAATACAGCCACACACTATCCCCATCATAACAAGAAAGCCATGATTTCTACCACCGTTCTCTTGAGGTAATTTACATGTATGTCCATTCTTCTTAAAGAGGGTAATTGATCTGTCATTTGACGGTGCCACCGGTGGAGCAGCATGGGTTGACTTTTTCACAACAGACACAATTGGATAGTAATTCATAAACGCATGATACGGAGTATCTGCACACACAAATCATTAGGAATGGTACTTGATCAAAGAGTAATATGACTTGACAATCCTGATTTTAACAAGGGTTTTTACTCGAGAGTGTGAACGTCATAGATCACAACCTCCCCTTGTTAGGCATTGAAAAAATTGATTATTTACAAAATTACTAATGTTTCCCCGACTTAGGAAATATTCAAACCCTAGTAAAACTTGAAGATTCGGAAATTTCACCACCTTTTACAATTGAAGGGAACGCCTTGAAAATACTCGACATACTTCACACAGGCTTTAAAAGCCTGGCATTTGAACGTATTACCTTAAAAAGACCTAATAAAATTTAATCCCTGAAAAGGCCCTAATTGCAAGTGACATGCCCTGATAAGGCCCTAAATTTCGCAAAACTTGTCAAGTTATGATTTTACAGGAACCAAGTACATATAACATAACTTGTAATGACAACGTACATGTATGTCAGTCAGTCTCGCGATGTGCAGCGATGAAGCCAAGAGTTAATTCCCTTATATGTTTATTCAACTACTCTTTTTCATTGTATTCTGAGACACGTTGATGTGAGAACAAGACATGGAATGAAGTCAATTGTTATTATTTATGAAAAGCACATGGAATAAGCATTCAGTCTCTTGACGAAAGAAATGGAATGTTGTCGACAGGATAAGCACAGCGTCTTCCAAAGCCCTGTTATCACATTTGGCATCTCGTGTGGCCTCCACCAGGCACAGGCATGGGTACATTGGGACATAGAATCACAAAGACGAGTGATAAAGGCCACAAGAATGTTCTTCCATTCTTGTTGCAAGGCCAAGGTCAAATCTGCAACGTTGGCTGACGTCTGTAAACTCGCCTCCCAGGTTGGTTCCACAAGTGTTCAATGGGGTTTAAGTCTGGTGAATAAGCGGGCCAGTCCATCACAGTGATTCCAGTTTGCTGAAGGAAAGCTTGTGTCACTCTTGCGGCATGGGGTATGCGTTGTCATGCTGAAATATCAACTGACGTTGACGTCGTTGGTGACGGCGCAGCAAAAGAACGACTTCAGGCCTTAGAATTTCATCAACATAGCGCTGTGCTGTGAGATTGCTCTGAATAACGTGAAGATCGCTCCTGAAACGTGCGCTTAAATACCTATGTAGAAACAAATGTACGTGCCTGCAAGTCGGGTTTTAACAGAGAGTGGAATGAATAGCAAAGTCATTGTCCAACGAAGCTGCCTGAAGGCATGGCGCTCATTTTGTCATCAGTAGCGAAGAACAAAGATACGGGATTTGTCGAATGTACAAGCATGTGCAGAAAATGGGTAGGCACCTAAAGTCTGCACATCCAGCCGTAATAGGCTTAATAAACACAATAGTAATAGTCCACTTTTATAGCGCCATTCCAGGAAGACCATCTTGCTCAAAGCGCTATATTATGATTACATGTATCACATGTGCTTCGTTGTGGGGGCAGGACTGAAGTCCTAGAAACTCTCAGGAGACAAGCTGCCAAACTTGGTCACGCATCCCAGGACTCTCCGCGCCCAACGTTGGTGCACTTCAACTGATTTGTGACCTGAGCTCTATGCACAGGATCACTCACCTTCCCGACAATGACATTATACACACTAAAACTATACAGAATGCATACACTATAGCCAGCACATGTAAAACTACTGGAATATTTCTGTTTCTAAGAACATATTACATTTCTTTTAGCTGGAAAATCTTGCGTCTTCATTCACCAAACATATAACATCTTTGAGGAAAGGGGGCAAGATCCGTTCGTACGGTATCTTAACTCATGTTTCTATGTAATTATGTGAAACTGCAATATAACTTTAAAAATAAGGATTTTCAGTAACCCATTTTTGTCGTAAGAGGCGACTAACAAATGGCGACTGGGTTTACAAATGTCATCGTATCCCAATGCTCTTGATCCCTGGATTGTCTGGTCCAGATTTGATTATTTACAGTCCGCCGCCATATAGCTGGAATATTGCTGGGTGCGGCGTAAAACTAAACTAACTAACTCACTCACTCGCTCACTCACTTAAAATTAAGGTGTGTTTGTGACTTTGTTGTGGAGACAAAGCAAATAGTTATATTTCAAGCGGAAAAGATAGGTATCGATCTTAATCCTATCGCACAAAGAAATCTCAGGGCTTCAACTGTAAGTCGATGTTAAACCGTACATGTAGAATATTAAGTTTACTTTGTGCACTTCATATATCGATCTGCGTGTGGTTTGAGAACTTGAAAGTTGATGATTATGAACATGTCAAAACTGCTTTTCAATGAATGCAAATGAAGTTTTTCAAAGCTTGTTTCTTATCGAGTAAGGCACTCCTCAAGAGCAACCTCCTCGTGGTGAGTGCTGGGAAACACAAATAGCACTTCTCCCGTGTCTATCCGGTTTAGAATGTGTCCACATCACCAAATCGCTGGTCGTAAAAGGCGACCGAATTGGCCAACCTGTTTGCCGTGGGGTGCACACTTGTGGAGGAAGGGATTCTGGTGGTTGAGGGCAATAGGAACCTAGGCCCTTATTCTCGAAACGTTCTTAGCCCTAAGAATTCTTATTTTTGATCGTAGCCAATGTGTTAAGAATTGGCTTAAGAAGTTCGTAGGGCTACGAACGTTTCGAGATTAAGGGCCCTAGAACCGTGTTCCTTTTGCCCAACACACCACTTTGACCCTAACTTCACCTAGACTGGTGGTAGAATCAATCGGCTAGTCATGTCAAGCCCTGTGTAGGACATTCCATGTTTGGAGTATTACATCGTATTTTTTAGTGTTTGGACATTTTCGAAATATACTCTTCAAAAAACGAAACTTGACATGCTGTTTGGAGTTACTTGCTGAGTGCATATAACGGATTCAAACATGACATCATTGCTCAGTGACAGTCAAATCATCACTTTACAAATTTCCAAAACATGATTATCCAGAAAGTGTTTGGTAAAACCACAGAGGGATATTAAAGCCACTTGGTCAGAGTAAAATGTCAGTATTTGGTGTGACCACCATGAACATCGATAACAGCTTGGCAGCGGCGACCCATAGAAGAAAGGAGATGCCGAATGCTGTCTTGAGGAATGTTTTGATACACTTGCTGAAGTGTTTGTGTGCAGTTCTTGTGTCTGAGGTGGCGGATTACGCTGGCGCAAGCGTCGATCAAGGGTATCCCATAGATGTTCAATGGGGGACAAATCCGGTAATCGAGAAGGCCAACTGAACATTGTTTTACTGGAGGAAGACCTGTCAAACACATGCAACGTGCGGTCGAGCACGTTGATGTAGGGAACGACGTGACGTAGAACTGGTCTTTTGGGAAAAAGTCTGGCTTTCCATAGCCAATTGCTACCCGTGAAGGTACGGGTTAGAATGAACCTTCAGTAACCCATGCTTATCGTAAGAGGCGACTATCGTGATCGGGTACTCAGACTCGCTGGCTTGGTTGACACATGTCATCGGTTCCCAATTGCGCAGATCGATGCTCATGCTGTTGGTCACTGGATTGTCTGGTCCAGACTCGATTATTTACAGGCCGCCGCCATATAGCAGGAAAATATTGTTGAGTGCGGCGTAACTCACTCACTCACTCATACCCAATTGCGCACTGTCTGGTCGGAGATTCGGAGCAGTCCAGGGATTTGGATTGTTGAGGGTGGTGCGGCCGTGGTGTTTGAACGAAAATGTCTCAACCGGATGTAGCGATCCTGGGCGTCGGTGAGAACTTCAGGTCGACCTGACCTGGGTCTGTCATTAAAACTCCCAGTATTTGTGTATCGGGTCCATAGGTTTGAGATGGTCTGTCTGGATACGCTGAAGTGCCTTGCCACATCATGCTGCGATGTCAGTCCTTGTAAACGGCCGATGGCTTTGTGTCGTTGAGCTTCTCTCAGTCTTTTCATACTCTTGTCGTCTATAGTGGCTTAAAGCAATGCACGTGGAACCTATTGATGTGGATTTTTAAAGCATACAGTCATAGGCCTCAGCTCAGGGTGATACACAATTTCATGATGCTCGTGCATTTCATGTAGGGTGCGTTTGAGCGATTCACTACAGACGTGAGTGTAACGTTACGTTTTTATTAAACGTTTCTTTTTTGTCGGCGTTTTGTCGTCGGCAACCATTCTCCCACATGCTGGGATTCCGCATGGATTGGTTTGTGTCAAATAATTTCCTAAAATTCAAATTTGTCCTATGTCAAGTTTCTTTTTTATATATCAGTGATGTTTGCATTGAGTCCTATGCCAGAAGGCGGTGGTTCGAACGGTCATTATATACAAGAAAGAGTGAGTGAGTGAGTTTAGTTTTACGCCGCACTAAGCAATATTCCAGGTATATGGCGGCATATATAACAAAGAACTACGTGTAGTTTATTTTGCTTTTATTCATCTCTATTCATCAATATTCTAATAAGAAGGCAACATCAATGATAACATAGTCATAGCAAAGTTTTAGGTTGTACATCTACAACTTGTATTTATGTATTATGTTGTACATCTAACATATCAATAGAAAGACAAGTTTGTCCCAGAATGTTCGTCAAACCTCTCGTCATTTGTTTGTCTTCCACATTTAAATTTTTTATTCTTACATTTATCTGTAAGTTCACAGATCGGTGACCGGTCCATGTGTGTTACTACATTACGTCAACAGTTCTCCTGCGGTGATGTGGTCATTCTTAAACAAAGACCAGGCTGCAAACAGTTCGGTTTGCTTAGGCGTTCCGGACAGTGTTATGAGGCAGCATCTTCGCCTCATGGTGAAGCAAGTGTACCAGTCTGTACATGTTGTTGATTTGTTCTCCGCACTTCTGATTAAATCGCCTGTGTCAACCTAAAAATACAAAGGGGACATTAAATATTTTTGACAAGCATCGAAATTGAAACAAAGGTTTATATTCAGTGTTTATTGATTTTACCAAGTGTTTAAGCAATGTGTTTGATGGATTACCTTCAACGTGGTTGTTTGTGCGAGAAGCAGAAGATGAAGCGGCCCCGAACGTGCCACTGTTGACCCATTGCCAGATCGCTAATTTTTCCATGTTCCTTCACTCTGCTGATGAAGACAGGCCTGATGTTATTGTGCAGGAGGAAGGGCAGAGACATCAGTTTCGCCACGAACATCTGCACTCGTCCTTTCTTTATGTACGCACACGTAAAATGGCAATATATATTATAATACAATATTTGTTTACATAGTTTGTTTATTGATAATAAATATGATGATACATGTACTAAAGAGATACCTAGAATAATAAGAACACTATCTATCAAATATTAGTATTTCAATACTTTTTCAGGGTGATATAAGTGGGTGATATTTTCTAAATGTTTTTTTAAGATATGTACAATTCAGAAATATTATAAACACGCACGACAGGGCACTGATTCATAGCCAGGCATCTTGGACCTCGAGAAGGGGCAGCTCGTATCCACTTTCGAACCTCTGCATCTGTGTACGCAACTGCAAGTCCTAGTTCCTGAGTTGTGCGCCATACTGCCTGACAGAAATGGAACATACACTCTTTTACTTCAGCTTGTGGAAACGCATTCTCAGCAGCTTGAATGGTATCAAGTTCAAAGTCCGTCTGGATCACAGATGGACTTAAGGTGTCTGTTGAACCTTGGTCTTGAGGAGGTTGAAGAGTCTGGTGTAGGTTGCTCTGGGCGATCTGGAAGGAGAGTGTAGACCAGTGGATACATGGTGGAACCTGACATTGCGTGAATGATATATACACACAGAGGAGAACAGGAAGAGAATGTTCAGTCCATAAAGATCTTGTCTGCAGACTGCAATGCTTCTAGGGACTCGTCGGAGCAGAAAGCCAGTATCGTCTTCTCCGTCAGCAAACAGCAGGAATCTTCCTCCATCTTTTGTTGTTGTCCCCTGATCTGTAAAGTCCACCTCAGCTCTTCAGCTTGCAATTGGCGATGGAGGGATGTTCTGTCGTCTGTGACGATACATGACGTTGCTCAAACTCGGAAAGGGATCGTTTTGGATCAATCCAAACTTGCAGACAAGCCAATTTCTTGCACCTTTCTCCAAATTGCTTGGGTCAGATGAAATAGACATCCGCGTAGTCTCACACCAGGCAGTACAGTGCGGAGAGCAGTCCAGGTTGCCGTCTCGAAGTCAAGGGTGATAGACTGGACATTGCAGCGCCTTGGCAGGATTTCAAGTAGCTTCTTGAAGTTTTTTTGCGTAGAGACATTAGAACGAAGAAGAGCGGGACCATTCTCACTAGCGGACCGGAACGAGCAAAGCCACGAATAGACAAAAGCTGATACAATGGCCCTTTTACAACTTTGAAAGTGCCATCGTGGAACCAGTGTTTAGTCCGGCAAAGTTCCGTTAATTGTCGGTCGGTTGCGAAAAGTAGGTGCCGTGCATATGTCACTGTCACAACTGCCAAGAAGGCAACTGGTACATATTGATCTGATATCTGCAACAAAAGAAAGATAGAATAAGTATTTTAATAATGAATAAGTAATGAAAGAGTACATGCATGTTATAATATCTTGCATTAACGATATTATCAATATGTCAATAATAATAATATATATTACCTAAAAATTGAGATCATTTTGATTTTTAGGTCTACTCTTCTCACGATTCCAATAAGCCATTCTGAAGAGATTTTACTTGTTAGATCGGGAACCGGCTGGCTGATCAGGATCAAGCGTGTCTGTCATCACCTCCTCCACAATAGCGGCAGTCGACCGGGAAGGATGCAGACTGTTGACACTCGATGGCAGGTGGGGAGCAAATTTGCTGAATAAAATTGTATCACCATGTCTCTCAACACTCTAGTTCGTCAAAAAAACAATCATGTCGATTCCATATCGTCTGATGAAGAAAATGCTCCTGAACTGAAAGATTACGGGCTACATTTTGTAGACATTTCATCTTCTGATCTTAACCCACTCAAACTGAACCCGTTTGCCATATCTATGGGTATGAAAGGTGCCTGTGGAGAACTGAAAGACGTTACTCGACTTTGTTCTGGCCCACTCCTTGTTAAATTGTACGGAGACAACAATCCGTCAATCTACTTACAGTCCGTTTGATTTCATTTGAGGCCGATGAATTGCTCACTAACACAAAATCTACTAAATGCAACAAAACCAAAACAAACCAACTCTGATGAATTGTCTCATAATTTTGGACACCCGGATACAAAAGTTGTTTAACAAACGATCATTATTTTGTTGTCACTTTTCGCTGTTTTTTAACGAGGAGGACCACTTGTACACACCCGTTTTGATTACCTGGCTGTTCTACCAGCGAGTGGTCCCCCTTCGTAAGAAATAGCGAAAAGTGATAACAAAATAATGATCACTGACGTTGCAGTGGTAGGCTCGACAGCTCTAAATGTAATGATGCAATCACGAGTGCAAACTGTGATGGTGAGCATTTGGCATAATCCAGGTCCTGACCCCCTCTTTGTATATCAGACACAAATTCTGAAAGTAAAATATCCTAACAATATTCCAGATTCTTTTGTATCCCCTACCATCTTAAACCTTTCCGCTGCAGTGTCTTCCCATGCGGTGTCTTCCCAACTAAGGTACGTAAGTCCCAAAACTTTCAAATTTAAATTTAAGATCACCATATTTTTTAACGTGATATTTTTGTTCTTTTACATTTTGGCTAAATGTTTCCTAAAATCGCCAGCGGCTGAAGGGATGGTGTAATCAGACTAGAGTCCATACAGGTAGCAAAGGCGCTGTAAGTCCCCATGCTCCCTAGTATGGTGATCTACCTTCAGTTGTTGATGATCTATAGCCTGGTTTTATATTGTATCGTCTTCTGTAGTTTAAGTATTTTAGATTTAATTACTAGTTTTAAATATATATTTGTGGTAGTCTTGTTGGTTTTACTGTCCTTTGTCGACAGATGTTTACATGTCTGACTGACTGACTGACTGAGTTTTACGCCGCTTTTAGCAATATTCCAGCAACATCACGGCGGGGGACACCAGAAATGTGCTTCACACGTTGTACCCATGTGGGGATTCGAACCCGGGTCTATGGCGTGACGAGCCAACGCTTTAACCACTAGGCTACCCCACCGCCCGATGTTTACATGTATTTATGGTGAATTGAAAACTTGTTTTAGTCACGATATTGCTGAAATATTAACTCACTCACTCACTCTGATCCTTACAATCAGGATCAGGGTGTCGCACAAGGCAGTATTTCGTCTGTTTATTATTTAGCATAACGATAAACAAGTTATCAAATGTTTTAAATGATTCAGTTCGTGGAAAGCTATTTGTGGATGACTTTAATGTTTCTTGCCGTGGCACAAAATATGAACATTATTGAAAGGCACCTACAGCTATGTTTAAATAGAATCAGTAAATGGTGTTTTAAAAAACGGGTTTAAATTTTCAAAAAAATAAAACTAACTGTGTCCACTTTGGTAGACAATACAAACCACACCAAGACCCAGAATTAAATTTGGATGGTACATCTATAAGAGCTGTAAAAGAAGCCAATCCCTAGGTATTCCAATAGGTATGACATTTGACCTGTATCTGACCATTTTACCCCACATCAAATATTTAAAGAATAAATGCCTGAAGGCACTAGATCTAGACCTATTACAAGTTGTGTCAAATTCGAAATTGGGAAGTGACCAGTCAACTCTGCTTCATTTGTTTATAGCTCTAGTCCGTTCTAAGCTCGATTATGGCTCCATCGTTTAAAGTGGAGCCTGTAAAAAAGCAACTTTAGACTTTTAGAATCCATCCATCCTCAAGGTCTAAGACTTTGTCTTGGGTCGATCAGAGCTTCACCTATTGAGAGTCTATATCTTGAGGCCGACGAGTCATTTCTTAACCAACGCCGTCTGAAATTATAGTTACAATACATCACAAAACTATATTCAAATGAATCCAACCCTGCGTTCAGCTGCGTTTTACACCTCTTTATGAGAATCTTTACAATGAGAAGTTTACTATTATTCCACCCGTAGGAATATGAATTAAACCTTTCATTTCTGATGCAGACCTTGAAATATATCTGCTTTTCGTCTGCTTTCTTCTCCCCTTGGTAAATGTGAAGACCACAGGTGGACCTTACATTAACAAACCTTAAAACATCTAAAACCAATCAGATAAGCTATCAACAATAATATAAATCAATTAACTTTTGCTGCTTACAAATCTATCTTTACCGATGGATCCAAGGATGGTGGCGCAGCTGCTAGTGCTGCTACCATTGGATCCAGAACAGTTCTTTCTATATTGCCAAACAACACCTCCACCTTTACAACACCACTATCTTTACATCTTTTACAATCTTTCCATTGTATCGATTAGCACCAACCTTCTGAGACCAACCTTCCTGAAGCATGGGTATTGTTTCTACATATTTTCCTTTGAATCCAGCCTATAGATAGAACTAAACAACACATTAAAAGAAGACACAGCGTATATTTGATTTCTTACATATTTGACTTCTTTGATTTCATGCAGTGTTCTCGTCTTAATGCCGATAATATCGATAAACACTGTGAAATGTGTTTTCATGTATAAAGTCCCGTTGTGCTTAAAGACGAAACGGCATGTGACTGTAGAGTGTTTGTGCAAAACATTGACAGGATCGAAACATGGGCTTGGAGTTTATTGCATCCTGACAACATCACCATGACAAGCGAGAGATACACTTAATAATACACATGCAATCCATCATCGGGCAATGAAACAATTGATCGTCATGTGGTGACAATCACTTATAAACGTACAAGACCTCCAAATCACTAATCCAATATAATATTTTCTAACATTTCATGGTAATATATTGTAAAGAAACACTGTCGAATAAGGACATCATTTCTTACTATGCTCATTGTATGTCAGAAAACAACAGTATATCCGTTTTCTCAGTATACAATACATTCGTTTCGTTGATGTCATGTAAAAAAATGGTAAAAAACTGACGATGTATGTATTTGTCCAAGATATTTTTATGGATTAAACTTCTTTTTGATTTCCCTCACGACGTTTCGGGACCATTCCAGGTCCCTTCATCATGTGAACAGACAGTTGAGACTATGGGGTCGTCACTATGAGCGTTGGACCTCTTGATTAACTTTTGATGAACTTTTGATAAATGTGAAGCCTATTATCCATTCATTTTGAAAAGCCTACTGTTCATTTTGGAAAGCCTTCTATCAAGTAACTTTTGTCTAATTAGCAATCGTTGTGCATTGACAATTCAAGTTTCAACTCTATTATCTAGCATAAATTTATCATCATAATGTAATTAACACTTCAAGTTTTCAACTTCACTTATACTGTACTCTTCCTTTTGTATTGTGATGTCACATGCATTGTGACGTCATAGTCTTAACTGTCAGTTCACCTGATGAAGGGACAATTTACACTGCCTGACTCTGAGGGTGAAGTTCGAAAAACACTAGAATGCACTTTACTGAGAAAGTGTAAACCCAAATTTGACATGTGTCACATTTGACAATTTACTAAATGCAAAATCACATTGTGCATTCAAATCAACACTTTGGTTTATAAATACAGCAATCACGAACTATGAAGGATCTTTTTAATAATATAAGTTCTCATTTAATTATTGCATTTTTAAAAGAATTGGATTTGTTAACTGATTTGTAAATAGATAAATATTTTATGATTGGAAGTTTAAATTAATAACTCAGATTGTTAGTGGCTGTACCCTCGAGGGGGGTTGAAGTATTGTAAAATGATCGTCCTCCTGAACGGGTACGTAGGTCCCCAAATTTTCAAGGTCAATTTAAACTTACCAGGAGTTTTAAACGTAGTATTCTTGTTATTTTAATTTTGGCTAACATTTCTTACATTCGCCAGCAGCTGAAGGGATGGTGTAAATCTAACTAGGGTCCATGCAGGTAGCAAAGGTACTGTAAGTCCCCATGGTCCCTAGTATGGTGATCTACCTTCAGTTGTTGGCGATCTATAGCCTGTTGTTGTATTGTATTTTCCAAATAGTGCTATTAGTTTTAACTTTCCACGCTAGTTTTAATTCTAATTGTGATATTCTAGTTATTTTACTGTCCTTTGATGACAGGTTTATATAATATACACGTTCCATTTCAATGTCAAATATGTTCTCGTCACGATATGGCTAAAATATTGCCGATGTGACGTTAATTCTTAACTCACTCACTCACTATAAATGCAGAAGTCAAAAAGGAAATTCAGCTGGCGTATGTATTCTTAAGAGTTGAATAGTGTTACAAGACCAACGATACAGCCTGAAATCAAGCGTGTGTGTGCAAAGTGAAGGAGAAACAATTTAACAATTAAACATGGCTCGATACCTATGGATACAACATTCATGACTAGATGGCTCTTCTCAGGTGCCTCATTATTCGTGGAATGTCGGCAAGGAACATAATAACGTAACACAAAGTGAGAAAAGTGCAGCCTGTTGCCCCAAACGTCTTTGACGAGGGCCTGTCATCAGGGGCACTGATTTTCCTCCTCCTCGCTTTGGACGTTTGGTTTGGGAGGATCCGGAGGTCAGCTTGCAGATTCTTTATGATTTTCTGGAGTTCCTCAAGGGTCATATTTTGATGTATAGTGTTGGATTCCTTTTCACATGAACAGTTGTGTCCCGGGTCCACATTACCACCGACCGTTGACTCGTCAGCTCCTGAAGCGGGTAGGGTTGTATCCATGGTGACCGTTGTTTCTGCTTTGGTACTTGAGGAAGTGAATGCACTAGCAGTTGGAACAGTTGTGGTAGTTGATGGCGGAGTTGTCGATGTTGTGCTTGCTAAGGTAGTTGTTGCACTGGTGGAAGTACTCGCATATGTCGTGATCGTTGTTGTGGTGGTAGAGTCTGTTGTGGATGTCGTCAATGTGCTTGGCTGACAAGTTGTAATGTTTTCTTTTGTGTGAATCCAATTCTTTAATGAAAGAATATTGACATTTACTCAATTTTGTTGGTCATATGTACATTATCAGACCGTAGGATAGTTAATTGATCAAGAAAGTAATCATATCAATTGATCTTTATAGTTTCTTACCTCATTTATCAGCGTTAAGTTCATTCCAGCTGCTGAACAGAAGGCGCCTGTACTTCTAATCTTCTGGTGTATGTATACTGCAAACACAGTCCTGGCACTTTGTAAGACGTAATAGCCTTTGGGAAGAAGGATATATCCAGATGTCAGGGGCGCATCCATGACTTCAACCCAGTTCTGTATATCGAGAGGTTGTGAGTTGAGCATTATACTTGATTTGAAGGACGAGTCAATGACGACAATTACATACGCAGAACTCTTTTTGCTAGGAAACCGGAAGCTGTATTGATATTGCCACTGGGTGTTTGGATGAACAATCATCATACAGGGGTCAAAGGTTTTTGTAACTGTCACAAACTTTACCACCAATATCGCTTCATTCGACGTGATCTTCACAGGATCTGTGGCAGAGATCCTTGTTTCCAACCAGTCCCCTTCTTTTTCCAGGTTGTAAATTGAACCCCCTACATGTACAGTTGTGTTTGAGGTGCTTGCAAGGATGCGATACAGGTCCTCTGATGTGTTAGTCTTTTCTGGGGAGAGAACGGACACAAAGTGTTTGCCCCATGTAGTAACGGGGGTCATCTGTTGAACAAGATGATCTTTGGTTTTTGTAGTGTCCAAAGAGGATTTCCGTGCTCCCGCTATGACAGCAATTGGTTTGTTTGATGACACGTACGTTCCTGTCAGGTCTCTATCATTTTGGAACTGGATAACTTCGTGCTTTTGTAGGGTTACATTTATTATATCTGGATTTAGAATGGTGATACTATTATACTGTAATGTAGCCAGACCAGATGGGAACTCTATGGTTACTGAAGTATCGGCGGAAGAAGACGTCACTGAGAACTGTGTCTTGTCACCTGTACTCTGATAGGTCACTACATAGAAACTGAACCCGAACTGATCAACTGGTAGTGCGAGATATACATCCATTGAAAAACCTCCAAAATCGACAGCAAGAACATTTACGTCGTTATCGGAGATGATGCGTACTACTTTATCTGTTATTCCACTCCCTGACAACTGGATGCCTTCTTCTAGGCAAATATAACCGCCTTCAGCACTGGTGATGTTCACGGTTTGTGTGAAGTTGATGCTCAGAGACAGACTGGTGACCTGCACAGACGCAGCATTCAGAACGGTTGTAACGATGATGCATTGTTGTTTCGGCTCGTTGGGGTATAATGCATTTTCTGGAAAGGTGACCAGGAATTCCTTTCCACTGCTGCTGTTGCCATTTGCTACATAATAAAGAGGTATTTTATGTAGAAACGAGTTTCAGTAACAACAAAAAGGTACATCTTTTAGGATAAAATATTGGATATAAATCAAATATGAAAAATCTAAAGGCTTGAAAAACTTAAATAGATGCAATCTAGTCGCCTGATTCATTTGCCTAATTAAGGCTGATAGTCAACCATAGAGCCAAAACATCTCAAGGGTCCTTGTTACTAGGACTTGTGGTTCAGACATTGGTCTGATAGTCTGCTGCCCTGGCTCGTAGTATTCACCTGAGTGTATTTTAGATTCACCTCATTATTACAAAATGTACCTTTTTCACTAAATGACAAGGCGCAAATGACAAATAGGGATGACATATTATGGAAGTAAGTATTTGCCTACACTTTACAGTCAATACCTTCTCGCCAAATAAATACCATCAAATGCGGTACGATACACCAATGATCAAGTGAGTGAGTTAAGATTTAAAGTCACATCTGCAATATTTCAGCCATATCGTGACTAGTTCGAAATTCATAATACATACATATAACATATAAAACCCTGTCAACGAAGGACAGTAAAACCACTAGATTATCACAGATTGAGTTAAAACTAGCTAGCATATATCTGTAAAAGTAGAAAATTATATTTGGACAATACAATGTAAAAATGGGCTATTGATCGCCAACAACTGAAGATAGATCACCATACTAGGGCCCATGGGGATTTACATTACTTTTGCTACCTGCATGGACCCTAGCTGGATTTACACCATCCCTTCAGCCATTGGCGTTTATGCTGTGATTTAGCCATACATTAAACAGACAAAACTACTACGATTAAAACCTGGTAGACTTAAATTTACTTGAAATGTTTTGGGACTTACGTACCCTCTCAGGAAGACAATAGTTTTACAGTACTTTAACCTCCTTTGAGGAACCAATAAACCACAAGCGTCCATAGTACAGAAGAATCGGTTGGTATGTTTCATTAGGTTTGAAAAGTAATGACTTTTGCAGGTATAAAATTGTGTCTTTCTTTTGTTTCATACAAATTAGTCATCTTTAATATTGAGACTGTCACACACAATTCAATTTTTTTTACAGTAGCGTGAAACATATTTGAGACTACATTCATGAAAGGAGGATTATCCACCGAAACAGACTCTATGAAACGCATAAGGCAAAATAGTCGTGAAATTCATATGAAGGAATCATTGAAAATTACTGTAATAAAATCGTGAAGAAAATAATATTGTCATGAAACCACTAGTGTTAAATTTTACTGTTAGCCGTGACACTGTCTTACCGTTATTTCCTACAACACAGAGACACACCAGTAGCAGGAACATGTTGACAGTCCCGCTGCTTCACGACAACTAAGTCAGCGCTCACTTGTCTTGTTCATCTTGTCAATACCATCAGCAGACTGACATTGCTCTCTGTACACAACGTCGGTTTGGTTATCGTGTCGTCAATGTATATCTGCTTAAAATCAATTCCGTTATTTTCTTAGTTGAACCGCAGCATGTGACAGGAATAGTTTTCGTATTATTAATCAAATGGGAAAATGTATTTAAACAGGGGCGGTCCCGTCATACTGTGACATATGAAAAGACCAGTGCGGGGAACTGATTCGGATGACGATTGATTACTGTTATTATAAGGCTTCCCTACATACTCGCTCATGCAGCAAATCATATGTTTATCAGTGGTTAACATGCTGCAGTTTTAATTATATATGGGCAGGGGTGTTGCGGTTGCCTTGTGGTTAAAGCGTTCGCTCGTCACGCCGAAGACTCGGGTTCGATTCTCCACGTGGGTACAATGTGTGAAGCCCATTTCTGGTGTCCCCCGACATAATATTGCTGGAATATTGCTAAGAGTTGCGTATAGCCAAACTCACTCATATATGGGCAATGGGTTAGTCTGGTGGTAATGCAAAATAGCGTATAGCTTTTGAAAGAGGAATGAACGCCTTCGCTTCACTTTAGTCATTTAGATATATGACTTTGATCATTAGACGTCATTTTTGTGCGACACCATAATGACGTTAACGTCACTGCAATTGTACCTTCCGCCAAACAAATCGGACATATGTAAGCTACATTACCACATAAACCTCAAAAGAACGTGGAGAAATTAGAAACATTACAATTATATGGAGTAGAACTTGTGGGCTCTTGTTACACTGATTTGACCATGTCACTTATATACATAAAATGATTCCTCCCTATGAATGTTTTAGGTATGTTGACATCACCTGCAGTTTGTATGTGTATTAAATTCCCTTCACCAAAAGCTCCACATCGCAAGCAGCACATCACTTTATAGTGTTCGTTATGTCGATATATATGTATAAATCGTATTCATTTTGGGTATGTCATGGTTACGGGTGGACAAGGACGTGTTCATTGATTTCTAATCAGACACTGACAACACTATTTGTATGTTTAAGTCAGAGTGGAACAAAACGCCACTAGCAATGTCGATTTCTTGATCATCCTGTCAAAACAAAAGCACCTCTCAGAGATCATTCAATACCTACATGGGACGCCATGAGTGTCTCACATAAAACAAATCGTGCGCAGGTTTTCTGCATAAAGAACAAAAGCTTCAACAGCTTGAAAGAGAAAACGGCATATGGTGATTGTTAGTTCAGAAAGAAACATTTTGTTTAATCTTGAACTATAACAGGAATTGAAAACAGAAAAATACGTCAGAAAAAAAAGACAAATACCGCCATGGTATTTTCTTTATTAGTAACTAATTTGTTCTTTCTACCAGCTGCAGTGTGTGCAAACGTCGATGAAATAAACTAATTCCATTGCCATGTGGATGTCCCAAAAGTAAATTTAAACTGACCACTTTTTTAATCATAGAATATGTGTCCTTTTAATGTATGGTTTGATTCGTCTAAATTGTTAACAGCTGAAGGGATGGTGTAAATCCAGCTAGGGTCCATGCAGGAAGCAAAGGTACTGTAAGTCCGCATGGTCCCTAATAGGATGATCTACCTTCTGTAGCCTGTTTTTAGGTTGTTTTGTCTTCTATAGTAAAAATAAAAATGTTTAACTCTCCCTCACTGACAGGGTTTTATAATTTGACCTGATCTATTATGAATCTATAACTTGTTTTAGTCACGATATATGACTGAAATACTGCTGATGCGACATAAAATCTTTACAAACTAACTCATCATATCAAGGTCTAGGTCAACTGTACTGCCCATAACTGTAATGTCATCATGGTAACTGGCAACATTTTTTTAAATTCCGACAATTGTCTATTTTATTCACGTTATTTCCCAGCCCCAGCATAAGGGATAAATATTTCAATATCAAAACAGTAAAGGATCTGTTTAATAAAGTTAATTATCATTTCATCATTGATTTTTTAAAAGAGATAGATTTGTTCAATGAATTTTGATATATGTTTTGTAAATAGATAGAGTTTTAAAATTGGTAGTTCAGATTATCAACTTAGATTGTTAGCGGCTGTATCCTCAAATGGGCTTGAAGTAGCGTCAAATTATTGTCCTCCTGAGAGGGTACGTAAGTCCCAAAAACTTTCAAAGTAAAATTATCACGTACCAAGTTTTTGAACGTAGTATTTTTGTTCTTTTAAATTTCGGCTAAAGCATCCTACAATCGCCAGCGGCTGAAGGGGTGGTGTAAATCCAGCTAGGCTCCATGCAGGTAGCAAAAGTAATGTAAGTCCCCATGGTTCCTAGTATGGTGATCTACCTTCAGTTGTTGGCGATCTATAGCCCGTGTTTTATATTGTACTGTCTTCTTCAATTAAAATGTTTTAGATTTACATTCTAGTTTTCTATTCATATCTGTGATACTCTAGGAGTTTTTACTGTCCATCGTCGACAGGTTTATTGTCTTTTTTAAGTAAAATCTTTTAGTTTGACATGTTAGTTTTATGTTCATATATGTGATATTCTGGTATTTTACTGTCCATCGTCGATGCCCATGTTTTCATTTTTTATTGTATAAATTGTTTTCGTCACGCTATGGCTGAGATATTGCCGATGTGACGTTAAATATTAACTCACTCATTCAAGACTTGTTGTTGATTTAGTTATTTTACTGTCTCTTCGTCGAGAGTTTTGTCTTTTTATAATGTAATTGCATTGATTATGAATTTGTACTGTGTTAAAGTCGCGATATGGCTGAAATATTGCAGAAGTGACTATAAATCTTAACTCACTCACTCACTCACTCAATACTTGTGGTGCTGTCAAAATGTACAGACGACCGTTGCGTGTTCATTTTACTGTCCTTTGTTGACAGATTTTAGTTTGAAATGCACTGTTTAATATTATCGCAGAGTAGTATAACCTGATAGAGTCACAATATGGCTGAAATACTGACGACGTGACTGAAATTAAACTCACTCACTCTTATCGAGTTACCAAAGTGAAGTTTACATACTCAACGTTTTAAGAGTTATTTATATTTTATAATGATGTTTACAGGCACTGAATCACAAGTTAAAAATTATAACGACTTGCACCCATTAGCACCAACCTTGCTGAAGTGTGGGCTATTGTTTGTGCATATATACTTTTGAATCCGGCCAAAACGAACAATAAAAGAAGACACAGTGGATATTTGATTTCTTAAAAATTTGACTTCTTTGATTTCATTGCAGTGTTCTCGTCTAAGTGAGTGAGTGAGTGAGTTAAAGTTTATATTCACAACGTCAGTATTTCATCCATATCATGACTTAAAATATTTATAAATTCATGATAAATGCGCAATATTAATAACCTGTCGACGAAGGACAGAAAAAAACCAGCTAGTATATCACAGTAATAAGAAATAAAACTAGCATATATCTCTAAAATATGATTTCATATTTGGACAATAAAATATAAAACAGGGCTCAGGATCGCCACCAACTGAAGGTAGATCATCACCACTCTAGAGACCATGGGGGCTTACAGTACTTTGGCTACCAGCATGTACCCTTATATCATCCCTTCAGCCATTGGCGATTGTACTGATATTTAGCCATAATAAAACAAATATTCTACGCTTGAAAAGGTGTGTAGAGCGAAATTGACTTTGAAAGTTTTGGGACTTACGTACCCTCTCAGGAGGACAATCATTTCACAGTACTTTAAACCCTTTCAAGGATACAGCCACTAACTATCTTAGTTGCTAATTTATTCTCCCGATTATAAAATATCATTTATTTATTCACAAAACATATAAATCAAAATTTATCAAAAATCAACTCTGAATTCTTTTAAAAACTCAATTATTAAATGATAATTTACATAATAAAAAAGATACTTAAATGTTTTGGCACTGAAATATTTATCCCTTGTGATGGATGTTCTTGTCTTAATGTCGATAATATCGATAAGCACTGTGAAAGGTGTTTTCATGCATAAAGTCCCGTTGTGCTTAAAGACGAAACGGAATTTGACTGTAGAGTGTTTGTGCAAAACACGGACAGGATCGAAACAGGAGTCTATTGCATCTTGACAACATCACCATAACAAGCGAGGAATACACTTAATAATACACATGTAATCCATCATCAGGCAATGAAATAATGCCTGGCTCATGATAGAACAGTTGATCACAACGTGGTGGCATAATCACTTTTAAACGTACAAGATCTTCGTATATAATCACGTTATATACCTCTGATTTTCCAACACAGTATGTATTTTTTGAAATCTTCATCAACGTGGTTATGGTAGAATGGAGCGAGATAAACGTATTTCATGTAGAATTAATTATTTGATTAATATCAATAATTCAATCCACCTGCTTGGCTTGGTCATTGCTTGAAAAAAATTGCTGATATCTTAATATGGATCAAAGATATCGGAACAGAATATATAACCAAATTCATATAGTTATATCCATAATTTAATTCCTATCAAAATACACCTGCTCGGCTTGGTCATTGCAAAGCTATCCATTACATTTCAGTAAAGGAGACTTTCCCTGCGAAAAGTCACCATTACTAACAATAAGTATTTTCATTACCAAGATAAAACATTCACAACTTTACAGTTTAACATTTTTTATCTGTAACTACATTTAGTTGACATTCACATTAACAGGAACAGAATGTTGTTATTTCACTGTCGTCAGAGTTATATATGTCAGTACTTGAACAGGCGGTGGAACTGGCTGACCCAGGAACTGAAGCTTGACCTTGCAGAAGAGCTTGACCTTCTTTTTTTGAGCCCAGTTGGTACGCTTAAGGCTCCTCGCAGGTGCCCAGTTACCTCGCATATCAACTCCTCCTCATCAACACCAACCTCAAACAAACGAGGGGCGCATACTGAGTGGTTGGTCCTGTGTCCGATCAATCCAGCTCTTTGGCAAATGTCCGACACTGCAGCAGGTAGACTGTGGCGGCCAGTTGCTTGACTGATGTATCACACGTCGGCCATTGGTTTTTCGTAATGGTCGCAAGTAGAAGGGGTCACACTGTCTGTTTGGGGGGTTGTCTATGGGTTAAATATATTTCAGAGTGCAACCAAACACCTTTCAGGCTTGTCAACGTACTCATAGGTCCTCACAGATTTTGCTGTACATTTCCGTTGCTTAAGGCCCCCTGATTGGATTTAGATGATACATTCTCAGTATAGATCAGAAGATAACGAGAACTGAGAAGTCTCTCAGAGCGAAATTAATCCCAATCAAGTAGTAAATGTTATCCAATAATTGCTTAGGGTTATCACTTCCAAGGCCACCTTTTGCCCACAAAACTTCCCCTGGTGGGGTCACTTTGACTTGAACCTGTGGCTTACTGGATTGATCCTTAGAACGACTTTTCATCCTGTTATCCCGGGTGTTCTTTGTTTGCAAACGGCGTCATCAGTTGGTAACTTGTAGGCTTTGCCAATGCTGTCCATATGTAATTGGAGGAAGACCACAAGTCCATATAACGTCTTCTTCACCTCACAGACAAATCTGGAAATAGTATACAGTCAGGTCTTGTTAATCCGACATCGTCCGTTGCACAGCAAATTGTCGGATTAACAAGAATGTCGAATTATCGAATTTTTAGAACAGATCACGTTCATGGTCAATGCAAAAACAGGACAATCATGATTCATGTTAAGCGTGTGTGTAAATATAACTAAAACGATTTGGTTGATGAGTTTTAACAGTTGCAGCCTTGGGGATGGTGGGCTCTTCGCTGTCGTCAACTTCGTCATCGTTGCTTTCACTGTTTTCAGTGACTCGTACCATGTCGAACGTGGATTCATCGGACAGGGCTTCTTCAAATGGCCGATTGCTGTCAGCATTGAGAAAGTCATCTGTCAACATGCTTGCCCCATACACTCTATTGACAGCTGTCGAAATTTCTGCAATTGTTTCCTCGGCATCGGTGAAAAGAATCAGGGGCCACTGGTTCATTAGATGGCAGAATGTGCGTGTGGCGACATCAGTTAATGATGGTTTGTTGCTTGACTTTGTTCCAAGCTGTTCTGATGAAGAGCGGGGCTCTCTTGACGTCAAGAGTTTGTGGTGTTTTAGTCTGTGTATTGTCCAGATAGAGCTTCATTTGTTGCTCTTTGTACTGGAGTTTGAAGTTTTTGATGATACCAATATCGAGTGGCTGAATATGTGAAGTTGTATTTGGCGGGAGAAAGTGACAAATAACAGTCAACCGGGGCGATATCCAACAGCAGGATCACGTGGCTGCAATCCCATTTGACGGTCGAAGTTCACAAGCCAATCTCGGAAAATAACGATGTCATCCATGCTCGTTTGTTGACATACCAATGACAAAGAGATGTGGGATCAAATGTTCTACCAAAACATCTTGGAGAATGAATTTGTGAATGACAAGCTGTTTCAGCTTTTCGGTGCCAGTTTCATTTACAGTCAGCATTACGGCCAGGAGATCTTTAGGCTGTATCTAACCTGAAACTGGACCAGTACTCAAAGTAGAATTCGGTTCAATTTTGTAGAATAAGCCAGTGTCATCACAATTACAAATGTCACAAGGATTGTAGCCAGCGATGACTTCCTGAAGAGATTGCCTGCCTTCACAGAGGCAGATTCTCTATGCACTTTGTGATTATATATTCCATGACGTTGTTTGAAACGATTTAGCCAAACAGTACTGAAGCCAAAATCTAACCTATCGCCCAACACTTTTTGCCTGAGTTTTTAACAGTTCATCATAAAGCATGACATTTCGTGACCTTACATCAGTAAGGGAAACAAAGCTTTCCCTAGTTCCTCTTGTTGTGGAATCCTGTTTCTCGACTGGTATAGTATAGGCAGATGGCACAGCCAACCATTTTGGTGATTCTTTTAGAATGTCCGATACCGTAGATCTGCCTATCTTCATGCCAAACTTCTCAACTGTATAACAAGTTCACTTTGTGCAACTTGCTTTCCTTGTAAAGGCAATTGGTCTCTTCATCTGTGGCGTTAACCTGCTCTTCAGTTCGTAAACGCTCATTTCCTCCAGCGGTACCAAAATGAAGCTTAGGTTCCTGAAAGAGTCTGCTGCTAGCTATACCGCTTCAAAATTATCAATAATATTAATCTTATTTAAGGTCAAATTTATTCTGGTCTGATTTCAGAGGCACCCGTGAAGAGCCACCTCCTCGTGGTGGGTGCTGGGTAACGCTAAGCGCTCTTCGACCCCCCGTTGTGGACCCGGGGGTATATTTGGTCCACCAACCCGTTTGCCGTTGGTTGCGCCCCTGTGTCGGTGGAGGAAGCGATTCTGGTGGTTGAGGGCACTGGTTCCAGGAACAGTGTTCCTTTGCCCAACACACCACTTCGGCCCTGACTTCACCTAGACGGGTGGTAGAACTGGCCCGGTTCTACCAATCGGCTGGTCACGCCATGCCCTGTGCATGGACAACATTCAAATTTATGTTAATGTACATTTACATAATGTTGATATCGAATGTTGCATTTCAAAATTATATTATTATATACATTTGCCTAGAGTCCTATGCCAGAAGGCGGTGGCTCATGGGCCAATCTGGTGGTGATGACCTCCAAATGAGGCATGTCTCTAATTTCTTGCCTTGGGCCGAACCAGTCGGGCATGTAATTGGTAGACAAATGCAGCTATTTGTGTTGTTTTCTCTGGAGTATAACACCCCTGTATCCCTGGTGTCGGCATCTTGGATATCCGGTGCTATTTGACACTGTCCTTGTTGACACTCCATGGTGGGTGGGGAGCAGGGGTGCAGAATATTTTTCCTTTCATCATGGCACTTCCACTATCTGGTTCAACTAGAAATGAAAAAAAGAGACGCTTAGAGGATTTAGATCTCTCTACTGGACATGTATCTTCTAACAGTGACTCATGGGCTAGATTTGTTGTTATTGAGGCTTCGGACTTTCTTCCACTTAAACTTAACCCCTTTGCAATTTCAAAGGCCATCTCCGCAATTTGTGGAGAAGTTACAGATGTTACCCGTCTCCGTAGTGGCTCGCTTCTTGTCGAAAGTGTGCACGGAAGCAGCAATCTTTCAATCTGTTGTCGATCAAGACATTTGCAAACATAGAGGTTGCTGTGTCTGTGCACAGGACGCTAAACTCTTGTCGTGGCATTATCCGAGACAGAGCACGTTGTCTCGCTGATATGTCAGAGGAGTACACTGCTTCAGAGTTGGCAGATCAAGGTGTGTCTGCAGTGAAACGTTTCACGATTAAGAAAGAAGGCATTATTGTGAAAACCAACACGTATCTACTGACTTTTGACCGTTCATCTCTTCCAAAATCTATCAAAGCTGGTTATTTCAACATCGGAGTGGATGTGTATGTCCCCAGTCCACTCCGTTGTTTTAAATGTCAACATTTCGGGCATGGCTCGCAATCCTGTCGAAACTCCTCAGTCTGCCATCGTTGTGGTGATCGACATGATGGTTCTGACTGTGAGCAAGAATATAAGTACGCCAACTGTAACGGTCCCCATTCTGCCTCATCAAGGTCCTGTCCCGTGTATCAACGGGAATCACAGATATTGAACATCAAATGCCAAAACAATATTTCATACCTTGAGGCAAAGAAACTGTTGACTCCATCAACTCAGACTCCATCAAATCTGACCTACTCTGCTGCAGTCACCGGCTCTGTAGCAACGTCCTCCGTTTCCTGTCAGACCGACTTGACATGGGTTACATCACCTAAACCTATTCCTTCTGCTTCAGCCCTTCAGAGTATTCCGAAAGTCACACACTCTACGTCTGCTTCTCAAACAGAAAATCACAATGAGCATCAATCTGAAACGTCTGTTTTAAACCAGTCAGTGAAAATTCAAAACAGAAGAAAGGAAAGAGATTAAATAGAGACAAACAACCTATTGTCCCTTCATCTCCTGAGGTTTTAACACAGAATACATTTGCACATCTAGATATGGAGGTTACTCTGTCCTCACAGGACAGGCGGGGGAATAGTTCCTCCTCACATTCACGTGGACTCACTCCAATTAAGCCACCATGAATCACTTGACCAATCTAATTCAGTGGAATTGCAGAGGACTGAAGAATAACTTCAATGAAATACAATTACTTATACAAGATCTTGAACCGTCAGCATTGTGTCTCCAGGAGACCTGTCTTAAAAATACTGATAACTTTAACTTAAGACGGTATAATGATTATCATTCTTTTTCCCCTCCAGGCGATAAAGCTACTGGAGGCGCTTCTATTTTTGTACATCAGAACATCATTCATAGCCCTGTCACTCTAAATACGGATCTTCAAGTTGTTGCTGTTCGTCTGACCCTACACATTGCGCTGACATTGTGCAGCTTGTATATACCTCCTTCTTCTAATATTCAAAAGTCCGATCTTCAAAATCTATTTGATCAACTTCCGAAGCCATGTCTCATCATGGGCGATCTTAACGGACACAACCCGCTTTGGGGAAGTGCTTATATTAATACCAAAGGTAAAATCCTTGAAGAATTCATTTCCGATAACAATTTATGTATTTTCAATGACGACTCAGCCACTTATTTACATCCAGCTACGGGAACATATTCTTCCCTGGATCTGTCACTCACCGATTCAACCTTGTATAATGAATTCGAATGGATGGTCCATGATGATCTGTGTGGGAGTGACCACTTCCCCACCATTCTCAAAACAATCAGCCCTGATGATGATCTACCTTTATCAAGAAGGAACTTCGGCAGAGCTGATTGGTCATTATATGAGACTCTGTGTGCTGAACACTTAACTCATGATCGTTTTAGGAACAGTGAAGATCCTATTCAGTCGTTTTCTGATATCCTTAATGGTATTGCTGACAGAACAATTCATCAGTCCTCTGCAGTTCCACATATTCGTAAACCATGGTTCAATAACGAATGTAAACAGGCCAGAAAGTGTAGGAAGAAAGCAGAAAAATATTTTCGCCGACATCCTACTGTCCATAATTTAGATAAATTTCAAATGTTAAATGCCAAGGCGCGACGCGCTTTTAAACAGAATAAGCGTCAGTCTTGGCGAAACTATATTTCCAAAATAAATTCGCTCACACCGATGTCAAAGGTGTGGAACATGATACAAAGAATAAAGGGCAAAGGTTCCAAATCTACCGTTCCTCATTGAAAGGACGGTGATAATTTGTTAACTGATAAGGCTGACATTGCCGATAAGCTTGGTGAAACTCTCGCCAAACATTCGTCTTCATCCAATTATGTCCCTGAGTTTCAGAAACATCAGAAACAACAGGAGAAGAAAAGAATAAATTTTACATCAGACAATGGAGAAGACTATAATGAATTATTTTCAATGCATGAGTTACGTACTGCCCTTGAGCAAGCTCATGATACAGCACCAGGGGCTGATAATATACACTATCAGCTCTTGAAACATTTACCTGAATCATGTTTGGAACCACTTCTAAATATTTTTGATACAATATGGAATTCAGGGAATTTCCCAACTTTGTGGCGTAAAGCCATAGTAGTCCCTATACCAAAGCCTGGTCGGGATCATACTGATCCGTCTAATTACAGACCAATCTCTTTAACGAGTTGCGTCTGTAAAACCATGGAACGAATATTAAATAATAGATTAACATGGTATCTTGAAACCAATAATCTCATAACAAATATTCAAGGTGGTTTCAGGAAAAATCGTAGTACCATTGATCATTTGGTACGTTTAGAATCCTTTGTAAAAAAATGCAATAGTTAATAAACAACATGCAGTATCGATATTCTTTGATCTTGAGAAAGCATATGATATCACCTGGAAGCATGGCATTTTAAAGGATTTACATGATTTTGGTTTGAGGGGTCGTTTACCTCTTTTTTATATCACAGTTTTTAAAAGACAGGCAATTACAAGTCCGAGTGGGTTCAACCCTGTCTGACCATTATAATCAGGATCAGGTTGTCTCACAAGGCAGTATTTTGCCCGTAACATTGTTTAGTATTAAGATCAACAGTTTATCCAAGGTTTTAAATGATTCAATTGATGGATCACTTTTTGTGGATGATTTTAACATTTCTTGTCGCGGTAAGAATATGCATACTATTGAACGGCAACTACAGTTGTGTTTAAACAAAATAAATAAATGGTGTCTTGAAAACGGCTTTAAATTTTCTAAATCAAAAACTAATTGCATACATTTCTGCCGTAAATATAAACCACATAAAGACCCAGAACTGTTTTTAAATGGAACTCCCATCAAGGTTGTAAAAGAGGCCAAGTTCTTGCGTCTGATTTTCGACTCCCATTTAACCTTTCTTCCGCATATCAAATCCCTAAAAACTAAATGCCTGAAGGCACTTGATTTATTGAAAGTCGTTTCTAATTCAAAGTGGGGAGGGGACCAAACTACCCTCCTACACCTATATAGATCACTAGCCCGCTCGAAGCTTGATTATGGCTCCGTCGTATATGGTGGAGCCTGTAAAAGCAACCTAAAACTATTAGATTCTGTCCACCGACAAGGTCTGAGACTTTGTCCTGGGTCATTCAGAACATCTCCTGTTGACAGTCTCTACGTCGAGGCAGATGAACCATCTCTTACCCAACGCCGTATAAAATTATCATTACAGTATATTACCAAACTTTATTCTAACGAGTCTAATCCTGCGTTTCACTGCATCTTTAATCCTCTTTATGAGGATTTAAACAACAAGAAATCTTCTCTTGTTCCGCCTCTTGGGCTCAGGATTAAGCCATTCATTACTGCTGCCGGCATTGAGCTGGAAAATATATCTCCTTCCCGTCTTCTTTCTTCTTCTCCTTGGCAGTTGGTTAGGCCACAGGTTGACCTCACACTGACGAAGTTTAAGAAAGCAGAAACTAATGAATTACAATATAAACAAGAATATAATCAATTAAAAAGTAAATATGATACATATAAATCCTTATTTACAGATGGGTCCCAGGATGGTGGCGCGGTTGCTTGTGCCACTGTCATTGGGTCCAAAACAATATCTTCCAGATTACCCAATGACAGTTCAATTTTCACAGCAGAAGCAAACGCAATACTAACAGCTCTTAAATATATAAATAGACACCCTAAATATAAACAATATATAATATTTTCTGACTCTCTTCCTTGCCTTCAGGCGATTAAAATATTTCTTGTAAACATCCACTTTTATTAGAAATTATAGAATTATATAATGATCTTGCCACTGGCCAATACGACATCGTCTTTTGTTGGTTACCCAGCCACGTATGTATTTCTGGGAACACAATAGCCGATCTTGCTGCCAAGGCAGCACTCAAAAAATCTGTGACACCACTTCTTATTCCTTACTCTGATTACAAATCTTGCATTAGAACTTACATCCGTGATCTGATGCAGAAGAAGTGGGACACCCAAGTAGGTATCAATAAATTACATGAAATAAAACCCTATATCGGTTACACTTACTTGGGTTGTCAGTCCAGATTTGAAGAGGTCATTATACGACGATGTCGTATTGGCCACACAAGATATACTCATGAATACCTATTGAAAGGTGAGGATCCTCCATTTTGTATCCGTTGTGATGAAAGAATCACGGTCAAGCATGTCTTGCTTGACTGTGTTGAGTATTCCATCACAAGGGATAAATATTTTAAATCACGAACAAGAAGGATCTTTTTAATAGTATCAGTTCTCATTTCATTATTGCATTTTTAAAATAATTAGATTTGTTAAATGATTTGTAGATACATAAATATTTTAAGATTGGAAGTTTGAATTAGTAACTAAGATTGTAAGTGGCTGTATCCTCGAGGGGGGGTTAAAGTACTGTAACATTATTGTCCTCCTGAGAGGGTATGTAAGTCCCAAAACATTCGAAGTAAATTAAAACGTTCCACTTTTTTAATCGTAGAATACCTGTTCTTTTAATGTATGGCTAAATGTGCTAAATTGCTAACGGCTGAAGGGATGGTGTAAATCCAGCTAGGGTCCATGCAGGAAGCAAATGTACTGTAAGTCCCCATGGTCCCTAGTATGGTGATCTACCTTCAGTTGTTGGCAATCTATAGCCGGTTTTTATATTGTATTGTCATTTAAAAGTAACATATTTTAGATTTAATTACTAGTTTTACATACATATCTGTGATATTCTAGTTGATTTACTGTCCTTCGTCGGCAGGTTTTTTTATAATATACATATATTTCATTTCAATATCGAATGTTCTCGTCACGATATGACTGAAATATTGCCGATGTGACGTTAAATATTAACTCACTCACTCACTGATTTCAGATGTCAGTAATGGCCAGAATTTAAGATACCTTGAACTTATTTACAGATAGTTCCAACTGAATTAGGATACCTGAAATGATTTAATAATATCTGTAATGCGATTGTGGATAGGTAAAAATATTTCCACATATCCTGGGTTCAGTTAGGACATCTTTAATTAGGTTCTAATGTAATTATGTAAATTAATGAGGGTAACTGTTTTCTTGATATCTTAAAAGTTGGTTGTCCTTCAACTGAAAGAGTTTGCTTTTACTGTAACGATTTTAATGAAAATCAATGCCATAGTTTATTGCACTATCCTTTGTATGCTGATGAGCGATTGCAACTTTTATCTAAATGCACAAGTCTTTTATATCATGTCATTCTTTTAAATCTGGAGGATGTAGTTAGTTTTATTCCAGCTTTTCCAGATGTATCGTTTTTATCTGCCAAACCCTGTCTGTATATTCTTAAAAATCTTCTTGTTACCCTTTTTTAATTGTATTTGTAATATTCATATATTATACTTTGTATAAATTTTGGCACAACTGTCTCTCATAATTCCGTACTTCTTACTTTGATATAATTGTATGTACTTATCTATTTTAATATTATGTTCAGGCGACACTTGAATAAAATAACTGTCTATCTGCCATCTCATCCCAATTGAGTAGATCGATGCTCATGTTGTTGATCACTGAATTGTCTGGTTCAGACTCGATTATTTACAGACCCCCGCCATTCTGTAATTGCGGCGGTAAACAACCAACCAACCTTTCTTAAAGATGGTGTTTGCCGCACTATATGTAAGTGGTTATGAATCATTGTGTGTGGTCCACGAAATCCATCGATCTACGCAATTGGGATACGATAACATTCATGAACCAAATCAGCTGGCCCGTTAATCCCGCCTCAGGTTTAGACCATCGCTCACCTTAAAATACATTATGTTAACATCTGACAAACATGTGATTTACTGCATGAGCAAGTATGCTGGGTAACCTTATGGTAAGATCAATCAATCGTGAGTGAGTGAGTGATTTTCTATTTAAAGGCATTTTGGCAATATTGTTATAAGGTGAAAAAATGCATCCCTAAAGCATTAAGAGAATTACAGCAGATTCCGTATTTCGATTAGCAGTATGACTCAGAACTGATAACCTTTGGCTCATGACTAAGAACGGCTAAACACATAATGGAGACAGAAAGTCGGGAATAAGAGAAAGGTAAACATTGAGATATGAACTGGGTTAAAACTGTTGTGAGGCAAGGACAAGACAAGGTCGTCAGAGGAAAATTACGAAATACATGAGTTAAAGGGAGGAGACGGAAGTAGCAAATCACTGAAAAGGGGAGTCACTGAACGATGCTGTCCGAGACCCCTCTAATTATCATACACACGAGTGAAAGGACAGATACAGTTATTAACGAATCAAAACGATATGTTGAAATATGTGATCAAGATCAGTTCAGGTTCGTCTCATTTAAAAAGACATGTTTGGGCGCAAAGAGCTCAGAGAGTGCGGAGAGTACTAGTTCAACATTTCGGAAGTTCCCCGTGGGATACGACCCTGCTCTGTCTTGTGTTAAAGTTGTACTTGGAGAGATATGGACTGAGAGACATTAAACCTATGTGAGTATAGAACTTGGTATTGCGTTTATCCTTGAATGTTTGTAGGCCAGTACATGAATGTGATGTAGTTTGTTAGGAGTCACGGTCGCCCGACCCCTCACTCCTTGACTGAGCATCCCCCATGGACCAAGCGAGTGCAGAGCTGGAGCTACCATCTCCCCTGACAATGTGGAACGACCATAATCAATAGGTAACTGCGGTAGGGTTTACTAACACCCAAACGCCAGTTACGACAATATTTCAGCCACATCGTGACTAAAGCAAATTATAGATTTATAGTAACTGAAAGGAAATATCAACACGAAGGACAGTAAAACAACTAGACTATCACAGATATAAATTTAAAACTAGTAATGAAATCTAAAAATATATTAACTATAAATGACAATACAATATAAAAACAGGTGAAGGTAGATCACCATACTAGGGACGCAATCAATCGTCATCCGAATCAGTTTCACACACTAGTATCTCCCACCACATGGATAAGAAAACTATGCCACAGTATTACGCGACTGCCTTCACTTAAATGCATTTAAACTTATGTCGCATCACTGAAGCTATTCCTGTCACGCATTGTCTTTCAACTGAAACTATGATGCCATCGATTTTAAGAACACTTACACTGCCGATAAGGCAAGCAAACCGACGTTATGAACAGAGCGCAATGATACATTAAGTCAAAATACTGACGGTATCGACGACAAGGACAAAACAAGTGAGCGCTGACTTAGTTGGCGTGAAGCAGCGGGACTGTCAACATGTTCCTCCTACTGATGTGTCTCTGTCTTGTACGAAATAACGGTAAGACAGTGCTACGGCTAACAGTAAAACGTAACACTAGTGATTTCATGAAATTGTTATTTTCCTCGTGGTATCATATATCGTAACTTTGATTGTAAAAAAACAAAACCCAAGTAATTTCATAATGTTTTAATGTTGTATCATCAATGATTTTCAGTGATTTCTTCATGTTGCTTTCACAACTATTTTGCCTTTAGTCTCAGATATGGTTTCACAAAAGATGGAAACTAACGTTTGGTGTGGGACTGTAAAAATATTGAAGATGAGTAAATTCTATGAATATTCTAGAAAACCACCTTTTGTGCCTGCAAAGGTCAGAACTTTCAGATCATATAATTTATCCTAATGTCTAAGTAAGATCCTAACCGTCTGCAAAATCCCACTTTTCTTCATAATCAATTGTCAGAACGACAAGCTACGGTACACGAAGGGTCTCAATAACTGGTCTTCATTGTACAACGGACACTTGTGCTTAATTTTAGATAAAACAACTATTAATTTTCAATGTATCATTTCGTTGGATCATGGAATGTTACTGACATACTAAGGCTTGTGATCACACCATGACCCCCAGCGACTCACAATTTTATCTTAGCCTTTGATCATTGGTCTATTGTACATGTATCTCTATTCAATGTAATTATTTCGCGGTAAGCTACTAGTTGTAAAGTGAAGGCAAATGCTCAGTTTCATAATATGCTATTCACATTTCGTCAAAAAAGGTTCATTTTGTAGTAAAAGTTTGCATCACAAAAACACTAAGTTGAATACTACGATAAAGCACAGTAGACTATCAGACCAAGATTCCAATCAGGGATTCGAACACTGAACCACAAGTCCTAGTGACAGGACCCTACATATGTTGTGGCTTTATGGTTGACTGTCAGCCTTAATTAGGCAAATGAATCAGAGAGTTAGACAAATCGATCAGACGACAAGATTGCTATTTAAGTTTTTCAAGCCTTTAGATGTTTCATATTTGAATGACATCCAATATCTTATCTTGAAACAATTTGCTATTACTGAAACTCGTTTCTACATAAAATACCTCTTTATTATGTAGCACTTGGCAATAGCAGCAGTGGAAAGGAATTCCTGGTTACGTTTCCAGAAAATGTATTAAAAGCCAACAAGCCGAAACAACAATGTATCATCGTTACGACCGTTCTGAATGCTGCGTCTGTGCAGGTCACCAGTCTGTCTCTGAGCATCAACTTCACAGAAACCGTGAACATCACCAGTGCAGAAGGCGGTTACATTTGCCTAGAAGAAGGCATCCAGTTGTCAGGGAGTGGAATAACAGATAAAGTAGTACGCATCATCTCCGATAACGACGTAAATGTTCTCGCTGTCGATTTTGGTTCTTCGTCAATGGATGTATATCTCGCACTACCCGTTGATCAGTTCGGGTTCAGTTTTTATGTGGTGACCTATCAGAGTACAGGTGATAAGACACAGTTCTCGGTGACGTCTTCTTCCGCCGATACTTCAGTAACCATAGAGTTCCCACCTGGTCTGACTACATTACAGTATAATGGTATCACCATTCTGAATCCAGACATAATATATGTAACCCTACAAAAGCACGAAGTTATCCAGTTCCAAAATGACAGAGACCTGACAGGAACGTACGTGTCATCAAACAAACCAATTGCTGTCATAGCGGGAGCACAGAAATCCTCTTTGGACACTACAAAAACCAAAGATCATCTTGTTCAACAGATGACCCCCGTTACTACATGGGGCAAACACTTTGTGTCCGTTCTCTCCCCAGAAAAGACTAACACATCAGAAGACCTGTATCGCATCCTTGCAAGCACCTCAAACACAACTGTACATGTAGGGGGTTCAATTTACAACCTGGAAAAAGAAGGGGACTGGTTGGAAACAAGGATCTCTGCCACAGATCCTGTTGAGATCACGTCGAATGAAGCGATATTGATGGTAAAGTTTGTGACAGTTATAAAAACCTTTGATCCCTGTATGATGATTGTTCATCCCAACAGCCAGTGGCAATATCAATACAGCTTCCGGTTTCCTAGCAAAAAGAGTTCTGCGTATGTAATTGTCGTCATTGACTCGTCCTTCAAATTAAGTATAATGCTCAACTCACAACCCCTCGATATACAGAACTGGGTTGACGTTATGGACACGAACCTGACATCTGGATATATCCTTCTTCCCAAAGCCTACTACGTAATACAAAGTGCTAGTGCTTTGTTTGGGGTATATATACACCAGGAGGGAAGAAAACAAGCCTTCTGCTCAGGAGTTGGACTTGATCTCACGCTGATTAATAAGGTAAGGGAAACAGAAATCACTTAATATCACCACTGTCTTGAGTAGTTACACTTTCCGATCTATAAAAGTTCAGTTCTGACAATTAATTAAGTTCTTATGTCAAGTCATATGAGTATACTTTGGTTTTGTCTTTAAAGAATTGGATTCATTCAAAAGAAGAGAGAGTTTGTCAGCCAAGCACATTGTCAACACCCACAACAGATTCTACTACCACATCTGCGAGTACTTCCACCAGTGCAACTACTTCCAGTGTGAGCACAACATCGACAACTCCGCCATCAACTACCACAGCTGTTCCAACTACTAGTGCATTCACTTCCTCAAGTACCAAAGCAGAAACAACGGTCACCATGGATACAACCCTACCCGCTTCAGGAGCTGGCGAGTCAACGGTCGGTGGTAATGTGGACCCGGGACACAACTGTTCATGTGAAAAGGAATCCAACACCAGACATCAAAGTATGACCCTTGAGGAACTCCAGATAATCATAAAGAATCTGCAAGCTGACCTCCGGATCCTCCCAAACCAAACGTCCAAAGCGAGGAGGAGGAAAATCAGTGCCCCTGATGACAGGCCCTCGTCAAAGACGTTTGGGGGAACAGGCTGCACTTTTCTCACTTTGTGTTGCGTGATTATGTTCCTTGCCGACATTCCACGAATAATGAGGCACCTGAGAAGAGCCATCTAGTCATGAATGTTGTATTCAAAGGTATCAAAGTATCCTTTATTGTATTTAACAAAGTTTATGGATAACAACTCATTTATTTCGTGAGTGCGACGTTTCGATACAGATTCTTGTACCGTTGTCATGCAGGAAAGTTGTTATCCATACAGTTTCTTGAATATTGTGCGTCCCAGCTTGTAAAATGGCACTCAACTAAGCATTTGCTATTGTAAGTTGTTTCTCCTTCACTTTGCACACACACGCTTGATTGTCAGTTGTTCTTGTGACACTATTCCACTCCCAAGATTGAACACGCCAGTTTGAATTTTCCAACTATTAGTGCATTCATTTCCTCAAGAACCAAACCAGAAACCACGATCACCATGGATGTAACCTTACCCACTTCAAGAGCTGATGAGTCAACGGTCGGTGGTAATGTGGACACGGGACACAATTGTACATGTCAAAGGGAATCCAACACTACACATAATAATATGACCCTTGAGCAACTCCTGATAATCGTAAAGCATCTGCAAGCAGACCTCCGGATCCTCCCAAACCAAACGTCTAAAGCGAGGAGGAGGAAGATAAGTGCCCCTGATGACAGGACCTCGTCAAAAACGTTTGGAGCAACAGGCTGTGCTTTTCTGTCTTTGTGTTACGTGGCTATGTTCCTTGCAGACATTCCACGAATAATGAAGCACATGAGAAGAACCATCTCGTCATGATGAATGTGTTAGTTTCGTGTGTGTGATTTTTGTTTTTTGGTTGTTGAAATGTTTGTGGTTCATTTTGCACACCCATGCTTGATTTGGATGGAGTTGGCCTGATATTAGTGCACAAGGCAAATCATTGCACATTACCACCACCGGAAGTTGTTCGCCTTCTATATAGTTTAACCACGCCAGTTGAATTACCATCTATTCTTCCTCCACGACTCTGCCTACTGCCGTATTAATGAGTGAGTGAGTTTGGTTTTACGCCGGTTTTAGCAATATTCCAGCAATATCACGGCAATATCGAAATAAGGTCTTCGGCGTGACGAGCCAACTAACCACAAGGCTACCTCACTGCCCCCTGCTGTATTAATATATGCCAGTGGGTGCCGGCACTAAACCAAATTAATGACTTTTAAACGTGTGCACACACGATTTTGAACAAATTGGACAGTTTTAGATTTGAAACAAAATTTAAAACTTTACAAAATATAATGCTTGTGGGCATCGGGAAGATTTTATGAGCTTACTTGCACCTTATCACAGTGGACTATTTCACGAAGAACTATAACTACAGACACGTATTGTTTTCAATGCAAAAACGTAGGTGGCTACCTTTCTTGGCATTTCAAATATTCCCCTAAAAATACCGCCATGTATTGAGTAATAAACTATTATACTTAAAGCAAGAAATTCGATACTTTACGACCGACGATTAATTTAAAAAAGAAAAACGATAAACAGTTTGAAGACGGTTAATTTTCGGGTGAAACATCTTCTCCCTATTATTCTACTTGAATTTACGATTATCGTTCATGATATGGGGCAAAACGAATGTCGCATTTCTATTTCAAATATAAGTTTAGATCAGTACATCCACACTAGTCATGTGACATCAACGGATGCATGGTGGGACTGTGAACATTGTGGCTTAGTTAGCGAACATTGATATGTCGCTGTATAATTGGGAATGAACCTGAGGCGTTCATTTCCCGCTGAAAACAATTAAAGGTAATGTTACCACCAGATTGTATGATGTCTTCAGTTACGTCAAACAGCCTCCTTGCTTCTGTCACGCTTCAAATAGATTTTTTGATTCATGTTTTTTCACGTTAGAGACTCAAGTAAGGTTTACATCTTAGCTGATGACAATCTTAAAATTTGAATGTCGAAAGAGTCCATGCAATATGTGATAGTTTCAGTTTCAAAGGTGTAGCTGATAATTATAATAAGAGGTAGTGCTGTTAGGAACGACAATTTCTACGCTGTGTTTGCTACTATGTCAATAATGTTTGATGTAACAGCATGTTATGGAACTACAAAAATATTAAAAATACTTGTATTACCGTCTTTATTTGTTTGAATGACAACATCATAATTATGGGCTTTAAGCACCACATACATGGTTTTGTTGACAAGGTTGCCAAGCGACGCAAAAACACTTATAACACTTCCCCGGAAGGACGGCAGGATAATAACGCTCACGAGATCTGAACATACATACTTTCAATCTGAGTGGGTAAATGTAAAGCTGACTGCGTTGTTTTGGACGATAGACAGATAAAATCGAAGGTTCTATCAGAAGATTTTGCATGTAATTTGTAAGATCAGAGTCTTTATTAAACCTTTACTGCCGTGACTGAAATGTCATTACGTGGTTAGACAAATGTGTCGAGGTGTGGTAACGATCAACAGTCCTAAAGGACAGCGCAAATGAGCCACAACAAACGAGTTCACACGATCGGTCATCAGCAAACTTTTACTGTGAAAGTTCTGTTCATTTGCTACAGTTTAATGTTTTGTTTTTAGGTTTTCTCTTTTCTAAATATTTCAAACAGTATTCTAACCGTCATCCTGACATTATTATGAAAGAAACACGCCTTAAAATCAAATGAATATGCTATATAACGAGGGGTCGGACAAGGAAGGGTCTTGTCCTCCTGTTTTTTTCTACTTTTAAGCTATGACTTAATATGTAAACCTAGAACCTCAAACAATGGTATTCGCGAATACGGTATTGATATCCCCTGTATTTTACACTACACTTGCTTCTATGCTACATGTACAAAAAAATATATGGGAACACCCTAAAATTGTATAGTTATATATAAACTGAAACGTGGTGAGGTCATTTATACTCTAAGGTAAATGCAACTTTCTGTGTGCTTAATAGGCACTTTAAACGGCATGTTGGAACATGCAGTGAAGCAACTGATTCAATATTCGTTGAGTTTGAGTGAAATGAAACATTGTTGAAAACAGCGAAAAACAAGGATGCTGAAACACACCAGCACCTTGTTTGATTCAAACAGTTCTGTTTCGGTCTCCAGGGGAAGTGAACATCGACATTCATATTTCGTTAAAGCCAGCTATGAAAGGAGAAGGCACAGTCATATTTGACATCATCAGTGGCAATTGTTACGTTTCCGTAGGGATGCGCGATCGCGTGCAGTACATGCAAATTTATTGAGTGTGTGGTGTACACGTGGCTGCTTACTGGCAAAATTACACGTTTTTCTTCAAATATGATTCGTTTTCTCGATTGTTACAATGGACATTTTACTGACAACCAAATTTGATTAGGCGTTGTCTCACTGATATTTGAGGTATGAATGCATGTTCGAAGTACGTCTGAGGTCGGTTTGTAATGTTTTTAATGTGGGGATTCTATGCTCATGAATGTGAACAAGATCTTTGTGATATAAGTCATTGTCATGTTTATGAGGAAGTGGGTCTGGTGTTAATTAATGAATTGTCTGTACTTTTATGTCATTTTATAACAAACTCAACATATCTTAATGTGTCCAGTCCTTTTATGTTTGAGTCATGTCGTTATTGTTAGGTGTGTTTGTTACATCAGTGGAATAAAGTTAAATGCACCATTTTAACTTGTATATTATCAAGTGTTGAAGCAAAATATTATGTTTTATGGAACATATTCATTGTATACCCTATGATATTTTTTAATTTAGTAATTTGAAATAAGCGACACGTGTATGGTCAGCCTGTAGTATCCCATGGCTCATCCACAATGTCATACCCCAGTAGCCGACCGGACCTTTGATGACAGTTTTTTACGTTCTAAATTTATTGATTTTACTATTGTTATAAATTAAATTGTTCTCGTCACGATATGGCTGCAGTATTGCCGATGTGACGCTAAATATTAACTCACTCACTCACGATACTAGTCCCGCCCCTACTAATTTTAAAAAATCTTGGCTCTGCCTTTCATTTTTGTACCATGTGGTTGAGTTGCCTCCCTTCACAATACACGTTGCACCCAATCCCGTCAGCTTCACGGAGATATTGAGACGTACTGCACGTACTGTTTTGAGATTAAAATTACTGGACCGTACTAATCCTTACAACGATGGGGATTAAAGCTATAGTCTGTTGTAGAAAAGCAAGTATGCCAGCGCTTGTTGGTAAACAGTAAAGTTTATCACATTTTGTTTATTGCATATAGCAATAGCAAATATACCAATATGAGTTATTTGAAAATATGGTGACATTTTTAATTTTAACTAATATTGCATGTAACATCATATGGATACACAATATTGCATGTATACACATATACAAAAATGAATTGTCTGACAAATATGATGAAATTTTAAATCAGCAAATACATAAATAATCGTTAAATGTTACACCAGGAAATATATACTTTTGTGCACTGTGCATTATACATAAATATATACAAGTGTATTGTTTGTTTCATATGACACAATATTAACATTCACAATCCCACCAGATTGTGCAGTTTTATAACCCCATGTCTCGATCATGTCATATTTGATTACTTTTAATGACTAAGTTGACTTATCATTATGACTGTGTTCAGTGTGGTCGGCTAGTGACCTTGGTGGTGAGTGGGTACTGAACTCCACTTACTTGAACAGACTATAATTGTGCAGGCACTGGACTTTTAACCCTAATCCGCTTATACCCAAGTAAAGTGCAGGCAAAGAGAGAATACACCCAAGTTTCTATGCCTCTCAAAGAAGCCTTTGGAAGTAAGTTACACCTTTGAAGGGCATTTAGAAGTGGAGTGCATAACAAAAGCAAGATTTATGGATGTCAACTTCTCTATTGTGACCTGGTGTAGGTTGCTCTGGGCGACCTGGAAGGAGAGGGTAGACCAGTGGGTACATGGTGGAACCTGGCATTGCGTGAATGATATACACACACAGAGGAGGACAGGAGGAGAATGTTCAGTCCATAAAGATCTTGTCTGCAGACTGCAATGCTTCGAGGGCCTCGTCGGAGCAGAAAGCCAGTATCGTCTTCTCCGTCAGCAAACAGCAGGAATCTTCCTCCATCTTGTGTTGTTGTCCCCTGATCTGTAAAGTCCACCTCAGCTCTTGAGCTGGCAATTGGCAATGGAGGGATGTTCTGTCGTCTGTGACGATACATGGCGTTGTTCAAACTCGGGAAGGTTGGCAGATACGGCACTAGGTCGTCCACCTGTTGGTAAATGACATCGTTGTAGGTTTGTTATTTCTATCTGCTTTATGGGACTAAACCAAACTTACAGACAAGCCAATTTCTTGCACCTTTCTCCAAATTGCTTGGGTCAGATGAAATAGACATCCGCGTACTCTCACACCAGGCAGTCCAGTGCGGAGAGCAGTCCAGGTTGCCGTCTCGAAGTCAAGGGTGATAGACTGGACATTGCAGCGCCTTGGCAGGATTTCTTGCGTCGAGACATTAGGATGAAGAAGAGCGGGACCATTCTCATTACCGGACCGGAACGAGGAAAGCCATGAATAGACAAAAGCTGATACAATGGCCGTTTCACAACTTTGAAAGTGCCATCGTGGAACCAGTGTTTATTGTCGGTCGGTTGCGAAAAGTAGGTGCCGTGCATATGTCACTGTCACAACTGCCAAGAAGGCAACAGGTACATATTCATCTGATATCTAAAGAAAGATAGAATAAGTATTTTAATAATGAATAAGTAATGAAAGAGTACATGCATGTTATAATATCTTGCAAAAACGATATTATCAATATGTCAATAATAATAATATACACTTACCTCCAAATTGAGATGATTTTGATTTTTAGGTCTACTCTTCTCACGATTCCAATAAGCCATTCTGAAGAGATTTTACTTGTTAGATCGGGTACCGGCTGGCTGATCAGGATCAAGCGTGTCTGTCATCACCTCCTCCACAATAGCGGCAGTCGACCGGAAAGGATGCAGACTGTTGACACTCGATGGCAGGTGGGGAGCAAGTTTGCTGAATAAAATTGTATCACCATGTCTCTCAACAGTCTAGTTCGTCAAAAAACAATCATGTCGATTCCATATCGTCTGATGAAGAAAATGCTCCTGAACTGAAAGATTACGGGCTACATTTTGTAGTCATTTCATCTTCTGATCTTAACCCACTCAAACTGAACCCGTTTGCCATATCTGTGGGTATCAAAGGTGCCTGTGGAGAAGTGAAAAACGTTACTCGACTTTGTTCTGGCCCACTCCTTGTTAAATGTGTACGGAGACAACAATCCGTCAATCTACTTACAGTCGGTTTGATTTCATTTGAGGCCGATGAATTGCTCACTAACACAACATCTACTAAATGCAACAAAACCAAAACAAACCAACTCTGATAAATTGTCTCATAATTTTGGACACCCGGATTCAAAAGTTGTTTAACAAACGATCATTATTTTGTTGTCACTTTTCGCTGTTTTTTAACGAGGAGGACCACTTGTACACACGCTTTTTGATTACCTGGCTGTTCTACCAGCGAGTGGTCCCCCTTCGTAAGAAATAGCGAAAAGTGACAGCAAAATAATGATCATTGACGTTGCAGTAGCAGGCTCGACAGCTCTAAATGTAATGATGCAATCACGAGTGCAAACTGTGATGGTGAGCATTTGGCATAATCCAGGTCCTGACCCCTCTTTGTATATCAGACACAAATTCTGAAAGTAAAATATCCTAACAATATTCCAGATCCTTATGTAACCCCTACCACCTTAAACCTTTCCCTAAACCTGCAGTGTCTTCCCATGCGGTGTCTTCACAACTACGGTACGTACGTCCCAAAACTTTCAAATTAAAATTTAAGATTACCATATTTTTAAACGCGATGTTTTTGTTCTATTAAATTTTGGCTAAATGTTTCCTTAAATCGCCTGCGGCTGAAGGGATGGTGTAAATCAGACTAGAGTCCATGCAGGTAGCAAAGGTACTGTAAGTCCCCATGGTCCCTAGTATGGTGATCTACCTTCAGTTGCTGGCGATCTATCGCCTGGTTTTGATATTGTATCGTCCTCTATAGTTTAAGTATGTTAGATTTAATTACTAGTTATAAATATATATTTGTGATAGTCTTACTGTCCTTGGTCCACAGATATTTTAAATTGATTACCTTGTTTTGATCGCTATATGGCTGTAATATTGCCGATGCGATGTGAAATTTTAACTCACTCCATACTGTCCTTTGTTGACAGGTTTTATAATTTACATGTATTTATGGTGAATTCAAAACTTGTTTTAGTCACGATATGGCTGAAATATTAACTCACTCACTCACTCTGATCCTTACAATCAGGATCAGGGTGTCGCACAAGGCAGTATTTCGTCCGTTTATATTTTAGCATAACGATAAACAAGTTATCAAATGTTTTAAATGATTCAGTTCGTGGAAAGCTATTTGTGGAGGACTTTAATGTTTCTTGCTGTGGCACAAAATATGAACATTATTGAAATGCATCTACAGCTATGTTTAAATAGAATCAGTAAATGGCGTTTTAAAAAACAGGTTTAAATTTTCAAAAACTAAAATTAACTGTGTCCACTTTTGTAGACAATACAAACCACACCAAGACCCAGAATTAAATTTGGATGGTACATCTATAACAGCTGTAAAAGAAGCCAATCCCTAGGTATTCAAATAGGTATGATATTTGACCTGTATCTGACCATTCTATCCCACATCAAATATTTAAAGAATAAATGCCTGAAGGCACTAGACTTATTACAAGTTGTTTCAAATTCGAAATGGGGAAGTGACCAGTCAACTCTGCTTCATTTGTTTATAGCACTAGTCCACTCTAAGCTCTATTATGGCTCCATCGTTTAAAGTGGAGCCTGTAAAAAAAAAACTTCAAACTTTTAGAATCCATCCATCCTCAAGGTCTAAGACTTTGTCTTGGGTCGATCAGAACTTCACCTATTGAGAGTCTGTATATGTTGAGGCCGACGAGTCATTTCTTAACCAACGCCGTCTGAAATTATAGTTACAATACCTCACAAAACTATATTCAAATGAATCCAACCCTGCGTTCAGCTGCGTTTTACACCTCTTTATAAGAATCTTTACAATAAGAAGTTTACTATTATTCCACCCGTAGGAATAAGAATTATACCTTTCATTTCTGATGCAGACCTTGAAAATATATCTGCTTTTCGTCTGCTTTCTTCTCCCCTTGGTAAATGTGAAGACCACAGGTGGACCTTACATTAACAAACCTTAAAACATCTAAAACCAATCAGATAAGCTATCAACAATAATATAAATCAATTAACTTTTGCTGCTTACAAATCTATCTATACCGATGGATCCAGAACAGGTTTTTTCTATATTGCCAAACAACACCTCCATCTTTACAACACCACTATCTTTACATCTTTTACAATCTTTCCATTGTATCGATTAGCACCAACCTTCTGAGACCAACCTTCCTGAAGCATGGGTATTGTTTCTACATATTTTCCTTTGAATCCAGCCTATAGATAGAACTAAACAACACAATAAAAGAAGACACAGCGTATATTTGATTTCTTACATATTTGACTTCTTTGATTTCATGCAGTGTTCTCGTCTTAATGCCGATAATATCGATAAACACTGTGAAATGTGTTCTCATGTATAAAGTCCCGTTGTGCTTAAAGACGAAACGGCATTTGACTGTAAAGTGTTTGTGCAAAACATCGACGTGATCGAAACATGGGCTTGGAGTTGATTGCATCCTGACAACATCACCATGACAAGCGAGAGATACACTTAATAATACACATGCAATCCATCATCGGGCAATGAAACAATTGATCGTCATGTGGTGACAATCACTTATAAACGTACAAAACCTCCAAATCACTAATCCAATATAATATTTTCTAACATTTCATGGTAATATATTGTAAAGAATTGGAATGCTCTCGATGTTGATGTTGGTGTGTTCTAATGCTTTTATTAGCAATTAACTCTCTTCTCCTTTGCTTTCGAAATTACTATACCCTCTTTACAAAAGGTTCCTTTAGACCAATCATGCTGAGTCTGCATGAGACTAAAATCCTCTCCAAATTCAAATGCAAAACTGAGATCCAGCTCACACAGTCTCTATCGAGGCGAGAATATCTGCGAACAGAGTTTTTTCAGATTTGTGATTTAATCACTGTCGAATAAGGACATCATTTCTTACTATGCTCATTGTATGTCAGAAAACAACAGTATATCCGTTTTCTCAGTATACAATACATTCGTTTCGTTGATGTCATGTAAAAAAGTGGTAAAAAACTGACGATGTATGTATTTGTCCAAGATATTTTTATGGATTAAACTTCTTTTTTATTTCCCTCACGACGTTTCCGGACCATTCCAGGTCCCTTCATCATGTGAACAGACAGTTGAGACTATGGGGTCGTCACTATGAGCGTTGGACCTCTTGATTAACTTTTGATGAACTTTTGATAAATGTGAAGCCTATTATCCATTCATTTTGAAAAGCCTACTATTCATTTTGGAAAGCCTTCTATCAAGTAACTTTTGTCTAATTAGCAATCGTTGTGCATTGACAATTCAAGTTTCAACTCTATTATCTAGCATAAATTTATCATCATAATGTAATAACACTTCAAGTTTTCAACTTCACTTATACTGTACTCTTCCTTTTGTATTGTGATGTCACATGCATTGTGACGTCATAGTCTTAACTGTCAGTTCACCTGATGAAGGGACAATTTACACTGCCTGACTCTGAGGGTGAAGTTCGAAAAAACACTAGAATGCACTTTACTGAGAAAGTGTAAACCCAAATTTGACATGTGTTACATTTGACAATTTACTAAATGCAAAATCACATTGTGCATTCAAATCAACACTTTGGTTTATAAATACAGCAATCACGAACTATGAAGGATCTTTTTAATAATATAAGTTCTCATTTAATTATTGCATTTAAAAGAATTGGATTTGTTAACTGATTTGTAAATAGATAAATATTTTATGATTGGAAGTTTAAATGAAGTATTGTAAAATGATCGTCCTCCTGAACGGGTACGTAGGTCCCCAAATGTTCAAAGTCAATTTAAACTTACCAGGATTTTTAAACGTAGTATTCTTGTTATTTTAATTTTGGCTAACATTTCTTACATTCGCCAGCAGCTGAAGGGATTGTGTAAATCTAACTAGGGTCCATGCAGGTAGCAAAGGTACTGTAAGTCCCCATGGTCCCTAGTATGGTGATCTACCTTCAGTTGTTGGCGATCTATAGCCTGTTGTTGTATTGTATTTTCCAAATAGTGCTATTAGTTTTAACTTTCCACGCTAGTTTTAATTCTAATTGTGATATTCTAGTTATTTTACTGTCCTTTGATGACAGGTTTATATAATATACACGTTCCATTTCAATGTCAAATATGTTCTCGTCACGATATGGCTAAAATATTGCCGATGTGACGTTAATTCTTAACTCACTCACTCACTATAAATGCAGGAGTCAAAAAGGAAATTCAGCTGGCGTATGTATTCTTAAGAGTTAAATAGCGTTACAAGACCAACGATACAGCCTGAAATCAAGCGTGTGTGTGCAAAGTGAAGGAGAAACAATTTAACAATTAAACATGGCTCGATACCTATGGATACAACATTCATGACTAGATGGCTCTTCTCTGGTGCCTCATTATTCGTGGAATGTCGGCAAGGAACATAATAACGTAACACAAAGTGAGAAAAGTGCAGCCTGTTGCCCCAAACGTCTTTGACGAGGGCCTGTCATCAGGGGCACTGATTTTCCTCCTCCTCGCTTTGGACGTTTGGTTTGGGAGGATCCAGAGGTCAGCTTGCAGATTCTTTATGATTATCTGGAGTTCCTCAAGGGTCATATTTTGATGTCTGGTGTTGGATTCCTTTTCACATGAACAGTTGTGTCCCGGGTCCACGTTACCACCGACCGTTGACTCGTCAGCTCCTGAAGCGGGTAGGGTTGTATCCATGGTGACCGTTGTTTCTGCTTTGGTACTTGAGGAAGTGAATGCACTAGTAGTTGGAACAGTTGTGGTAGTTGATGGCGGAGTTGTCGATGTTGTGCTTGCTAAGGTAGTTGTTGCACTGGTGGAAGAACTCGCATATGTCGTGATCGTTGTTGTGGTGGTAGAGTCTGTTGTGGATGTCGTCAATGTGCTTGGCTGACAAGTTGTAATGTTTTCTTTTGTGTGAATCCAATTCTTTAATGAAAGAATATTGACATTTACTCAATTTTGTTGGTCATATGTACATTATCAGACCGTAGGATAGTTAATTGATCAAGAAAGTAATCATATCAATTGATCTTTATAGTTTCTTACCTCATTTATCAGCGTTAAGTTCATTCCAGCTGCTGAACAGAAGGCGCCTGTACTTCTAATCTTCTGGTGTATGTATACTGCAAACACAGTCCTGGCACTTTGTAAGACGTAATAGCCTTTGGGAAGAAGGATATATCCAGATGTCAGGTGCGTGTCCATGACTTCAACCCAGTTCTGTATATCGAGAGGTTGTGAGTTGAGCATTATACTTGATTTGAAGGACGAGTCAATGACGACAATTACATACGCAGAACTCTTTTTGCTAGGAAACCGGAAGCTGTATTGATATTGCCACTGGCTGTTGGGATGAACAATCATCATACAGGGGTCAAAGGTTTTTGTAACTGTCACAAACTTTACCACTAATATCGCTTCATTTGATGTGATCTTCACAGGATCTGTGGCAGAGATCCTTGTTTCCAACCAGTCCCCTTCTTTTTCCAGGTGGTAAATTGAACCCCCTACATGTACAGTTGTGTTTGAGGTGCTTGCAAGGATGCGATACAGGTCCTCTGATGTGTTAGTCTTTTCTGGGGAGAGAACGGACACAAAATATTTGCCCCATGTAGTAACGGGGGTCATCTGTTGAACAAGATGATCTTTGGTTTTTGTTGTGTCCAAAGAGGATTTCCGTGCTCCCGCTATGACAGCAATTGGTTTGTTTGATGACACGTACGTTCCTGTCAGGTCTCTATCATTTTGGAACTGGATAACTTCGTGCTTTTGTAGGGTTACATTTATTATATCTGGATTTAGAATGTTGATACTATTATACTGTAATGTAGCCAGACCAGATGGGAACTCTATGGTTACTGAAGTATCGGCGGAAGAAGACGTCACTGAGAACTGTGTCTTATCACCTGTACTCTGATAGGTCACTACATAGAAACTGAACCCGAACTGATCAACTGGTAGTGCGAGATATACATCCATTGAAAAACCTCCAAAATCGACAGCAAGAACATTTACGTCGTTATCGGATATGATGCGTACTACTTTATCTGTTATTCCACTCCCTGACAACTGGATGCCTTCTTCTAGGCAAATATAACCGCCTTCAGCACTGGTGATGTTCACGGTTTGTGTGAAGTTGATGCTCAGAGACAGACTGGTGACCTGCACAGACGCAGCATTCAGAACGGTTGTAACGATGATGCATTGTTGTTTCGGCTCGTTGGGGTATAATGCATTTTCTGGAAAGGTGACCAGGAACTCCTTTCCACTGCTGCTGTTGCCATTTGCTACATAATAAAGAGGTATTTTATGTAGAAACGAGTTTCAGTAACAACAAAAAGGTACATCTTCTAGGATAAAATATTGGATATAAATCAAATATGAAAAATCTAAAGGCTTGAAAAACTTAAATAGATGCAATCTAGTCGCCTGATTCATTTGCCTAATTAAGGCTGATAGTCAACCATAGAGCCAAAACATCTCAAGGGTCCTTGTTACTAGGACTTGTGGTTCAGACATTGGTCTGAAAGTCTGCTGCCCTGGCTCGTAGTATTCACCTGAGTGTATTTTAGATTCACCTCATTATTACAAAATGTACCTTTTTGACTAAATGACAAGGCGCAAATGACAAATAGGGATGACATATTATGGAAGTAAGTATTTGCCTACACTTTACAGTCAATACCTTCTCGCCAAATAAATACCATCAAATGCGGTACGATACACCAATGATCAAGTGAGTGAGTTAAGATTTAAAGTCACATCTGCAATATTTCAGCCATATCGTGACCAGTTCGAAATTCATAATACATACATATAACATATAAAACCCTGTCAACGAAGGACGGTAAAACCACTTGATTATCACAGATTGAATTAAAACTAGCTAGCATATATCTGTAAAAGTAGAAAATTATATTTGGACAATACAATGTAAAAATGGGCTATTGATCGCCAACAACTGAAGATAGATCACCATACTAGGGCCCATGGGGATTTACATGACTTTTGCTACCTGCATGGACCCTAGCTGGATTTACACCATCCCTTCAGCCATTGGCGTTTATGCTGTGATTTAGCCATACATTAAACACACAAAACTACTACGATTAAAACCTGGTAGACTTAAATTTACTTGAAATGTTTTGGGACTTACGTACCATCTCAGGAAGACAATAGTTTTACAGTACTTTAACCTCCTTTGAGGTACCAATAAACCACAAGCGTCCATAGTACAGAAGAATCGGTTGGTATGTTTCATTAGGTTTGAAAAGTAATGACTTTTGCAGGTATAAAATTGTGTCTTTCTTTTGTTTCATACAAATTAGTCTTCTTTAATATTGAGACTGTCACACACAATTCAAATTCTTTTTTACAGTAGCGTGAAACATATTTGAGACTACATTCATAAAAGGAGGATTATCCACCGAAACAGACTCTATGAAATGCATAAGGCAAAATAGTCGTGAAATTCATATGAAGGAATCATTGAAAATTACTGTAATAAAATCGTGAAGAAAATAATATTGTCATGAAACCACTAGTGTTGAATTTTACTGTTAGCCGTGACACTGTCTTACCGTTATTTCCTACAACACAGAGACACACCAGTAGCAGGAACATGTTGACAGTCCCGCTGCTTCACGACAACTAAGTCAGCGCTCACTTGTCTTGTTCATCTTGTCAATACCATCAGCAGACTGACATTGCTCTCTGTACACAACGTCGGTTTGGTTATCGTGTCGTCAATGTATATCTGCTTAAAATCAATTCCGTTATTTTCTTAGTTGAACCGCAGCATGTGACAGGAATAGTTTTCGTATTATTAATCAAATGGGAAAATGTATTTAAACAGGGGCGGTCCCGTCATACTGTGACATATGAAAAGACCAGTGCGGGGAACTGATTCGGATGACGATTGACTACTGTTATTATAAGGCTTCCCTACATACTCGCTCATGCAGCAAATCATATGTTCATCAGTGGTTAACATGCTGCAGTTTTAATTATATATGGGCAGGGGTGTTGCGGTTGCCTTGTGGTTAAAGCGTTCGCTCGTCACGCCGAAGACTCGGGTTCGATTCTCCACGTGGGTACAATGTGTGAAGCCCATTTCTGGTGTTCCCCGACATAATATTGCTGGAATATTGCTAAGAGTTGCGTATAGCCAAACTCACTCATATATGGGCAATGGGTTAGTCTGGTGGTAATGCAAAATAGCGTATAGCTTTTGAAAGAGGAATGAACACCTTCGCTTCACTTTAGTCATTTAGATATATGACTTTGATCATTAGACGTCATTTTTGTGCGACACCATAATGACGTTAACGTCACTGCAATTGTACCTTCCGCCAAACAAATCGGACATATGTAAGCTACATTACCACATAAACCTCAAAAGAACGTGGAGAAATTAGAAACATTACAATTATATGGAGTAGAACTTGTGGGCTCTTGTTACACTGATTTGACCATGTCACTTATATACATAAAATGATTCCTCCCTATGAATGTTTTAGGTATGCTGACATCACCTGCAGTTTGTATGTGTATTAAATTCCCTTCACCAAAAGCTCCACATCGCAAGCAGCACATCACTTTATAGTGTTCGTTATGTCGATATATATGTATAAATCGTATTCATTTTGAGTATGTCATGGTTACGGGTGGACAAGGACGTGTTCATTGATTTCTAATCAGACACTGACAACACTATTTGTATGTTTAAGTCAGAGTGGAACAAAACGCCACTAGCAATGTCGATTTCTTGATCATCCTGTCAAAACAAAAGCACCGCTCAGAGATCATTCAATACCTACATGGGACGCCATGAGTGTCTCACATAAAACAAATCGTGCGCAGGTTTTCTGCATAAAGAACAAATGCTTCAACAGCTTGAAAGAGAAAATGGCATATGGTGATTATTAGTTCAGAAAGAAACATTTTGTTTAATCTTGAACTATAACAGGAATTGAAAACAGAAAAATACGTCAGAAAAAAAAGACAAATACCGCCATGGTATTTTCTTTATTAGTAACTAATTTGTTCTTTCTACCAGCTGCAGTGTGTGCAAACGTCGATGAAATAAACTAATTCCATTGCCATGTGGATGTCCCAAAAGTAAATTTAAACTGACCACTTTTTTAATCATAGAATATGTGTCCTTTTAATGTATGGTTTGATTCGTCTAAATTGTTAACAGCTGAAAGGATGGTGTAAATCCAGCTAGGGTCCATGCAGGAAGCAAAGGTACTGTAAGTCCGCATGGTCCCTAATAGGATGATCTACCTTCTGTAGCCTGTTTTTATGTTGTTTTGTCTTCTATAGTAAAAATAAAAATGTTTTACTCTCCCTCATTGACAGGGTTTTATAATTTGACCTGATCTATTATGAATCTATAACTTGTTTTAGTCACGATATATGACTGAAATACTGCCGATGCGACTTAAAATCTGTACAAACTAACTCATCATATCAAGGTCTAGGTCAACTGTACTGCCCATAACTGTAATGTAACCATGGTAACTTACAAACAACAGTTTTTAAATTCCGACAATTGTCTATTTTATTCACGTCATTTCCCAGCCCCAGCATAAGGGATAAATATTTCAATATCAAAACCGTAAAGGATCTTTTTAATAAAGTTAATTATCATTTCATCATTGATTTTTTAAAAGAGATAGATTTGTTCAATGAATTTTGATATATGTTTTGTAAATAGAGAAAGTTTTATAATTGGCTTGAAGTAGCGTCAAATTATTGTCCTCCTGAGAGGGTACGTAACACTTTCAAAGTAAAATTATCACGTACCAAGTTTTTAAACATAGTATTTTTGTTCTTTTAAATTTCGGCTAAAGCATCCTACAATCGCCAGCTGCTGAAGGGATGGTGTAAATCCAGCTAGGCTCCATGCAGGTAGCAAGTAATGTAAGTCCCCATGGTTCCTAGTATGGTGATCTACCTTCAGTTGTTGGCAATCTACAGCCCGTGTTTTATATTGCATTGTAAAATCTTTTAGTTTGACATGCTAGTTGAATGTTCATATATGTGATATTCTGGTATTTCTACTGTCCATCGTCGATAGGTTTTACTCTCCAAAATGTTTTCATTTTTTATTGTATAAATTGTTTCCGTCACGATATGGCTGAGATATTGACGATGTGACGTTAAATATTAACTCACTCACTCACTCACCTTTCACCGTCCAGTTACTCGTGCGTATGGATGAAAAGTATGGTTTCTGAGTTTTATATAGCGTCAATAGGAATTTACACGTCAATAGTTCGAAGCGTGAAGCAATATGCACATGCTTTTGCGGCGCTTATTATACTGAAACCAGTTGCGATATTCCGAATGGCGAAACCGGTTACGACTTTAGGGTTAAGTAGAATAGACTCCGAAGACGCGTCGATAGTTGACCACGAAAGTTAGTCCTCTGACTAACGGCCTTCGTGGTCAACTGTTGACGAGTGTTCGGAGTCTTTTCTATACTTATCCTGTATTGCTTTGTTGACAGATTTTACGAAAAAACTTTATTTATTATTTAAGTATATATATTTTTATAGTCACAGTATGGCTGCAATATTGCTGATGTGACTCTAAATCTCAAGTCACTCACTACATGGTAATAGATTGAAAAGAATTGGAATACTCTCGATGTTGATGTTGGTGTATTCTAACGCTTTAATTAGCAATTTGCTCTCGTCTCCTTTGCTTTCGAAACGGTTCCTTTAAAGCAAATTATGTTGATTCTGTGTGAGACTAAAATCCTCTCGAGCTTCAAATGCAAAACTGAGATGCAGCTCACACAGTCTCTGTCAAGACGAGAAGATATGATGGGATCTGTGGAGAATTTTTCACATTTGTGATTTTATACACTGTCGAATAAGAATATCATTTCTTACTAATATGTCCATTGTATGTTGATCTCAGAAAACAGCAGTTTACTTTGATAGAGGATATTATACGAGTGTCCTTGTCATACTAAGTTTACCACACGGGTGCTGAAATACGGACATATAGGAACGAGTGTCGTAAACATAGTATGACATGGACACGAGTATGATATTCTGTTTATTACCGAAGAAATATGTATCGTGTAAGCACGAAACGAAGTGTCTGCCTATATAAGGCCCCATCACCTGTAATAGCGGCGGAAGAAACTATCAGTTTAATTAGGCGAAGACCTTAGCACCACTTGCCGACATTTACCGTACACGTATATGAAACAGTTGTTTGCCAACCTTGAGTTTAAATAACAACGTAAACAGAAAAGTATATTGCAGTCGTTAATATGTAATTCACAATTTTTATTCTTCCATAAACAAGAGTTTTGTTTGCAATAGCAACTTTAGAAGGTAGCGCAAGGTCAACACAAGACAGCACCTGTCAGAGTGCCAGGCGCAAGTTGGAGTGAGTGAGTTAAAATTTAAAGTCTCATCGGCAGTAGTTCAGCCATATCGTGATTAAGAAACTAAAATACACTTATTCTACGATTGAAAAAAGTGGCGAGTTTAAATTTACTATGAATTTTTGGGACTTGCGTACCCTCTCGGCGACAGTTGGAACGAGTGACAGTCTCTGGGAGATCCCGAAGGCGGTGTCATTGAACTTGTTTCGTTCGAACATTATACACATAAAATGTCCCAAGCGGTTGAGTTACAGGGTCTACTCTTCCAACTAATCTGCCATCGATCTTGACAAGATCATTGACTTTGATTGACAGCGGTAAAACCGCTCGGGCAGCCATATTGTTTGTTTACCTTGTCGTCCGCAGGTAAGTCAGTCGATGTAACTAGTATCTAGTAAAAAGTTAATGGTATTTTAATTGTTTGATGTATTTTATTGCAAAATATACTCAATTGACCAACTTTGTTTTAATAACAATAATATTGGAAGCAAATCTCGAGGTGAGGTTATCTCCAAAATGCCAATATGTGAATGAATGTAGTAAAGCATAGTAACAGTTCATGAATGAAAAAAGTAGTTCCCTTCGAAATCGAGGCTTCCTCATAAAGTGATATTTTGCCTTAAGTGAGTGACTGAGTGAGTTTAGGTTTACGCCGAGATATTCCAGCTATATGGCGGCGGTCTGTAAATAATCGAGTCTGGACCAGACAACCCAGTGCTCAACAGCATGAGCATCAATCTCCGCAATTGGGATACGATGATATCTGTCAACCAAGTCAGCGAGCCTGACAAGCATGGGTTACTGATGATTAATTCTAGCCCTGATCTTCACGGGGTTGTTCGACGGCATACGAAAAAAATGAACCCTGATATGATTGCCCTCATTGGTAATAAAACGTGTTTCGTTGATGTCATGTAATAAAGTGGTATAAAAATATCTGACAATGTATATATTGCAATCCTATGACCGTTCCAAACATGTTACCATGTAATATATTGGAATATATACCTGTATGATATGAGAAGTATTTTTGGTCTGTGGCCTTGGGATACTTCGTTTATTCATGTGATGAAACCTGCCAAACTAAGAAATCGAAATACTTCTGAGGGTGAAGGTTCCAATAATGTACATATATGTACTTTACTGAGAAGGTGTAAACCCAAATTTAACATATGTTACATTTGACAATTTACTAAATACTAAATTGCATTGTGTATTCACGTCCAACGCTTTGGTTGATCAATACAAAAGTGCACAGAGCCAAAGAGGAAATTCAACTGGCGTGTTCAATCTTGGGAGTGGAATAGTGTCACAAGATCAACTGACAATCAAGCGTGTGTGTGCAAAGTGAAGGAGAAACAACTTACAATAGCAAATGCTTAGTTGAGTGCCATTTTACAAGCTGGGACGCACAATATTCAAGAAACTGTATGGATAACAACTCTCCTGCATGACAACGGTACAAGAATCTGTATCGAAACGTCGCACTCACGAAATAAAGGAGTTGTTATCAATAAACTTTGTTAAATACAATAAAGGATACTTTGATACCTTTGAATACAACATTCATGACTAGATGGCTCTTCTCAGGTGCCTCATTATTCGTGGAATGTCGGCAAGGAACATAATCACGCAACACAAAGTGAGAAAAGTGCAGCCTGTTCCCCCAAACGTCTTTGACGAGGGCCTGTCATCAGGGGCACTGATTTTCCTCCTCCTCGCTTTGGACGTTTGGTTTGGGAGGATCCGGAGGTCAGCTTGCAGATTCTTTATGATTATCTGGAGTTCCTCAAGGGTCATATTTTGATGTATAGTGTTGGATTCCTTTTCACATGAACAGTTGTGTCCCGGGTCCACATTACCACCGACCGTTGACTCGCCAGCTCCTGAAGCGGGTAGGGTTGTATCCATGGTGACCGTTGTTTCTGCTTTGGTACTTGAGGAAGTGAATGCACTAGTAGTGGGAACAGCTGTGGTAGTTGATGGCGGAGTTGTCGATGTTGTGCTTGCTAAGGTAGTTGTTGCACTGGTGGAAGTACTCGCAGATGTCGTGATCGTTGTTGTGGTAGTAAAATCTATTGTGGGTGTCGTCAATATGCTTGGCTGACAAGTTGTAATGTTTTCTTTTGTGTGAATCCAATTCTTTAATGAAAGAATATTGACATTTACTCAATTTTGTTTGTCATATGTACATTATCAGACCGTAGGATAGTTAATTGATCAAGAAAGTATTCATATCAATTGATCTTTATAGTTTCTTACCTCATTTATCAGCGTTAAGTTCATTCCAGCTGCTGAACAGAAGGCGCCTGTAGTTCTAATCTTCTGGTGTATGTATACTGCAAACACAGTCCTGGCACTTTGTAAGACGTAATAGCCTTTGGGAAGAAGGATATATCCAGATGTCAGGGGCGTGTCCATGACGTCAACCCAGTTCTGTATATCGAGAGGTTGTGAGTTGAGCATTATACTTGATTTGAAGGACGAGTCAATGACGACGATTACATACGCAGAACTCTTTTTGCTAGGAAACCGGAAGCTGTATTGATATTGCCATTGGCTGTTGGGATGAACAATCATCATACAGGGATCAAAGGTTTTTGTAACTGTCACAAACTTTACCACCAATATCGCTTCATTCGACGTGATCTCAACAGGATCTGTGGCAGAGATCCTTGTTTCCAACCAGTCCCCTTCTTTTTCCAGGTTGTAAATTGAACCCCCTACATGTACAGTTGTGTTTGAGGTGCTTGCAAGGATGCGATACAGGTCCTCTGATGTCGTTTCTGGGGAGAGAACGGACACAAAGTGTTTGCCCCATGTAGTAACGGGGGTCATCTGTTGAACAAGATGATCTTTGGTTTTTGTTGTGTCCAAAGAGGATTTCCGTGCTCCCGCTATGACAGCAATTGGTTTGTTTGATGACACGTACGTTCCTGTCAGGTCTCTGTCATTTTGGAACTGGATAACTTCGTGCTTTTGTAGGGTTACATATATTATATCTGGATTCAGAATGGTGATACCATTATACTGTAATGTAGCCAGACCAGATGGGAACTCTATAGTTACTGAAGTATTGGCGGAAGAGGACGTCACCGAGAACTGTGTCTTATCATTTGTACTCTGGTATGTCACCACATAAAAACTGAACCCGAACTGGTCAACGGGTAGTGCAAGATATACATCCATTGAATAATCTCCAAAATCGACAGCAAGAACATTTACGTCGTTATCGGAGATGATGCGTACTACTTTATCTGTTATTCCACTCCCTGACAACTGGATGACTTCTTCTAGGCAAATGTAACCGCCTTCAGCTCTGGTGATGTTCACGGTTTGTGTGAAGTTGATGCTCAGAGACAGACTGGTGACCTGCACAGACGCAGCATTCAGAACGGTTGTAACGATGATACATTGTTGTTTCGGCTTGTTGGGGTCTAATTCATTTTCTGGAAAGGTGACCAGGAATTCCTTTCCACTGCTGCTGTTGCCATTTGCTACATAATAAAGAGACATGTTTATGTAGAAGCGAATTTCAGCAATAGCAGACTGGTACAACTTTAGGATACAATATTGGATGTCATTCAGTTATCTAATGAAATATAAAATATCTGACTCACTCACTGAGTTTGGTTTTACGCCGCTTTTAGCAATATTCCAGCAATATCACGGCGGGGGACACCAGAAATGGGCTTCACTCAATGTACCCATGTGGGGAATAGAACCCGGGTCTTCGGCGTGACGAGCCAACGCTTTAACCACTAGACTACCTACCCCACCGCCCCTATGAAATATCTAAATGCTTGAAAAACTGTAACGGATGCAATCTTGTCGTCTGATTCATTTTTCCTAATTACCAGTGAAGGTCCTGGTTAGAATATTGATCTTCAGTAACCCATGCTTGTCGTAAGAGGCGACTAACGGGATCGGGTGGTCAGGCTCGCTGACTTGGTCGACAAATGCCATCGGTTCCCAATTGCGCAGATGCTCATGGTGTTGATCACTGGATTGTATGGTCCGGACTCGATTATTTTCAGACCGCCGCCATATAGCCGGAATATTGCTGAGTGCGGCGTAAAACTAATCTTACTCACACATGTGCCTAATTGTCTGATAGGCAGATAGTTAACATCAGAGCCAAAACATTATCAGGGTCCTTGTTACTAATACTTGTGGTTCAGCGTTCGAATCCCTGATTTAAACCTTGGCCTGGTAATCTACTGTCCTTGCTCGTAGTATCACTGTAGTTTGAGATTCACGCTGTTACTCCAAGATGAACCTTTTCTCACTAAATGACGAGGCGCAAATTACAAATCGGAATAATGAAAGTCAGTATTTGCCTACACTTTACAGTCAATACCTTCTCGCGAAATAAATACCATGAAATGCTGTACGATAGACCAATGATCGCAGGCAACGAAGTACAAACGTCCATAGTACTCTGAACACCAGTTACAGGAACGCTGTGTGAACTGCATTTTGTTGTTTTGACAATTCAAAGGAGGATATGACATTAGTATACGAATTTTATGATCTGATTGAAAAATAATGACTTTTGCTGGTATAAAAATATATTGTGCGTTTCTTTTAATGTTCATATAATTACTCATCGTTAATATTTAGACAGTCACACACAATTCAAAAAGTTTCTAAAGTGGCTTGAAACACATTTGAATGTATATTACATCAGAGTAATTATAATAATTTATTTAAGGAGGATTATTCACCGAAACAAAATCTATGAGACGTACGAAATAGTCGTAAAAATGACATGAAGGAATCATAGAAATTCAGTGACACTATGATGACACTGTATCAAAATCGTGAAGAAAATAACTAGCTTTACGTCTTACTGTTATGCAGTGGCGCTGACATATCTTACCGTTATTTCCCACAACACAGAGACACATCAGTAGCAGGAACATGTTGACAGTCCCGCTGCTTCACGCCAACTAAGTCAGCGCTTACGTGTTTTGTCCTTGTCGATACCATTAGCATATTGATGCATTGTGCCATTGCGCTCTGTACACAACCTCGGGTTGGTTATGGTGTCGTCCGTGTATATCTTAAATTCAACTCCGTTATTATTTTAGTGGAAACGCAACATGTGACAGGAATAGTTTCCGTGCTAGTGATAAGTGACGAAAATGTATTTCAATGGAGGCGGTCTAGTCATACTGTGACGTATGAGGAGACCAGTGTGGGAAACTGATTCGGATGACAGTTGATTGCCCGGTTATCTCCCATTTGACAGACACCCATTTGACAGACACCCAATTGCAGACACTGAACTAGAAGGTTAATTAGGGTAACACCTACGGGTATAATGGAACAATCCACTGTCTTGTGAGTAGAGCAGGGTGAGCCTGAAACAGGTTCGTTACTGAGAAGTTTGATTGTGAGTAAATAGAACTTTGATGTGATTAAATGATAAATGATATCTCTTCTCAAAATTGATTTTACTATCAATTACTATCGAATATAAAAAAAGTTAATTGAGAAAACGTTTTGTTGGAGAGATATAGATATGTACATATTTGAAAACATTCTGATTTGTAGTAAATGAGACACCTGCATTGCCATGTAAGATACGATTCATACCAATCAGTGTTCTAATTTTAGCAATCATTTCTTAAGATTGTAACAGTTTATGTCTTTGAGTAGTATACAATGGACATTCAAGGAAGTAATGAAAAACATTCTCACATCCATGGCCACATTGACATGATGCTTCATTTTTTTAAAAAATTATTCTAAATAAATCGTAATTAAGTGCACTCGTCATATATCTTAATATTGTGTGCAAAACATATAACTTCTTTATTCCATATGAATAATATTTAGGTTCACATTTGTCTTTATTTGATTTATATGATACAATAGTGTCACAATTTCTAATAAAGAAGCTAATGTTTTCAATATGATGACTCCCGTTAGACTAGAAATGTTTATGAAAATAAACTGTTCCAATTACTGTCTTTCATCCATCTTTCAAAATAAATGTTTTTATTTGGACTATTCCAATATAATGTGCAGGTAACAGGTAGTAGATAATCTGTTCACTGAACCGTAAATGTTGTTGTTTTAAGGTGTCTGCGAACTGGCTGTCTGCGTAATGGGAGGACACCGATTGCCCATACTCGCTCATGTCGCAAATTACATGTTTCTCAGTGGTGGACATGATGCAGTTTTATTTATATATGGGCAATGGGTTAGTCTTCGCGATGACACAGGTTAGATTCCCCTATATTGGTTACCACGTGTTGAGTTCCTTGCTATGATAACACTGGTCTATTGCTAAAAGCGGAGTAAAACGCGCACACACTCACTCTGACATGATATCAATATAATGATGCCAATGTTGCAATGCAGAATAGCGTAAAGCTTTTGGAGTGAGTGAGTATGGGTTTACGCCGCTTTAATAATATTCCAGCAATATTACGGCGGGGGACACCAGACATGGGCTTCACACATTGTACCCATGTGGGGAATAGAGCCCGGCACTTCCGAGCGAACGCTTTAACCACTAGACTTAGACAAGGACATGTTTTTTGATTGCTAATCAGGCACTGGAACGAAACGCCACTAGCAATGTCTATTCCTTGACCATTCTGTTAAAAACAATAGCTCCTATCAGAGACCATCCCCAACCTACTGGGGGCGCCATGACGCCAGAATAAATGCTTTAACAGCTTGAATGAGAAACTGGTATATGGTGATTGTTAGTTTAGATAGAAACATCGGTTCAATTTTGAACTAAAACAGGAATTGTAAACAGAAAATACGTCAGAAAAGACAAATATTGCCAACTAATTGCTCTTTCTATCAGTTTGCGCAAATATCGGTCGATATTCAATTTGTTATGTGGATGTCCCAAAAGTAATTTATACTGACCACTTTTTTAATCGTAGAATATGTGTCCTCTTAATGTATGGAATGATTCGTCTAAATTGTTAACAGCTGAAGCGATAGTGTAAATCCAGCTTGGGTCCATGTTGGAAGCAAATGTACCGTAAGTCCCCATGGTCCCTAGTATGGTGATCGACCTTCAGTTGTTGGCAATCTATAGCCTGTTGTCATATTGTTTTGTCTTCTATAGTAAAAAAAAACCGCTTTAGATATTCATACTAGATTTGTGTCTATATCTGTGATCTTCTAGTTGTTTTACTGTTCTCAACTGACTGGGTTTTATAATTTGACCTGAACTAGTATGCATCTATAACTTGTTTTAGTCACAATGTGACTGAAATACTACCGATGTGACTTAACATCTTAACTCACTCACTCACCGTATCAAGGTCAAGTGTCAATTTCATTGAAAACTAATGAAGAGTGATTTTTTATGATAAATAGATTCTCACCCTCGTGTCATCTGATATCAAATATATCAACACTCGTTGATAAAAGTAAAAATACATTTGTAACTTTATCAACTCGTGTTGATATAACTGATATCAGTAGACACTTGGGTGAGATTCTCTATATATTTTCAGAACATTCGAGTCCATGCTGGTAGCGAAAGTACTGTAAGTGCCCATGCAGCAAGTATGGTGATCTACCATCAGTTATTGGCGATCTATAGCCTGTTTTTATATTGTAGTGTCCAAATAGTGCTATTAGTTTTAACTTTACATGCTGATTTTAATTCTAACTGTCATAGTCTAGTTGTTTTACTGTCCTTTGACGACAGGTTTTATATCATACACGTATTCCATTGCAACGTCAAATATGTTCTCGTCACGATATGGCTGAAATATTGCCGATGTGACGTTAAATATTCACTCAGTCACTAAGAACATGCGAACAGATTCATTTTTGGTTTAGCCAAAGGATTTTCTCCCAATGTTACAATATAAGCGAAGTGATTGATTAATTGTCTGGCATGTCGTATACCACGCGCTTTCAATTTAAAGTTGGACCGGTTGGAGAAGCAGAGAAGCTTCGCTGTATTGTATGGTCTCGCCGTTTTGTCCTCCAATGAAACAGTTAACACAGGAACCCGATGACCCTCTGCAAAAGCCAATTAACTCAGTTTTAGTTGCAATTGATATCGATAATGTGCGGAAGAAAATGTAAAGAAATGATACAGCTGACTTATCATTTATGAATGTGCGTTTTGAAACCAGTTGACGTCGACACAACACAGCATTGTCAGTTATAGGTGCAGTCGTATAAGAAAACAACAAAGTTATTATTTACTGACCTGAATCGATGACTCAGCATCAATGCCAATGGCTGAAGGCATGGGGTAAATCCAGCTAGGGTCCATGCAGGTAGCAAAAGTAATGTAAGTCCCCATGGGCCCTAGTATGGTGATCTACCTTCAGTTGTTGGCGATCTATAGCCCGTATTTTATATTGTATTGTCTTCTTTGATTGGAATATTTTAACTTTGCTCGCTAGTTTTATATTTGTATCTGTGATTCTCTAGTCTTTTTACTGTTCTTCGTCGGCAGGTTTTTTATAATATACATATATTTCATTTCAATATCAAATGTTCTCGTCACGATATGGCTGAAATATTGCCGATGTGACGTTAAATATTGACTCACTCACTCACTCACTGAATCGATGAAAGGCATCTAAAACTGCCGACAGTTGCTGGCGATCTATAGCCCACTTTTACGATATGTTGTTGTTTATTATCTATTCTTTTAAATGCTATCAATTTTTTGTAACTTATAACTGTCATAATCTAGTTATTCTACTGTCCATCGATGGCAGTTTTTTATTCCTTATGTATTTAGTCTTAAGATTCAAATTCTCGGCACGATATGGGTGCAATATTGCCGATGGCAAATTTTAACTCACTCACTAAAACAGACGACGCTGTTACCATTAATTGTCATACACAATGTCCTCGACCCACATGGTCATGACATGCCTATAATCGTCCACGAAAACTAAATATTTGCCCAACACCTCCATTCCATATTTGGCACCCGTGAAGAGCCACCTCCTCGTGGTGGGTGCTGGGTAACGCTAAGCGCTCTTCAACCCCCCGTTGTGGACCCGGGGGTATATTTGGTCCACCAACCCGTTTGCCGTGGGTTGCGCCCCTGTGTTGGTGGAGGACGGGATTCTGGTGGTTGAGGGCACTGGTTCCAGGAACAGCGTTCCTTTGCCCAACACACCACTTCGCCCCTTACTTCACCTAGACGGGTGGTAGAACTGGCCCGGTTCTATCAATCGGCTGGTCATGCTAAGCCCTGTACATGTAAATTTTGCTGTACAAATTTTTAAAATTATTTAGAAACATTTTGTCAGGTGTCTCGGCTTTATGATAATAGATTTGTATTTTGACTGTACAACTCCAATTTAGTATTTTGCCTAGAGTCCTATGTCCAGAAGGCAGTGGCTCATGGGCCAATCTGGTGGAATAATTACTTGTTGATTATTCTGCTTGAGTATATCATCCGGGTATCCTTGGTGCTGCAAGTTGGAAATCCACTTGCGATCAGCATTGTCTTTATGATACTCCGTGGTGGGTGGGGAGCTCGGATGACGAATCAAAATAAACTCAACATGGCTTACGAAACCCCACACAAAAAAACGAAGCGTCCACTCGATACGGATGACGACGAACAGCGACCCTCAAAATCCGTTGATTACTAGCCACGTTTTCTCGTTCTTGAGACCCTTGATAAAACTCCATTGAAGCTAAACCGTTTGCAATATCAAAAGGTGTCCACGGTATAGCAGGTGTCTGTTGTGTGTGCTCACTGTGGTGAGAAGACACATACAACAGAAGATTGTGTCAGTACCTTTAAGAAGTGTACCAATTGTGCAGGTGATCACTCATCGTTCTCAAAAGATTGTCCCATTTGGAAACAGCAGATGGAGATAAATAAGATAAAGTTTACTCAAAATATCAGTTTTGCTGATGTCAAAAAGCTTGTCTTAAGATCGGAAATTAAGGAAACTTATGCTTCCAAAGCCAAAACATCTTCAGACACAACCCCATCAGTAACTACATCATCTGCCAGATGTCAGTCGAACTTGACTTGGATAAAAACAGATTCTCCGAAGATTTTGTCACCTGCAATATCTACACAAACTGCAGAAACACTTCCTGACACACCCCAAATCCAATCAGAACCATCTTATGACCGTGACACATCTGTCCCATTTGGAAACAGCAGATGGAGATAAATAAGATAAAAGTTTACTCAAAATATCAGTTTTGCTGATGTCCAAAATGCTTGTCTTGAGAACGGAAATTAAGGAAACTTATGCTACGACATCTCAGTCGACTCAAAGGTCTCAATCAACGTCAAACGTTCAACAAATAGTTAAAAACAAAGGCAAACCGAAGCCAGATGCTTTGAAGAAACAAAGTGGCAGAGCCCCAAAAGGGTCAGATGATAAAATCAAATTATTTAACAAATACGGATCACTTGAGGACATGGACGTGTCCGAAAACGTCCATTCTAGGGCACATAGCTTGTCGCCCTCGAAAACGGTGCGGGATAGATCCCTTATTAATCCACCTAAAAGATAGGTCTATCTAAACATATAGTGCAGTGGAACTGTAGAGGACTACGGACCAATTTTAATGAAATACAGCTACTGATCCAGGATTTAACACCATCAGCGTTCTGTCTGCAAGAGACGTATCTGCAACGGATAGATAATTTTAGCTAACGTCAGTTTGAAGCCTATCATTATTTTGCCCCTCTGGGTAATAGGGCCACTGGAGGTTCTACTATCCTTATACGACAGGATGTTATTCACAGCCCTGTTACACTTACACTAATCTCCAAGCTGTTGCAGTGCGACTTACTCTGGGTGTAGTAGCATTTACATTATGCTCTCTGTATATTCCGCCTTCATCGGCACTTCAACAGACTGATCTTCAATCACTCTATGATCAACTCCCGAAGCCCTGTGTTATTATGGGTGACCTAAACGGTCACAACCTACTCTGGGGCAATATTAATACTAACACTAAAGGCAAAATACTTGAAGATTTCATTTCCAATAATGACCTGTGCATATTTAATGATGATTCAAGCACCTATCTGCATCCTGCAACTGGCACTTATTCTTCTCTGGATTTGTCTCTTGCAGATTCTAACCTCCTGAATGAATTTGATTGGTATGTTCATAATGACCTTTGTGGAAGTGACCACTTCCCAACTATCCTTTCAGAAATAACTCCATCTGATTCTCCATCGTATACAAGATGGAACTTTTCGAAGGCTAACTGGTCTTTATATCAAACTATATGTAAATCGAAATTGCGACCTGAATGTTTGAGTGATATAACTGTTCCCATTCAAATTTTTGCTGACGTTTTAAAGCAAATAGCTGATGAGTGTATACCAAAGTCCTCTACGACTCCACATGTACGAAAACCATGGTTTAATACAGATTGTAGGCAAGCCAGAAAAGCGAGGAAAAAGGCAGAGCGTTATTTCCGCCATCATCCAACTGTCCATAACTTAAATAAATTAAACAAACTCAATGCATAGGCGCGTCGTACCTTTAAACAAAACAAACGACAATCTTGGAGAAATGATGTCTCCAAAATTATTTCACGCACCCCAATGTCTAAGGTATGGAACATGGTTCAAAGAATAAGAGGCAAAGGTTCAAAATCTGCTGTTCACCATCTTAAAGATGGTGATAATTAAATTACTGACAAGTCTAAAATTGCAAATAAAATTGGCGAAACTCTTGCCAAAAATTCATCATCGGCAAATTATGTCCCTGAGTTTCAGAGATATCAGAAACAACAGGAAAATTCAAAACTTAATTTCGAATCAAATAACGGTGAAGTTTATAACGAAGTGTTTTCATTACATGAGCTACATACTGCTCTTCAGCAAGCTCATGACACTGCATTGATATACATTACCAGCTACTGAAACACTTACCTGAACCATGTCTGATGACACTTTTAGATATATTTGACCAAATATGGACGTCTGGAGAAATTCCTCCTTCGTGGCGTGATGCCACTGTA